>NC_085119.1:14236148-14844377 GCF_030269925.1 Bombyx mori | reverse complement strand
AAGGTTCTTGACTTTAAAATTTGTACGCTTTAGTTAAATTGCGTACAAACTAAAAATGAAATTAATGAAACAGTGTGTGTGCTTTAGGTTGAGAATTAATATTGCTTTAACTGAGGGTAGTGATATATTTTACTGTTTTGGCTTTTGAGGAGAACCCTTTACAGTGATTCTATAATTTTTATATTTTATTTGGGTTTTACTTACGAAATGCAACAAGATAAAATAGACAGAACTAGCTTAAGTTAATACTCAGTGGAGACAGCGAATGATATCTAATAAAAAAAGCTCAGAAGGCTCAATTGGTGTTAAGTTGGTACCAAAGCTCATAGACACACCCTTCAAACTGAAACGCATTACTGCTTCAGAGCAGAAATAAGTAGGGTTATGATACCTACTAGGGCTCACACGATGTTCTAACACCAGATGTTCTAACACCAAATGATTTGTGTTGTTGATTGAACGTTTTTGCGGGTTTGATTTTTTATTACACGATGTTATTTTTTGACCGTGGAACCTCCCGTGAACATATTGTGTTAAGTATGTATTTCATTAGAAAAATTGGAAACTGCTTGCGGGATTTGAACACCGACACCGGCGCATCGTTCGATACGAATGCACCGGGCGTCTCATCCTTTAGGCCACAGTGCCTTCAATAGATACTTATCAATAGGCATTTCTTTTACAATTAGTACATATACTTTTTTGTCTTTTGTTACATATTAAAGTAAAACTATGTCAAATTCAAGCATTATCCATCTTTCTTCTTTTACTCCACCTTATCCCACGAGGTGGGGTTGGCACAGCAAATTTTTCTCTTCAATTCTCTTCTATCAGCCGTCATTGCAACACTCACTCCTCTCTCTCTCTCTCATATCGTCATTCCCACACTCCATTCATGTCCTCGGTCGACCTCTACCCCCTCTATCGTGCACTACCATTTTCATACATCTCCAAGTCACATGCATCATTACCCAATACCTTAAGCATTACCCATAGACGTTATTAAACAACTTTGAATGTAGATTGAAATCAACCAAACCTAACACATAAAACACTGCATGAAGAATACATCAGATACGCAAAATTATCCCAAAATTATATTTAGAACATGAATGAAATTATATGTTTGTTTACCAGAAAATAGATGCCCTTCAAACTAAATGCCAAACTTGATTTTTGGAGAAGCTACGAGCAAGGGCTTGATCAAAATAGAATTAAGTTAATACCGCTTTTGTCATGTTCGGCAAACGGTAACAAATGATGTATCGGTCTGGCTGTTTCACAATCGATCATGGTCGCATGATACGTATGTTATGTTTAACCGTATTTGTTGTTCAATAGTTGTTTTTGTAATAGAATTTACATTATTAAGTCTACTAGAAATCCCGCAGTAGTCGAAATTCGACTATAATTAATTGTAATTGTAAGTTTGTCCACTATTATAATTGTATTTTATACTTTTATAATCACAAATTTCACCAAGACTACACTATAAAAAATATTAACAAAGACAAACAATATTTAATCTATTCTCAATTTGACAACTGACGTCAAGAACAAAAGTTTGACAATAAATAGTATGCATGCGTGTGTGCGTCAAATACATGGTATGTAGTGTGTGTAATGTTTTCTTTATTGATTTAATGTATCTGTTATGCATTATTCTAAAAAAATATTAGCACTGTGCACTTCTTCTCTATATTCTCTATAAGTGTGCAAAATTTCATTCTCCTCTGTTCGCGCAATTTCCGTAAAAAGGGATACAAAGTTTTTGCTTCACGTATTAATATATAGATAATAAATCGTGTTTAGCATTAAGGGTTTTATAGACAAAGTAGTCGACAAACAAATCTGACGTCAAATAATCTATTTCAACATTTACCTTTGCAATTATACGGGTAAAACGAAATACAGTTTAAAGGTATCATTTGTTTTTGTCAATTTTTTTTTTTAATTGTATGGACTAGCTCACAGCCCACCTGGTGTTAAGTGGTTACTGGAGCCCATAGACAACGTAAATGCGTAACCCACCTTGAGATATAAGTTCTAAGGTCTCAAGTATAGTTACAACGGCTGCCCTACCCTTCAAACCGAAACGCATTATTGCTTCACGGCAGAAATAGGCAGGGCGGTGGTACCTACCCGCGCGGACTCACAAGAGGTCCTACCACCAGTAAACATCACAAACATCTCAAAAATGCCTTTTCCAATGTAATTATCTTTGTTTCATAAAAAATTTCACTAAATATTATTCTGTTCTATGAATATAAAAATATTTGACAGAAATACGTAAAACAAATCGCGCCATCTCTACGGCACGTATGTAGGATCGAAACGTTTGACAGCTGTCAAACAGACACGACCGTTATTTGGAGTCGCGTGCAATGTCAAGCGATTTGCATAAACACTACGCCAAGAACCTAGCTGGCTTTGTTCGAATATAAATAGAAATAGCAATGATCAATTTTCTTTTTTACGATACTAACTAGCATTTGTCATTTTATAATACAGATACTTGTGATGAAATTATGAGTTTGAAAATGGATTCACTTATGCAAATCAACCTATTATTTTAACAATGCAGCTAATTTGTAAAATCTATATGAACAAAATAATCACCGAATTTCCAGGCACCATCATTGAAATAAAAATCATCAAAATTGGTTTTACTAGAAAGTTCTGATGATTTTTTTTATTGCTTATATGGGTGGACGAGCTCACACTCTACGTGGTAATAAGTGGTCACTGGAACCCATAGACATTTACAACGCAAATGCGCCACCCACCTTGAGATATAAGTTCTAAGGTCTCAGTATAGTTACAACGGCTGCCCCGCCCTTCAAGCCGAAACGCATTACTGCTTCACGGCAGAAATAGACGGGGTGTTGGTATCTCTACCCATGCGGACTCACATGAGGTCCTACCACCAGTAAAGATAAAATATAGAAATATAATCGAATTAAAAACATACACCTTTTTTTGAAGTTAGTTAAAAAATAAATGAGCAGACGCGCTAACGGCTATTTAGAGACATGAGCTTTTATTCTCCAATGTGGCGCAATGTCGGCCATCGCTACCCTTTTAATTGGAACGCAAAATTGCTACGTGGCAGAAATATTCATTACATTCATACAGTTACGAGTGAAATTGGATATTGTTACATCACATTATTAAGTCAGGATGTTATAAATAAAAATAGGCTGGTAGTAGTAAATTTAAATTAACTTTTTTTTTTTTTTTTTTTTTTTTTTTTATTGCCCTTGTAGGCAGACGAGCATACGGCCCACCTGATGGTGAGTGGTTACCGTCGCCCATGGACTTCAGCAATGCCAGGGGCAGAGCCAAGCCGCTGCCTACCGCTTAATACTCTCCACAAGCCTCGTTTGAAGAAGGACATGTCATAGCGCTCGGGAAACACCGTGGAGGGGAGCTCATTCCATAGCCGGATGGTACGTGGCAAAAAAGACCTCTGGAAACGCACTGTGGATGACCGCAGTGGCTCCAGGTAGTATGGATGAACTCTACTCCGGTGGCGGGCGGTGCGATGGTAAAAACGAGATGCCAGTATCATCTCGAACAATTCCTCAGAGCACTCCCCATGGAACATACGGTACAAAATACAGAGGGAACCGAAGTCCCTCCGCAGACCCAGAGGTTCCAAACGATCCGTGAGACCGGGATTATCGACAATCCGAACGGCCCTCCTCTGTATGGAGTCAAATGGAAGAAGCTGGTATTTGGGAGCCCCGGCCCAGAGATGGGACCAGTACTCCACGCGAGGCCGGACTTGTGCTTTATAAAGCAAAAGCCTTTGTCCAGGCGTGAAGTACCGCTTCGCTCTGTTGAGGACTCCCAGCATTTTGGACGCCAACTTGGCTGGACGAAGACGAATTGTTGTTGAAAACTAACTTACTTTTCTTCATAGTTTGATAGCATATAGCTTCAGCCAACCGAAGTCAATGCCAATTGAAATCTCATAAAATAAATTTTGATTGAAGTTAGAACGATTTATTATTTTCAGCAATACCGGATAATCAATCAGTGTATATATTTAAACAACTTTGATGTATGAAGTCGTCGTGGCCTAAAGGTCCGATGCATTCGTGTTGGTCGATGCACCGGTGTTCGAATCCCAGGCGGGTACCAATTTTTCTAATGAAATACGTACCTACTCAACAAATGTTCACGATTGACTCCCACGGTGAAGGAATAACATCGTGTAATAAAAATCAAAACCGCAAAATTATAATTTGCGTAATTACTGGTGGTAGGACCTCTTGTGAGTCCGCGCGGGTAGGTACCACCACCTTGCCTATTTCTGCCGTGAAGCAGTAATGCGTTTCGGTTTGAAGGGTGGGGCAGCCGTTGTAACTATACTGAGACTTTAGAACTGATATCTCAAGGTGGGTAGCGCATTTGCGTCGTAGATGTCTATGGGCTCCCGTAACCACTTAACACCAGGTGGGCTGTAAGCTAATTCACCCAACTAAGCAATAAAAAAATAAATGTATATATCAGAATACGGTATAAAACAGTTGGGTTTGGATATAATACAGAAATGTTTCAAAAGCAAAATTTATCGGCCCAGTCACCTGTTTGGCATGTCCTCTGCAAAATTTATGTTTGTCGTTCAGGAGCTCGGCCAAATATTGGTGGTTTATTGGCCTGACATCTTGCTGCCCGAGCCAAGTGGATGAACCCGGCCAATTGGTAATGCTTGAACGTTTATTGGAAAAACCACTGATGACGTCACTACCATTAACGTGCTACGTTCTGCTTTATGTCGACATATGAGTCAAGAATGTTCTTTTGTATAAATAG
Source organism: Bombyx mori (assembly GCF_030269925.1). NCBI lineage: Eukaryota > Metazoa > Arthropoda > Insecta > Lepidoptera > Bombycidae > Bombyx > Bombyx mori. The sequence goes on along the minus strand of NC_085119.1, from coordinate 14,839,556 downwards.
TACCGTGGTTCTAATGCAGAGATTGTTCTAATGCAGAGATGGATCAAATGGAGACTTGATTCCAAGTTTAGGCCGTTAGTAGAAAAATCGTTTTCATAGCTGCGCTAAAAAAACTATTATAAATTACTGTCAATTAGGTATGTCTTAATGTGGTGTTAACAGGAATAACGAAATTAATTCATTATTTGGTAAATGATAAAATCGATAATAAAATATATTCTATTGCGGGGAAGGAAGCGTGCGAAATTTAAATTAAAAAAATGGTTTTCATTACTTTGCTTTGCGTTTTTTTTTTGTCAAGGCCTGTCTGAGTCCAGAGACATGGATTAAAAACGATTGGTTCTTATGATCTGGGATCTATTTTTTTTTTAATATGTAACGGCTGTTATACACAATCGTTCAGCCGAATTTTCTTAACATATTTTAATAGTTCCATTTTTATGCAACCTTAGTTTTATTTGCGTTTAGTTCAATTATGCGGAACGTGAATGGATCGAAGTGAAACTGATGTTGTTGAAATAACTGGTAATGAATTGAACTTATAAGACTTAATTGGATTACTATTTCTAGAACTCAGTTTTTTTTTGCTTACCTAAGCTGATGGTCTAAAGAGACCATATCAACGTAACCTTAACTAGTAGGTGAAATCACGGGGCTCGAACCTGATGATGTTGCTAACACGAACCGTAGCAAGAGCCGTGCTTGGCAGAATCTACCACCGGATCGGAAACGCGACCTACTGAGAAGATCCGGCGAGAAACTCAGTGGGCTGTGTCTGTGGGTTAATTTACTTACCGAGCCATTCGTAGCAAGCGACGGGTTCGAAGAGAACGATGGCCGGTGCTTGGGGTATCTAAGATCAGCGTTAGTGGATCAGGAAGATCCAAAATGACGTGTTTTGGGCGACGTCGACTGTTTTTACCATTTGGTCCGCAGAATCGGCTATGTATTTTCCAGCGGCTACGATGAGAGGATTCTCATGTCGTGTCGCTTTATCGAAGTTATAGAAATCAGTAGTTTTCGATAGAAGCTATGCAATGCTTACCTTTATACCTAGTTTTGTAGTTGATTCTGATGTTAATCTGAATCAAGCCGAAAAGCATTTGAAAGAACTACTGCTCAGACATAGTAAACATAGGTAGTCCATAAAGTTACCGTTCGTTCATTTGTCCATGCCCGCATATTGCGTTTTGGCACTGGGCCATTTTGTATTTTACGAGGTAATAATTCTTTTAGTTTTATTACCCTGTCGATTATGTAATCGTTATTTTCAGTTAATGTTGATGCACGGTTAAATAATTACCGTGGTAAATTCTTGTTGAGGCTCGTTTTGCGTAATAGATTTACGGAATATTTTATGTGTGGGTTTTTTATTGGTTTCCCCTCGCGGAGTTCTGATAATATCTGTTCTTGTTTCGTACTTCGGAAGGCACTTTTGTTTGCTTATCACGAGGATCTTAACGACCTTGTTATATCACGTTGAAATGTTTTTTGTTTGAACTTTACAAGGGATTCGCTAATTTGACGGGTTTTTTGTTGTTTTTTTTTACCAGCTTGAATGGTTTTTTTTTTTTTTTTTTTTTTTTTTTATGATTGAAAGATTACTGGTGGCCCGGAGGCCTTTCCAGTTTCACCAGGACACGTGGGCGAGCAAAGGCTCAGCCAGGAGAGGTGGGATTTGCTAACAGCTACCCGAGCGCCTCCGAAGGAGACCTAACAGCTCAAGAGTAGCTGCTTCGCGAATGAATCTACTACCGGATCGGAATCGCGACCCGCTGAGAAGATCCGGCGAGAAACTCAGCGAGCTGATTCATGGGTTAGGTTGCACGGCGAACTCTTTGTCGAGTTCGACGAGTACGGTTACCGAGGTCCCTAAGCCTGCTCCTAGTGTTAGAGCTGAAGGCGTCTAATGCAAAGGTTATTGGATCTGATGGATCCGTAAGGACGTGTCTAGGGCGTCGACGGTGACTGGCTCCTGCGTGATCAGGATTCGGGGAGTAGTCAGCGGCGGCTACGATAAGGCGATTATCATGACGCATAGCCTTATCGAAGTACCGTTCCGACACTGACTTCATGTATTTCTGGATAGATTCGAGGCCCAGGTCGTCGTGTAGGTCAACGTTCCTCACGAACCACGGAGCTCCGACGGCTAACCTGCAAAAGCGGGATTGTAAAGATTGGAGGGTGTCTATGTGTGTGCGGGCCGCGTGAGCGAACACCACACTCGCGTAAGTCATGACGGGCCTAATGCAAGTTTTGTAAAGTGTCACCTTGTTCCGAAGGGACATTTTACTCCGCTTACAGATCATGGGGTAGAGTCTACCGAGAATAAACGCGGCACGGTCACGGACTGATTTTATATGCGGGCGGAATGTCATCGATGCATCCAGGGTAACGCCCAGGTACTTGACCTTCCTGGCCCAGAGTATGGGTTGTCTAAAGAGAGTAATCGGGGGTGTGAGATTCCTCCTCCTAATCCGGGAGGAAATCCGTGTGGAGCTTCCCCTCTGAAATAGCACCGCAGTACTTTTCGCTGGGTTGATGTCTATGCGCCATTTTCGGAACCACTGTCCTAGGGCTAGGGCTGCGCTCTGAAGCTTCTTCGCGATTAGGGACTTGTTTCTACTGGAATAGTAAACAGTCGTGTCGTCGGCGAATAAAGCTAAATGGGTCGGCGGCGACCGGGGAATATCGTTAACGAATAAGCTAAATAGGAGGGGTGAGAGGACAGAGCCTTGCGGGACTCCAGCTGTGAGAGATCGTGGGGAGGAGCGGGTTCCCTCGACTCGATATCGAAAAGAGCGGTTCGACAAGAAGTCCCGTATGATGAGCACGAGACTATCCGGCACGCCCATGTTGAATAGTTTGAAAATCAAACCGTTGTGCCAGACTTTGTCGAACGCTTTTGCGACGTCGAAGAAGAGAGCTCCCGTGTATAACGGTTTTGGTCGATTAAGCCCCACAAGAATGTGCTCCGTGAGGCGGTGCACCTGTTGAACGCATGAGTGATTTGTACGGAATCCGAATTGTTCATCGATGAGAATGCCCTTGGATGAGACGAAGTCTCTGAGGCGTTTGTAGAGCAGACGCTCATACAGTTTGCCTAGAGACATGAGGAGGCTAATCGGGCGGTAGCTCGTCGGATGATTTTTTGGTTTACCGGGTTTATGTATGCCGATAACGTCTGCTTCTTTCCACACCGCGGGAAAGATACAGTTTGCCATAGCGGCATTGAAAATAGATGCCAACATCACGATGAGTTGGACGGGTAGAAGTTTAATAACGCGGTTGGATATACCGTCGGAACCGGGAGCCTTGCGAGGACGTAGGTCTTTGATCAAGTCTTTAACTTCCATCGGGGTGACGGGTGGTAACGCATCCGAGGGTGGCAAGGAGACTCTGCGTTCTACCTCACTGTCTACTAATTCTACATGAACAGGGTCCACGGATTGAGTGCTGGGCGTGCACTGGGTTTGCAATGTATCGGCCAGCAGCTCTGCTTTTTCGTCATCATCGAACGCCGCGAGTCGGCCTGAGGGGCCTACGAGGGGGGGCATAGTTACTACCGTATCCGATTTGAGAGTACGAGCTAAGCGGTAGTAAGACCTTTGGGAGGGCGCGAGTCCTTCTAAGAAATCAGACCATCTGGCATCTCGGACTTCGGCGATGCGAGACTTTACGTCGCGTTGTAGGGCACGCATTCAAGTGCGATTTTCCGCGGTAGGATACCTGTCGTAGGCGCGTATTGAGGCGTTCTTGGCTCTTAGGAGCTCCCTAATATCGTCGGACAATTTGAAGCGGTGAAGGAAGTCCTCCGCTACAACTTGTTTCGATGACCTATCTAATGTCGAGGTGATGTGTGACGTTAAGATGTCTATGGCTTCAGCGGTATCCTGAGGAGACGGGGTAGAGTCCGAGTTAAACGGGAGCGATGGTGGATCAGATTCAGCCAGGCTGATGCCCAGCGTGTGCCAATCCACCACAGTCCTCGTGACGGGAACGGAGTCGGGAGCGCGACCGAGCTTCATAACGACGGGACGGTGGTCTGAATCTAACTCTGAAACTACTTCGATCGAGTGTAAGCTCAGAGTTACGTTTTTTAATAACGCTATGTCGAGTATATCCGGGCGATGTGCGATATTTAGCGGGTAGTGAGTCGGGGTTAGCGGAGCGACGATATCGAAGGCGAGATCATCGACTAACGCGTCAAGCCGCCTGCCATTCGGGGTTGTGGTGTGTGAGTTCCACCTGATGTGTTTACAATTTAGGTCGCCCGCCAGAATGACAGAGCTCCCCATGCCGAGCAGCGCCTCGATATCACTGCTTAGAACGATCTTATCCGGTGGAAGATAAACGGATGCGATAACGATCGGCGCGTGTCCCGTCAGTGAGATTCGGCACACTGATGCTTCGATATTAGCGAGCGCGGGAGGATCGAGCGGGACGCAATGCAGGGCTCTTCTATAGTAAATGACGGTACCACCACCACGAGTAGAGAGCCTGTCGTTCCTGACCATATTATAGTTCGCGATTTTAGGGTCACGGCGCGCGGGCTTAAGTAGGGTCTCCTGCACTAAAAATATATCAATTTGATGGTCACGCAAAAAGTCAGAAACCTGATCACGTTGATTTGCGAGACCGTAAGCGTTAAAAAATCCTATCGTTACGGATAGGGGCTTTACTCTACTTATATACGCCATTGATTACCGGCGGAGTGAGGGGAGGACGTACGTATTTAATGACGCGTATACGTCAGCGTATTCTTGCACAACGGCGATAAAGTGTTGTGCAGTGGAGGCAGCGCGAATGGCGTCGCCCAAAGCGTTAACGCGCTCAAAGTTGATCGACTGAAAGAAGTCGATCGCTAAAGCGAGATTGTCGGACGCGGTCGGAGGGCAAGTCGCGGGAGAGGGACGAGTCGCGGGGGCGGGACGAGTCGCGGGGACGGGACGAGTCGCGGGGGCGGGACGAATCGCGGAGGAGGGAATTGTAGCCGTGTTCATATACGGCAGCGGTTTCGCCCAGGCCGAGACACTGGGCACCGGCGCCGGAACGAACGCTGGCTTAGCCTGCGACACAGAGGGTGCCGAGGCTTTGATGTCTAGGCCGGAAGCTCGGAGGCGGTTTTGGCGGGCGACGCGGCGATTTATTTTCGGGGCTCGGGGGCATCCGCGGTAATTTGCGGGGTGACCCTGTGTTTGACACAGGACGCAGCTAGGCGGTTCCGTCGCGGTTTTTTGGTCGCGAGCGCAGAGGGCCGTGGCGTGATCGCCCAAACACTTAACACATCGGGGGCGCGCGTGACAGTTACGGGAAGAGTGCCCGTACAGTTGACAGTTATGGCACTGGCTAGGAGTGCCTTTTTTATGGGGGGCTTCGACGGCGATACCGGAGAGCCTACAGACGGCCTGTGTGTTGAAGATTTTCTTACCCTCGGGGGTAGGCTGGAGGGTGACTAGAACCATATTATATGGCTCCCTACCGCGACCGGTGTGCATACGGTGCACAGAATTCACTGGAAAGCCCTGTTCTAACAGATCGGCCTTGACGAGCTCTACATCTAACTCTTTAGGGATTCCGCGTATTACAACGCGGAGTTCGCGCTCCTCCTGGAGCGTATAAGTATGGAAACTTATACGTTCCTTACGGAGGTAAGAAGAGAGGGCCCTATGGTCGTCGGGTGTTTGAACCTTAATTTGAATGCCGTTCGCGAGGTTACGGGCATTCGTGAAATTTATATTTTTGGCCTTAAGGGCCAGGCAAACTCGATCCCAAGCTGCCTTCTCCTGAAGGATAACCGGGGGAGGGGTCTGGGTTTTATTTTGTGCCACCGGACGCGGCGACGGAGTGGCACGGGCTGGGGGCGCAACGGGAGTCTGAGGGCGGGGGCGCGACGCGTTCGCGGCTTTGCTAATTTTAGCGGCCGCGGGAGCTCGGGACTCCGCGGCACGCTTCTTACCCTTCTGTACCAGGGTGAATCCATCCGTCGATGAGGCGGGGGCGAGGTCAACCTCCATGTCCGAGTCAGAGTCGGAGCACGAGGAGGCGGGTGCAGGCGACCTACGAGCAAGTGTAGGTGTTTTAGAGGGCGCGACGGAGGCCGCGGATGATCGCTCAGCTGAAACGATGGTCACAGCGGACGACGCAGCAGCTTTACTCGCCAGTATAGGCGACACGGGAGCGGCAGGCACGACGGAGGCTGCGTTGCTCGATGCAGAAGCTTTGCACGCAGGTACAGGCGACGCAGGAGCAGCGAGCGCGGCGGAGTCCTCGAGAGGGCTCGCAGTGTGATTGGCCTTGAAGGCCAGAAACTCTGAGGCGAGCTGTGGGTGGTGAAGTCGGAGGAATTCCGCGAATACAGCGTCCATGATCGCTGAGTACCCAGGTGGGGCGGCCCCGGGTTTTGAAAACACTCGCCTTGCGGCGAGGCCCCAACTTCTCGGACCTGAGCGGTTCTATTGAACACAGGTGGCAATGCGGCGCGATTGCTACAGGACAAAGAAAAAGCAAAACAAATCAGAAATAACAAAAAGAAACAAAACAAATAAATACTTGCAGGAAACCACTTTGTCGGCAAATGTACCACGAACACAAAAATAACTAAAACGAAACAAATAAAAGCTTCCAGGAAAAACACTTGGTCGGCAGATGTATCACGATCACAGGCCGCGCGAACAATGGCCGGGCTAACAAAAGCCGGGCGAACAAAGACCGGGCGAATGAGTGGTCGATGAGCACGTCCGCACGTGACGGGTGCCTCTATCGGAATGAGCTTGAATGGTATTTATCTTCGGTTTCCGTTGGCTATAGACATTATTAAAATTAAATTTACTTCCCACTTTTCGTATACTACGACTGACCATTGTCCATTCGTCGGTAATAACGAAAATTGTAAAGTATCCTGGACCTCAGAAATAATATAACGACAGTAAAAAAATGCGGAATTAAGGCGTTAAAATAATTATTAAATAAAACGGGTAGGAAAACTTATAGCTACAATGATTAAGACGTTAGGTTAAGAGTTAAGTCTTAACAGCTTTGGTTTAACCGGCGTTCCAATCTTTGCACTGGAAGCTATGATTGCTTTGCCACAGGGTAGTGGAAGTCTTAGTAGGGTCAATGGTAAAAGATCTCGTGGTCGTAGTTCCACACGCTGAACTGATCACTTGATCACTTGAAAATCCTTACCAAAGCCCCGCTTAACGAGTACGTGCGCCAAGCCTCAGTTCGCGATCTACGGAGAACAGCTGTCAAGGCTTTAATAAACAAGGATTTCACATGACCACGACTGCTCTACCAAGAGTAACCGCCTATGGTGAAAAGTGGAAGTTTGGTGCACATTCAAAAAGGCTAGAGTTGCATACTCCTAGTTTCTGATTAAGTACTAAACAGATTATTTATCAGTAAAATGACCTATATGAAATATACGAATAATTTTAGAATGATGTAAATTAAATTTAAATGACGCTATAGGTTTTGTATTTATTTTATTTTGCTTATGTTCAATCCAGAGGTGGGTTTAAATGTTCCCCGAATAGTACTTAGTTAATACATTATTTATAAATGACTTTTACTGCTGAACTAAATCAGCCTCGTCAAATTTAGACTGAAAAAACTCCATCTAATTACTGACAGTGAGGCTTGTTGTGAATCAGGGTGATTGTTAAGCCTATTCAATCTATTTATTATTAAGTAACTGGTTTCGCTTTTTTTAAAATAGAACAGCTGTTGTAATGTAATTAAAATTTCGACTTCACGGCTCAAAGGCAGCCGTGTTTTTCTTTTCTATTGACTCTTAATACAATATCTTGTGATTACTAAAAATAAAAATCGGTAAAAAAACTTTTAAGTTAAACGGTTTTATTTTATGTGCACTGAAAACTACAAAATAAATAAATAGTTACTTACCTATCAACCTACGTAGGTCATCTCGGTCATTAATATCTCTGATGGTAGTGGTTGTCATAACATGAACCATGTCAGCGGCCGAAAGGCAGTTCATGAAAGAACACTAACACCAGGGTTTGCTTGGTAGGTAAACTAAGCACACACTATAACAAGTAGGTATTTTGACCTTCTAGTTCAGAAATATTTTAGTACTAGGCAGAATAGCTTTTAGGCATATTAGACTAAAATAAAAACGTGGGGCCCATTATTATTTCTGTATTACTTTCTACTATACTAAGTGTGGATTGTATCGACTTATTATAATCGTCATCATCATCATCCTAGCGGCTTATCCCGGTCGCATCTAAAACCTCATAGCTCCGGAGTCCAGGGTCCGCTGAATCGACTTACTATAATCGTAACTGGAGGTTTTGACCATCAATAACCAGCCGTGGCGGCTTCACCAGCGAACGGCGAGCTCATGATCTACCAAAGTATAAGATATGCTCTGCCATAGATATGATTTCAGAGGGGCCCCACGTTTTTATTTTAGTCTAATATGCCTAAAAGCTATTCTGCCTAGTACTAAAATATTTCTGAACTAGAAGGTCAAAATACCTACTTGTTATAGTGTGTGCTTAGTTTACCTACCAAGCAAACCCTGGTGTTAGTGTTTTTTCATGAACTGCCTTTCGGCCGCTGACATGGTTCATGTTATGACAACCACTACCATCAGAGATATTAATGACCGAGATGACCTACGTAGGTTGATAGGTAAGTAACTATTTATTTATTTTGTAGTTTTCAGTGCACATAAAATAAAACCGTTTAACTTAAAAGTTTTTTTACCGATTTTTATTTTCTTGTTTTTAGTATTTAGTGAAATTGTCTACCGAATATTCCTCATTCTATTTAATTCATTCAGTGCATCATTATTAAATGGTTTCTTACCTGATAATTTAGTACAATCTAATTCCTCAATACATAGATAGCCTTTCCAGAGACTTGACTCGACTTAGAGCCACGTATGCTTGTCCTTCCTCAAACAATTTTGAGCCTAAATATACTACTGCATGGTCGACGGTGCTGCCCTGCATTTTATGGACGGTGGATGCCCATGATAAAGCTAAGGGCAACATCCTTCTTTCAGCCGTACCATAATTGAATTTTGCTGGAAACTGTATGGCTTTAGGGTAAATAACGTGCATGCCATTACATTGCACGCCAGCAAATCCCGAAGTGAAAACGCTGTGGTCACCTTAATGCCATGAAGCCCGAATAATTCTAGCAACGTCATTAATACTAATGAATACATTTGGAATTTCAATTCTTTCAGGTTCACCGTTTTCAGGTATATCTGGCACACTAAGTCGTATTAAGTCTTGTTCACTAATCTGGACATTTTTGTCAATGCGTACATCTCTATAAAGTGGGTTATTTCTAGTTAACCATCTTAAAGCGCTGTAGAATTTTTCGCGAGATATTGTGAACTCTCTTGTGATGTTCAAATTCTCCAAACGTTCTGTAACTACAACGATACCCACCTGGCTGGAAGATCTTGGAAGCATATTAGGTAATCTTTCACTGACCTCAAAGATATCTTGGGCAAACAACACTGCTTGTCCGCGGAAACCGTACTGCCCGTATAGCCCAGTAAATTTTACGATTTTAACAAGCGGGATGATTCTACACAGCAATCGCTGCTCTGCTTGCGTCAGCGCTTGAATCTCATTTGGTATTGAACCTGGATCCAGATTATTCCAGTACGCCTTTGATGGTGCTATTGTTTTATTATTGGTCACATGTGTTTGGCAGCGCGAACATAAAAGTAATGTTGTTTTTGAAGACAGTTCTGCAGGTAGATATCCTAATACAGCTGTGTTGTAACGTACAGTATGAATTTGGTTAGGATATCAATGCTTCGTGCAAATGTCACAAACGTGTATACACGATGTGTTAATGGCATTTTCAAACGCTTGTACATGATTTTCAGCTCTGCGTTGCTGTGCACGCTCACGTTGGTTATTTAACCTGTCGTGGCGTTGCTCAGGTGTTTCTGAAGCTTCTAACTCCTTTCGTCTCTCACGCCGTCCTGTTAACCTGGCCTCATGTTGCTCAGGTGTTTCTGACGCTAATAGCTCTATTTGTCCGTTACGTTGTAATCTTAGCCTGGACTCATGACGCTCAAGTGTTTCTGACGCTATTAGCTCTCTTCGTCTGTCACGTTGTGATGCTAGCCTAGACTCATGACGCTCAGATGTTTCTGATGCTAACAACTCTCTTTGTCTGTCACGTTGTGATGCTAGCATGGACTCATGACGCTCGGGTGTTTCTGACGCTATTAGCTCTCTTCGTCTGTCACGTTGTGATGCTAGCCTGCACTCATGACGCTCAGGTGTTTCTGAGTCTACCAGCTGCCTTTGTCTCTCACGTTGTGCTATTAACCTGGTATCATGTTGCTCAGGTGTTTCTGTTGCTAACCGTTCTCTTCGTTTCTGTAGTCAACTGTGGGTTTCATTTTCACTCTCCTTTGCACGTTTCGTTCTATACTTTTCTTTTGCCTTTTCGAGCCTTCTTTTTCGTTGTGTAGCAGTTTCGTTTTTATTTTTGTTTGCTTTTTTATTTATTGTTGTTCCCACGATTAAGGGGCATTTTGACGGTCGACCCCGCCAGAAGTCCAGCAAAGGGGCAAGGCTTAATATACAACAAGATGCGCCCAATCTTGAGGGGGAAGCGCTGACGACATTACATTTTTACCCACCCTGATGCCATACAGTCCTCGGCACGTTTTAACCTATTACCTTAACTTGGGTGGTATAGCTACCGCTTACTAACGAGGTATCTAATTACCAATTTTTTTTTATCTACCCCTCTAACGTCATACAGTCTTGGACACAACTGTTCTCGACACGACTAATCATGCCCCCACCTAATACGCCATTTTGTAACTTGTAACACCTAATACGAAATTTTGACATAATGACAGTATTCTGCTAGTGTAGTCCTATTATTTGATACCCATATTGTGGTGGTTGTGGAAAAATATGTACCTAGTCCGCCATATTGGAACGGCGTCCATCTTGAATTTTAAAATTGACATAATCATCGTGTTTTACTAGTGTAGCCCTTTCATTTGATACCCATATTGAGGGGTTTAAGGAAAAATATGTAATCCGCCATTTTGTATCGGCGGCCATCTTAGATTTATAATGTCATTGATTTTATTATATTGTATTGTCATCTAAATTAAATGTGTGTACCAAATTTCAGATCAATCTGACAACGGGAAGGTGCTTAAATTTCAATTTCTAATTTTGACCCAAATAAATAAAAAACAAATTCCGTACAGGTCGAGCTAAATAAAACCGTTTAATATTGCAAACTCGTCACTCCAATCAAAGAAATATGATTAAAAGCTGTCATCAAGGCAGCTTTCAAAACAATACTTAAATGATTATAGTTTCTTTTTCGTTTGTAGTTTTATTCCAACTCTCGTTGGGTAATGGTTTTTTTTTTTGCTACATTGAATATATTTCAGTCGCGACCAACGTCATTTCCCGCTATTATCTTGTGATTCGATTCTACGTAATCATCGACCTCGAAAATAGAATATTCTCGCAAAAAATCACTATAACGACAGCAAGATGGCTTCGGGACGAAGCAAGATATCAAATTTACGAAGAGCCCTACTCTGAAACAATATTTACGTCATCGGGTCTATGTTTAGTCTGGACGAGAGTATAGTAATTTGTGCTGGGTCTATCCAGAATGGCTTTTATTTTGGCGATTTATGCGGGAGAGAAAGTTTAATGTAGGGTAGCACAATTATGGTAGGTGACCATCGTATGTGAGTTTTTATCGCACAGGCCACCGGGAAGGTTCATACGTAACTTTTGTTCATAAGGAACCTTAGCAAGCTTCGGTTTAATTTGGTGTTTTACGAATGCGTAAAATTCAACTTCAGATGGTGGGTTATAAGCCAAGATAGAAACATAATCACGACGAATTTACATTTTGAAGGGCAGATCTTGAATTTATCCTAATTGTTATTTTTGCCCCTTAAGTAAACCTCATTATCTCATTGGGCAAAACAAATAACCAGCTATAGATATGTGAACTTTAACATTTCTCTACGACATTTTGTTTTTGATAAACCATGTGAATTAAGCCATATTAGGCAACGAAGTTCAACTTCTTTGTTCTTCTCTTCTCCGCCTTATCCCTCTAAGTGCAATCGGTTAGCTCAAGGAATCATTTTCATTAAAGTCGCTGAATCCCATACTTTAGGTATAATTATGTTGAAGTGTAAATCTTTCTCGCTGTGCATTACATAATAAAGACCGCTAATATTTTATCTTTATTTTAGTGTTTCCACAGAAATTAATCCATATTAATACATTATTGAACCAAATTTAGGATGCGTCAATAATGGGAAGTATAGAGATATTTTAGTTAGCTTTTTATTGTTCCAATAGATAGATGAAAGCTCGACTTATTCCTTAGAAAGTTGTTAACTCAGCATCGACCATAGCAGTGCTTGAAACTAAAAAAATAAGACTGAGACAAGAAATTTCAGTTATTATAAAATTATTATATAAAATGCCAAGGATAGTAGTTAATAGACTGCAAGAAAATAATAAAACTCTTTTAAGTAAAGAGCGCTATCTTCATTTAACTGTTACAATTAATTGAATTACAAAGTTACCGGCACGGTTCCCTGTTAACGCTTTAATTACAAACTTTAACACGGGATACAGTAATTACATTTCGGATATGAAAACTGGTGAAAGTAAACTCCATGAAAATTGGTGTTTACGTCTGTGTGCAACGCTGGGCTAACTCGTGTAGCGTACACGTACCCACACAAACATAAATACCATTTCTTCGTTTACAAACTGTAGGAGTTTACATACTCGTTAAGAGCCCCACACCTGGTTATGTCTGTAATCGGATTAGTTTCGGGACTATTTCCGAGTTTTATGGTACGTAATGTAAATATGATTTAATAGTAGTCATTCTGCGTAGTGTGTTTTCGAATAGACTATTCTTCCGAAATGGCTCTTGATTAATAATCGGTATTGCTTAAACCTTAAAAGTAGTAATGAGGATTAAAACAAAAACATATATGCAGCTGCTTTAGAATAAGATTGAGTCTTCGATGATTTAGTCTACGTCTATCTACTAATATGGTAAAATAAAAACAAAAACATATATGCAGCTGCTTTAGAATAAGATTGAGTCTTCGATGATTTAGTCTATGTCTATCTACTAATATGGTGAAATAAAAACAAAAACATATATGCAGCTGCTTTAGAATAAGATTGAGTCTTCGATGATTTAGTCTACGTCTATCTACTAATATGATGAAATAAAAACAAAAACATATATGCAGCTGCTTTAGAATAAGATTGAGTCTTCGATGATTTAGTCTACGTCTATCTACTAATATGGTGAAATAAAAACGGGCCGTAAGTATACTACAGTGTCTGCCTAATGTTTTCTATTTTACTACACTTTGAGTGTATCTACTTGTTGAGTAAATGTGCCAAAAATTCAGCACAGATGTCAGTGATTCAACGCATGAAGAATTAATATAGCGTTCCAAGAATATTTTATTTTAAGTGTGCTTATTCGTACTTGACAAGGCAGATCGCAGCTCATCTACTTTTTATGTATAAATATTATCGTATAAATATGTATGTATGAAGTATGCACATGATTTGAGTTTTATGAGAGATGCATTTATTAACTCCATTTTACTATTGCATATTAGATGACACCGCAATAAAAGAGTATAATCCAGCTAGCTAGTGTTGGAGCCAACATCCATATTCCAGTTGACATCTTAACAAAATTTGAACATAGCAGCCTTATTGATTGGACTGATGAAAATGTTTAATTTAAAAACAGAAATTGAGTGAAAGCCATGTTTGAAACTTCTAACTAGAAAATAATTTAAAACTTTTTCTTTTACTGAGTTTCGAGAGTTTGATACAGTTTGACCTTTCACGGAAAAAACAAACATTTTCCAGCTGAAATTTGTACATTAAATAAAATATGAAACCATGAAGTATTACGAAATTAAGCTTCACAATAGTCATTCAATGTTACCCATTGATAAAGTTTAGTGACTATTTATTTTTGAAGATCATCTCGTAGATTGCCTTACATCCGATCTAAGCCAACCAAAGTACTAATCAGTGACTATGACCATTGTTTCAGAATTACCAGAGAAGCCAAAAATATATGATGACTTGGACAAGGAAATCGTCGGTGTGGCGGGGCCCTACAGAGAAGACACGAATCTCAAACTTACCTGTGTTGTAAGTGGAGGTAAAACTGGTAGATGAATGTTAAACTGTTAATCTCAAGAACATATTTTTCCTATAACCACATATACCACATACCATGACCAAATTAATATGAAAACCATTTTTAACAAAGAACACATGAAACAACCACATAGTTCGGAACTAGTATTAACATCTAGTAGGAACACTGTTATTCCAACGAATTTGAGTCTTAAAATTCGTGTCTCAAGGTCGACATTCACGTTGTAGTATCTATGGGCTTCGGTAACTGCGCAAGATAACATGTGCCGTACACTCCGCTTATATCTGCTATAAAAACTAATCAAGATCATAAACCTGTGACAGCACTTCGGAGATGCTTTAAAACAAAACGGACCATTCGATTTAATTAATTAATCAGCTTATGTCAGAAGACGAGCCAGTAAATTAGATTCATTACTGTCTACCTTAAGCTTCTACTGCCACCCTATTATCTATACGCAGTAGTAGTCTTGTTTCAGCTTTATCATCACCTAGATGCTTACGTTTGTGTACCGCTTGTACGGTATTTTGTGGTCGTAGGAATCGATTTAGTCCAAATGTTTAAATTTTTTTTTTATTGCATCGACATCCACAGCCTAAATGCGCCACCCACCTTGAGATATAAGTTCTAAGGTCTCAAGTATAGTTACAACGGCTGCCCAATCCTTCAAACCGAAACGCATTACTGCTTCACGGCAGAAATAGGCAGGGCGGTGGTACCTACCCGCGCGGACTCTTAAGAGGTCCTACCATCAGTAATTACGCAAATTATAATTTTGCGGGTTTCATTTTTATTACACGATGTTATTCCTTCACCGTGGAACTCAATCGTGAACATTTATTGAGTACGTATTTCATTAGAAAAATTGGTACCCGCCTGGGATTCAAACACCGGTGCATCGCTCAACGCGAATGCACCGGACGTCTTATCCCTTCAGATTTTATTTTTTGTCAATAATATTTCAATAGAAGTATAAATAACTAAAGTTAAGCTGTGTCTTCGGTATTATTTATGACCAATAGTAAATGTTATCACTGAACAAATGATCGTGATGCTGTCTGTCTTTAAAAACAACAAGAAGGACTCGTAAAAAATCTTCAATAATAAAATTTTAATAACGTTGGTAACATTGAAATAAATGTATTGCTTTTAGTAAATACATTTATACTTTTACAATTGAAATCCGAATATCAAATCAAATTGGTTCTCGTTAAACAGAATTATCTCAAACTACTATAACAAAATCTTATAACTGTCCGCAATAATTCTTAATACAAAGAAAGTTCACAAACTTCTTTTGACAAATACAATAAAAGAAAGAGGCGAGTTGAATTACAACGCAAAAACGAAATTCAATAATGTATTGAAGAAAAGTAGAATACAGAAAAAAAAAACAAAATAACTAAGACTAGTGATCTTGTAATATCATTCGTTTTAATTTGCGAGTTGATACACAGCTGATGATTAATGGGAATAAAAATTTAAACCTCAAAAAAATATCTCAAAAAGAGTAACAAAGATTTTTAATTCTATGGTAGACAAAGCGAGCAATAATGAGCAAGCATTAATATTCACGTTCGACATTCTAATTCTTCGCCGGGAAGCTTTGTATTACTTAATTCCTACAAATATGTATACACATACACACACATACATATATGTATACACATATCATCGACATATGGCATTATACAAAATTAAATTAATTCTCCAATACAAGTAATAGGTTAGTTCCAAGTATCCAATCCAAATACCATCCACTAGTTTTTTAATTTTCATAAACACAAAATCGTCCAATATTCCATTACTGATTCTGATATTTGAAACTTTATGTGTTTTTTTACTACAGAGGAAATCATTAGCTATGTTAAGCTAAAATAATGGCTGATTTGATTCGTTTACAAATTCAAATTCGAACTAAGAATTTTTTTGCCTAAATAAATCCCTGTAAACGTTAACCTATATTTTTTAAAGCACTTATTCTAACTGACGATATTCCAAGAGTTCACATTAGACTATTTTAAATCTGCAGTCACTGGTCTGATTTGTAACTTAGTTTCTTAATTACCAACGTTCTGTGTGTGTGACGTTCATTTTGAAGAAGTACAGACTGGACTCTAAAAAGAGTATTTTTCGTTGTGGTTTTGAGAAGAATCATCATTGACTCTTTCAATAATATTAAACTACTCACTCCTAATTATAGTTCCACAATAGTTTTATTATTGATTGGGCTTAATTTAAATAGTACATGAATTATTAAGACAATTCGTGACTTTGTACTGTTTTGAATACATACATTATTTAGTACTAGTAATTTCAGGGAAAAGGTTTTTCGTTGTCGGTCTTAGTGTTTATTGGCTAGACCGTCAAATAAGTTTAGGACCCATAGGACCTTAACCCATTACCAGAAATACACATTACTTATGAATGTCCCTACTCTCCTTGAAGCTCCCGATCTGAAATACTTTGAAACACGGGCCACTCCACCTCTCAAACTAGAACCTATGAAAAATTCACATCGGATATAGAAAAGAAATACGTTGCTTTGGATGATCAGTCGAGGTCATGACCTACTTTTGTCTCGAAGTTATCAGACCATATAGATAAAACAACGTAAGATTGCCACACATAGTATAACATGAGATCATCTTTATTGGTTAAGGATGTCTCAGCATGTGCATGACTACATAGGAGATATAGCCAGATAATAAGCCTTGCAGAATTTTAACAAGTCCTATTACCGATTTTCTATTTATTTGTCCACGATAGGTAGACCGATGCCTCGACTTCGTTGGTGGAGAGACGAAAAACTGGTGGCAACCCTAGCGCCACTAGAAGACGGAACGAGAATAAGTATGTTGGAGCTGAATATACCGAAGCTAACTAGGGATTTTTATGAAGCTGTGTACACTTGTACTGCGGATAACACCTTGCTTGTGCCTCCGTTGCGGGTCAACGTACAGATTCAACTATATTGTAAGTACCCTAGATTTTTAAAGAAGCGATTTTGTATGGTATAGTGGGCAGAGAAACTCATGGCCTATCAGTATTAGATATGGGAATTAATTTACAAATCAATTAACCTTGAGACTCTGGATCGAAGTTGCGATTTTTTTGCATAGCAGCTGTTTCAACTTTAAAAAAAAAATGCAGAATTCCTGGCAGACACCGGTAGGATGATATCCTCAAGCGCAAGCTCAAGTACGTCTAGTCACCAGTAATCACACAAACTTATATAGTATTTTTATCATTATTAAGTATTATACGTTGTTATTATTTTATCGCGAAAGTCGTTAGTAAGCATGTGTGAAGTACGCATTTCATTAGAACAACTGGTATTTGATCTTAATTGCCAGGTAACAATAACTTCTGAAGCTTCTTCAATCAAAATTATGTAGTGACACAACTAAAAATATGCAACAGAAGGTATGCCTGTAATGAGCTTACTACTATGTATTTCAATGCCCGGGCGACAGGACCAGTTTCAACTATTATCCTTAAATGTCAATTATTGATTTACTAGATTTACAAATCGGAGTCAGTTAAGAACTTAATCAATCAATCAACAACAAATGACAGTAGCTGTAACTCAGTTTGGGATAGGCAGACTAGCACCGAAACTTAAGATTTAAAATTAAATATTGACTCACTTAAATAGTGTTATTTCATCTCGTCAAACTCGTCGAATTAAATCTAGCCCATAGACATAAAACACGGAGTGTCTAGCTGGATCTTCTCAGTGGGGCATGATTCCGATTCAGTGGTAGATTTGTGGTTAATGGTAGCAAGTTTTCACAGGTTGAGCCCCGTAAGCTAATCTACCTAGGATTTTATTAGTGAGTTTGATAAATAATATAAAAGTGTTTCTACAGCCTTTGCCCTTCAAACAACATGAAGTTTTAACTTATGTTTCAATTAACCCTCACGGTGTCCTAAAGATTATAGGTGGAAAAACTTTGAAAGTCGTAAAAAATACCCGCTGACACCATATAACATCAAAGGCATGAAATAAGAGGTTCAAGTTTTCCAATAAATCCAATTCTACCGTGTTGTTGTAGGCACCGAAAACATTTACTCGATGTAAGGATAAGTGTCCTCCTCTTCCTTCAGTCGATCGCTCATTATACAGCATCGCGATGCGCCCATCTGTGATGTTTTTTTGTAATTTGTAGCCACTTATGTCGGTCAGCGGGGCACAGTGAAGTGCGTGGCTCAATCTCGTATTCAGGTGCTCGGACACTTAGTCACTCCATCTTTTTAGGCTCCGACCTCTGAATTCTTCTAAATCTTCCATCCACTTTACCCATCACTATGAGTCTCTCCAGGTTGTCAGAGTGTCCCGGTGCCGACTCCGGCGCGGCTGCGGACAGACTGGCGGCCCGGCTTCGCGAAGTCCTGCCGGACCCGGAAGTCGTGCGAATCGAGAGGCCCGTCAAGATGGCAGAGATTAAGGTGACGGGCCTGGATGAGTGCGCTACTCAGATGGAAGTGGCCGCCGCTATTGCATCGCAGGGCAACTGCGCCCTCGCACAAGTGAAGGTGGGAGAGCTCCGGAGTTGTTACTCTGGGGCTTTCACCGTGTGGGCGCGTTGCCCCGTGCAGGCGGCCACCCTCTTGGCCACGCCTCCACAAGGTCGGCCTGCCGACTCGCCGGGGAGGCTGCGCGTGGGTTGGGTGATAGCCCACGTGCAGCTGCAGGAGGCACGTCCATGGCGATGCCTCCGGTGCTTTGGCACCGGGCACGGCCTCGCCAAGTGCCCGTCGGCTGTGGATCGCAGCGGACTTTGCTTCCGTTGCTGTCAGCCCGGACACAAGGCAGCCTCCTGCACCGCTGCAACACCGCACTGCGTGTTGTGTGATGCAGCGAAACGGCGGGCCGATCATCGGGCCGGGGGTCCGGCCTGTCTTTCCGCACCCTCCTCCACAAAGAGGAGGCGTGGCGGGAAAAAGAAGAACAAGTCAGAGGAAGAGCCGGCTGCGTGTGAAACAGCCGGCCCGTCAGTTCCCGCCGCGGCCGTCGGGCCGCAAGGCGGGACGGAAGACGAGGGAGCGATGGACGTGATACCTCAATAATGGATCACGTCCATCGCTTCCTTCAAGCGAACGTGAACCACTCCGCCAGGGCGCAGGACCTCCTCGTCCATACCATGGCGGAGTGGTTCATCGACATCGCGATCGTCGCGGAGCCATACTTCGTACCTTCCGACCGGGAGGACTCCTGGGCCGGAGATGTCGATGGCTCCGTGGCGATCGTGATGCGACAGTCGGCGGCGTTACCCCCCCTTGGAATGGTGGCCAGGGGATCTGGGTACGTCGTAGTTAGGGTCGACGAAACCGTCGTGATCGGGGTGTACTTCTCTCCGAACAGGAGTCTCGCCGAGTTCGAGCAGTTCCTGGGTGGGCTCGAGGCGTTGGTTCATCGCTTCGAGTCTCGCCCAGTGATACTAGCGGGGGACCTCAACGCTAAATGTACGGCGTGGGGATCCCCCCGCACGGACTCGCGTGGCGAATTCCTGTCGGAGTGGGCTTTCGCGACCGGCCTCTGTCTCCTAAACAGAGGTTCGGTCGCGACCTGCGTGCGGTGGAACGGGGAATCACACGTGGACGTATCGTTCGCGTCTCCGTCCGCCGCGCGCCGTGTCTGTGGTTGGCGTGTCCTCGAGGGGGCGGAGACGCTCTCGGATCATCGGTTCGTCCGATTTGAGCTCTCCGTTTCCACCTCGTTGAACGCGCCGGCCGAAGACGCCCGCGGCGAGGAGGAGCTCCCGCGTAGTGCTCCCCGGTCATTCCCGCGATGGGCACTGAAGCGCCTGAACAAGGTGCTTGCGGTGGAGGCGGCCACAGTGGCTGCGTGGGCGCCGATGCCCGCGCGTCTAGTGGACGTGGAGTTGGAGGCCGAATGGTTCCGGGGTACGATGCGTCGCGTCTGCGATGCTGCGATGCCCCGGGTCAGCGGTCGCGCTCCGCGTGGCGGTGCGTATTGGTGGACGCCCGAGATCGCGCTCCTCCGAGAGGAGTGCGTGCGGGCGCGCCGCCGAAGCGCCCGCCACCGCCGTCGCCGCCTTCGCGATGCGGACTTCGCGGAGGTGGCGACCCGCCTGCATGCCGACTGCCGTCAGAAGCAGGAGGCACTGCGGCGGGCCATCGGCGAGGCCAAGTCTCAGAGCATGAAGACGCTCCTGGAGACGCTTGACCAAGATCCTTGGGGGCGCCCGTACCAAACGGTCCGCAAGAAATTGCGGCCGTGGGCGCTCCCGGTGACGGAACGTCTCCAGCCTCAGCAGCTGCGGGAGATTGTCTCCGGGCTGTTCCCGCGGATGGAGAGGGGCTTCGAGCCCCCTTCCATGGGCGCGCCACCACGCAGTAGCGTGAGCGGTGATGCCCCTGCTGAGGTGGTCCCTCCGAGCATCTCGGAGGAGGAGATTCGTGCGGCCGTGTCGAGGATGCGGAGGAAGGACGCGGCCCCCGGCCCTGACGGTGTTCACGGCCGGGTCTGGGATTTGGCCTTCGGTGCCCTTGGGGACCGACTCGTGCGGCTCTATGAAGCCTGCCTCGAGTCGGGACGGTTTCCGAAGCAGTGGAAGACGGGCAGACTTGTTCTGCTAAGGAAGGAGGGACGCCCCGCGGACTCACCTGCGGGATATCGTCCCATCGTGCTGCTGGACGAGGCTGGAAAATTGCTCGAGCGGGTGGTGGCCGCCCGCATCGTCCAGCATCTGACGGGGGTGGGTCCCGATCTGTCAGCGGAGCAGTTCGGATTCAGGGAGGGCCGCTCGACCATCGACGCGGTGATGCGCGTGCGTGCCCTCTCTGATGAGGCTGTCGGCCAGGGCGGGGTTGCACTGGCGGTGTCCCTTGACATCGCCAACGCGTTCAACACCTTGCCCTGGTCGGTGATCGCAGGGGCGCTGGAGTATCACGGCGTCCCTGCGTATCTCCGTCGGCTGATCGGGTCCTACCTCGAGGACAGGTCGGTCGTGTGCACCGGGCACGGTGGGGCGGTGCTCCGCTTCCCCGTCCAGCGCGGTGTTCCACAGGGGTCGGTCCTTGGCCCTCTCTTGTGGAACATCGGCTACGACTGGGTCCTGCGTAGCGCCCTAAGTGCTCCTCTTCCGGGTCTGAGCGTAGTTTGTTACGCGGACGACACTTTGGTCGTGGCCCGGGGGAGGGACTTGCGAGAGTCTGCCCGTCTTTCCTGCGCGGGGGTGGCCTTCGTCATCGGCAGGATCCGAAGGCTGGGTCTGGAGGTGGCGCTCGATAAATCCCAGGCCCTGTTGTTTCACGGGGCCCGGAGAGCGCCGCCTCAAGGGGCCCACCTCGTGATCGGAGGCGTTCGCGTCGAGATCGAGGCAACCGGGTTGCGGTACCTCGGTCTCGTACTGGACGGTCGTTGGAGCTTCCGCGCTCACTTTGAAAGATTAGGTCCCCGACTGATGGCGGCTGCCGGCTCGCTGAGTCGGCTGTTGCCGAACGTCGGGGGGCCTGACTTGGTGGTGCGCCGCCTCTACACGGGGGTGGTGCGGTCGATGGCACTGTACGGGGCTCCCGTGTGGTGCCACGCCCTGACCCGCGACAACGTTGCGGCGTTGCGACGTCCGCAGCGCGCGATTGCGGTCAGGGCGGTTCGTGGATACCGCACCGTCTCGTTTGAGGCGGCGTGCGTGCTAGCTGGGACGCCTCCCTGGGACCTGGAAGCGGAGGCGCTCGCTGCGGATTACGCGTGGCGATGCGATCTCCGCTCCAGGGGGGAGCCGCGTCCCGGCGCGGCGGAAGTTCGAGCGCGGAAGCTTCAATCTCGGCGTGCCGTGCTCGAGGCGTGGTCTCGCCGCCTGGCGGACCCCGCCTACGGGCGACGGACCGTCGAGGCGATCCGCCCGGTCCTCTCGGAATGGGTGAATCGCGACCGAGGACGTCTCACCTTCCGAGCGACACAGGTGCTCACGGGACACGGCTGTTTCGGTCGCTACCTGCACCTCGTCGCCCGGAGGGAGCCGACGCCGAAGTGCCACCACTGCAGTGGCTGCAACGAGGACACGGTGGAGCACACGCTCGCGTACTGCACCGCTTTCGCGGAGCAGCGCCGCGTCCTCGTTGCAAAAATAGGACCGGACTTGTCGCTTCCGACCGTCGTGGCTACGATGCTCGGCAGCGACGAGTCCTGGCAGGCGATGCTCGACTTCTGCGAGTCCACCATCTCGCAGAAGGAGGCGGCGGAACGGGAGAGGGAGAGCTCTTCTTCCCTCTCGGCGCTGTGCCGCCGCCGTCGAGCCGGGGTTCGGAGGAGGGCGTTTGTCCAGCTCCAGCCCCTATGAGGAGGCAGTCTCCTCCCGGCGATGGTCACGGGGCGACCTAAGGGGGTTGAGGCTGCGCCGCACGCTACCGTCACTCTAGCGCGCTGGCACCAGGAGGACGGGACGGCGCGTCGGCGGCTGCGGACTGCGATGCGGTCCGCATTTTCGTCGTCGCTGTCGTCGCCGAACATACTGTTGAAGAGCAACCCGGTCGGCGGTGTATCGCGTTCCGACCCGGCAGGCTGGTTCTGGCCCAGCGGGGTATCCCGGAACACCAGCGGCACCGCCCGGGCGGCCTGGTAGGGCCGCCGTACCGCGGAGACCGACGTCGTTGGTCGTCGACTATCGCCTCGACGACCCGTCGGTCGGGCGTCCTCGGGGTGGCGCCGCGTGTCTGGTTGTAGTGTTGACCGCGGGAACCCCCCTACTCTGAACGGGTTCTGACCCCGGACGGAGATCGGACGTCGGGTGTAAGAGTGCAGGGGAGTCGTTTAGTGGGTGGGACCTAAAATCCTTGGGCCCGCGATCTGCTCTCAACACCTGCAGATCGTTGAGTCTCACATACCCCGCGCGCCCCCTAGGCGCGGGGACCTCGTAGGAGGTTCGGCCCCCGGCCCGAAAAAAAAAAAAAAAAAAAAAGGGTTTTCTTGCTATATGACCAAAATATAGGTATATGGTAGGTAGCCTCTGGTCAACTTTTAGCTCCAACTTTTACGAATGTAAACGTTCATCCGGAAAGCTGTCTAAAGGATGCAAGAATAAGTTTATTAGCATTACTATAAGCCAGGCAGTTGAGACTGTGGATATTTTAATTACATACTAAATCTGAAAACGACTATTCATTTTAAAGCACCCACGATTATTAGATATGTTTAACCGCATGATACGTTGTTGTAAACGAGGTTAAACGTACAAGGGTAATTCGCCATTTTGATTACGGTACATCTCCGATATACGCTTAGACCGACTCCCGTTCAAACGTACCCCAGACGTTACAGGGATCCGATTTAAAAGTAAAATTTTACTGTGACGTATTTGAAATTGAGAAAGGGTTCGGACTAATGGAAATGTATACAATATAGAGAGGCACCTTGTCATTGCCAAATTGTAACGAGATTAGTTGTATCCTCCGATACTATTTCTTCGATCAATACAATAAATAACCGGGAACAAGTCAGATACAATCATCCAGCCCCAAATTAAGGTTTCCTAGGGTTATGGGTACCAGAGACTGATATATTATTGTGTACTTATGTAAGTTAATATAAATAAATAGCTCCCAAACAAAAAACAAATAACCCTGTTCATCACATATGACAATCGAACCCACGACCCTCGGCGCAATAGGCCGGGGCGCTTACTGCACCACTGAGTCATGAAATAAACACGAAGCTTGAAGATATCACTCTTCGAAGCGCTATGAAGCTTGAAGAGTGATATTTTATAGCGGCTAGTGAATACCAAAGGAATTCGCTTACTTGTTTTAAAGTTTGAAGAAACGATCTGTTGGAATGAACTTATACGAAAGTTCAGGAGTGGTGCAAGGTCATCAATAAGCCCATGGAAACCCATCACTTTCTTCGTTATACTATTTTTTTCATGAATTACAAGTTCATTTTTTCTTTAATGAGATTATAGTCGTGATTTAGCCGTGCGTGTGTGAACGCACTTCAAGTCTCGTGAGTGATTGTTCAATAAGTTAGCCCGAGTTCGCGTCACTATTCCGAATATCCTATTATTGTTTAGGGAAGCGGGGACGTCGTATTAGGAATGTTTCGACGTTGTTGGAATGCTTTTCTGTATGCCGTATACATTATTCAACGCATAGCTCACGTCTTTTGTTAGTGTAAATGTTAAGTATGAAAGCTAAATAAAGGTAATTTGATTTGAAAAAAGTGAAGTTATCTATACTAATATTATAAAGAAGAAAGATTTGTTTGTTTGTTTGTTTCGAATAGGCTCCGAAACTACTGGACCGATTTGAAAAATTATTTTTCCATTAGAAGCCGACATTGTCCCTGATGAACATAGGCTACTTTTTTTTTTTTTTTTTTTTTTTTTTTTTTTTTTTTTTTTTTTTTTTTTTTTTTTTTTTTTTTTTTTTTTTTTTTTTTTTTTTTTTTTTTACTTTCATGTGTGTTTTAATGTTTCCGAAGCGAAGCGAGGGCGGGTCGCTAGTTGAATAAATAAAACAAGATTAAACAAGTTTTATCGTTAGATTTTATTGTGCTCATCTAAGTGGTTATCGCTACCCATTTACGGCAGCATTTCCAGGGACTCAGATTAGACACTGCCTACCGCTTTATATGTATGTCGTAGATATAGACTTTTAGTTGTCGTGGATAACGACTTTTAGTAATATTAAGACGGTGGTTTAGATTATTATTTTAAATGATGAAACGTTGTTTTGATAAATATCACAAAATGAAGGGTAGACTCCGTAACGCCACAGTATAAAATGGCGGTACGTGGACAGAGTCGTGGCATTCGTGTCAGACAGTGATTCCCTCCGTCTCAGCAGCGAGTCTCTGACAGTCAGTCGGTCTGTCGGTATGTGCAACGAAACTGTCGGTTTATCCTGTCATTGTGAAAGTTGTGTGTGTTGAGTTTCAATAATTATTATTGAAAAGTTTTATTGACTAAACTGAGTTCAATCGAATACAAGTGATGACGAAACTACCGCTCAGCCATCCCTGACGTGTGCTGACATGTACATATTTTATATTACTAGTGACCCGCCCTTGCTTCGCTTCGGGAACTATAAATTATTATTGATCTTATTGAATATTCCTTTATACAAATCTAGTCCTCAAAGTAACAACAAACACAATAAAAAAGACACGGAACAAACAAAAAAGCTAATCATTCCTCCTGCAAATAAAAGATAAATATATGCTGTCACGGGTTTTTTGTAGACCTATTTGAGATAAACATTTCCGTTTTACATTACATACGTGTAACTCCAACGGATTTTGCGGCGCATGCAAAAATAGCTCGCAGATGGCAGATTTTTTTCCTTCTTACTTAACGCTCAT
Source organism: Bombyx mori (assembly GCF_030269925.1). Taxonomy (NCBI): domain Eukaryota; kingdom Metazoa; phylum Arthropoda; class Insecta; order Lepidoptera; family Bombycidae; genus Bombyx; species Bombyx mori. The sequence goes on along the minus strand of NC_085119.1, from coordinate 14,814,010 downwards.
CGTTATATTTTGAGTAATTCACACTATATTTTTATAAATCATAGTCTATGTGTAATTCTGATGTGTAAACTTCTTCTTCTTCTTCGTCGCTTTCTTCATTGCTGAAGGTCGTGTCCCTGAAACTTGACCATGGCTTGTCTCGTGAGCTGTTTCCATCTCGTCTGGCCCTCAGCTTCTCGAATGGCGGTTGCGACTGGCAGCCCACTTAGGGCGGTTATTTGTCACACCAACGGCTAGGTAATCGGCCGCGGGGTCTCTTTCCTTCTACTTTGCCCGTCACAATCACTTTGATCATTTATCTGACTGTCGGCGGCCAGTGTAAGCTGTGTAAACTTAGTGTCATATTAATTTATATCGAATTCACAGCCTAAAAAATAAGTTTCAAGCTTTTAGCTTTAAAAATGTCGATACTTCCATACGACTTTTCGTCCCCCCTTTCAACCATTTGGAGGAAGGAGAGAAAGACCGGGGTCCTCCTCTTCTTTCAATTCCTGCCGAGACACTACGCCTTGAAAAAGGTGCGCGAGGCGCTGCGCGGCGTTAGCCAAGCAAGAGTTATGCAAAGCCGACTATCGACTAAACCTTTTTACTGGTGGTAGGACATCTTGTGAGTCCGCACGGGTAGGAACCACCACCCCGCCTATTTCTGCCGTGAAGCAGTAATGCGTTTCGGTTTTAAGGGTGGGGTAGCCATTGCGACTATACTAAGACCTTAGAACTCATTCATATCTCAAGGTGGATGGCGGCATTTGCGTTGTAGATACCTGTGGACTCCAGTAAGCACTTAACACCAGTTGGGCTGTGAGCTCGCCCATCCATCTAAGCAAGGGAAAAAAACCCCATCGAACTCCACCACTCCGGCTCCATGAAACCCACGGTACTCCAGTATACCTTGGTATAGAAAAATCCCTGGATTACACGATTTTATAATATAACCAATTAAATTTAATTTAATTTTGTTATTTCATAGTCCGAGTGTCATCAACGGCGTAAGTAATCACTTTAGCACTTCAAAGGATGCCTTGTTAAGCTTTCGTTCTTGTCTTTCAAAAGCGCTCTTGAAACGATTCAGTTAATTAACGTACTAAATGGTTAAACTGTTAGCAACATTACTACACTAATTTGAATTAAGTCGATTTAGTATTTTAAAAGTCGCCGTAATAGTGAAGTGACTTTTAGGAGCTTAGAGAGGCTCACCGCCCAACAAGTGTCTGAATTTATTGGTTCGAAATGGTGTTTCAGAAACAGTGCTAATAAAATATTTACTCAGTAATAAATTAATGAGTGGTTGTTGTAAGTATCTACTTATTATTGTTATGTTATTTTGGACTTTTTTTTTACACTTTCCTCGCCCGTTACTTCGGGAAAATCAGGGTCATTTAACGAAATTGGATGAACTACATGCATATATTACGTAAGCAGACAAAAAGGAGCTTTGTAACTGTTTCTTCTGTGTGTTTATCGTTATTTTGTTGTTTCTTTTTTTAATCGTATTCATTCCCGAACTTTATTTTGATCAATAAAGAAAATGTTTAAATCATATTATATTTCTTTCCACCTCTCCTCGAAAATATGTTTAAATCGAAATTATTTATTATTTAGAAATTACAGTGCATAGAAATCTTATAGTTCTTCTTCCATAAATTTGAAAATAGATCTGAATGGAATTCGATCGCAATGCAACCCACCTTATTACACTCTCCTATTGTAAAAGTCCTTTTGTAAAGATAAATTACTCAGGGACAATGTGAAATATCTAAAAAAAGAAGAAAGCCTAAAATTCAATAGCTGCTATTGGACTTTAGAGATGATCACAAACCGGGTCCAATTTTAAAACTAATCCAGGGATTCACTCATACATACACAAAAGTAATCAAAATAGATCTATAAGTGTATTAGATATAAAGATGACCTGAATAAATTCTATTAAGTGTCATCTATTCTTTTATTTGTGAATATTAAAATTTATGTGTGATTTTACAATCAAAATAAAATCATTTTCTTTCCTATTAAATAGCTATCAATAAACGAAGTCCTAATACACAAATTATTTATTTCAGAAACAATTAACAAGTAGTCAGTAGGTTTGGTTATAACTACTATTATTAAAAGTAAAAAAATGATTCCGGACTGTTTTCGCTTATAACATCTTTTATCTTCCATTTATTACTCAACGCTTTTCATCAGAAGGCATCTTAGAAACAGAAAGTATACGAAAGGTTACCTAATGGAACATTATTGGAAAAAGAAATGAAGTCATCTATCTAAGCTGAACGCTAGCATTAATATCATTAGAATAAAAAAAAAAAAAAACATTTTGGACAGCATCAGAATCCTAAACGAATACTTACCTTTTTTTAATGCAAAGATGGGTGGACGAGCTCACGGCCCACCTGGCGATAAGTGGTTACCGGAGCCCACAGAAATCTATAACGTAAATGCCGCCACCCACCTTGAGAGATGAGTTCTAAGGCCTCGCCTCAATGGTACAACTACACTCCCAACCCCATGGTGTTGGATGCTATTAATTCATACGCTAGCAGCACCAACATCACAGGACATATGACGACTAGACGTCGAAAAGGTTTTTCTTATTCTTATTGGTTAGATAGATGGACGAGCTCACAGCCCACCTGGTGTTAAGTGGTTATCGGAGCCCATAGACATCTACAACGTAAATGCGCCACCCACCTTGAGATATGAGTTCTAAAGCCTCAGTATAGTTACAACGGCTGCCCCACCCTTCAAACCGTAACGCATTACTGCTTCAAGGCAGAAATAGGCAGGGTGGTGGTACCTACCCGTGCTTACTCACAAGAAGTCCTACCACCAGTAATAGTGGTCCAACTAATGGCTCAATGTTAATGAGACTAGTACCTCATTTTATCTAAGAAAACTGGAGCTTATAGATAAATAAATATCGACGGATTCCTGTGTGAAAAAAATTTTTAAACCCAGAATATGGTTCTGGGTTTAAAAAAGAGAATAGGATAGATCAGTTGGGTATTCATAAAAAATACGAAATTATAATATTGATGATGGTGATATTGATGGCAATATTGAAAAATAGTGCCAATGTGGTGAACATTTATGAACGATCTAAGAAAATCATTGAAGGATAAGCTTTAAAAAATATAAGAAATAAGAGGGGAAACGGGGAATTTTATGTTATTAATCTAAAGTAAGCACTAGTACGTAAAAAATACCAGTTAGTGTGAAACGATATCTTGTGACGTGATATTTTTTTGTATTTTTGGAACGAAGTTCCTTATCGCGCGTTGTGAAAGGGGGCTAGATGGAAAAAATTCCTACGAAAAGTTGTCACGACACTTTTTAGATCCGTCATTCTGACCAATCAACGTGTAGGCGCTTATCGCGTGACATTGCTCGTATCCGATTGGTCCGCGTAATGAGTACAGTTTCTCGAGATAGCGTTTCAACAATAGTAATTTAGTTCATAGTATTGTTTTTTTCTTCTTCATAATGCCGTAATTTATTATTACAACTTAAAAAAAAATTACAATTCCTTCACTAATTAATCGAAAGGAACTTCGTTCCATCCGGGTGTCCCTTGACACCTCTGAAGTTTTATTACCTGTGATTTTTATTTCGCGTATTGTCAACAAACATGTCTTGGTTAAAGTTTTGTTATTATCTGGAATTCTAGACAGTATACTATAGATAGAAACATTAACACATCGCCTAAATATCACATTCATACCGCAACGAACGTAATTGTTCACAGTAATTCAAGGTTTGTCACGTTGAGGTCGCGCCCTAACAAGACATTAGTCTAACTAACCATTCGAGGGTTATGAACTGTGACGTCACGACACCTTATATGTGTCTAATGTGAGTTATGTAAACACCCTACCGGTATTAATTAAATATTATGACACACTTACGTTGTATTGGGTATCTTGGGAATTTGTATTAGTTAAAGGGGTTTTAGTTATGTTCAAAAATAGGTCTATGGCTTTATCTTGATTTTATTTCTTTTACTAGTGCTGCTTCTGTATGCCTTTTAGTGGTAGCGAAGTTTATGAGCATCACCACGTTAATTCCGCCTTTCATCTTCACTCCCGAGGTCAATGTTCGACGTTTTTCCAATGTTTTTCCGTTTTTCAGTGATTCTCAACCTTTTTTTGTTGCGGCACATATTTAACGATTTCAAAATTTGGCGGCACACAAAAAAAAAGGTAAAAATTATTTACTTACTCCAACACACTGCATAAATACTAGTTTATCAAAAAATTTTAATATACGAAATAAACTAAAATATACTAATTTTTTTTGTGGATTTAATATATAGGTATATTCATGTTTAAAATATTTTTCTTTTAAAATGATATAATTTAATAATATTAACATTATTATATATTCGCAAAATTTGGCGGCACACTTTTGAAATTTGGCGGCACACAAAAGTGCCGCGGAACAGTGGTTGAGAATCACTGGTAATTAGTTATTATTAATGAAAAACGAAATGGAATTGATTTCTTTCGACTAATATGAATTAAAAATATCGAGAAACGAACATTTTAATTTACTCAAACTCTGAAATGTAACAATAATAGTTTCCACTGGCTCCGATAACCAGATAATAAATACCAAGTACGTGTTTTTGAAATATATCGTTTTACAAAATCTTCAAGCGTTAATATTGAATTTGGTTTTTAATATAATAATATAAGTCTCATATCGACCAGAGAAGATTGTAAAGTATTCAAAATGTGCATAATTTTTTTATAATAAATAGGAGAAGTTAATAAATTTAGTAAAATTAAAATTGTTCTTTATTGCATGACTTCGTTGGACTTTTTTTGATAAGACAGCTACGTACTGAAAATACTGTACTGAAGTTTTGTTATTTGAAAAAAAAAACATTCGCAAGTACCCTCGCAAACGTAATATCGGATCATAACTTCAGCCGCGACGCTTTTACAACCGAAAAACCGTAAAAATGATCATAAAAAAAACCTAGCACAGAATAGTTGGCGGGAACTTTCATAAAGTCCGCATTAACTTGGAACAAACGTGCCATTCTGTGTTATTGCAAAACTAAATCCCAAGTAAATCCGTGCGATTAACCTATATCAAACATAGCGCTTGCCTGTGTCGCGGATTATCTTGGAATATGACGTTTCACAGGAAATCTTTTGTCGTTCTCTGCCTACAGTTTCGGGTTACAAGCACTAAAGTTTGCACGGAATTGTCGTATTTAACTGCATGTGCTTCCATCGTCCTGCCTATTTCGGTTGTGACTATTGGCCCGTTCCAGTTCCTTTTTCTTTTTTTTTTCTACCTAAGCTGATGATAGCCTTGAAAGGCTAGCGTCGCCTTAACTAGTAGGTGAGCTCACGGGGCTCAAGCCTGATGACGTTGCTAATACGAACCCTAGCAAGAGCCGTGCTTCGCAGAATCTACCACCGGCACGGAAACGCGACCCACTGAGAAGAACCGGCGAAAAACTCAGTGGGCGTTCCAGTCCCAAGAGTGGAACTATCGTTAGCAAACACATATTTTTTTCTTTGCACATTTAAGAGCTTATAATTCTAATTAAGTTTTTTCTAATTTAATTTCGTGTGTCAAAGTAAATGACGATATTCATGTTGTGATTTATACGGGTTTTGGTAAATAATTAACACCCAATAAGCTGCAAGCTTGTTTACCCAACTAATCAATAAAACACGCTTTCTCCCTACCTATTCGTTGGTAGACTAAGAAGCTATTCCAGCTACGCCCGGACGGGTGGATGAGCTCACGAGTTCAACCTGAGAAAATTTACCAACACTAGCCCTGGGAAGAGCAGTGCTTCGCAGAATCTACCGGATCGCGACACACTGAGAAGATCCAACGAGAAACTCAGTGGGCTAAAAAGAGGCTATTCTGTATTTTATAGAATATGTGATAGCGTTTCTATTGGAAATTCGCATATCTTGGTGCCACCATTCTGCCCATTCTAGTCGCGAGGCAATCATGTATTTCTATTTAAAGAATAAAACATACTTCTGGCTCATCTCAAAAGATGGGTGGTGAAATTCTCGTTGAGATATCTATACAGTCTGGTAGCCATAACAATCAACTTATAGTACACTCATATACACATAGATAAAATTATGCAGATCCTACTAAATTTAAACCCGGACGTAGTCATATCGCTCGGCACGAGTAAGTACCCCGGGCATCTTATTCTTTGGGACACGATATCTTTTTGCGTATTTACATTTTTAGTCTCTGATTCTTGAATATTAGTGGTCGTCTTGTGACAACGCATGGATACCGCCACTCTATCTATTTCTGCCGTGAAGCAGTAATACGTTTCGGCTTGAACTGTGGGGCAGCCGTTGTACTGTAAAACTGAGACTTGGAACTCATGTCTCAAGGTGGGTGGCAGCATTTACATTGATGATGCTTATGGTCGCCGGTAACAACTTGACAACACGTAAGCCGTAAGCTCGTCCACCCAAATAAGCCAAAAAAGCATTGCTGAAATTATGTTGTAAAAAAATCTTAAACTTTGTTTTAAAATAGCATTTGCTTGTAAATCATTGTTCAGTTAGAAATAGGTAGTCTTTTATCGTTGTTATAATGCCTGCGGTCGTGGGTAGCGTCTAAATTATAAACCGTTTGAAAAAAAAAAAAATCATAAATCCAACCAGCTTAAAATGACTTATTAATGCTGAACACAATAAGTTATACGCGCACTGATCGTAAAACAATTCAGGGCGAGATGTCTTAAAACTCTGGCAACACCAGAAAGCCATTAGTTTTTATTTGTGTCCCATTGTCCTGCCACGGTATTGCCACGGTGTGGAACAGGAAATTATTCTCCATTATTATAACCCATGTTGTCACTCACCCTCTAATGAACGATAAGTCGCCTTTTTTTTCTTTTTCGAAAAGCTTTTTGCCGGGTCCTTTTACGCTGTGCGACTTGTAACGTTAATGGAAAACATTAGTGGAGCTTTGTCCGTAAATGAATTTAATTTCTAGATCCATTGTTGTGCCTTTGATCTGAGTATTTTAAATTACTCACGAAAAGTGATTTATAGTTTTGAAATATCTAATAGATTGCATGTTTAGTTTGATACTAATTGATTCGACAGTTTGAAGTCGGTATTGTTTAAGTATCAAATCACTGGGATATTTAGGGTTGCCTAACTTGATTCGGTTTTACAGAGGAATTAATTTAGTCGGATCGTTCTGTGCTTAATTGTTGACAATGAAGGAAATTCGTCTTTTTAGGATATGTGGTGGTATTATTACTACATGTTGACAGAAGTTAGATTAGAGATGCTATTAACAAATATTCAGGTGATTAATGTTATTGTTCACATGAACAATTGAATGCACTTGCGTGGGTGTGCAAAATTATCTGGACTTCACTGAACACTTTTTTATATGCTATATAATAGACTCAGTAAGCTAGAAAATTAAATATTCTGGCATATTTTAAGCGGGTTAGTGGATTTTTCTTTTAACGATTAATAAAACCAGAATCCGTTTTCAGATTAACAGTCTCGTGTCCTGTGTTTTTTTTTTTTGTTTTTGTCCTGCTATTGAAATTGTGGTAGATCTTGTATCTATCTCTTATCCAGATTTATCTGATGGAAGTATCACTGGCAGTAAAATAACAATAAGCTTAGCCTAGTCTTTTAATGCTTGCTGCAGATATATATAAGTATGATAGTGCTATTCACTAGTGAAAGTTCGCAAGTTGATATGTACCACCAGAAATTATTTAATTTCGTAACTGAATTAAATTATATCTTCTACTCAGCGATAATTTAAATTTAGGTCTTTGGTATATTTAGGTCTGCGATATTATCTCAATAGTTCACAGAGTAACAAAAGAAGTTCAAATCAAATTGTTTCCTACTAAAGTAAATATGTCTAAAACATTAAAAATATAATCGTATAATAAATCTACAGAATAAATGGTTTTAGGATATAAGTAGTCAGGTCATAAGTATTGTCACACAGTAAAAACTTTTCTTTTAGAATGCTGGCCACAAAAAAGTTTATTGAATTCGAATTTCGAATTGTTTATGAAAATAAAAATGTATACTTTTAGAATTTTACTCATTTTTAAATATGGAGTGGACGCTTAAAGAAGACCGTGTTGCAGTTATTGCGCTGCATCGTTGCGGTTACGCGCCAATTCAAATTTTTAACATACTGAAAAATTTGAATATAACCAAAAGATTCGTTTATCGTACCATCAAACGATACAATGAAGACTCTAGTGTAGATGACAGGTCAAGAAGTGGTCGCCCTCGGTCTGTTAGGACTCCAGCAGTGATAAAAGCTGTGAAGGCGCGAATTCAAAGAAATCCCAAACGTAAGCAGAAACTGTTGGCCCTTCAGAAGGGGTTAAGCAGAACCACGGTGAAAAGGGTGTTAAATGAAGACTTAGGGCTTCGGGCATATCGAAGAAAAACAGGACATCGTTTGAATGCTCGTCTAATGGACCTGAGACTGAAGAGATGCCGCGCTTTGTTGAAGCGGTACGTGGGGAAAAAACATCGGGATTTTTTTTTTTTTAATGAAAAAATTTTTACCGTAGAAGAGAGCTACAACAAACAAAATTATAAAGTGTACGCACACAGTAGTGAAGAAGCGAGCAACCGTATTATGCGTGTCCAACGAGGTCATTTTCCATCCTCGCTCATGGTATGGTTGGGAGTTTCTTATTGGGGCTTAACAGAGGTACATTTTTGTGAGAAAGGTGTAAAAACGAATGCAGTTGTGTATCAAAATACAGTCCTGACGAACCTTGTGAAACCTGTTTCTCATACCATGTTCAATAACAGGCACTGGGTATTCCAACAAGATTCGGCGCCAGCTCATAGAGCGAAGAGCACACAAGACTGGCTGACGGCGCGTGAAATCGACTTCATCCGGCACGAAGACTGGCTCTCCTCCAGTCCAGATTTGAATCCGTTAGATTACAAGATATGGCAACACTTGGAGAAAAAGGCGTGCTCAAAGCCTCATCCCAATTTGGAGTCACTCAAGACATCCTTGATTAAGGCAGCCGCCGATATTGACATGGACCTCGTTCGTGCTGCGATAGACGACTGGCCGCGCAGATTGAAGGCCTGTATTCAAACTCACGGAGGTCATTTTGAATAAACTTTAGTGTCATAAGAATCTATGTTTTGTTAAGTTCATTTTGGTATATGAACGGTTACATAATGAATAAACTTGTTTCAATTATTTTACATTAAACATGTGACAGAATTTATGACCTGACTAGGTATAAGGTCTATAAAAAATTCCAATAATTAGAATAGATAGAATAGATTAATTAGAACATAAATAACAATTTTAATAGGAGCCTGAAATGGGAAACGAAAGGGACTCACAGACACCGTCATGCGAAACCGTTAACTTCATGTGTCATCTAATTATTAAATGCAATATAAGGGACATAGGTTAAATATAGAGATAAGAGAGTACTTAACAGTAGGCAACGGCTTGGCTTTGTCCCTGACATTGCTGAGGTCCATGAGCGACAATAACCACTCACCATCAAATGGGCCGTATCATCTCCCTTCAAGGGCAGTAAAAAAAAAATTTTTTTTTTTTTTTTTTTTTTCCTACCTATGCTGATAGCCTTGAGAGGCTATGTCAGCGTAACCCTAACTTTAGTAGGTGAGCTCACGGGGCTCAAACCTGACGATGTTGCTAACACGAACCCTAGCAAGAGCCGTGCTTCGCAGAATCTACCACCGGATCGGAAACGCGACCCACTGAAAAGATCCGGCGAGAAACTCAGTGGGCTGTGTCTGAGAGTTAATTTACTCGTCGAGCCCTTCGTCGCAAGCGACGGGTTCGACGAGAACGGTGACCGGTGCTTGAAGTACCTAAAAGCACCGTTAGTGGATCGGGAGGATCCGAGATGACGTGTTTTGGGCGACGTCGACTGCTTTCCATTCTGTCCGCAGGATCGGGAATGTAGTTACCGGCGGCCACGATGAGAGGGTTCTCGTGTCGTGCCGCTTTATCGAAGTGGCGCATGGACGCCGACTGCAGATACTTACTGATGGACTCTAAGTCCAGGTCGTCATGGAGGTCGACGTTCCTGACGAACCACGGGGCTCCGACGGCTATCCTGCAAAAACGGGATTGAATGATTTGAAAGGATTTTAAGTGTATGCGGGCCGCGTGAGCGAACACTACACTTGCATAGGTCATGACGGGGCGTATGCAAGTTTTGTAGAGTGTCACCTTATTTCTAAGGGACATTTTACTTCGCCTACATATCATCGGGTAGAGACGTCCTAGAATGAAGGCGGCACGGTCGCGTACCGTCTTGATGTGGGGGCGGAATGTCATCCTACTGTCGAGGGTGACGCCTAAATATTTGACCTTCGGGGCCCACGGTATGGGCTGGTCGAACATCGTGATTGGGCGAACGGCGGGGGCGGGGGTATTGACGCGCCTAGTCGGGAGGGGGATGCTCAGCGTGGTGTTCGGAGGGCGACCCCTTTTGAAGAGCACCGCTGTGCTTTTCGTGGGGTTAATGTCGATGCGCCACTTCCGGAAACACTGTCCCATGGTGGTAGCTGCGGTCTGAAGTCGTCGATGAAGCAACGCCTTCTTCCTACACGAGTAGTAGATGGCGGTGTCATCGGCGAAGAGCGCCAGATGGGTCTCCGGAGACCGGGGTATATCGTTGATATACAAACTGAATAGTAACGGGGAGAGGGCGGAGCCTTGCGGGACTCCGGCTGTGACGTGACGGGGCCGGGAACGCGTTCCCTCGACTCGATATCGGAACGAACGGTTCGACAAGTAGTCTCGTATGATGAGCACGAGTCTGTCTGGCACTCCCATGTTATACAGTTTGTATATCAAACCGTTGTGCCAGACTTTGTCGAACGCCTTCGCTATATCGAAGAAGAGGGCTCCTGTCGGAATGGGTTTCCGCCTGTTCAGCCCTAGTAAGATGTGCTCCGTGAGGCGGTGCACTTGATGGACGCACGAGTGTCTGGCGCGGAATCCAAACTGCTCGTCTATAAGTCTTTTTTCTCCTAATTGTACTCCTTCTTTACTTGATCTCATGATAGTATCTTCTCCTGATAATGTTATCACTCATGGTCAACTCTCCGCTTCCTTTTCTTATCATGACTTGATTTATCTCTCCTATCGTGTTCGACCCCCTAAACGTAATTCACAATTTCTCCTACTTCGCAATTACAAGGGTATTGATCTGGGAGCGTTGCGACGGGATGTAAATAATACCGACTGGTCTTGTATTCTTGAACACCATAACATTAACGACATGGTCAATTCTTTTAATTATAAGGTAATCAGTTTGTTTGATCAGCATGCCCCCGTCCGTCGAGTTCGAATTAAACATAAACCTGCACCGTGGTTAACGCCGGATATTAAAACTCTGATGGCTCGCAGGGACAAAGCCAAAAGAAGATACAAACGTTGCCCCACTGAACACAGCCTGGCCATATACAAAGCACTGCGCAACCGGTGCAACCGTTTGTGCAGAGATGCTAAAAGACTTTACTTTCACAAATCACTTGAAAATCGCAGCCCTGCTCATACTTGGAGATTCCTTAAATCTGTCGGCATTGGCAAAACTCCGGTCTCTTCTGTCAAGGATACTGACTTGTGCGCCCTCAATAAGCATTTTTCTCTCCCTCCGGTGTCACTCAGTGATTCGTCAAAGACGACCACGTTGCTTAAGATTTCAAGTCTATCCGTACCCCGGATCCCTATTTTTGACTTAAGTCCAGTCTCGGTTGCTGATGTCCGTAATTCCTTTTTCTCCATCTCATCCACAGCTGTTGGAATTGATAACGTATGCTCTAAAATGATTGCCCTAATTCTTCCAACAGTAGCACCTATACTTACCCATATTTTCAATTTTTCCTTTACCTCTAGCAACTTTCCTGATTCTTGGAAACAAGCCTACGTTGTTCCTATCCCAAAAAGCCCCAATCCTATTTTGCCATCTCAGTTCCGGCCTATATCTATACTTCCTTTTCTTTCCAAAGTCCTTGAGCACATTGTCCACCGTCAGCTGTCGTCTTTTCTCCTCTCCCACAATCTTCTTAGCTCCTTCCAATCTGGTTTTCGCAAGGGCCACAGCACGGTTACAGCTCTTCTAAAAGTGACCGATGACATTCGCTGGGCCATGGAAAACAAACAACTAACTTTATTAGTGTTGTTAGATTTCAGCAGCGCTTTTAACTCTGTTGACTTCGATGTTCTGCTCGAAATACTCAAATCAAACAATATCTCCTCGTCTGCTATTAACTGGTTTGATAGTTACCTTCGGGGGCGCTCGCAATGTGTCCGTCTTGACGAGACTTTCTCGGATTGGCAGAACGTCAGTGCGGGCGTTCCCCAAGGTGGTGTTCTTTCTCCTCTTCTGTTTTCTGTGTTTATAAACTCTGTCACTAGGCTTATATCTTCTAAATTCCACCTCTACGCAGACGATCTCCAGCTATATTGCCACTTCTCGGAGCCTGAAGTTGAATCGGCTATTGCTGCGATGAACAGTGATCTGAAGTCTATCAGTGAATGGGCAAAAGCCTACGGTCTGCACATTAATCCGGGAAAATCACAGGCTATCATTATAGGGGGTAAACAATTGCGCAGTAGACTCAGCGATCCTATACTCCCCCCAATTTATTTGGATGGGACTCAAATAACTCTAACCGATTCAGTTAAAAACCTGGGTGTTATTGTAGATCGACATCTTTCGTGGAGTTCTCACGTTGCTGAGATTAGTAGGAAGGTGCACTTTGCCTTGCACTCGTTGAGATGTCTGCAGGGCTTCTTACCTCAGCATACAAAAATATCTCTCGTCCAAGCTCTCATTCTACCCATAATTGATTACGCCGATGCCTGCTACTTGGATGCCACTGAGGAGCTCTCAAACAAGCTTGAGAGGATGCAAAATCTATGTATCCGTTTTATATACAATCTCAGAAAATTCGATCATGTTTCTCATTTTCGCAAAGAACTTAAATGGCTCCCTATACGCCTTCGTAGGAATACTCGAATATTATGTCTCCTATTCAATATCCTACATAAGCCCACTTCTCCCTTATATTTACGTGAGCGATTCTCTTTCATTCGTTCTCCTGATGCTCCCTGCAGGTCCAACCAACGTTCTGTTTTGTTATTCCCTTCCCACAAAACCAATTTCTATTCTCACTCCTTTACTGTGCACGCGGTCAGACTGTGGAATTCGTTGCTGGCTGACATCCGAGTTTGCAAGTCTGTTTCTGTTTTTAAATACAAGGTCAAACAATTTTATCTATCATCAACCGAATGATCATGGTTCTATACTCTTCGCATATACGAGTGTTACTGTGTTACTTATAATATTTGCTATGTGTATGTGCTATAATTCTCATGTTGTATTTGTTATTTTAGTTATGTGTTATTTGTTCTACACACACTTATCACATTTTATTATTATTCTCATTATCCTCTCGCAGGTCTGCTGGAAGAGATTTCTCAAAGAAATAAGCAGTGCCTTTGTACATAATTTTCCTATTACTCTGTACTGTGTCTTGTTTTCTGTGTGTACATAAATAAATAAATAAAATAATAAATAAATAAATAAAGAATTTTATTCGCGGATACGAAGTCCCAGAGGCGTTTACGAAGGAGCCGTTCGTATAGTTTGCCTATCGCCGGGAGGAGACTGATGGGGCGGTAACTCGCGGTTTCGTTCTTTGGTTTGCCCGGCTTGTGTATGCCGATAACGTCCGCTTCTTTCCACGCCGCGGGAAAGATGCAGTTCGTCATAGCAGCATTTAATATGGTGGCCAATATCGTTATCAGTTGGGCTGGTAACAGTTTAAGCGCGCGGTTGCGGATGCCGTCGGAGCCGGGAGCTTTCCGTGGTTGCAGGCTATCGATCGCCTCCTTGACCTCGGAAGTGGTAATGGGGGGTAACGCGTCCGAGGGCGGCAGGGAAGCTCTGCGCTCGACCTCCCTGTCGACGAACTCGGTGTGTTCGGGGTCCGCGTGTTGAGTGCTGGTGGTGCACTGCTCTTGCAGTGCATCGGCCAGCAACTCTGCCTTGTCATCGTCATCGTAAGCCGGTGATTGGCCTGAGGGGCGTACGAGAGGCGGCATAGTGACGATAGTTTCGGACTTGAGGGTCCTAGCTAGTCGCCAGTATGCTTGGTGAGTGGGCGCGAGTTCTTTTAAATAACTATCCCAGTTTTCGTTTCGGGCGTCGCTCAAGCGGGATTTGACCTCCCGCTGTAAGCGACGCATCCGAGTCCGGTTTGAATCCGTGGGATATCGATCGTAGGCCCGGATTGCCGCGTTCCTAACTCTTACGAGGTCCCTAAGATCGGGGGAAAGTCTGATGCGGTGGAAGCAGTCCTCCACATCAACTTGCTTTGAAGATCTTGTGATCGCCGTCGAGACGTGATCAGTGAAGATATTTATGGATTCGACGGTGTCCTCGGGGGATGGAGTTGAATCCGGGCCGCAAGGGAGGATTGGTGGAGCGGTGTCAGCTAAGCACGTGCCCAGCTTCTTCCAATCCACCATGGTCCTCGTATCTGGTTCGCGGTTGAGTGGGCGACCGAGCTGCATGACGACAGGTCGGTGGTCTGAGTCGAGTTCTGACATTGCCTCGATGGAGCGTAAGCGCAGAGTAAAAAATTATATATGTATATATATATATATATATATATATATATATATACTTTAAATATAACTTTATGTATTTTTTTAAATATTAATTCGAGAAAGGTTTAGTTTTTTAAGAACGATTTTTAAATGCTCGCTAAGTTCATCATCGTGCCTATTACTCCACAAAAATAATCATACGTATCGGTATGAAGGATGGGTTAGTTGTTTTACAAATTTTGTCAAATTCGTTGACTTCGACCTCTATTCTCACAATTGACATGAAGAAGTACGTTACGTTATCTTTGATCATTTTTGTTGCCTACATAATATGCTAGTGACCTCGGGCAGTTATCTTAGCTTCGCCAGATGTGTAGGCATGCTCACGGGGTTCAGTATGACTTACTATTACCAGCCCTAGCAAGGACAGTGCTTCGCTGAATCGCTACCACCGGATCGGACTCGCGACCCATTGAGAAGATCCGCCGAGAAACTCAGTGTGCTTAATAATAATAATTGTCCTCAGTACGTCCACTCCTCGTTGAGATACTAGCAAGGGAGCAGCCGCTATCCGTGGGGCAGACAGCCGAATTGACCTGCAGGGCAGTTGGGGCGAGACCGCCGGCGATGATTACTTGGTGGCTGGATAGTTCACAGCTAGCTAAAGAAGCTATTCAGAAGGTACTAGTTTACAAAGGGGTCTTGAATGATGATTTCAGGGTAATTGGGCGAGACCACCAGCAATGATTACTTGGTGGCTGGATAGTTCACAGCTAGCTAAAGAAGCTATTCAGAAGGTACTAGTTTACGAAGGGGTCTTGAATGATGATTTCAGGGTAATTGGGCGAGACCACCAGCAATGATTACTTGGTGGCTGGATAGTTCACAGCTAGCTAAAGAAGCTATTCAGAAGGTACTAGTTTACGAAGGGGTCTTGAATGATGATTTCAGGGTAATTGAGCGAGACCACCAGCAATGATTACTTGGTGGCTGGATAGTTCACAGCTAGCTAAAGAAGCTATTCAGAAGGTACTAGTTTACGAAGGGGTCTTGAATGATGATTTCAGGGTAATTGGGCGAGACCACCAGCAATGATTACTTGGTGGCTGGATAGTTCACAGCTAGCTAAAGAAGCTATTCAGAAGGTACTAGTTTACGAAGGGGTCTTGAATGATGATTTCAGGGTAATTGAGCGAGACCACCAGCAATGATTACTTGGTGGCTGGATAGTTCACAGCTAGCTAAAGAAGCTATTCAGAAGGTACTAGTTTACGAAGGGGTCTTGAATGATGATTTCAGGGTAATTGGGCGAGACCACCAGCAATGATTACTTGGTGGCTGGATAGTTCACAGCTAGCTAAAGAAGCTATTCAGAAGGTACTAGTTTACGAAGGGGTCTTGAATGATGATTTCAGGGTAATTGGGCGAGACCACCAGCAATGATTACTTGGTAGCTGGATAGTTCACAGCTAGCTAAAGAAGCTATTCAGAAGGTACTAGTTTACGGAGAAGACTTGAATGATGTTTATCGTTTGAAAACGTAATTAGTACGTACGTAATGTTACGTTTTAAGGAGGTTTCATAACAATTTCCATAATATTATACGAATTAACTGTTCTATTACAAGATTGAGGAGGAAATAATCAAATATTGAAATCACATTCAATATAATTGAGTTTGTTTAATATTTAATTATAATTTGTACTTCAATATTTCTATCCAAAGTTAATTATGTTCCTTTTTGTTTTTCCCAATCGTCATAATAAATACGCCTAATGAACTAAATATACTTTTATTGTGTATTATAATTACTCTGTAAATACACAGTATAATTGAATATTATATCTCAAGGTGGATGGCGCATTTACGTTGTAGATGTCTATGGGCTCCAGTAACCACTTAACACCAGGTGGGCTGTGAGCTCGTCCACCCATCTAAGCAATAAAAAAAAAATTATAAATTAGCGGTAATATAAAATTTCAGTAGGCAGCGGCTTGGCTCTACCCCTGGCATTTTCCATGTCCAATTCATGTCCATGGGCCAAATCCATGGGCGACGGTAACCACTCACCATCAGGTGGGTCGTATGCTCGTCTGCCTACAAGGGCAATAAAAAAAATATATAAAATAATTTTGTAGCTTTTACTAAGTTACCATTAGTCTTTCAGAATGATTTGAATTATTACTGTTAAACATTAAAGGAAGGCTGAACATCAAAAAACCATAACAAAAAAAACTAACCGAATGAATTTTCAGGATTCGGAAGACCGCAACGAAACCGTTTCCGTACTGCGGTGGACGCCACAGATGGGCCACAACGGGCACACGTTGACCTGCCGGGCGGCGCATACGATTCTCGACCATACCACCATAGAAACAAGCATGAGTTTAAATTTACACTGTGAGTGTATCTGTTATATTTCGATGCGGATTCCGAAGTAAGGTTTTGTTGTTTATTTTTGTTATGATTTAAATTATTGTGAAGTTTGTTCGAAATAGCTAGGTGAAATATAGAATATCTACATTCGAAATTTTTTATTATATTAATTCTGGCTACATGGTATTATTAAGTACACACTATAGTCAAATAGGAACCATATCGAAAATATAGTGTCTACTAGAGATTCCATCATAATACCCTCTATACTGTTGGCCTACCTATTCGCCTAAGGGGCTAATCCAGCTAAGCGAGGACGAGTAGGAGAACACACAGGCTCAACCTGAATCTGTAAAGACTAGCCGCAACAAGAGCAAAGCTTCGTAGTATCTATCAGCAAAAGAGGACTCAATGTGACCTACAGCCAATACACAAATATATAGTGTATTTCAGTGTGTTTTAGTTTCTATCGACGCCACATTTATGATGACCATTTCGGTGAACACGTAATAGCAAATTTTCTGTTTGAAAAATACATCCCTTAATACGACCACACCAGGCATCTTATACTAGAAGAATGATTACTGATTTCGTTCGATAAGTTATAAAGTTCTGTTTATATTCATACAGACGTACCGATAGTTAAATTAAGACTCGGCTCAAAATTGAACCCTAACGATATTGAAGAAGGCGACGACGTGTACTTCGAATGCGTGGTCGAAGCAAATCCACCGGCTTACAAAGTTGTATGGGAACATAATGTAAGTAAAAATTATACTTATACGTTTGATATTACGTTTTAAATCATATTGTTTCAGGAACGTTAGTTAAATTTATTAGATTTGTTATAAATTAATTAATTATGTAGGTATTTATAAAATAAGTAGCTATGTGTTACTAACGGAATGACTTTGTTTTTTCAAGCTATTGCATAGCTTTTATCGCGGGCTTTGAGTGCGGCGACGGAATCAAGAAATTTCGTAACGAAAATAAAACCTAACACCCCCACTCCGCCTACCATGTAGCTCGCATTCAATACATTCACAGGTTGCGCTTGTGTAGTGTTTGTGAATAAGCGCACGGCGTGACGTCGCACTGCATGCGCATCATGAAAAGTCTACCCATCTCTCTCTCGCGCGGTCTAGCTTATGAGTGTGAAGGGGACAGTTAATGTTTTGCTTTTGTTAATGTTTATAAATATAGCGTGGTCTTATTTTATTATTATTGTTTTAATATTAAATTATTATTGTATAATTATAATTGCATAAGTTGATAAAAAAATGCTATGCAATAGCTTTACCGCGGCAGACCCCGAGTGCCACACGTGTTATTTTTCTTTATTGCTTAGTTAAGTGAACGAGCTCACGGCCCACCTGATGACAAGTGGTTACCAGAGCCCATAGACATCTACAACGTAAATGACGCCACCCACCTTAAGACATGAGTTGTAAGGTCTCTTTTAACAGTACAACGGCTCCCCCGCCCTTCAAACCGAAACGCATTACTGCTTCACGGCAAAAATAGGCAGCGTAGTGATACCTACCCGTACGGACTCACAAGTCGTCCTACCACCAGTAATTACGCAAATTATAATGTTTGCGGATTTGATTTTAATTACACGATGTTATTCCTTCACCGTTGAAGACAATCGTGAGCATTTGTTAAGTACGTATTTCATTGGAAAAATTGATATCTCTCAGCCTGTACTTCTTTTAGGGTCAAATTATGGCACACAATCAACGGGCCGGTGTTATAGCTGGACCGGCCCATTTGGCTCTGCAGAGCGTCGCCAAAGAACAATCTGGAAGGTATTCTTGTACGGCTTCAAACGTCGAAGGCGACGGTCGATCATCACCATTCAATCTCCAAGTTATATGTGAGTAATTATCACAATTATACAACTGACTCCCGTTCAGGATATATATTGACCGGGTGATTAATAGCTATGAATACATTAGCCCAATTTAATATCTCTTGAAAAATAAAGACACTCTCTATTTTGCGATTTGATATAAATTCTGCACTCGCTTGCTTGCTTAACATAAAGTAAAAAATCTCATATTAAATTTGAACTTGCACTTTGAACTAATTTGGAGGATCTTTCTTGAATTAATCTAAATCTACAAATCAATTTAATAATTAACAAGTAAATTGAAGCTTTGTCAATTTTGATTCTTAAAAATATGCGCTATAAATATGCAAGAAAGGCAAGTGGGAAAAATTAAAACTACTTTTACAGCTTAAAATTTGCTTAGTTATTCAACCACTACAGTATCACCTTCTAAATATACCGAATTAAATTATACATCTATTTAGAAAGAAACTCTGAGTTCCTTGGTGTATCTTCTCACTGTTGAGACTGTATTTTGATGCGTGAACTCATGGAAATCTACTCTTACGTAGGCTTATTTCAATAAAATATTTTAATGAATTTATTGATTCAAATATCATTCTTCCAATAGGATTAAAATTTGTTAATGAGTTTTTTTAATACGCAAATAACTTCATGAGACGTTTAGTAAGATTTTAGTTCAAATATGATTAAAAGTTTTGAAACAGCCCACAACAAAACTTGGCAAGGCTTAGGCGTAGTTTTTTTGATTGCCTCGATTACGTGGCTTCGATCCCAACCCTAAAATTGCTAAAAAACGTACAAAATCAATTAAAAGTTTCACGTACAGTTTTAAAATAGTTCAACGGAGACTATTATTTCTAAAAAAGCTAACGCGATAAAACTGTCATTGAGGATATTAAAGTAAAATATAAATCCATTAACGCGAATAGCAGATAATGACTAATAATAAAACTATATTTCCATCGCACGATAACGATAAACACGCAAGTTGCGCGACGGTTTTTAGTGCAAGGCTTAGAATGGGCTCAAGTTACAATCCGATATCGCTATCCGATTCTTTAAGAATGCCGATCATTACACTGTATGTTCTGTGAGGAATTTATCCTCTGTTCTTTACCATAGCACCGCACATCACTGAAGCTACGTCCATGCTATCTTGAACCACTGTTTTATTCACAATACGTTCGCAGAGGTATTATTTGCTAATTTTTATCCGATTCTAGCAAACAAATGAACTGCCCTTCAAGGTGTTTCCCGAAAATTTGACCTGTCCTTCTTTAAGCGAAGCTTAAGGAGAAAACTCAACAATACGCTGCGACTTGGCAGACTACTAGTAAAACGTACTAGCAGGGAACCAAATAACTAATCCTACCTAAACCATTACCAATGTAAATATACAATTTTTGACGGGATTCCAAGCAATTCGATTGTTACCAATCTTAAAAGTAATTGAACTCTTTTTAATATTGCCTCGTATCGATCATTTGACCTCTTGAATTACCTTGCAAAAGAGAATCGGTCAATACATTTTTTTGTGACAGAGGAAATTTATTTTGATATATTTGATGATTTGATATAATATGATAAATTTATTTATTTTTTTATAAACTTAAACCTCAAGCTAGTTGAGTTGTATGTGTTAAGTATCAGATGACTAATATATTTTTTACTATTCGTAATTTGACATACATGTAATGTAGGTAAACTAGCATAATACTTGATAATTGAATGACAACAATGAAACTAATTTTAAAAATCGTATCGTACGGAAATATCGTAACGATTAATACTAGTCTCTACTCGTGTTTAACCGTGTAACTTAGGAAAAAACGTTTTAACCTACGAAGTAGTGTAGCGTGAATACTATTCATGTAATTAAACTTCACAGGAAATGAATAATAATTTAGGGATTATATTTTGTGACTAGTAGTTTTTAAATTTTTATTAAAACGCCTAAGTGGTTAATCTCATTTAATGTGGAAGAACTAACAAATATCAACGTCCAAATCGTTATACTGTTATAGAAGCTCAACTTGAGACGTAAGACTAATGTCTCAATTGCATGGAAGAGGTTATAGCCCCAAGTATAGTGCTTTACGGCAGAAATAGGCAGGATCGGCAGAATATCTCCAGCGCGGCATACAGGCAATACCTCCTGCATGGCATACTGGTAATAAGCAGAATAGCTAAATGTACGCACAGGGAAGGTTGCTAGGCTAGTAAGGCGTAGTAAGCTACGGATGATAAAGCTATTTTGTTAGTTTGAATTGTTTTAAAGCAGAAGTCATTCTCGAACACCTACTAGGAACATCCTATTAGGTAATTACTTTTTAAATGCTGTAGTTCGCAGTTTTTAAATTTCAGCGTAGTCGGATCATTTCAGAAATTACCAAACATAGCACGTTTTTTCGTTTCCTTTGGCATTGTTCCTTTAAGTCTGTCATTTGTTGTGGTGACGCCAACCACGGACGGTTTGGCGTCCCATGGAGGCCGGGTGCCGAGGAGATACGTGATCCTCGTAAAATACCACCTTACATCCCAGCCTGCCTCGGATGAGGTAAAAAAAATAAAGCAGTATAGGATTTATACCTTTTTCTCCTCTGTCAATCATTTATTTATTTATTTATGTAGCTCTAGTGCTAGTAAAAGAAAACAATTAGGTAATAATAAAAAAACCAAAATGTGAGATCTTTAAAATAAATCCAAACCTTAATGTGTCAGTAATTTTGGTCCAAATTCGAATAATAGAATTCGCAGAATAAATATTATGACGACGTTGTGCAAATTGAATAGTTGTCAGCCCTATATTAGGTACTTAAAGGCGATATTCCAAATATTTTCTAAAAGAGTACGAATTAAAATAATCAATAAATAACCAGGATTAAAACGTCGAGCGGAATACACGGCGTGTCGTATGAAATCGTCGTTTAAATCTCGGAATTTCAGTAAAGGAAATACAAACGGCCTCGCCCGTCAAATATATCACCGATGATCGCAAAATTGATAGTCGCACTCATTATTTTATGATGTTTTTAAACTGATTTACCTATTTTGTTTTAAATATATGTTACAATTTAAAAAAAATACGATGATAATGTCACTGTTATTGTTAAATTGCCTAGTCAACATTCTATAGCGAACTTACTACCAATATGGTATTAATCACTCACCGAAGCTCATCGATATCAACGACGTAAATACTGCCACTTACCTTGAGACATGAGTTCCAACTCTCAAATCTATGTACACTAGTAAAATTGACACCGGCATATCTATGTATATTTAGTTATATACCATATAATAATACGTAATGGACCTATCTCGTCTCGTCGCCGAGCAGCGATGCCACAAGACTCGGCAATGACAAGTCGTTTCCTATTTTTGCGACGAGGACACGGCGCCACCCCTCCCATGCGGGGCAGGCGACGAGCGTATGCTCTGCCGTGTCGCAATCACAATGGTGGCACTCTGCCAGTACGGCTACCATCACGGCCGCTCAGCTTTTGTGCACGTTATCAGCATACGGAATCCCCGAAGGACTTTGTAAGCTAACAACTGGATCACTAGCTTGTTGGATGAGTGTAGCATCACAGTCGTCGTTGATGACTGCTTCTCTGATACTATGATCATTAAGACTGGTGTTCCACAACGTTCGGTGCTCTCCTCCTGCTCTTTATCCTGTATCCTGTCACTGATGACATGTTATTTATTGATGGCATGCATTGCTGTGCAGATGACAGCATGGGGGATGCGCAAGATATCGAACATCAGCCTCTCTCTCGGAACGTGATGCAGGAGAGACGATTAAAACTTGTGTCTGAAGAAGTGAACTCTCTGGATAAGTCTCCGAGAGGGGTGAAATGAGCTTAGTTTAATTCAACCCGTTAAACCGCGTTTACTGCAAAGAAGGACCCTTTTGTCTGGTGCCGCAATTCCAAGAAGTATCCCTGTAACCTTTCACGACCATTCGGATACTTTACCGTTTTCACAGATCGTTTGACAAGCATCTAGGGTCCCTACATTCTTATTAGTACAGTAAAGCTGCAATAAATCTCATTATATCTAAAAGTATGAGCTTACATAATGTAAATGGGCTAAAGCTAGACTGTTCATGGTATTCGAAAGAGAAATCCCTTCATAGAGGTCCACGCATTAAGGCCATTGATTGCAACATTGGTACTCTCCTTTCCCTTGTGATGAGAGATCACGCTTTAATATTTTTCTAATCTATTCAACCAAAAAAACTGGTGGTACGATGCCTCGTAAGTGCACACGAGTAGGTACCACAGTCCTCCCCCGTAAAGACTATCAGGTGGCGGGTGGGGGGGCGCCCGGTACTCGACTGTCGGTCCGGTGGTGGGGCGGTGCAACGTGGCTCCTGTGCGCCGCCCACGGTGTATCTTCCGAAATGACGTCCTTTGGGATTTTCCCGGAGATGAAATCCCGTCTTATCATCAGGACGGGTACCGACGAAGGCGGACTTTCGGCGCGCACTGCGGTACCGTAGGTCTGGTGTAGCCGGTGTGGTGGAGCTCGATGGGGTTTAGTCGGTAGTCGCTCTGCGGGGCAAGTGCTTCGCGCGCCTTTTTCAAGGCGTAGTCTCTTGCGAGGAATTCGGGGAGGTGGAGGACCTTCTCGTCCCCCTCTTCCTCTCAGGAGGCGCCGGAGTCCGAGATAACCCGGTTCGTTACCCCCCCGGACCGGGTATCCGTAAATGGATTCCTCAGCGTTAAAAAAAAAAAAAAAAAAGGTACCACAGTCCTGCCTATTTCTGCTTTAAAGCAGTAATTTGTTTCAATTTGAAGGGCAAGGCAGCCGTTGTAGTGTTAAACTGAGACTCTTGTCTCAAAGAAGGTGGTGGAATTTACATTGTAGATGTTTTTGGGTTCCGGTAATCACTTAAACCCAGGTGGGCCGTGACCTCGTCCCTCCTGAGCAATAAAATAAGTAAAAAAAAAGATCAAACCAGAATCTGGCAATCCAACTGTACTCATTTTTGACACCACCCAACATAATAATATCCTGGTCGATTGCGGACTAATTCAAATCGCAATGTAATCTAATGTAGTAGTAGTGTAATAATGATAGTATAATTATGACAAAATGACATACAATTTAAACGGCACATATAATAACAAGATTAAATTCTCAATCAAAGCATCCCGGTGAGGCTCAGCTTCGATTAATATTGTAATTACATAGTCCATAGACTAGCTAGATGTTGGTTCATATGCAATGCATCATCGAATTGGAGGCGACGGGCATAACATCACACGCCATCGACGCCACAAATTGAATGTGTGTTACGTGGTGCGAATACCTTCAAACCAATATACATAGAGAAACATAGTTATTACGACGATACGAGCAACCCTCTTGTAAATTGAAAAAGTGAGTGTATCTATTATAGTATAGTGATGTACTAATGATACGGCGTCTTATGAGTCCGCCGGGCTCGTATCAATGCTCTGCCTATTTCTGCCGTGAAGCAGTGATGCGTTTGGGTTTGAAAAGTGGGGCAGTCGTTATACTATAAAAACTGAGACTTATAACTCATGTATCAAGATGAGTAGCCGAATTTCGTGCTATGTGTCTACGGCCTCTGGTAGCCACTTAACGACAGGTCGGCCATGGCTCAAATACCCTTCTAAGCTATGAAAAAACAGTTGAAACTCGAATAGCTGCTAAGGTTTTAATAGGTCGTAAAAAAATATAATAGTTAGTCGTCATGTTTCCAAGATTTAAATCAAAATTTTAAGAAATTAATGTAGTTCCTGTTTCTTTGCGCTTTTCCGAGCTCTACACATTATTTAAATAAATTTACTTTCCCTTACCCTTAGTATTACTTTACATAAAATTTTGATTTTAATTCGGAACGAAAATGAATAAAGTTAACTTGGGAAAAAAGGTAAAAATCTTGAAACTGCTTATCAATTTTACCTGTTTCTGGTTTGCTTGCACAAAGACTTTTTTAACCTTTTTTACCTTCACCTTGTTTTCTTAATTAATATTCATTATCTAAGTATCGATTAAGTTAAACGTCTACAAGAACTTTTTTATCCAGGGCTTAAAATTCAATTTAGATTCAGACACTATTTTTGAAAATTATAATCTAGTGCCATCTTGAAATGTATTAACCAATATCACCTGGTCACTAGATGATACAATTTAGTCTCATGAAGAGATATAATTGCGACAGCTGGTTTTAAATTAAATATCTATGTAGTAGCTCTATTTAAAAATAAATAATATTACCTTTAAACAGATAAGCCAGTTTGCAAAAACCAACACACCATGGTCGTCGGAGCTGCTATCAATGAACCAGCAAGCGTGAAATGTGATGTCGACGCGTTTCCACCCCCTAAGAACTTTCAATGGACTCTCAATAACTCTATGGGCACTGTGGATATAGAACCAGTAAGTTATAAACCAGTACTTGAAATTCAAAGTAGATATCCAACGTAGTTCAAACCTTCTTAAAAGAGTTTTGGTTTATTTGGGGAATTATCGTTAGAGAAAATCATTTATGATCGGAATTTAAATACAAATGGAATGGCTTGAGAACACCTGGACCGATTAGTATTTTTTGTCTTAAAGTGTTCATAACACTATAAGGTTAACTAATTTCCATTAACATGAGAGAAGCATTAAAATTTCTACATTTAGACTCGTTCAATGCAAATAATGAATCTATAACTTTTTTTGTTTTACTTCGGACGAGAAAATATCTTAGAATGTATATAGTGGAAATTCATATATTTGAAAAGATTACCACCTCCCATCAAAAGGTCAAAGATCTCAATTGTAAATACAATAAAGGTTATATATATTTCAAACTTGAAGTGGGTATGCTTCTCGTTCGACTACAGGATAATCGTACCGACATAATAATATATGTACACATATAATATAATATATAATCATAATAGTCGTTCATGAAGAAGAAGTGTAAGTACATATTTTAAAAATAGATGCATTTGCGACAATTAATTTTGAGACGATTGTAATGTGCGTCTTACATACTCGTAATTATATTTATTTTGCCATGAGTACTTGACAAAAGTAAATCATCTGGCGCTACACCAATGAAAATTAATTTACAAGTCTCAATTCTTATATCAAAAGATTTGAATGTGGATTCCTAATGTGATTTATATCATTTTATTTCAAAACAAATAAATTGTGAACAGAGGTTTTTTTGTTGTTCCATACATTTTTGCCCAGAAGCTATCACAACAGACAGAACAATTATTTTAAATTAATCTCAAGTCGAACATCTGTATGTACGAAATGATTTGTTACAATATTTACATTTTAATTTGTTTTCCCTCCAGAGTAAATTTACGGTTGATAATATCGGCCGATCAGTCCTCACTTACACAGCGACAACAGAAAGTGATTATGGATCGTTAACCTGCCGAGCCACAAACATGGCTGGACAGCAAATGGACCCATGCCGATATACTCTGCTCCCAGCCGTAAAACCGGATCAGCCATTCAATTGCACCACTTTAAATTTGACTGACGATTCTGCTGAGCTTCGATGTGTTGCCGGTTAGTGATTCGTGGAAAGCAAAGTTTTTTATAAGAGTTAGTCACACAGCCTATCTAGTGTTATAGGGTTATCTAGGCCCAGACCACAATGTGTATCCCATCACCAACCTACAATATAAGAACGAGGCTAGTTTTTACCCTAATACCAGAAGATTTTTAAATTCTATTGCAGGCAGACTTTAAATAGACGCAATAATGTCATTATTAAGAAATGACTGGGATGGGGAGTATTTATAAATAGGTAGTAAACGCGAAAGGTAACCGTCAACATATTTTTAATTTTTTTTATTGATTATAATAATATGGTTGGACGAGCTCACCTGGTGTTAAGTGGTTACTGCAGCCCATAGACATCTACGACGTAAACGCGCCACCCACCTTGAGATATAAGTTCTAAGGTCTCAAGTTTAGTTACAGTATAGTTGTTTAAATTATAGCGATCACTTAATTGTTGTCACTTTTAAATTTAAGTTAACTTATAAATATGTTTCTTGGTTGAATAACGTGTTAAAAGTAAATCCTAAAATGATAACAAAAGTGTTTCGCAGGTTATGACGGCGGACTCCACACCACATACATTGTGGAAGTATGGGAGACAGGAAATCTAATAGCAAACGTGTCGTCATCAGTTCCAGTTTGGAAATTAGATGATCTTGGTTCAGGAAAAGCGTTAAAATTGTACTTCTACGCACACAATGCCAGGGGAAGATCAGACATCACCAAATTAAGAGTGCATACATTGTCACGTTTAGCTTTACATACTGGTGAGTTGATATGACGTGTAATTTTTGTTCTCCCTACAATATCCTTTAAATCATCTTAGTTTTTAAATCGTTTTAGCCTAAAAGATGTGGACGTTTGGATAGGAATGAAACGATGCGATCAGGCTGGTTTTCGAATCACGCCGATAGACACATTTTTCTAAAGAAACACTTACTACAGGTTACTACAGGTTTTTTTTATTGCCTTTGTAGGCATACGGGCATACGGCCCACCTAATGGTGAGTGGTTATCGTCACCCATGGACTTCAGCAATGCCAGGGGCAGAGCCAAGCCGCTGCCTACCGACTTTTCCGATGATATGGTTTAATAAAAATCTTTTAAATCCTAATGTGGCTAACTGGTGGCTGATAGCCATTTAACAACATGACTTACTTTCTTGCTATCTAGAATCTCAATATCTTGTAGCAAGCGTTGTAACGTTTTAGCTATGGCTATCTATTTGACATTATAATAATATGATTAAATATTGTTTAAGGATCATTTCTCATTAAGTAAATATCATTTTGAGCGAGATAATGAAATTACAATATCGTTTAAAACTATTAATTTCTTCGTAGAAGCGAAGACCACGGAAGTCCAAATTGACAGGAATTGGCTACTTGCGGCAATCGCTGTGGCTGTTTGCGTGTTAGTCGCAACTATATCTTTGGCTCTTTGGGCAAGAAGAAGACAACACAGACCAATGCAGTATGAAGGTAATTATTTATCATTGAATTTTTTATGGATTTTGTTTAAAAATGTACTGCAGAAATGGATAAAGCAGTCGTAATGAATATGAACGGTGTCTTAACACATCCTAAGGTTTTACAAGCGCTGTAATGGTGTCCCAATACTTAAACAATGTATTGTTATTATAAATGTGTTTGTCGTGATGGAGACTGTAGTACGTACTTGATTGAAATTCAGTA
Source organism: Bombyx mori (assembly GCF_030269925.1). Lineage (NCBI taxonomy): Eukaryota > Metazoa > Arthropoda > Insecta > Lepidoptera > Bombycidae > Bombyx > Bombyx mori. Next base: position 14,785,903 of record NC_085119.1, on the reverse strand, counting down.
GTTTTTTGCATTTCAACGAAGATTTCTATTTATTTTTCTATTTATTTTTATCTCAGCTCCCACATTAATAATGTTAACAAATGGGTGTATTACATATTCAGTGATATTCATTGTGGAATGTGGCTCAGTTTATTTAGCTTCCTCATTTTTAAATAATATTTAATCCTATACTTATATGCTTCAAATAAGTGTAATTTAATATGCTACAGCATTATTTTTAATTCGGCCTATAATTTTTCAATCAAACTAGTAAAACTAGTAGTCAAACTATTTCTAGTTATCTTCATCCTGAAATAGTTATGATTTAATTGATGTTATAGTTTCCGTTAGTTAAGGTTCCAACTCGATGAAAGAGTTACTCGATACAGTTGATTTCATTTAATTTTGATACACGATGTACCTAATAGTAATGCGCGGTCGATGAGCCAATTTAGAAAATCCTCAGCTTCAATAATTGATAATTCATTCAACTCACCACAAGCGTATTATTTTGGAACCCAAGTAATCGAATTGATGTGTGAAAAAGAAAAACGTTAGCGTTATTTAAGATTCGTAAATCAAGCGACGTAAATCTGTGCATCGTATTTGGACCCAGAAAACACGGAAAAGCAATAAAATTCCGCATTCAGTACGGTGCAGGAATCAATAGGGATTCGCTCGGCGCGGAGTTCTCACGAGGACGGCGTTTCCGCGTGACCAGGGTTTTCGACTACGCCTCTACACGGCTGCATTTGATTTATGTCCCTCTATATTTTCACTGGAATTGCGGACGTCACGTCAACCTACTTGGACATTTTTATTAACTTCCTCGGCAAACGACTGCCTTTTAACATTAAGAGTAAAATTCAATTTCAAAGTGCAATTTTAAGTTTTCTTACTCATTTTGAAATCGATGATCTTTGGATCAACTCTAAAAATATATGCGACTGCTATAATATAACGACTAATATAATTTATATTGGTAATTTTAGGAGAACAAACGATAAAAAAATGTGAGCCATCACGGGACGGCTGGCAGATGTGAAACATCGACATTATTTTGTAAAAGTAATATGCAGAAAAGAACAGATTGTGATAGGAACTAAATATGTCAAAATGATAAAATAAAATATTACAAAAAAAAAAATTGTTTTCAAGTAAAACACAGGTTATGTGTACTGTAGTAAACAACACTGTATACACTACGGAGTATACACTATAGGTATCCGAGCTCAGTGTAGCGAGAGAGATGGCTTAGCGCCGGATCGAGTGGGAGAGAATTGCACAGTCGATTGCGCATGGCGACGCGTCGCCACGGCATGCGTCGCGACGCCAGAAATCGGTTTTACGTGCGGCTATAGATGTTTCACATCAAAAATTGTGTTCCTTAGTTCAATCTTAGGACAACAAACGAGCATTTTTCCCTTGCTTATGACCTTGGACGACTACTGTTATTTTAATAGAACTGTAATTAGATAGTTGCGTCCAATCACTCTTCTTCCGAACTCATCTCAAACAACTTTAAACGCAGACAAATCGTTTTGTCCGTATGTTGGAAAGGCGAAATAAACACGCCAGTACTAACAAAGAGCCATACATCTTAGGAACCACTACGGGAGTAAAAAAAGGAGTCGCTTGAATGATGGAAGTTTCCACTTGACCGAAAGATAGAGGAAGCAAATTTTAGATAGGTAACTTTTGTATGGGAAAAATATACGTCACGTGAAGTATGCTCACGAATGTTCACGGTTACACTCTGTTTTTTTTTATTTAATACAAGAGACCCATGTGCTAAATCCATTTGCTCGTCTACCTATGGAAGTACTCTTTAAGGATCGATTTCAATTAACTACCTCCTCGGTACGTAAATTTAATGGGTAGTAAAATCAAGCTTTACGTTTTTTATTCAAATAGAATAATGGGCTTTAACGTATAAAATTTAAATAACCAAGCTTATTGTATTCAATTGTCACGTTCCATTTAGTTTCAATTTGGTAAAAGGTCTATAAGTTATTTGGGGAGTGCCAAAATTTGGCATAGCTAGCTGTGGTTTAATACATTGCATGAAAAAATTATTATGTTGTCAAAGTTACTAGATTTGAGTAATTTTAATTGGGTTAATTTTAATTTGATATCTTCAATTAATTTAGCGCTACTTCAGAAGAACACAGCAAAATATAATTGTTTTTCGTGGCACAGTACTACGAGATATGTGTCTAATAAACTAAATGGCAGCGTTTCAAATACTAAACAATAGTCGCGCGTCAAAGCTGACAGACATAATTTTCTTTTTTTGCTGTGTTGAGCTTTTAAACTATTGCATAGCTTTTATCGCGGGCCTTGAGCGCGGCGACCGAATCATGAAATTTCGTAACGAAAAAAACCTAACACACATCACTCCGCCTACCATGTAGCTCGTGTTCATCACATTCACACGTTGCGCTTGTGTAGTGTTTGTGAATAAGCGCGTGGTGTGACGTCACACTGCATGCGCTTCATGAAAAGTCTGCCCATCTCTCTCTCTCTCGCGCGGTCTAGCTTATGAGTGTGAAGGGGACAGTTAAGATTTTGCTTTTATTAATGTTTAATATAGCGTGGTCTTGTTTTATTATTGTTTTAATATTAAATTATCATTGTTTAATTATAATTGCATAAGTTGCTATGCAATAGCTTTACCGCGGCAGTTCCCGAGTGCCACACGTTTATTTTAAATCGAATACCTAAGGTATATTATAAGACAACTTCAATACTACACACAAATACGGATAACGTAATCTATTTATGGACATAGAAAAAATATTTCAAGCCACGGTTTATTTTCACTAAATACGGGAGCTCATAGACACCACAATATGAAGGCCACGACCCATTTACAGACATAATTTCAGTTATAATGAAATCGTCAGTTTCAAAGTTTATAAAGACAATCGCCAGCAATTATCAAGCCAGAGCGCCGGACCACAGCAGCAAAAGTAGGCGTTGTAGTAGTACCTGTGTGGACTCATAACCGAACCGTAGTAAAATTTTACTACACTATACGAGACAAATTTGAGTTAACGCTTACGCTATCGAGAACGTTAAAAAGCTCGCACTAAGCCCACTGATCATAAATTCATATTAGAATCTAATTACAACTACTTCTACGGTTTTATATAAAATCTTATACCTTTAAACGAGCAATTCTTGTATATTAATATATATATAATCTGAATCTCGGAAACGGCTACAACGATTTTCATAAAATTTAGTATACCTACAGGGGATTTCGGGGGCGATAAATCGATCTAGCTATGATTTATTTTCAGAAAATGTTGTTTTACTCGTGTTTTCAATAATCAACTTTACCCGACATCTATTGGCGAATAATAATACTATTTTTCTTAACTGAGGGCAACTAACCGCTCTAAAGACACAACAAGAGGGCGTTATCAAAAAACAAACCGGTCATCATCTAGTCAATAATTTAATAAATACGTTTGACAGACGATTTCTCATAACAAATATCGGTGTGTATTCGAAAACGAGCTTTTATCCTAAATAATACAATACAATAAAGCTCTAACGTTTGTTCTAAGACGGCGAACTAAGCTGCTTTGTCAATAGTAATCGAGCCTACACTAATACCATGGAATCGAAAATAGTATTATAATAGAATTCAAATAGGTACTTATTACGTATTTTTCTTTTATACCACGTGTATTTGTTCGTTTTCAATTGAAATAGAAGGTTTATGGTTTCATTATAGAGTTTTATTTTAAAAGAAAAAAATATCCTTCGATTAAACTACAAAAGCTTGGTAGGCAGCGGCTTGGCTCTGCCCCTAGCAATGCTGACGTCCATGGGCGACGATAAACACTCACCATCAGGTGGGCCGTATGCTAGTTTGCCTGCAAGAGCATTAAATAAATTTATAAAATATTGTAGTAATGTAATATTGACCTAATAATCTCGCCATTATAATCAGAGTTAAAAAAATCTTTGATATTTTAGTTCGGTTTGGTGTCTTACTGGTGATGGAGCGTCTTGTGAGCACGTTTGTGTAGGTACCACCACCTTGTCGATTTCTGTCGTGAAGCAATAATACGTTTTGGTTTCTGGAGTGGGGCAACCATTGTACATATAATAATGAGACCTGTAACTCAAGTCTCTATATACGAGTAGGTGAGGGCATTTATCCATAGCTGTTTATCCATCTAAGCAAAAAAAAAGAACAAGATAATGACACGCATCATTGATCATCAATACCCGAAACCTATTGCTTTCAGTACCAAGGCTGTACCAGGTGTATTTAAGACCTAACTTCTATATAGCGTGACCGGTAATCGTAACAAAATTATATCGATGCGGGCCCAAACAATTTGGATCGTTCAAATATTTATAGAGTACTAGTGAAAACCTGCCAGCTTGGCTGTGACGATCGCGATATACGATACGAATAACACTTATTTCTTTTTCATTAATTTTATCATTGTATGAGCCGTCGAGCTAATGGACAGTCGGGTGTTGATTAATTGGTGCTGTCCATAGTCATTAAAACATGATTTCTTCCAATCACTACGAGACATGAAGGTGGAACATAACTTATGCTGTTCTGTATCAAAAAAAGACGTGTGGCACTCGGAGACTGCCGCGGTAAAGCTATTGCATAGCATTTTTTATCAACTTATGCAATTATAAATCGACAATAATAATTTAATATTGAAACAACAATAAAATAAGATCCGGCGAGAAACTCAGTGGGCTAACTTTCAATGAATCTGCTACATTGTGAGTATTCCAGTTTGAACGCGCACTCACTAGAGGGCGCTACATGGGATAGACCCACGCCTTTGGATGCTAGTTCTAACTCTCATTCGCCCAGAATCAACGGTTTAGCTAGTTTATTTTTTAATTCCACTCCAATGACTGAATGAGTAGTAGGAGTAGTAATAAAATTCTTCGACTAAGCGATAGAAAATGGCACGCCCACATTTTCTATTTTACAATTCCGTTTGTCGCCGATAGATGGCTCTTGACACAAAAGCTAAATCGCGCAATCGTTAAGTTACCCACGAAAGTATATCACATATTTTGATAGTACATAAATCGGTGTTTAGACTTCTTACTTTAAACACTACACAAGCGCAACGTTTGAATGTGTTGAACGCGAGCTACATAGTAGGCATAGTGAGGGGTGGAATGTTTTTTTCGTTACGGAATTTCACGATTCCGCTTTCAAGCCGCGCCCAAGTTCCACGATAAAATCTATGCAATAGCTTAAAAATATAGCAGAATATTAATATTCATCAACATAATGCTATCAGTCGCTTTTGAAAATAGATTTTCACAAAGTTCTTTCATCCTTAGCGCCGATACAGACGGTGAAAGCGTATAAAGGCTCCTTGCATAGCACACATCATTCACCGCTCCAGCCGGACGATAAGAATCCTGACGTTGTACCTCTCGGCAAAGGTAAGTAAAATGAGGGTAGGTCAAAGTTTTTTTTTTTATAGTCACTATGTTTTCAGTTGGTCTTGATGTTAAACATTTGTTCGTATGCCCGATAATATATTATGATATAATGTCTATTACATTGTAAAGAAAAATAATTTAATAAACAGAGATGAAAAATGCTAATTCTGAAATTGTTCTCTGACATAAACCTGAATAACCGTAGAACTAATTTCAATAAAATCTTGATATAAATTTCAAGTTTCGACCAACCACATTGGAACCTTCAGTCTCCCTAGTCAAGTTAAGTTTTATGGAAGATATTTTGTCGCAGCTTGTGCTCTAAATATTTTTCAATTTCACTGAGCTCTTACTTGCGTGGTAACTTCCAAACCGGAGTGCGACTATAACCACTCGTACAAGAAGCATTCGAGTCTATTAAGAACGATCGAGGCAATCATAGATAATACACATAAATTAGTTATAGATAAGCAACTCAAGCACTCAACAAAAATGTTTACGGGCGTCGGCCACTAGATGGCTTCGCTTCGATTAGTTTCTTATGGCTCCTGTAGATGGCAGTAACCAATTGCCTATCTTATATTTAATTTTTAATGAAGGTTTAAGTAAATTTTCAGAACCCGAAACATGATAAAATTTAATCAATTTGTCTCTATCTGTTGTCTCTATTTTTTATTTATTTTCTGTGTTTAGTTACACCATAATTAAATGCCTTAACTTTAACATCATATTATAAGTTTAGGGGCATCCGCTACAAGATATCGCTAGTTCCCATACAAAAAAAAACGATTTGTCTTAAAGTATCGCAGTTTCAGAATACTGGAGGCAATAATATACCATGGTATCGTTTTTGTTATTTTCATCATTTGATTTTCTTCATTAAAACATTGTCCATTCGTGTAGATTTTCACTGCACACACGACATCGAGCGACCTCCCGAGCCGCCCCCATACGGCGCGGTGGTTTCTCCGCCAGTGGGCGTCTCAAGGAGTGCTCACAGTCTCCAACATGACGTGAGGTCGAATACACCTCACACTCCGAACACACCGGCTTCTGATGCTCAGGTAAACAACGAATTAATATGATTAACGTTGGAATTAGATCTTATTCATCACTATAAGTATTAGTGAAAGTACAAAAATGATTCCGGACTGTTTTCGCTAATAACATTTTATCTTCCATTTATTACTCAATACATTTCATTGGAAGGCCTCTTAGAAACAGAAAGTATACGAAAGGGCACTTAATGGAACATTCTTGGAAAAAGAAATGAAGTTATCTCTCTAAGCTGACCGCTAACATTAATATCATTAGAATAGAAGTAACCGTTTTGGACAGCATCGAAAAGCTACACGAATACTTTCCTTTTTTTAATGCAAAGATGGATGGACGAGCTCACGGCCCACCTGGCGATAAGTGGTTACCGGAGTCCATAGACATCTATAACGTAAATGCCGCCACCCACCTTAAGAGATGAGTTCTAAGGCCTCACTTTTAACAGTACAACGGCTGCCCCGCCCTTCAAACCGAAACGCATTACTGCTTCACGGCAGAAATAGGCAGGGTGGTGGTACCTACATGTGCGGACTCACAAGACGTCCTACCATCTAAATGACAAGTTTCTTTAATATTATTTAAACAGTCTACATTGTGACAGCACACTCTTTGTTGCCAATCTTCAAAGTAGCGTCTTTTAAGTATGCCAATGTTACTGATTTGATCACAGAGCATCGGAACGCTAGCAGATGATCGTCGCAGTGTTACAAGCGGTACACTTTCACGGCGGAGAGAAGTGGTCACAACGCGGACACCCTTACTAGCTAACGCACGGGAAAGCTGCGTCTAGATTTACATTAATTTTCAGCCTTCATAAAGAATTTCCTTGAGAGTCATCTAAGATTTTGAATCTAGATAATCTTTGTAGGGATACTTGAATGAGGCTCTTTGTAAATATGTACTTTGAAGGAACATGTTTTTTTTTATTGTATACAGAATGTTGTAAATTATTCTTACTATTGTTACAATATTAATTGACGTGTTATATTTAAAGTAAATTCCCGTTGTATCTGTTTGGCTGTTTAACCATACACTATTAGATTTTTAATTACTACATATTATGTTTGAACGGTAATTCAACATTTTATAAGATTGAGATGAGATGTATCTTTTGTTAAAGTAGATAAGCGTAAGGCAGTGGCTATGTACCAACCATAGCCAATCTATAGAACAGACGTTCAATTATTCTGATCAGTTTAGGAAAAATATAAAATAAAAATACTCTGTACACTTCTGTACATAAACAACATTAAATTTCTAGATGAATATTTAAAGTTTCTCCTAAAATTTACATCGAATGTTATATTGATGAAAGACTGTCTTAAATTTCTTTTGGTGTATAAATAATTTAAAATAAACATGTCATGTAAAATTATCAAATCTAGTTGTTATATTAAATTAAAAATTATACGAAATGAACAATTTTAAATTGTTAATAACGACACCAGTTGGTCATCCGGAAGACTAACTGTTGGAGCTATATGAAATAAAGAACTTGGTTTTTAAATTATTAATTTAGACTATCATTTTACGGACTAAAACATACTAAACAAAATTTTATTGATACAATCATCAAAATATTGGATCTATTTATTTTTATAATCCTAATTTCTTCATGGAAAAGCGTTTGTAACAATTTGGTTATTTTAAATTAATACTCTTATCAAAAAATAAGCATACTGATATGGATTACGAGAAAATTAATAAATTATGTAATAATTATTGTTGGATTACAACGAGGACAAATCTGTTTTATCGACTGGATGGTAGTGGATTCTTCAAACACTATCTATCATTACGTTAAAATAATTCGGGAAATTTTATTTGGATCTTGAACGGAGAGTATAACATTTATTTATTAATTATAGTTGAACCCTGTACTATATGTAAATTACATATTAATTAATTTATTACTCTTATTATTGTCTATTAACGTGTAAATTAATATTCTTTTACGCTTTAATCTTTCGTTTTTAATGGCATTATATTATTTCCGTCACGACCACTATAGTATAAAGTATCATGATAGTAGAAAAAGAGGAATTAAACCGTCTAAGTTTTATTTATTTATTGCTTAGATGGGGGACGAGCCCACCTGGTGTTAAGTGGTTACCGGAGCCCATAGACATCTACAACGTAAATGCCGCCACTCACCTTGATATATGAGTTCTAAGATCTCAGTATACTTACAACGGCTGCCTCACCCTTCAAACCGAAACGCATTACTGCTTCACAACAGAAAGAGGTGGGATGCGATGGTGGTGCCTACCCGTGCGGACTCACAGAACGTCCTACCACCAGTAATTAGGCAAATATGCGAGTAATAATTAAGCGGGTTTGATTTTTTATTACACGGATGTTACTCCTTCAGCGTGGAAGTCAATCGTGAATAATTTTTTAAGTACGTATTTCTTTACAAAAATTGGTACCCGCCTGCGGGATTCGAACAACGACACGGTCGCATCGCTCGCGAATGCACCGGACGTCTTATCCTTTAGGCCACGGCGACTTCAAATACTTTGTAATAAGTTTGTTTGTAAATAAGCACTTTGAATTACGTCTATGACTCGCAAATATCTAAGATTATAATACTGTCACTGCGACCCGATAGTGAGTACATAAGACTAAATGTGTTAATGTACAAAGTTATGTATATAAGGCACTTTCTAAAACTATATACTGTACTCGTAAGGATCTTATTTGTAACAACAAACAATATCCTATGTAGTTTTTTTTTTGAGATATTGCAAATTTCTATTGTCTGTACAAATATTTGTTATCAACTATTAATTGTTTTTATAAATCGTCGTTTGAATTAGTTTTATTGAGTGTCATTTGTCATGTGAAGTGAAGCTTAATGGAGCATTACGATGTCTTGTCCTGTTGCTAACTGAACACATTTTTTTTAAGCTATTGCATAGTTTTTATCGCGGGCCTTGAACGCGGCAACCGAATCATGAAATTCCGTAATGAAAAAAACCTTACACCCCTCACTCCACCTACCATGTAGCTCTCGCGTTTAACACATTCACACGTTGCGCTTGTGTAGTGCTTGTGAATAAGCGCGTGGCGTGACGTCACACTGCATGCGCATCATGAAAAGTCTGCATCTCTCTCTCGCGCGGTCTAGCTTATGAGTGTGAAGGGGACAGTTAAGGTTTTGCTTTTATTAATGTTTAATATAGCCTGGTCTTGTTTTATTATTGTTTTAATATTAAATTATCATTGTCTAATTATAATTGCATAAGTTAACAAAAAATGCTATGCAATAGCTTTACCGCGGCAGTTCCCGAGTACCACACATTTGTTTGTTTTTTTTTTGCTTAGATGGGTGGACGAGCTGACAGCCCACCTGGTGTTAAGTGGTTAATGGAGTCCACAGACATCTACAACGTGAATGCGCCACCCATCTTGAGGTATAAATTCTAAGATCTCAGTATAGTTCGCACCTTTAATAATTTTATTATTGTTATTATAATAACTTACTATAATAACTTAGCAATAATAAACTTGACAAATACCCACAAAAAAGGATTTAAATTTGATGATATTACTAAAAGGCGATACTGTTACGCTTTGATTTTCAAATGCAAATGCATGTTTAATAGCAATGAAACACAGACAATAATTATAAAATTATTCTGAACATTTACAATTTTGTAAAAAAAAAAACAACTGTATGTTCTTAACTTAACTATTAGTCATTAATTCATTTGACGAAAACAAAATTTTATTTTGGAATAATTTCAAACACAAATATTTTTCTAATGTCATTACGTTTATTTCATTCAACAAAAAGGCTATGTCAGGAAGTGAAAACTTCTAAACCATGTTTAACTTTAAACCTTATTTTTCAAATAATAAGTTATATATTTAAAAAAAACCGTACTGTCGTAAACATTTTAGTTTACTAAGCACTAGTCCTACCCTACTTTGGAAAAAAAAGAATTAATGACTATCTAATTTGAACTTTATAATATTGTTACGATGCCACATTTTAATTTAAATTCTCTGTATTTTTTCTTGTTTTATTTAAACTATATAAAGCGGCTAAAGTCAACGATTTGTGAGTAAAAAAAAAAAAACTAATTTGGTTTGCTGAAACAATTTGTTATTTCATTTCGAGACGTTACTAAGACTAAATAACTTATCATATTGTTGAGAAAAACATTACTTGTCTTATGAGTTTTAATTTTAACGTAAATCACTGTGATGCTATTTTAAATATATTTTAATGTTTAAGATGTAAATAATATTAAAAAATAATAACTCCCTACACTGATAACGTTGTATATTTTTCTTTTGTATATTAATGTTCATAGATAGAAAATAATGTGAATATAAAATGACGTAGTAGGCAAATTTTATTTTTAAATAATAATTATTTACTATTTGATCTTTGTTAATTTTATATTTTTTATTTCGTAACTGTTATTCAATGAATATCATTCAATGTTTAGATAAGTTTTACCGAAAATGCTACACTATGAAATTTGTTCTATTTTATTCTACGTAGAAGAATGTTAATATTATTTGTATCATAGTAAATAAATGTTTGGAAACAACAACAAAAAAAAACATAATAAATTTGTAAGTTTCTTTGTATCAAGAATATAATTTTATTAATTAATCAGAATTTATTTTAGTCATTTTTCCAAGACTTCTTCTACATATCCGTATATATTAAGATGGTATGTGTATACATTTCTTCAAATAAATTTGCCCATGAGCAAGTATTTTTTGGTGTTTCACTTATATTGACCCTGATAACGCCCCGTTATTTAAGCTATGCTAAAAACTTTTTTATGATGGACCTTTGCTTATTAGTCATTACTGTTACAAAAAAAGCTTCCCCGCAGTGGAATATTATTGTCTATTATAACAGACGAGACGACGGTAACCATTCGCCTTATATAATACAATCTGTAAATAAAATACTGTGACTTGAATACATTTGTTGTACTAAAGCACCAAAAGATGAAATTTTTTAGTACATTTTATCAAGACAACATACTGTGTCTTATTATATAGCCAGGTGAACGTCTTGGGGTTAACCCATCGACATTACAGCGTTAATGACGTTACTCAACTCGAGACACGATAATCTAAGTCTCAGACGTACAGTGAAATGGCTGTCTCGTTTTTCAAAAAGGAACGTAAGGAACTTCGCGGCAGAAATATGTCGAAAGTATATAGAATAGGTTATTCGCTCTGATAGTAGTAGCAAAAAGGATTTTTTTTGTTCAATTAATATTGTACAAAAAATTAGTAGTCGTGGCCTAAAAGATAAGACCTCCTGTGCAGTCGTATCTAGCGATGCAACGGTGTTCGAGTCCCGCAGGCGGTTACAATTTTTTCTGATGAAATACCTACTTAACAAATTAACAAATGTTCACGATTGACTTCCACGGTGAAGGAATAACATCGTGTAATAAAAATCAAACCCGCAAAATTCTGATTTGCGTAATTACTGGTGGTAGGACCTCTGGTGAGTCCGCACGGTTAGGTACCACCGTCCTACCTATTTCTGCCGTGAAGCAGTAATGCGTTTCGGTTTGAAGGGTGGGTCAACCGTTATAACTACTGAGACCTTAGAACTTATATCTCAAGGTGGGTGGCGCATTTACGTTGTAGTTGTCTATGGGCTCCAGTAACCACTTAACACCAGGTGGGCTGTGAGCTTGTCCGCCTATCTAAGCAATAAAAAAAAAAAAAAAAACAATAATACATTTGCCTAAATGGTGATTCCAAACCCATTTAATATATAGATATAATATATATACCTATCTATATTCAGTATCGAATACAAAAACCATTGCTCCGATTGTTATTGTCTTATATTTGTGACAAAAACAACCTTTGTTCAGCATCTCTTCGGGTCCAAGTTTTTTTTTTTTTTTAAATAACTGAAAACAAACAAAGTACAGTTAACAAATTACAGTTAACAAAATACAGTTTTGAGTTAAAATAAACAGAACATGAAACGAATGCCGGATGTATGAGAAACATTTAAAGCCAAAGGTAATTTTCAAAATTAGTTCGTTAATTTTACTTCTCGTAACATTTTTTGTGTAGATAAGTCGATCGCCTAATAGCCCGGCTTCAAATGGTAACCGTACCGCATAGACGCCAAGGTTATATCGTGAATGTTGTTATAATGTGGACTATGGAATGAGCTCCCCTCCACGGTGTTTCCCGAGCGCTATGACATGTCCTTCTTCAAACGAGGCTTGTGGAGAGTATTAAGCGGTAGGCAGCGGCTTGGCTCTGCCCCTGGCATTGCTGAAGTCCATGGGCAACGGTAACCACTCACCATCAGGTGGACCGTATGCTCGTCTGTCTACAAGGGCAATAAAATATATATATATACCTAGTCAGGTCATAAATTCTGTCACATGTTTAATGTAAAATAATTGAAACAAGTTTATTCATTATGTATCCATTCATATACCAAAATGAACTTAACAAAACATAGATTCTTATGACACTAAAGTTTATTCAAAATGACCTCCGTGATTTTGAATACAGGCCTTCAATCTGCGCGGCCAGTCGTCTATCGCAGCACGAACGAGGTCCATGTCAATATCGGCGGCTGCCTTAATCAAGGATGTCTTGAGTGACTCCAAATTGGGATGAGGCTTTGAGCACGCCTTTTCCTCCAAGTGTTGCCATATCTTGTAATCTAACGGATTCAAATCTGGACTGGAGGAGGGCCAGTCTTCGTGCCGGATGAAGTCGATTTCACGCGCTGCCAGCCAGTCTTGTGTGCTCTTCGCTCTATGAGCTGGCGCAGAATCTTGTTGGAATACCCAGTGCCTGTTATTGAACATGGTATGAGAAACAGGTTCCACAAGGTTCGTCAGGACTGTATTTTGATACACAACTGCATTCGTTTTTACACCTTTCTCACAAAAATGTACCTCTGTTAAGCCCCAATAAGAAACTCCCAACCATACCATGAGCGAGGATGGAAAATGACCTCGTTGGACACGCGGAATACGGTTGCTCGCTTCTTCACTACTGTGTGCGTACACCTTATCGTTTTGTTTGTTGTAGCTCTCTTCTACGGTAAAAATTTTTTCATCCGAAAAAAGAATTTCCCGATATTTTTTTCCCGCGTACCGCTTCAACAAAGCGCGGCATCTCTTCAGTCTCAGGTCCATTAGACGAGCATGTCCGCTCGTATGAGAGTTTTGTTTAAGCAAATCAAATCAGAATACACTAGACTACAGAAGTTGGTTAAGTTTACAACCATAGATAATGCACATAAAAATAAAACAACCTATGTAAAAATTTACGTTCGCTTAGTCGTTTACTTGGTAGAGTGGTCGTGATCATTCGGATCAAAATTAAAGTAATACTAAAAATGCGACTTACTATTTTAGTAAAATGTCTTAAGTTGAAATTTTCATCAATAAATAAATTACATTTAATAAACAAAAGTAAATGAAACGAAAACAGAGTTGATCATCTTAAACGTGCCTACTCTATTCGACAAAAGAAATCTCGCTCAGATAGTCTCGAGTGAGTCCTCGTTTTCGTGATAGGAATTTTTATTCTTCTCCTTTGTCGAGACTTAAGGTGGCAAATTTAATGAACAAACATCATCTCGCAGTTCGCCCGTTTCACGGCTTTGTGAAAAACTCTAATCTCCTCAGGTGAGGATTTCTTTTTTGTTTCCTCCAGAAGCACAATAGGAGGGCGGCTCGACAAACTGTGTCAATGAAACTTGATTTTTGTCACTTATCTTGTTTTGTTCTGTTGGATGTTTGTATTAGTCGGATTTGATTTTCTTTTTCACCGGCGCGTAACTAACGTTCAGCTACTATTGTAGACCATAATACTTTATGATCATTATCTTTACGCATAATTTCGTGGCGCTATTCCTAATTAATAGCGCAATTTTTGAGCAGCCGCGGCTAGATACGTTCGACGCGACGTGACGATATTGCGCTTAAATTCATATACCAAATATAATTGACGGTAGGCAGCGGCTTGGCTCTGCCCCTGGCATTGCTGACGTCCATGGGCAACAGTAGCCACTCACTATTAGGTGGGCCGTATGCTCGTCTGCCTATAAGGGCAATAAAAAAATATTATTTTTTACAACTAACTATTATTAATAATATCCTGATGTTTCCTTCGACGAAGAAATGGTAGATATTTGCTGTACAACGGACTGTGCTTACCTTAATTAATACGTAGATTATAACTTTGGTTACTCATATATTTCAATATCATTTATGAACGTTGACATATTAAAGGCATTAAAATTATAAATTAAGCCTTAATAATTATTTATCTATTATCTCTATTCTAAAAGACAAATATTTAATTTTCAATTTTTAAAAAATACCCATATGTTGCTACTAATCAACGCATAAATCGCTGCAAATTAAGCATTGCATGAATTCGATTATGACGAAAATCGACTTAAAACCCAAAGGCATTTTTTGGACGGGAACTTGAAAATTTAACAATTTCGATCCGCAATCTGGTCGCTCGTGAACAGAGCATGCACCCGTGAGATCGATTCCGGTAATTGGTACATACGCCCCATCGATTTACCGGTCTCCGTGGCGGAATAGAAACGCCTATGTTTAGAATAGAGCCATTTTGAATTATACGAAGTAGCATTATTAAGTGAGTTTATAAGCTCTATTTTACTTTAAGTACTTATTTTTGTACGATCTGGTCGGAGTTAGAACATTTTGACGTGACAACATCTTATAATTCGATGGAGCCGGCTGCATGCACGACAAAATATGACGCATGCGGCGTTACCTCGCTCTGAGGCATTCCATTTAAGGCTTGAAGTGCAAGCGAGAGCGCGCAACGAGCGACAAAGAGGCACAATCGGCCTCCGCGTTCGGCAGCGTTCAACATCTGTCTCTCTCCTACTTGAGTGAGCGATGCATCCGCGTGGACAGCTGCTATACAATATAATACATTTACATGTTTTCGTCAAGTATGAAGTTCAGTGAAAAGTGAATGTGGTGTCAATTGTCCATACAAAATATCTATCAAACAAATTAAATTAAAATATCCTTTTGAAAAATGAAACCATTCCATCAGTATTTTCTTATGACGTTGTCACGTTCAACTATCGTCAGTAAATCGACTTTACAGACAACCGATGTATGGATTTTTTTACAAATCACGCGGAGCTTTTGTTTTGTTAATGATTAGACGAGCTCACGGACCAGCGGTTGTTTAGTCATTAATTTTGAGCTTTAGACCTTTTTTTTATTGCATAGATCGGTGGACGAGCTCACAGCCCATCTTGTGTTAAGTAGTTACCGGAGCCCATAGACATCCACAATTTAAATGCCGCCGCCCGCCTTGAGGTATGAGTTCTAAGGTCTCAGTATAATTACAACGGTTGCTCCGCCCTTTAAACCGAAACGCATTACTGCTTCACGGCAGAAATAGGCAAGAGTTCCTACCACCAGTAATATAATAAATTAAAATAGAGTAATAAAAATATATGGCCACTTCATTGTATTTGCTTTAACGCAGCACAAACTTTATTAGGCACATAATATGATACGAACACTGTCTTATTAATTTCATAAGCATCAAGCCCCTTTTGGGGATTATTGAAATTTTATCTCATGCCTCATCTGTGTTAAAATGCTATCAAGACCCAGAGATATTGCAACGAGAATTTCTTACTATCCTTTAGGTCTAACTGAACCCTATCTTTGATAACATCAAACATCAAGTACCTATGTTAATTATTTTTACATACCTACTTATTGGTAAACGATAATGCTCATTTTACCCAAAAGGAGAATTTGTTTGATTGATCACAAGCGTTGATTTAGAAATATTATTAAAATAGTACAAGGGTATCGGGGTCGTATCGGGGTCGGGGTGCAGTTGAAGTACCTCGGCCTCATTCTGAACAGTCGTTGGACCTTCCATGTTCACTTTCAGAACCTGGTCCCTCGTTTGTTGGGGGTGGCCGGTGCGTTAAGCTAGCTTCTGCCCAACGTCGGGAGGCCTGACCAGGTGACGCGCCGTCTCTATACGGGGGTGGTGCGATCAATGTCCCTATACGGGGCGCCTGTCTGGGGCCAGTCCCTGGCCGCGGGGGTGGCGAAGCTGCTGCAACGGCCGCAACGCACCATCGCGGTCAGATTCATCCGTGGTTATCACACCATCTCCTTTGAAGCGGCGTGTGTACTAGCTGGGACGCCGCCTTGGGTTCTGGAAGCGGAGGTGCTCGCCGCTGACTATCAGTGGCGGGCTGACCTTCGTGCCCGGGGCGTGGCGCGTCCCAGCCCCAGTGTGGTCGGGGATGATGGTCGTGATCGGAGCCGAGCCGACGGCAGAGTGCCACCATTGTGGTTGCGACTTGGACACAGCGGAGCACACGCTCATTGCCTGGCCCGCATGGGCGGGGTGGCGCCGTGTCCTCGTCGCAAAAATAGGAAACGACTTGTCGTTGCCGAGTGTTGTGGCATCGAAGCTCGGTGACGACGAGTCGTGGAAGGTAATGCTCGGCTTCTGCGAGTCCACCATCTCGCAGACGGACCAAAAAGGGAAAGTAGTCGGAGAGTTATTGATTAAAATTCATAAAATCGCGAAAATAAATAGCAGGCATTTTAAGACACAATTAAACTTGCCAAACGTGAGCTTAAATAATATTCTTTTTCTCTTTTGGCTCAGCAAGCTAACCCGAGTACTAGCGGTGCTAATAGACAGAATATCCTTTATTTCACCTAATATAACATAATGAACAAATTTTCCACATCCTCCTTTACAAAAAAAGTAAAATAAAACTAAAGGTATTCATAACCACCAATGTGCATAATTACACATCGGTCGTACATAAACATATCGTTAGCCATATGTTTTATGAATTCATAGTTCATTTCACGTGACGGGAAGCACGCACTGCAATATTAACTCGTTGAAAATTCACTTAATTTGAAGGGAAATACATTGAAGGGAAAATACTTTAATTTTAAATGTATACAGGGACGAATAGGGTTGTCAGTATTTTATGATACCTTTTTTAAGGATGTGATGAGGGTGCAATGTCTGAAAACAGTGAAATTGCTTTTTCTATGTCAGGATTTGTTTGACACAGTACCGATTGATAAAATATGAGATAAAAAACGCGACAAAATTATAAGTGCAAAATTGGAACTTATTTTTCCTATTTTAGATGTGCAGATCAAGACATGTTATTGTCCAAGTTTCAATTGATAATAGACGAAAAGACGAGTTTTTAACAAGTACATGTACAAACAGACCTCCAATCCAAACATCATAAACAAATATAGTGACCATAACTGTGATACGAATGTGGATCCCGTGACACAATAGTCAGCATAATCAAACCGATACTTTGAAACGAAGAAATTTAAAACCGGTGAGACTAATGAGAAACAAAACTAGCCAGTTTGTTTCATTGCAAGACAGAACAATTCGTTGAAACAAAGTTTAATAGTTGAACGTTTTTCTTATTTGCTGAACAATGAAAGTTTGCGACAAATACAAAGTCAGCTGGATCGAGCTGCCTCGAACTCAGCTAATTCGAGCAAAACCGGCCGGAGCGAGATATTACCAGTTTGGAACCGGTCCGAAGCAGTTATTACAAGATCGAACCGGCCACCGGCGGATGCTCGGCACTTTTTGCGCTTGAACGCTGATCGTTTGAATAACGCGCTCGATTGCTTCACTGAATTTTGAATTGATTACTTTGTTCCGTTAGGTAGAATGAGAATTGATCCAGTTTATTTAGGTTCCCGTATTGTCTTCATCTTTATTTAAATACGGTATCTTAAATGAGAATTAAGCTGAAATGTTTTTTTTTATTAAAAAGGACTTGAAAAAAAGAGAAGAATCGCAGATAATCAACCGTTTGGTTCATTTTTATTTACTAATGATTTTTCTGAGGTTCAACTTGAAAAAGAGTGAAGTTTGTTTTCAGGGACAAATCGTTGAACTAAATTTAATAGAAGAAAAGAAACGTAATCACGGATGATAATTTCATAAGCAGTACATTTTTTTAATATATAAATATAATATAATAATATAGCTTTTTTGCTACGCATTTAAGAGATCGAAACGACTTCTTAAGAGGTATGCAAATACTATAGATGTCAGTGAAAAATATAATTTACTACTGAACAAATCTTTGATAAAGATAACAACAGATTTTATCATCCGGCTTCGGTACTAATACCTAACAAAATAAAAAAATTTAGTCAGGTTTATCGCGATATGATTATTGAGAAGGTTTAGCTTGTAAACAGCACCACGTTCTTTAACTAATATTGATCCTATCCGCACTCATAGTAAACTCGATCCAAACATGTGTGGCTAGAAACAAATGTTTCTGATTTCATCAGGCTTAGAGACCGCCGTCGTCTAGCCCCGACCTTAATCCGTTGGATTATACTTTATGTTCTCTTTTAGACAGAGAGATATAGATATACTCCAAATACCATATGAAGTCACTAAATCATTTCATAAAATAGGCTGTGGAGAACGTTCTCATAAAAAAATTGTGTTTCAACCGATGACTGGCTACAACGTTCAAAGTAATTAAGGCTAATATTTATATATAATGAGCTTTGCATTGTAGGTATACTTCAAATTATATTAATGTACTAGCGACCCGCCCTCGCTTCGCTTCGGAAACATTAAATTTTATTATTGATAGTTGAGTCCCGTGATGCTAACCGCGGTTATTATCGTACCGCGGGTGACGTCGCGGAGTGAAGCTAGTCTAAAAAAATAGCCTAAGTTACTCCTTATATCATCAGCTACCTGTCAGTGAAAGTCCCGTCAAAATCGGTCCAGCCGCTCCAGGGATTAGCCGGAACAAACAGACAGACAAAAATTGGAAAAAATGTTATTTTGGTGTATGTACCGTATATATATTCATATGCATGTAGTAAAAAGCGGTTATTTCAATGATACAACGGAGATTAGCCGGAATAAACAGATAGACAGACAGAGAGACAAAAATTGTAAAAAAATATATTTTGATGTATGTACCGTATATATATTCATATGCATGTAGTAAAAAGCGGTTATTTCAATGATACAAACAGACACTCCAATTTTATTTATATGTATAGATAATTTCATACATGCTTCAGTATTAGGGTTTCATACAATAGAACAAATTACGTTATCCTTATAACAATATTTATAACAAAACTAAATACTTAAGTGTGTATATATCACTAACCTTTTTTAAGTAAACAATTGAATACACGCTGATAGTATCACATTAATGAACATCAATTACGAGCTATCATTGGAAATCATCATTACTTATTATACGTATTGAGTACGAAAATACAGTGGCACAATAATTTTCAAATTAACAAAGCAAACTATATACAAATGTGCAAATCCCATTTAGTACGGCCGTCTGGTGTAGTAGTAAGTGACATGGTCACTACACAACGGGGTCGAATCCCGCCGAGGGAGGACATTTGTATGATAAATATAAAAAAAAATGTCTTTTCCAGGGTTATGGATGTATATTAAATATATTATTATGTTTGTGTATAATAAAAATATTACATTTATTTCCGTTATCTGGTACCTGTAACACAAGTTCTTTACGAACTTATCACGGGACCAGTTAACGTGGCGTGATTGTTAGTAAAAAAAAAAAAGTACAAGTATGCTACTTTACAAAAAAATATCTTTAGAAAAGTTGGACAATTTTGGTATTATTTTAATACCTGTACATGACTAGCACTTTAAAAGCTTTCTTGGTAACCAGTATACAAAATAAGTACCAGTGGTAGGGCAGATTAGATCCCTGGGATTGAATCTAGATTGCTTTCTTAATGCTCCCACGGCACATTAACTAGATCTTTGAAAATAAGATGTTTTATTTAGAACTTTGATAGCCAAATTGAATAGCTCTTCTGAGGAGATTATTAATTAATTTTAATTAGGAATGTTCTAGTCGTGTTCATTATTAAATTCATTTATTTCAGATAATAATCCATATTAATGTTAGTAGCAGTCATTTCTTTAAAAAAAAAAGATGTTAGTAAGGACATAGTAATAAAAGAAAACAACAACATAGATACATACATACAATTGCAATATCGCATTACGAGCAAATGTGGACCTTCCTGCAGTGATTGATTAATTGAATGAATAATTTTGGTACTGTTGAAATTTTCGATAGAAAGTTAAATATTTTTTTCTCTCACAATTTTGTAATTATGCAGAGCTGTATCAAGACGAAATTCGCCAATGACTTTGATCTCTTTACAAAGTTGTAATGTCTTGAAACATCACGAACGCGGTGTGCTAAAATTTTGCTATAATGTTTGGTAGTGTAAATTATGAAGACTAGATTAAACTAAGTACTCTATTTTCTGTATCAACGTGGTAAATACTCACCTTGAGCAATTAGGTCGAAGTCAACAACAGTTATTTGTCACAATAAAATCATGTAATATCCATAGCAACAGTCAAGCAAATAATCAGACAGGATAATGACTGTTGATTTGCAGCCAGCAGTAGTGAGTAGGCATGAAGGTAGACCTCGCTGGAGACAAAACAAGTCTACTATTGTGTCTCAACTCAAGCTTATACAAACTCATTCAAGCTGAAAATAATTTAATTCAAATGCGATTTTTTAACTAATAAAAGTAAACTCTACCATCGATTTAAAAGTGACCTGTGAATTTTTTTTTTTTTTTTATTTTTTTTTTTTTTATTGCTTAGATGAGTGGACGAGCTCACAGCCCACCTGGTGGTAAGTGGTTACTGGAGCCCATAGGCATCTACGACGTAAATGCGCCACCTACCTTGAGATATAAGTTCTAAGGTCTCAGTATAGTTCCAACGGCTGCCCCACCCTTCAAACCGAAACGCATTACTACTTCACGGCAGAAATAGGCGGGGTGGTGGTACCCACCCGTGCGGACTCACAAGAGGTCCTACCACCAGTAATGAAACTCGGAAAACAAACTCAGCTTTTCTAATTATAATATATTCTTGGGTATTATTTTTAAATTACCAAATTAAAAATCACATCGTCGTGCACGTTGAGCCGTGAATAACTACAGAATACCGCCCGATTAGCCTCCTCATGTCTCTATGCAAACTGTATGAGCGTCTGCTCTACAAACGCCTCAGAGACTTCGTCTCATCCAAGGGCATTCTCATCGATGAACAATTCGGATTCCGTACAAATCACTCATGCGTTCAACAGGTGCACCGCCTCACGGAGCACATTCTTGTGGGGCTTAATCGACCAAAACCGTTATACACGGGAGCTCTCTTCTTCGACGTCGCAAAAGCGTTCGACAAAGTCTGGCACAACGGTTTGATTTTCAAACTATTCAACATGGGTGTGCCGGATAGTCTCGTGCTCATCATACGGGACTTCTTGTCGAACCGCTCTTTTCGATATCGAGTCGAGGGAACCCGCTCCTCCCCACGACCTCTCACAGCTGGAGTCCCGCAAGGCTCTGTCCTTTCACCCCTCCTATTTAGCTTATTCGTTAACGATATTCCCCGGTCGCCGCCGACCCATTTAGCTTTATTCGCCGACGACACGACTGTTTACTATTCCGGTAGAAACAAGTCCCTAATCGCGAAGAAGCTTCAGAGCGCAGCCCTAGCCCTAGGACAGTGGTTCCGAAAATGGCGCATAGACATCAACCCAGCTAAAAGTACTGCGGTGCTATTTCAGAGGGGAAGCTCCACACGGATTTCCTCCCGTATTAGGAGGAGGAATCTCACACCCCCGATTACTCTCTTTAGTCAATCCATACCCTGGGCCAGGAAGGTCAAGTACCTGGGCGTTACCCTGGATGCATCGATGACATTCCGCCCGCATATAAAATCAGTCCGTGACCGTGCCGCGTTTATTCTCGGTAGACTCTACCCCATGATCTGTAAGCGGAGTAAAATGTCCCTTCGGAACAAGGTGACACTTTACAAAACTTGCATAAGGCCCGTCATGACTTACGCGAGTGTGGTGTTCGCTCACGCGGCCCGCACACACATAGACACCCTTCAATCTCTACAATCCCGCTTTTGCAGGTTAGCCGTCGGAGCTCCGTGGTTCGTGAGGAACGTTGACCTACACGACGACCTGGGCCTCGAATCTATACAGAAATACATGAAGTCAGCGTCGGAACGGTACTTCGATAAGGCTATGCGTCATGATAATCGCCTTATCGTAGCCGCCGCTGACTACTCCCCGAATCCTGATCATGCAGGAGCCAGTCACCGTCGACGCCCTAGACACGTCCTTACGGATCCATCAGATCCAATAACCTTTACACTAGACGCCTTCAGCTCTAGGAGCAGGCTTAGGGACCTCGGTAACCGTACTCGTCGAACTCGACAAAGAGTTCGCCGTGCAACCTAACCCATGAATCAGCTCGCTGAGTTTCTCGCCGGATCTTCTCAGCGGGTCGCGATTCCGATCCGGTAGTAGATTCATTCGCGAAGCAGCTACTCTTGAGTTGTTAGGTCTCCTTCGGAGGCGCTCGGGCAGCTGTTAGCAAATCCCACTCCTCCTGGCTGAGCCTTTGCTCGCCCACCTGTCCTGGTGAAACTGGAAAGGCCTCCGGGCCACCAGTAATCCTTCAATCATAAAAAAAAAAAAAAAAAAAACTACAGAATTTACAATATAATTCCTTAGCATAAATTTACGAGTCAATGTTAATTTGGCGATTGTAATACAGTTGAAACTTCTACTTGAAAGAACGAACACTTCTGAAACATCATTAATTTTGTCTCAAATCACTTCGGTCCATTATTTATCATCATCCTAAGTAACCTTCCATCGTACATTGTTCTATACAAATCCGCTGAATTCTTCTCACGACGCTGTCAATTCACAGTTTTTCACTTCGCTTATTGTTCTCGAATGAACAATGACCGATCTTGTTTTTGTTTCCTGTTAGTATTGTGAATGCCTTATCGACGTCCTGAAAGCAGGTGGTGTGAATGAAAGCATTGTCTGAGCGCCCTTAATTATTGTTTCAGCGATTATTACGTATTTCGATGACTTTATATTGTCTAAGGTGATTTTATTCACACAATACAAGAGTTCATTTTGATTTTGGAACGCTATTTATTATTTTTGTTACGAGAACGATCTCATAGTATTATTATTTTGTTCTTTAAAGGGTCAATGAGAGATTGAGTAATTAATTTTGAATATTACTTCACGGCTTACTTGCAAAATGCACTTCTTCAGTCAAAGTAAAAGTCCCACCTAAACAGATTAAGAGTTGATTAAAATTCCATTTCCCGACGATACCCGAAATTTTGCTTAGACAAACCATATCAACGTCGGCCCATTATCGGGGATTACAGTGGCGTGCACAGAAACGATTTCTCGTTTAAATGAATGTTTGCCGACGGTATCCAACTGCGAATGCAACTATGTGCACAGTTAATACGATCCATAGGAGATTTTCCGTCCGTTCCCTTAATTGCTCGATATTATTGAAACGGTCTAAACCGCTTGCTATCGCTTTGATGAGTTTCAGTTCACTTTGTAATAATTGAGTGGGTATATTGGTTTATTGATTTGTAGCGGAGCTTAACGGCTCTTATCAACTTGACTTTATTGTCTGACGTTGTTTTGAACTATTTCCCTAATGTATACCTGTATCTTTTCAGGGTTTTGTATTAACGTAACGATTTAGCTGCTCAATTTCTGCTACACAGTAATAAAATTTATTCTATCAAAGCTTTCAATTCTATTCCTGACAGGTATTGTTTGTGCAACAACTAAAACTAACATAAATATTAACCGATCATTAGAAAGGTATATCCACTAATCAAATAATGTAAAGGTAATTTAACCTAAATAGACAGGCGTAGTAAATCTAACAGTATATTTCAATGCACATTCCGCTTACCTACCCAACTTGTTGAAGGTCAGAGCTATTAGAACTTCAAACTATATTTGTTCTTTTATTATTATTCGGTTTTTGCGAGTTGTAGACATAATTAAAACTACTTGATAGTAGTAATTATTTACATTTTGCGTTTATTGTTGTGATCATATTAGTTTTGACGTATCAAATACTGTGCAGTTTTCGTGATCGCAGGTGACTTGTCAGTTGTTATATTTAAATCTTCAGATTTAACCATGAAAATATTTTTAATTATGAACTACGTACTTTTAAGTAAAACAAAAACGGAATTATAATCTTTTCTTAATCTTGGTCTTTCTTTACTCTTTTTACTGGTGGTCTTCTGAGCCTGCTTAAGTAGGAACAACCACTCTGCCTATGTCTGCCGTGAATCAGCAATACGTTTTAGTTTCTAGGACGAGGTAAAGGTGCGGGTGGGGCTTTACAGGAAGACTAATGCAATTCATAATACCCTACTATAGCTAAATATGTTTCAACATCCCATTATTTATCCACACACTCGAAATACTCACGTCAAACAATAACATAGTTCTAAAATAAAGCAGCAGTTTGAAACGAGTTCCGAAACAATATCGGACATATTGCTTTGCTTTCGGTGATTCAGAGAGCAGTAACAATGAGACATTGGAAAACTTCACTCTGTGGCCAGTTTTAATTAAGAAATACGTGAGGGAACGACCATATATTTATTTATTTATTTATTTATTTATTTATTTAAGGATTACCGACAGGGTTTACAGTAAGACATAAAATAACATTGACATGTATAGAGCAATTGATAACTGCAACTCTAATTATAGGCAATCACAGCATGCATTACATTAATATATTAATAGAGATTTAATAATACTATTAATAATAATAAAAAATTAAAAACAAAAGAAAGACAACAAGGGCAGTAATACCCAAGTACTCAGACCAAGGCTGAGGCTGAGGTTCAACAACAACTTTTTATAATTTTGTTCTTAAATATTGGAAGGGAATCGCCAAATATGTCAAGGTTTTCAACTTTTCTAACTAGATTATTATAAAGGTTAGTTAGACGAGGAGTAGGTGAGTGCTTGCCTAGATTGGTTCTGCTAAAGCGGGTGCTGAAAAGAGCAACGGGGCGACGAGGTAACCTAGATGGCACCTTCAAAGAGAATTTATTGAGGATGAATTGGGAGTCGACAGTACCGCTCATAACTTGATGTAAAAAACATAAGCCTAACATATCGCGGCGATCACTCAATGTTTGCATTTTAAAATATTTAGCCCTATCAACATAAGATTCAACATAATTAGGCGGCCTAAAACGGTACGACATGTGGCGAAGTAACTTTTTTTGAATTCTCTCAATCCTGTTAATATGGGTTTTGTATGTAGGACACCACACAGTGCTGCAGTAATCAAGTTTGCTTCTAACATAACTGTTGTAAAGCAATAGCGTAGTGGAAACCTTCTTAAACTCCTTACCATTCCTAAGTACAAAACCCAGTGATTTGTTCGCGGCATCTATAATTTTGTCAATGTGCTTAGTGAAATTCAGCTTGGTATCAAGCTCCACCCCTAAATCACGAGTCTGAGAAACTTCACTCAAGCATTCCCCTGAAATATGATATTGTGTTGGTATTATATTGCGTTTTAATGTAAATTTTATATGTAGACATTTCGAAATATTCAAATACATTTTATTAATTTGGCACCAATCAACCAATTTATCAATATCTCTCTGTAATAGTTCAGCATCATTCACATCATTTATAACACGCATTATTTTAAGATCGTCAGCAAATAGGTAACAGGTAGAATATTTAAAAAGATTTGTAATTTCGTTGATAAAGATGTTAAAAAATAGTGGACCCAAGATGGAACCCTGAGGTACACCCGAAGAAGCTATGAATGGATTGGAACTGTGACCGTCAATAACAACCTGTGATGGCCTTTGGTTTAGATACGAAGAACACCATCTAAGCAGAGGAACTTCGATACCAAATTGATGTAGTTTTTCTAGTAAAATGCTGTGGTTAACTTTATCAAAGGCCTTAGAAAAATCAGTATATATTGCGTCAACTTGCCCAGAGTTGTCAACGATGACCGCAACATCATCTACGTATTGAAATAAATTCGTATTTGTGGACCGCTTCGTCATGAAGCCATGCTGAAATGGGGACAGCTGGTTTCTTACATGATTGTAAATATGAGTATAAACTAAACTTTCAAAGACTTTAGCAAATGTACAAAGGATGGAGATGGGCCGATAATTAGTTATTAGATCTTTTTTCCCATTCTTATGTATGGGAACTATTAGGGCTTCCTTCCACTTTTCAGGGAAAATCCCTGATAATAATGAATGATTGAATATTAAAAACAAGGGTGTGGAGAGTTGTTCAGCACATTTAACGATAAATTGTGGTGGGATATTGTCTGGCCCCACTCCCTTGGTTAGATCCAGATTTTCCAACTTCCGTCTGACACTGTTAATTTCAATATGAACAGCCCGCATACTACAATTTGTGTCTATCCAGTCAGCATTAATATTGCTGTACACATTGTCATCAGCTTCAAACACAGAAGAGAAATATTTTGCAAATAGATCGCTGATGACATCTACACTGTGACCTTTTACGTCGTTAAGACTCATAGTGGGTGGATAGTTAGAACTAAAATTACGTTTCTTTTTAATGTGCGACCAGAAGTATTTAGGGTTCTTGGATATTAAAATTTCTAAAGAGATTATATAATCGTTATAACATTTACGCATGACCCTTTCACAATCAGCACGCAAGTAATTGAATTCTATTTTGTCTAACGGATTTCTATGTTTTTTGTATTTGGTATGGTATTTGTGTTTTAGCTTTAACATTTTTACTAAGGATGGTGAGAACCAGACAGGGTAATTTTTATATTTAAATGTGGGTGTAAATGGAACATGACTTTTTATAATATTTCTGAGAATCTCATACAATTTGCTAACCATATAATTTACATTACTGCAATCATTAAATTCATTATTCCAATTAATATCACTTAACTCATTGTTAATAATTTCATAATTAGCTTTTCGGAAATTATATTTCGGTTTGATTGTATTCTGACTAGTTTTGTTAATAAATACTGTCGTTGCTATAGATATGTCTAAGGGGGGATGCAATTCATCAATATCTCTTAGTGGGTGAGTACATTCTTTGACTGTAACATTATTGTGAGTATTACTGAGAACAAGATCAAGTATTTTATTTTTACTATTGGGAATGTGATTGTGCTGAACGATATCATTAAGTGCCATAAAGTCTATCAAACTGCTATTCATTGGGCAGGTACCATAATTGTTCGGTGTAGTGTAGGACTCATCATCATTAAGCTCCCAGTTTATCCCGCTTAGATTAAAATCGCCTAATATAATCGTGCTACAATTTTGGTCAAAACCTACGCTACATTTGTCTAAATAATTATCGAGAGCTGTGACCGTGACGGGGGGTGGCAGGTAGACTGCACACAGATTAAGTAACTGAACATTTGAATTACGACTTTTAATTTTGATCCACACGTCCTCACAGTCACTCTCCCATTCAAACATGCGCCACGCTACAAACTGTTTTTTTACTGCGATAAGAACACCGCCTCCCCTTCTCCTAAAATTATACATAGATGAGCTCTCTCGGTCTCTTCTAAAAACCTCATATCTGTTGTCAAATACCTCCAAATCTAAAATACTACCATTGAGCCACGTTTCAGTAAATATTATAATATCATAATTGTTTAGTAACAGTTGTTGTTGAATCTCCACAGTACTCAGTCTAAGACCCCTAACATTTTGATAATAACAAGATAAACTATTTAATGAGATCATATTCGTAAGCTGACAAGCGCGAACTGCAACTTGACAAGAAATCAATTTGTAATTAAACAAAAATATTATTATTTTAGACAAGGTCGGGTAAATAAAATGAAGTAAAGAATCAATCAAAACAATACTTAAAATTAGGTGAATTTAGCACATTCGATGAGTTAAGTATAGAATAAAAAATAAAAATAAAATATGTTATTATAATATATTGTTTTGGTGATATACGCAAGAGTATTTTTGAAGTGAAAACTTCTTTAGGATCATTGTGATTTGAAAGTCGATGAAACGAAAATGCGACAGTAAAAAGAGACAGACACATAAATTCATAAGATTTAACGTGGGAGAAAATGAGATAGGAAGCATTAAGTAGTGTTTCATAAATTCGTGGTTGGTTCTCTTTGTGCTCTGTTTCGTAGCTAATATTCGTACTTAATACATTCTCAATAAATCTATGTAATATATACGAATAAAATGTAAAATAATTATGAAACTTTGTATCATTATGATAATTACTAAAACCTACAATTTTCCTCTTTCTGACATTTTATATTCGTCTCATTATCTCGATGCCAAAATATTTGAAAGTTTTACTTCTACCACATGTGAGTAGGACACATGTTTTTTTTTCTTGTTATTTACTATACCACGAGAGAGAATACTAAGTATTGGTAATGTGGTGTAGAGTTGATGTCTTCGCTAGAGCTTTCTGCCCCTCTCGTTTTGCCTATTTCAACTTTGACTTGGAGCTTTTATAACGAATTAAGCGAGACTCACCTAATGGGATTGTTAGGCTTTAATCATAGTTCAGCACCAGGTAGATTGATAGCTCGTTTTTTTATTGCTTAGATTCGTGGATGACTTCACAGCCCACCTGAAGTTAAGTGGTTACTGGAGCCCATAGACATCTACAAGGTAAATGCGCCACCCGCCTTGAGATATAAGTTCTAAGGTCTCAGCATAGTTACAACGGCTGCCCTACCCTTCAAACCGAAACGCATTACGGCGGCAGAAATAGGCGGGGGGGTGGTACCTACCCGTGCGGACTCACAAGAGGTCCTACCACCAGTAATTACGCAAATTATAATCTGCGGGTTTGATTTTTATTACAGGTGGTTGTTGTACGACATTTAAAGCCCTTTATTTTTTTATTTTTTTTTATTACAGGTTGTTATTCCTTCACCGTGGAAGTCAATCGTGAACATTTGTTTAGTAAGTATTTCATTAGAAAAACTGGTACCCGCCAGCGGGATTCGAATACCGTTGCTTATTTGGAGTACAAATATTGCAGAAATAATATGAACAATATTATAAAATGATCGTTTTTGCATGGCAACAGAGGAACGCATATTAAGAGGGCTTACTAATTGTTTATACAAGACAGGGCGGAGTACACATTAATATGATTTGCGAGTCTGTTTTGCTGCTAGAAAAACATACCGATTTACGCTTGGATACCTCCCCTTTGTGATTAATTGGCGTACTTGTTATGTTTGATGGTGTTTTTGTACGTTGAAGGCCATTGAAATAAGTGAAATTAGCATTGAAATAATTATTGTAGAATGTACATTATAAATCATAATGGGTACGTTAATTAATTATTGTTACAGGTTTGGAGCTTTTTTTTTAAGTTACGGCTTTTTTTCCCTAACTATGCTGGTAGCCTCGAGGGGTTAGGTCAGCTGCACTAAGCGAACTTCACGGGGCTCTAACCTGACGAAGTCAAGGCAAGGAAACGAAATCAATCTTATTTATTTGGAAGGTTGTCTTACCACCCATATGATGGTGAGTGGTCAACGTCCCTCATTAGTTCCTCCCAAATCATAGCATTGTCAGGGGTCCGCTTAGCTATTACTTACCCTTGAAGGCTCGACTCAAGACTGTAGAAGGAAACATCAAACGCCATGAAAACTGTTCACTTCAGATCAGAAAATTCTTGGGTAGAGGTAAAATACCTCAAACGTGTTTACTAGAAATGCTTCCAAAATGAAAATGAACCGAGCGTGGAATGAGAGAACGAGATGAGGAATAACATCTTATAGTAAAACTAAAATCTGTCAAATTTATGCGGAATTCTGCTGGTAGGGTCTAATAAAATCTGGACTAAAAGTTTACGTAGAAACATTAATTGATATACAAGTTTTTTATTTCAATATAATAATGTATATTTTATACATCATCATGACACATTTTAGCATTAGTACCTTAACATAAGCTGTATATTTAAACTTATCTTATAACGTCATTTAGATTACAATATTTCTTCCAACATACTAGTTCTATTCTGATATTGGCTAGTTGCGTGGTTTGCCTATTTTTTATTGTAATATTATCTTGCGTTTTGCTTTAAAGTGTATTGAAGATAAATCAATTCCTTATAGAACATACGAAGTCAACTAAATCGAGCATACTAAAGCAATCCATTCAAAATCAAGTTGTTCATTGGTAGCAGAAGAAGTCGATAATCGATTACGGAATGATTCGGTTGGAAAATCAGAACGTGTAGTGAGCATGATGGACTGGAGAGCGTGACGGTGCACGCGTTGCGGTTGACGTCGCTATTTGTTCCTGTTTTGGGGACTGTTATAACATACGACACGATATTTATTAATCACGAATTTATTCTCGTAAAATTTTAATACACTTGGGGCCAAAAATAATTGTTCTCAGTTTCTCAAATCTATATATTTTATATAAAAATGAATTGCTGTTCGTTAGTCTCGCTAAAACTCGAGAGCGGCTGGACCGATTTGACTAATGTTGATCTTGAATTACTTGTGGAAGTCCAGAGAAGGTTTAAAAGGTAGATAAAAATAACAATTTTGTTTTCCCTTTGATGTGTCCCCCGTCGGACGGATTCCTTTTGTTTGTTTTAAGTTTATTTTATAAAAAAGTTTAGGTCTTTTATTTATCGATTGAGGCACTACTAAGTCTGCCGGGTCAACTAGTATATTATAAGTTAGTGTTAATGTTTACAGGTACTCACAAGTGGGTGCCTGACCACTGTAAATTAAGATCGTTACAGTTATTAGCAATTTTAAAGATAGTTTGGTTTTAAAACAACGCTCGTTTATTTTAGGTACATGTTATAGTCCAAAATCTATTTACCTCTAACGAGCATGTTGTACTTAAGTTATCGTATTGTATTTACTAATTTTATTATTATTTTATGTTGAACGTTATACATTGGCTTTTGTTGTAAGATTTAAATTGTGACAACAGGCATACGCTGTTGATTGAGGTGTAGTTGAAAGTAGGTGATAGGATTTGTAATAGTAACGTCAATTTTATAATCTACTCATACGGTCAGATCTTGGTAGTAAAGTTGGAATTAGTGTAATGATCGTTACGTAGTTGATCTAAATAAAAATCACTCAAAAATCGTATAGTTTAAATTTTATTGTGAGCGTTTCAAAGGAGCTTGTATTACGCCTCGGTTGAGTATCACCATTTTTCCTTGTTACGCACAAGGTGGGCTCTCGGCTGTAAAGTTGCCAGGATTTCCCTTGATAGTGACAGATCATACGGAGTTCCCAGGGGGGAAAACGGTGTTCATATTTGCATTTCATTTTATTATTGTGGCTTTGTTTTTATTAAAGTTTATTTCTTGGCGCAGTTTTTATGTTTTTTGAATAAAATATTCTATGTATTAAATTTTTGTTTAAGGTTGGTTGGTTTAGGAGTATTGAGACAAATGTGCCGTTTTATTCAGTTTATGTAACTCAGTGAGGATAAAGTGTTGAAGAATATCGATACATACATATTATTTACATAATTATTTTGTATAATGATATCAAATACTCCAGAAAGAATGAACAATAAAATACTTACTTGCGTTTTTTGTAAACTTATAAAATAAACTTTGAATAAATTTCTTGACAGTATAAAATAAAAAAAATATAAAAAAAAAATTTACAAACTATCCACTCACATGTATAAATAAGAAAACGACATTGAAAGCCCTCTATTTAAATTAATATTTAAAAGAGACAGAACAATACTATGCCTGATTGAACTACCCTCTTCACTGAATGACAGGTGAATCTGTCTAAGAAAAATCTTTTTAAAACTAAAGAGCTTTAAAGGTTTTAAATACTAATGGTTTTTCTTTACACATATAAGTATATGCGAAATACACTGTACGATATTGCAATTCGTCAAGATCAGAGTTATGTTAGTTATATCAGAAGTTTTGGACGCAGGCTTTTTTTATTGCTTAGATGGGTGGACGAGCTCGTGGTCCAGCTTGTGTTAAGTGGTTACCGGAGCCCATAGACATCTACAACGTAAATGCCGCTACCCACCTTGAGATATGATTTCTAAGGTCTCAGAGTTACAACGGCTGCCCCACCCTTCAAACCGTAACGCATTACTGTTTCACGGCAGAAATAGGCAGAGTGGTGGTACTTACCCATGCGGACTCACAAGAGGTCCTACCACCAGTAAAGGGTTCCAGGTTCGGCCTCTGTCTGAAAAAAAAATAGCCCGACCTAAATTATTATACAAAAGAGTACACTTTTTATCACTCTTAGCATTATTCTTACTGTTAACGCTGTTTTCACTCCTGCAGATAGTGATGATATAAACTATATCGAGATCTAAAATGTGTAACTAAATTTATAAACTAACCCGATCAATTTATTTCATACAGACAACGGGTTGCCCTGTCTATGCAATAATATCTACGCTATACATACTTAATATTTACGTGATTTAAAGTAAACTAGAGGTCCCGCAGTAGTCGAAATTCGACTATAATTAATTGGAATTGAAAGTTTGTACACTATTTTGATTGTATTTTATACTTCTTTATTCACGAATTTCACCAAGACTACACTATAAGAAATATTAACAAAGACAAACCATATTCTATTCTCAATTAGACAACAGACGTCAAGAACAAAAGTTTGACAATAAATAGTATGCATGCGTGTGTGCGTCAAAAAAAAAAACGCCTTAAGCAAGGGCACCCCGCGAACTACCGTGGATGTCCCAGGGCTCCGCGAAAACGCCCAACCCACCCAGCTCCGCGAACCGTCGGCCCAAAGACTTCGGCACCCTCAGTGCCGAAACCTGCCTTCGTGCCGGCTGCAGTTCCCACGGTTTCAGCGTGGAAAAAGCCGCTGCCGTATACGAAGGCGGGAACGCAAACCGCACCCCCGCCCCCGCTCGCGACACGCCCCGCGCCTCAGCCCCTGCTCGCACCTCGCCCCGCGCCCGCGTTCCGTCCCCCGCAACCCTCTGCCGCCAACGACTTCGCGCTCGTGCGCGACTTCGTCACCGCGGTGAACTTCGACCGTCTGCGATCGTTCGCTGACGCTATCCGTAGGTCGACAACCCCCGAACAGCGGCTCGCGGCCGCGTTCGATCACATGGACGTTTACGAGTCCGTGTCGCGTACGTTATAAAATCTTTACCGGTAATCAATGGCGCAAAAAGGTAGAGAAAAACCGTATTCCCTTACGTTAGCATTCTACAATGCTAACGGACTCGCGCGGCAACGCGATCAAATTTTTGAATTCCTCCGCGACAATCTTGTAGATATTCTATTAGTGCAGGAAACCTGTCTGAAGCCCTCGCGTCGTGACCCGAAAGTCGCGAATTACGTCATGGTTAGGAATGACAGACTCACCGCCTCCAAAGGCGGGACTGCCATTTACTATAGGCGGGCCCTGCACGTTGTCCCTCTCGATACTCCCTCGCTCTCACATATCGAGGCGTCAGTGTGCCGTATCTCGCTGACGGGACACCAGCCGATCGTCATCGCATCCGTTTATCTCCCCCCGGACAAGCCCCTCCTGAGCAGTGACATCGAGTCACTGCTCGGCATGGGAGACTCTGTCATCCTGGCAGGCGATTTAAATTGCCACCACACTAGGTGGAACTGCCATCGTACAAACGTTAACGGTAGGCGTCTCGACGCGTTTATAGACGACCTCACCTTCGAAATAGTCGGTCCCCCAACTCCAACATGTTATCCGTATAACATCGCGCTCCGTCCGAGCACTATAGACCTGGCATTGCTTAGGAACGTAACGTTGCATGTAGAGGCAATGGAGTATTTAGTATCAAGCTCGCCTCTTCAATCGTCATTAAAAAGAAATTCTTACCAATATATTTTTTTTCTCTACTACTCAAGTACGTTTTTATAAACCTTAGTACCTTTACAGTGTTCAAATAAAAGCTTGTTTACTGAAGGCCTATCGCTAACGTGTCCAAATGCGTCCAATCACCGCAACGTATACTCTGATTGAAGCTTGGAGCTTTGTATTTCGAAGCACGTTTAGTTTAAAAATGAATAAAAAGCCTGTCAATCGGAAACCAAAATAGAAATACTAATAAATCCTGATATATTTGAAAAAAAAGGAGAATGGATTTTTAAAAGTTAATTCGGTTTGCATGGTATCGTGGAAGATGTCTGTAAATTTGGGTGCACATGTTTAAATTTGTACGTACCATAAATACGAGTATTCAATTAGTAACAACCATTGCTAATGAATATGTTTTTCCACAAAGAAGCGTCAGCTCGCAACAAAATCCACAAAATTTATTAATTTGCTATATTTAAGTCTATTTCTGCCACAAAATAATAGTACCTTCTGGTAGAACGTAATATTATTCTTAATTATGGTTTCGATCTCTTGTGTCCAATGAGATGCATAGTAAAGTAATTATGGAGTAAATAGCTTTCCATTGCTATATCAGGACAAAGTGAGCTATGATTTTGTGTTCATTTCATAATCATCAGCTGAGAAATATCTACTGCCCGACTTAGATCTCGCCTAATATTTGCTATCACATCATGCTCTGCACTGCCTACCTCAGAGTTTCTTTTCTCTAAATTAATTAAACGAGTGGGTCTGAGCCAGGTTTAAGTTTAAGCTATGTTACTGGTCGTAGGGCTTATTTGTAAGCTGGCATAGCATTATTATATTATAGTGAAGTAATTTTTCACTGCCCTTCTTAAAGAAGTTAGAAGTACAAAGTCAAAAAACTCTTCAAAAGCATTTTGTACTGTCTGTCGTGTATTGATTTTTTCCCCTGACAATCTGCTGTCCAAACTTTGGAAAAAGTAGAAGTCTGATGCCACAAGGTCTGGTGAGTATGATGAATTACGAAAAACCTCCAACCTTATAGAGACCATCTGTTATGCCCTATGATGTCTAGAGTTATCATGCTGGAGCCGCGGGGATAAGTCACTATATAGTTACTATATAGTGCAATTATTGGTACTTCTATTTTATTTCTCAGGGTGGGTAGTGGTATTCAGGTTGTCTATTGAGTCTGGTAATCCATAGCACCAGGCTTGTGAGCTTGTTCACCCATCTATGCACCAAAAAAGTAAATAGCTTGAGTCTCCACTGCTTTTAGTAACCGATCTATTGATCCGATTGATAACCAAATGCACTTTGAACACATCAGCTAATAAAGGCTACTGAAGAAATCGGGTTGTTTCAATATGTACCTTCAGATACCTTACGCGTCACGTAAACTTAAACGCGATAGTACAATAAGTTTAGACTTTAAGATGACAGGGCAAGGTGTTACAATCTGTTACCCAATTTAGATATTTCGATGTTGTAGGTAGTGACAAATTTTCCGGACTGATCCCGGCCTTAGACAAACTGACACCGAAACATCCCGACGAACAAAGATATGGCACTTCGCTCCGCACCTGTTTATAAAAGGAAATTACTGAGAGCTGTTACGTAGTAAGAGTTAGTTTTTACCTACTTTTCAATATACTATTAAATTTTAAATATTTACAATCAACAAGCTTTATATAAACAATTAATTAGAGAATAAAAATCTAGTTCTCAGGTAAAATTTAAATTTATATAAAACTTTATAGAAAAAGCGATTCCATTTCATTCTATTCTGACTGAGGACCTGAATGATGAATTCTATTTTTTCTCATTTTCGATTAAATATAACAATATTTTCACGCTACGTTATTGGATGGAATTTCTCATTTGTTCTTCTTATACTTCGTTTGTAGGAAGGCAATGTACACCATTGTTACGTTTTAGTTTACTATCATTCCAACAATTTAATTTACTATTACGGTCATAGTATGAAGAAGCACCAACCTAGCTTCCCGTGGATGTTTTGTTTTGTTCAACTACGACATTCTCCATGTACGGCACCAAGTGCATAGGCCAAAATACGAAGATTTCCTCCTGGCCCTAGAAAGGTGATTGCTGTGAATTTAATTAACATCCTATTCAAATATTTCTGAAATATTTCATTGCTTTCTGTTCATACCTAGTAAAATCTAATAAGATAATGAAAACATAGGTACAAAACTGAAAATTAATACTCTATCAGAAACTCGAGTTTTGAAAATTTTAATATCAGATATTATTATTGAAAACAATTATTTTGTCTATGTTTTTTGAATCAGTCAAAATTTAAATTAAGCATTCGCTATAACACACAAATCACTTATTTATCATTACAAATGTGCAAGAAAAAATTATCATTAAAAAATAATCGAAATAAATTAAAATTTCTATTATCATCTCTTATGGGTCTCCTATTACTAATATTAAGCAAGGTATCCGAAGTTCGATATCCCTGAGCTAGCTCACTAGTGATATTACACCCTATCGTTCCCATAAAATGAGAAAATTCAATGTAAGTCCTCGTGTGCACTGCGTTTAGTTTTAATATCTTGTTTTTGTTACCAAAAATATTTTTGACACCCTGTTTGCTAACGTGTACCGCTTTATCGTTTATATTACTTAAAAGCAAATTTACAATGATACTTTATTAGATTTATTACAAACATAATTTTCGAATCTGCTACCTGCCCAATGAGAGTATGGGCCCCAACTGCTGCTCCTGCTAGCACTGATCAAGGACATCCGTTAACAGGATGAGTAAAAATTCCGGCTTAGCCGTCTGACCGACTCTTATTGTCGTAGTGTTAGATCAATAAAAAATATTATGGTAAATGCAAAAACCCCCAACAAGGTTTCCGCGCCTAGAGGGGGGAGGGCGCAGAATATGTGTGACTCGGTGGCCGAAGATCTTGTTTCATAGAATATAAAATACTTAATCACTTTGTAAAATTTCTTAGAGCCTTAGAGTCTATGGAAAGACTCTGGTGCTCTCTGTATGTTCCATTTACCTAATATGTTCTATTGCGAGTACTCTGAGGAATTGTGTAAGATAATCCTATCGCCTTTTTACAATCGAAAAACAAGGTTCATCCATACACCCGAGAACCTAATGAGTGATCACAATGCGTTTCCAAATATCTATATTGCCAAGTACCAAACTATTTTGCAATGAACTTTTCTCCACAGTATTTTCTGATCGCTATGACGCTCTTAATCTTCAAATTAAGTTTAAGGAGAGTTATCTGCAGTAAGCAGCAAGTGACTGACGGTGTCTTTTACCCATCAGGTAGGCCGTATGTTCGTCTATATACGAAAAAGGAATACTTGTTGTACCCTACAAGTTTTTTTTTCCCTACCTAAGCTGATAGTCTTAAGAGGCTATTTCAGCGTAACCTTAACTAGTAGGTGAGCTCACGGGGCTCAAATCTGACGACGTTGCTACACGAACCCTAGCAAGAGCCGTGTTTCGCAGAATCTACCACCGGATCGGATACGCGACCCACTGAGAAGATCCGGCGAGAAATTCAGTGGGCTGTGTCTGCGGGCCCTACAAAACAAAAATCCAACAAGTATCAATTTCATTCTGTAATGCTTCATATGAAATTTAACTACTTTTGTTTCTGTTTTGTGTTACAAAACCGCACTAAACGCTTCACTTTCCCCCATTTGCCTTTTCATGAGTTCTGTCTCATGCGAGGTTTGGACGTTGGTTGTTGAGCGACAGGAGGTTTTAGTCAGTTCGACTCTGACATACCCCGCCCGCTATCCCCAGAGAAGGGCAGAAGTCCGGCGATTTCCTCCTGACCAAAAAAAAAGCTCTTACGTGTACTTTAATACCAATTAGTTTAGTACAATTAAAAATGTTTTTTCACGAATTATGCATTATAGGGTGCCAGTGTAATCAGGGTAACGCTTCGCACGAATGGAATTGAGACTTCGTGTCCGTCGAGTCACCATAATAAAATTTTTAACGATGTGTATGTAAAATTGAAAACCATGAATGAGTCAGATCTTGTTTTTACAATATTCTTTGAGACACGCCAATACATATTTTTATAGGGGATCAGCTCTGTCATGATACTGCCAATAAAGTTCTACCCCTCAATAAGTTATGTCGTTTCGTTTTACGACGTATGTCCAGTCTGTCGTTCGATTTTGGAAGTTAAAATATTGTTTGGACGTATCGCTGTGTTGTATCAAGAAATGAAGTACGTGCGAGATTATTTACCGTGTTTTTTTTTGTTTTTTTTTTACGCTGATTCACCACTTTTCGATACCTTTCCAAGCAAGATATTTGAATGGGCCCAATGTATTATATTAACGGAAACTGAAAATTTCCGTTCTGAGAATCATAAAGACCGTAATACTATAACTGATCTTGAATTGTACACTAAAGGATTTTTCGATATACCGGTGTTCGAATCCCGCAGGCGGGTACCAATTTTTCTAATGAAATACGTACTCAACAAATGTTCACGATTGACCTCCACGGTGAAGGAAT
The DNA here is from genome assembly GCF_030269925.1 of Bombyx mori. Lineage (NCBI taxonomy): Eukaryota > Metazoa > Arthropoda > Insecta > Lepidoptera > Bombycidae > Bombyx > Bombyx mori. The sequence goes on along the minus strand of NC_085119.1, from coordinate 14,747,062 downwards.
AACATCGTGTAATAAAAATCAAACCCGCAAAATTATAATTTACGTAATTATTGGTGATAGGACCTCTTGTGAGTCCGCACGGGTAGGTACCACCACCCTGCCTATTTCTGCCGTGAAGCAGTGATGCGTTTCGGTTTGAAGGGTGGAGCAGCCGTTGTAACTATACTTTGACCTTAGAATTTATATCTCAAGGTGGGTAGCGCATTTACATTGTAGATGTCTATAGGCTCCAGGAACCACTTAACACCAAGTGAGCTCTGAGCTCGTCTAGCTAAGCAATAAATAATAATTATTAATTATTATTTTATTATTTATTATTTATTTGTACACACAGTTAATATAATACAGTAATTGCGATAAGATATAAAAAATGGCGAGCTTAACTCAACAATTGAGTTATCTACCAGCTAGCAAATAACAAAAAAAACAATAAGTATTTCAGAAGGGTTTAATCGCGTTATAACGTACGAACGCATACAAACAGTACGGGTAGGCCGTCACGTAGGTTTGTACTCCTCGAAATTCCACAAAGAAGCTGAGCAAGTGTTTGCACAAAGACCAAGAGCCTGGCTACTGTCTCAACTTAAATCGTGTGGAATGATTCAAAAGAGATCAGATAAAAATTACATGTGTGCAATTCACACGTGGTAGAAGTGAAACCTTCCAAAATTAAAATACAATTATCCTAAACGTCTTAAGTATATGTAAAATTTTGTCATTAGTAAATAATTGTAAGGTAGCGCCCTCTGTGAATTGATATTTTAATTTCACGTATAATCCTAAATTAAAATTCACTACAAGAGCTTTCATACACACGTTAGTATTAAAAAATCTCACAGATGGCGCTGTATAGTATGTATATTTCTGTCTCATTCTTTGCTGGCTTCATCCTACAGATTTTTGTATTTGTGTCTCTTACCTGTCGTTTTTTCCGTTGCATCCGGTTTGAAATCACAACGATTCTAAAGAAGTTTTCACTTAAAAAACGACCCTACAAAACTATTACCTTAAGTCTTAAGTGGCTACCAGAGTTCATAAGTAACAGTCTTTGCTGTTACTGTATTGAATCTTTGTTGTATTGTATAAGCAATGTTTCATCCATATAACCGAAGCTCATGACAGCTTTACGACAGAAAAAAAAAACGGGATAGCGCAATCTAACAATACCACCAGGAAATTTAGATTGCTGATCATTGTCCAATGGCTACTTACAAGACGCTACCACATATTCTTCGGTGAATCTTTTAACTGCCTTTCTTCTCCTGAATTTTCTTGTATAACAACTACTGCGCTCTTAGAACTGGAGCGCTTGGTTGTTTGTTGCTTATCGTAAGAGTTCCTACACTATCAGGGGGTGCCAGTGTTGATAAAACGCTCCCCGAATACTTTTCTGCACCTTTTACCACACGGCTAATAGAATAGACTCTTCTATACAAAAATTCTAGGCTCTGTTTCTTATTACTTGAACCACTGCATTGGAAAACCTTTTTCGCGACTTTCAGTTTACTGTAAGTACATAGGTAGACTAACTTATTGAGGTTTTTTTACCTAAGAAGCAGTATTTCATAGTATTTTCATTTTATCAGGTCTCACTGGCACCATTTTTCATAGACGAATGAGCTAAAGGCCTGGTTAGTTACTGTAGAACACAGACCACATTTTTGGAACGAAGTTCCTTATCGCGCGTTGTGAAAGGGGGCTAGACGGAAAAAATTCTTACGAAAAGTTGTCACGACACTTTTTAGATCCGTCATTCTGACCAATCAACGTGTAGGCGCTTATCGCGTGACATTGCTCGTATCCGATTGGTCCGCGTAATGAGTACAGTTTCTCGAGATAGCGTTTCAACAATAGTCACTAATTCACTAATTAATCGAAAGGAACTTCGTTGCATCCGGGTGTCCCTCGACACCTCTGAAGTTTTTTTTTAAATATTCACGTGTAGGATAAGCAGCCTATAAATATAATGTCAAAGTCGGATTGAAAATCTAAATTTAATTTCACAGCGGATGTCTTTGGTACTTATAGTAAATTTCGAACAAAGAAAGTGATGAAGGCCTTGCTTGCGCATAAACAACATAAGCCGCCTATATTAAGAATTACAAATTGTTCTATCTTTGTTTGACATCAACAAATTTTACATATCACTACAATATTACGTTAAAATCGTTTAATGCTTTAAATATCGTGTTATTAACAGAATTATTTTATCCGTGCATAGAATTAGTTTTGGTTTACTAGTGTTCGCATAACTATCAAAATCCGACCATAATTCTTGACGCCGCAAAATTTATTTTTGCGAACTTTTTGTTTTGCAAGCAAATTTTAGTTGATAGCACTATGACTGGTAACTATTAAAGATAAAAATAACGTGAACATCATTTCACAAATCGGGAACAAATTTTAATTAACTGTTGTCTTTTATATGAATACATAATGTTTTTACGAATTAATTTTACACGTTTTATAATGAGCCTCGTTTGAAGGACTTGTAGGCAGCGGCTTGGCTCTGCCCCTGGCATTGCTGTAGTCCATGGGCGATGGTAACCACTCACCATCAGGTGGACCGTATGCTCGTCTGCCTACAAGGGCAATAAAAAAAAAAATTGTAATAGCACTCGGGAACCACCGTAGATGGAAGCTAATAAATATTAATCAAAGAGCCATTTAAGTCTGAAAAACGCGAATAGTTTTTTAATAAGAAATGGGTATTTAATTAAAATCATTTTCACGACTTAATATATCGCCTTTTTTGTTTTATGTTTATAATGGTTTCCAATATATTTCAGTTTTCATGGCTACTCATAGGGTTACTATAATGATATATTTATCTAGCCCGAAAAGCAGCTTTACTTGTAATTCTAGTAGTCTACGACTCTTGAAAACCGAAGAAAATATACTAAACGGAAATTCTTCATTACTTTAGTGACAATCGTGTAATAGGTTTGATTAGTGAACATAAAAATATACGCAACGAGAAAACGGTTCCATTTTTAAAAATGAATTTTCGATCTCCATTCATCCGTGCACGAAACACAATTCATTTTCTGCTGAGGCAAAAAAAAAAAACAAATCTTGTACAAAACAGAACGTCAACGGCGACGCTCCGAGAGGAAATGAAGGCATCGTCAAAAAAACGACAGTGACCGTCGGGATGCCACTAAAACGAGCAAAGTAATTTCCTTTAGGATCATTCGAGAAATCGAAACACACGCTCGAATCGTTAAGGACAGGATACGGTAATGAGAAATTGCCATCTAAGGAATTTACGATTTTCAAGTCTTTAAATCAGTTATTAGGAACTATTATTATCAATGAAATGGGACACATGGTCTCAACGGTATATTAAGACACAGGTACTCAAAATTATCAAAAACATTATCGCGAAAAGTAGCAACCGAAGGATTCAATGGAATCCAAACTAATAGAATTGAATTAATTCTTACATAACTAGCTCTTTTTTAAATATATTTTTTTGTAACATGTTTATAGAGAAAACCAATTTTAACAAATCCTTACTACAATTTATACAGGTCTAATCCAAAATATTCATTACGCTTATAAATAGTTACAAAATGGGTTTGGAATCACCATTTAGGCAAATATATTATTGTGCTTAGAAAAGCCGCTTTTTAATAAGAATATTAATATTTGTAAGTATATGTGCAATACATAGTTCCTAGTAGTAGTAGATAAACAAATATTAAAGAAGTACCTATCAAGAAAAAAATTAACTAAATCTAAATATACTTTTTATAAGAAACAGAAAATGATGCGCGTATATTGATTCAACATGTCTGTGGAAGTACACTATATTTATATATACCAGCCTTAGTCTTGCCACCCAACTTTAGCTTTGAGGCTGCAATCTCGGTTTCTGGAATAATGAGAAGTGCTCGATGTTATAGTGATCTAGTTTGGAAATTAGCTGCTCTAAACATAAACCACATTGATTTTCATTTTCCAAATAATTTGTATAATGGATTATTTGCAATCCACTCCAATAGGTTTCTGAAATGATTTAGATAAACAATTTATAAGGAAGTGCTAAATACTAAATGCTAAAAGATGCTAAAAACGAATTTACTTTAAAAGCGTCGAGGAGTATGGAAATTTGAAACAACCGAACGCGTATCGTCTCACATCGCAAAATGTAATCGACTCATCAACAAAACCCATCGTTTATGGGCACCGTATCGAATTCTTAATGCTCTGGGTAACTACGTGCCTTTGGGTACTCGGTGCATCGAATTACCGATGCCTCGGGAATATCCCGCAGAATTCCGATACGATTATCTTGAGTGGTTGTACGAGACGCGAATTACTATCGAAAAATAAATGAAGGCGTTACTTATGGAGCTATTTTTTTGTTTGGTATTTAGACATATAAAAATTATTTTGTGTGTCGGTATTTTTGATGTGATTAGTTATCTTATTAGTACGCTTCGAGACGAGGATTTACCTTTTTTTAGGGTATATATATTTTTTTAAATAATAGTAATGTCCTCTCTGTTTTCTCCACATAAGTATATTCCTATCATTCCTTAATTCTTCAGATCATAAATCGTATCGTATTTGTAATTATTCACATGGTATTTGTGTTTATTTATTTTAATTTTAATTCATATAAAATCAGTTGTCTTCATTAAAATGTGTATTTTCCCATTTGAAAACAGGGTGATAAAAATATATATTTGTAATTTGAAATGACAACTAAAAATCAAAAAAAGCAAACAATCACGAAAACGTGTGAGCTTAGCCAAAATGCTATCAGCGCTTAGGTCTTCTATCATAAGTACATACCAACAAATATCGGCAAACTGTTGCTAGGATTGTAACGTGAATAATTTTAGATATACTGACAGTAAAGTACTTGTTCAGGGTTTCAACATAATATTTCATTTTTCCAATTTATATTATACAAGCGGCCCGCTCCGGCTTCGCTCGGGTCTTTAACAAAAATTTCAACGATATTTGACGTTGTTTTATTTTTTTAAATAAAAGAACACTTATTGCGGCATAACTATAATAGCACATATGCTGTTGCGACACTTTTTGTACATAATAATGTGTTCTACAAAGTCGTAGTACATTATTTTATTCTATCATCAATAGTTTTCACAGGGCACGCGATGTAAAGAATATTTCAGGTAATTTTTTTACACATTGGGTTACATTATTGGAGTTTTAGTAAGGATTCCTATTTTTTTCAAAAATTGTTATAGCCTATGTCAGCCCGGAATAGTGTAGCTTCCAAACAGTGAAAGAATTTTTCAAATCGGTTCAGTAGTTTCGGAGCCTATTCAATACAAACAAACAAATCTTTCCTCTTTATAATATTAGTATAGACAAGATGATTTCTCAACTACGTCTTCACTGAACAAACCGAACGCAATATCGGTGCCTACATTGTTTATCCGCTCAAATTCATCGTTACGATTTGTTCAATGATTCGTAAATCACTGTTATTGTAAAACAAGTTATTGTTTTGGAGCTGCGGGTTTTCCAATACAGTATCTGTATTATCTTTTCCAATTGATTTTATAATGAAATTATTGTTGACGTCTTTGTTGTGGCTAATCGAAAGCGATTTGAAAAAAATAATGAAATGTGGGTTAATTTATTTTCAGTGTCAATCAGGCATGCGGCTATTCCGAGTACTACTAGAATCCATTGAAACATACCCGCAATAAATATGATTTGTGTATTTTGTGAGTCTGAACGACTACGTACCACAACCGATTATTTCCGGTTAGATGGGTGTATATCCGATATACTATACAATTGAAACTTAACCCTTAAGTCTCAAGATGGATGGCAGCATCCACGTCTATGGGCTGGGGTAAGCTTCAACACCAGGTCGGCTACTTTGACCGTCTATAAAATTAAAATGCAACTGAGACTTGAAAGGTGGATGACATTCTACTTGTGATTCATTTGAGGTCTAGTAATTGATTAGCCGTAAATGTGATGTAAGTTGGTTTACTGAACAAAGATAATTAAATAACTAATATTGATAAAACTATTTAGTTACCATAATAGGTGATATGCCTACAAATCCTTATTTGAAACCACTGCATAACAAACATAGTCTGTGACAGTATTAAAAATTACACCAATAAGAAGTGCACAATAATTACCGTGTAAAACACGCTTTATAAAATTCATTAATAGATTCGCATATTATATCTCGTATGTTCAAAAGCGAGCTAAATAATCCCCAAACGAACTATGCTTCGTGATTCCTCTCCGCATTCCGATAGAGGCACCCGTCACGTGCGGACGTGCTCATCGTCCACTCGATCGCCCGGTCTTTGTTCGCCCGGCTTTTGTTAGCCCGGCCATTGTTCGCGCGGCCTGTGTTTGTGGTACATCTGCCGACTAAGTGCTCTTTCTGGAAGTTTTTATTTGTTTTGTTTCCTTTTGTTGTTTCTGTGTTCGTGGTACATCTGCCGACAAAGTGGTTTCCTGCAAGTATTTATTTGTTTTGTTCCTTTTCGTAATTTCTGTTTTGTTGTGCTTTTTCTTTGTCCTGTAGTAATCGCGCCGCATTGCCACCTGTGTTCAATAGAACCGCTCAGGTCCGAGAAGTTGGGGCCTCGCCGCAAGGCGAGTGTTTTCAAGACCCGGGGCCGCCCCACCTGGGTACTCAGCGATCATGGACGCTGTATTCGCGGAATTCCTCCGACTTCGCTACCCACAGCTCGCCTCGGAGTTTTTGGCCTTCAAGGCCAATCACACTGCGAGCCCTCTCGAGGACTCCGCCGCGCTCGCTGCTCCTGCGTCGCCTGTACCTGCGTGCAGAGCTTCTGCATTGAGCACCGCAGCCTCTGTCGTGCCTGCCGCTCCCGTGTCGCCTATACTGGCGAGAAAAGCTGCTGCGTCGTCCGCCGTGACCATCGTTTCAGCTGAGCGATCATCCGCGGCCTCCGTCGCGCCCTCTAAAACACCTACACTTGCTCGTAGGTCGCCTGCACCCGCCTCCTCGTGCTCCGACTCTGACTCGGACATGGAGGTCGACCTCGCCCCCGCCTCATCGACGGATGGATTCACCCTGGTACAGAAGGGTAAGAAGCGTGCCGCGGAGTCTCGAGCTCCCGCGGCCGCTAAAATTAGCAAAGCCGTGAACGCGTCGCGCCCCCGCCCTCAGACTCCCGTTGCGCCCCCAGCCCGTGCCACTCCGTCGCCGCGTCCGGTGGCACAAAATAAAACCCAGACCCCTCCCCCGGTTATCCTTCAGGAGAAGGCAGCTTGGGATCGAGTTTGCCTGGCCCTTAAGGCCAAAAATATAAATTTCACGAATGCCCGTAACCTCGCGAACGGCATTCAAATTAAGGTTCAAACACCCGACGACCATAGGGCCCTCTCTTCTTACCTCCGTAAGGAGCGTATAAGTTTCCATACGTATACGCTCCAGGAGGAGCGCGAACTCCGCGTTGTAATACGCGGAATCCCTAAAGAGTTAGATGTAGAGCTCGTAAAAGCCGACCTGTTAGAACAAGGCCTACCAGTGAATTCTGTGCACCGTATGCACGCCGGTCGCGGTAGGGAGCCATATAATATGGTTCTAGTCGCTCTCCAGCCTACCCCCGAGGGTAAGAAAATCTTTAACACACAGACCGTCTGTAGGCTCTCTGGTATCGCTGTCGAAGCCCCCCATAAAAAAGGCACTCCTAGCCAGTGCCATAACTGTCAATTGTACGGGCACTCTTCCCGTAACTGTCACGCGCGCCCCCGATGTGTTAAGTGTTTGGGCGATCACGCCACGGCCCTCTGCGCTCGCGACCAAAAAACCGCGACGGAACCGCCTAGCTGCGTCCTGTGTCGAACACAGGGTCACCCCGCGAATTACCGTGGTTGCCCCCGAGCCCCTAAAATAAATCGTCGCGTCGCCCGCCAAAACCGCCTCCGAGCTTCCGGCCCAGACATCAAAGCCTCGGCACCCTCTGCGTCGCAGGCTAAGCCAGCGTTCGTTCCGGCGGCGGTGCCCAGTGTCTCGGCCTGGGCAAAACCGCTGCCGTACACGAACACGGCTACAACTCCCTCCTCCGCGATTCGTCCCGCCCCCGCGACTCGTCCCTCTCCCGCGACTTGCCCTCCGACCGCGTCCGACAATCTCGCTTTAGCGATCGACTTCTTTCAGTCGATCAACTTTGAGCGCGTTAACGCTTTGGGCGACGCCATTCGCGCTGCCTCCACTGCACAACACTTTATCGCCGTTGTGCAGGAATACGCCGACGTATACGCGTCATTAAATACGTACGTCCTCCCCTCACTCCGCCGGTAATCAATGACGTATATAAGTAGAATAAAGCCCCTATCCGTAACGATAGGATTTTTTAACGCTTACGGTCTCGCAAATCAACGTGATCAGGTTTCTGACTTTTTGCGTGACCACCAAATTGATATCTTTTTAGTGCAGGAGACCCTACTTAAGCCCGCGCGCCGTGACCCTAAAATCGCGAACTATAACATGGTCAGGAACGACAGGCTCTCTGCCCGTGGTGGTGGTACCGTCATTTACTATAGAAGAGCCCTGCATTGCGTCCCGCTCGATCCTCCCGCGCTCGCTAATATCGAAGCATCAGTGTGCCGAATCTCACTGACGGGACACGCGCCGATCGTTATCGCGTCCGTTTATCTTCCACCGGATAAGATCGTTCTAAGCAGTGATATCGAGGCGCTGCTCGGTATGGGGAGCTCTGTCATTCTGGCGGGCGACCTAAATTGTAAACACATCAGGTGGAACTCACACACCACAACCCCGAATGGCAGGCGGCTTGACGCGTTAGTCGATGATCTCGCCTTCGATATCGTCGCTCCGCTAACCCCGACTCACTACCCGCTAAATATCGCGCATCGCCCGGATATACTCGACATAGCGTTATTAAAAAACGTAACTCTGCGCTTACACTCGATCGAAGTAGTTTCAGAGTTAGATTCAGACCACCGTCCCGTCGTTATGAAGCTCGGTCGCGCTCCCGATTCCGTTCCCGTCACGAGGACTGTGGTGGATTGGCACACGCTGGGCATCAGCCTGGCTGAATCTGATCCACCATCGCTTCCGTTTAGTCCGGACTCTATCCCGTCTCCTCAGGATACCGCTGAAGCCATAGACATCGTAACGTCACACATCACCTCGACATTAGATAGGTCATCGAAGCAAGTTGTAGCGGAGGACTTCCTTCACCGCTTCAAATTGCCCGACGATATTAGGGAACTCCTTAGAGCTAAGAACGCCTCGATCCGTGCGTACGATAGGTATCCTACCGCGGAAAATCGTATTCGAATGCGTGCCCTACAACGCGACGTAAAGTCTCGCATCACCGAAGTCCGAGATGCCAGATGGTCTGATTTCTTAGAAGGACTCGCGCCCTCTCAAAGGTCTTACTACCGCTTAGCTCGTACTCTCAAATCGGATACGGTAGTAACTATGCCCCCCCTCGTAGGCCCCTCAGGCCGACTCGCGGCGTTCGATGATGACGAAAAAGCAGAGCTGCTGGCCGATACATTGCAAACCCAGTGCACGCCCAGCACTCAATCCGTGGACCCTGTTCATGTAGAATTAGTAGACAGTGAGGTAGAACGCAGAGCCTCCTTGCCACCCTCTGATGCGTTACCACCCGTCACCCCGATGGAAGTTAAAGACTTGATCAAAGACCTACGTCCTCGCAAGGCTCCCGGTTCCGACGGTATATCCAACCGCGTTATTAAACTTCTACCCGTCCAACTCATCGTGATGTTGGCATCTATTTTCAATGCCGCTATGGCGAACTGTATCTTTCCCGCGGTGTGGAAAGAAGCGGACGTTATCGGCATACATAAACCCGGTAAACCAAAAAATCATCCGACGAGCTACCGCCCGATTAGCCTCCTCATGTCTCTAGGCAAACTGTATGAGCGTCTGCTCTACAAACGCCTCAGAGACTTCGTCTCATCTAAGGGCATTCTTATCGATGAACAATTCGGATTCCGTACAAATCACTCATGCGTTCAACAGGTGCACCGGCTCACGGAGCACATTCTTGTGGGGCTTAATCGACCAAAACCGTTATACACGGGAGCTCTCTTCTTCGACGTCGCAAAAGCGTTCGACAAAGTCTGGCACAATGGTTTGATTTTCAAACTATTCAACATGGGCGTGCCGGATAGTCTCGTGCTCATCATACGGGACTTCTTGTCGAACCGCTCTTTTCGATATCGAGTCGAGGGAACCCGCTCCTCCCCACGACCTCTCACAGCTGGAGTCCCGCAAGGCTCTGTCCTCTCACCCCTCCTATTTAGCTTATTCGTCAACGATATTCCCCGGTCGCCGCCGACCCATTTAGCTTTATTCGCCGATGACACGACTGTTTACTATTCTAGTAGAAATAAGTCCCTAATCGCGAAGAAGCTTCAGAGCGCAGCCCTAACCCTAGGACAGTGGTTCCGAAAATGGCGCATAGACATCAACCCAGCGAAAAGTACTGCGGTGCTATTTCAGAGGGGAAGCTCCACACGGATTTCCTCCCGGATTAGGAGGAGGAATCTCACACCCCCGATTACTCTCTTTAGACAACCCATACCCTGGGCCAGGAAGGTCAAGTACCTGGGCGTTACCCTGGATGCATCGATGACATTCCGCCCGCATATAAAATCAGTCCGTGACCGTGCCGCGTTTATTCTCGGTAGACTCTACCCCATGATCTGTAAGCGGAGTAAAATGTCCCTTCGGAACAAGGTGACACTTTACAAAACTTTAAAAAAAGGCCCGTCATGACTTACGCGAGTGTGGTGTTCGCTCACGCGGCCCGCACACACATAGACACCCTCCAATCCCTACAATCCCGCTTTTGCAGGTTAGCTGTCGGGGCTCCGTGGTTCGTGAGGAACGTTGACCTACACGACGACCTGGGCCTCGAATCAATTCGGAAATACATGAAGTCAGCGTCGGAACGATACTTCGATAAGGCTATGCGTCATGATAATCGCCTTATCGTTGCCGCCGCTGACTACTCCCCGAATCCTGATCATGCAGGAGCCAGTCACCGTCGACGCCCTAGACACGTCCTTACGGATCCATCAGATCCAATAACCTTTGCATTAGATGCCTTCAGCTCTAATACTAGGGGCAGGCTTAGGGACCCCGGTAACCGTACTCGTCGAACTCGACAAAGAGGTCGACGTGCAACCTAACCCATGCATCAGCCCGCTGAGTTTCTCGCCGGATCTTCTCAGCGGGTCGCGATTCCGATCCGGTAGTAGATTCATTCGCGAAACAATTGCTCTTGAGTTGTTAGGTCTCCTTCGGAGGCGCTCGGGCAGTTGTTAGCAAATCCCACCCCTCTTGGCTGAGCCTTTGCTCGCCCACCTGTCCTGGTGAAACTGGAAAGGCCTTCGGGCCAACAGTAAACTTTCAATCATAAAAAAAAAAAAAAAAAAAAAAAAAGATTCCTCTCCGAAAATTGTTGGTGAAGAGGAGGGCCAAAAAACAGAAGCCCGTGTTCTACGAGAGAAAACTCTGAACTACTGCGCGGTCTTTTTCTAGGCCTAATCTCACAATATTCATAATTAATAAACCACTTACAGTCCAATCTAAGCCCGACGATGGGTCATAAGCGCAAGCAAATCAGATGGGATAAAAAATGTGCGTGGAGTCGAAAAGCCCTGTTAGGAACAAAGTTCCTTATAATATTAATTTTGACGCTAAGTATGATTATACTATATTATATATGATTATATATTATATATACTATATTATATATGATTATTAACTATAAACTTAAATAACACTCTTACACAATCAAGATTTATAAATTTATGTTTATAGTTTTCGGATTTTTGCAAGATTCTGCGTTTAAATATCACATTTATTTATTTGTTCAATAACAATCAAAGACATGATGTTCCACGACCATTTCGATTAGTCCATTCTTGATTTTCAAATTGTTGATGGTAATAAATCAATAATTCATAAAAAATAATCAATAAAATAATCAGTAAAAATACTAATAAAAAAGTGTGTGTGTCCGCTCCGACGCACGACTGGAGTTTACTGGATATAAAAAATTAAACGAAACAATACGAGAAATAGTTCTATATTACGACAACACGATACACTACAGATTATTAACAAATTAACGAGACACAAAACAAACGACTAACAAATATATGAAAATACAATAATGAGAGAAACGCGCGATCAGTACGAGGCTTTGTGGCGGACTGCCGGCGCATGTACTAGCATGTCACACGAAATGCGCATAACGCATTTCGTGTGACATGCTAGTACGATTTTGGTCCCCATAATTTTCATACCCCGGGCCTATATATGTAAATCGATTCTAAAGGAGTAAACTCCAAAAAAGTTATTTTTTAAAGTGAAACTTATTTTATTACATCGTCTCAAACTTTTTCGTCGGTGTGTTGCATGTCGCGTGACGGTCGGCCGCGAAGTAGGGATAGAGTGAAAGGCGCTCGTCAGAGCAGCCAAGGCCAATATGGCGGCGCTTAAAGTTCGCAGCAGCTGACCGTGTAGAGTATATAATAAAGACTATTACTCATTTGTGCCAATGCTCCACGCTATTGTGTTTGTTTTTGTCAGTGTTTAATGTAAATGTTATTTGTCAGAGTTAAATGTCTATATTGTGAAAAAAGTTTCACTTTTACCGTGTTTTAATAAAACCACACAACCCTATTGTCATTATGATTCTTGTCATATCTTGAATTCTCAAACATTATTTTCTAATTATTTGTTGCTCTCGTGGTGTCATGTCTTCAACATTTTTTCTTTGTCCTTTCTCTTTTTTTGCTTTTGATCTAATTTTCTATTTTGAGATCAGCGTAATTAAAGCAAAAGAAGGTTATTTCTAATGTAGATGGTAAATAATGAAAAGCCTTAATGATGATTAAAAACCATTGACGTAAATAGGAGGTGAACACATTTAGTATGAATGTTTCAATTGGAATAAAAGTAATATCGAATTGATCGTTGAAGTAATTGTGTTTCAAAACCATTTCTATTGTACTGTTGTAATATTAACGTTGAGTCGAAATGAATAAAACTAAAATTTATCGAAAAAAATTGGATAAAAATGAGCGGTTGGTTTGTAGCGTACAGCCGGCGATGTTTGCTCGTTTGATAGTTGGTTTATATTACGACATCAAAGTATCCAATCGCGTTAAATGGATGATTAAATCTTACTGTATATCTCTTTCCTCCTTTATTTGCTATCTTATAATATTTCGTGATGACAATTTCTCATTACACCCGAAATTGACTTCTGTCATGGAATACATAACGTATGTGACCTTTTCTTTTTTAACTTGTGATAAATATCTCTTCAGATACCTACGTTTCAACCCCAGGACGGATGGATATCCAATATTCTTGTATCTTTGCAAGAAATTTGAGAAGTTTTTCAAGATCATAATTTGTTTATTTGTTAGTTTTAAGATACTTGGTGTCGTTTTAATGATGCAAAGTTGGCCAATTCTTAGTACTCCAAAATACATCTGGGGAACTTTAGCACTTCATTTTTTATGGCTTGCGAGCCACATGGGAAGACTGGTCTTTATATTAGTATATGGTATTTTATTTTGCCGCATGAGAACTATTCGGATTATTTTTGAAAACAGAGGTTTTCAGAACACACCTCAGAATAGACTTACACCAAAAAGATACATTTTGATGTATGAAGCTGTGCTTAATAGTATCGAAAGTGTTGATTTTCCTGTTAAATTCTTGGTATGCAATTTTTATTGGTGTTTCTTATAGTGTTATGGTGTTGTCATTAGAATTTAAACTGTACTAACAGTTATGTTTATTTCTTTTCAGATATTCACATTTATTTGTTGCTTTGCACCAAAACTAGTAGTGTCATTGTTTGAAATTATGGAAGAAATGAAGAAAGGGGTAATATTATATACAAAAATTAAAAAGTCTTTATATAAGGCCTACAAATGCTATTGCGAATATATTATTATTTCTTTGATTTCAGGAACTCAGTTTGACCACATTCATATGGTTTCTGGTGGAACTATCACCTTCTTATCTTTTCCTTTTATTGTCAGCTATTGCCCTTGATCTAGTATCCGAAGATGTTCAGGAGTTGTTGAGTATTACGATTGATAGGCGCTTGAATTGTAAAAGTAAGTTGACATGAGATTTTTACCATTTTCTTTGACATTTTGACATGTTTCGTTTTCCTTCTATTCCTTAATGGCATCGAAAGCAAACAAGCTGCTCAATGCATAGGGTTTATTATCATACCTTGCTTTATAAATTTCAATATAATAAGTGCTGGGGCAGTGAACTAATTTTGATCATTTTTGACGACCGAATTCATAAGTTTTCTATATTTTAAAAACCTGAATGCACGAAAATATTTTAACAATTATTCAAGTAATTGATATAGTGAGGAAACTTTATTACGTAAAAAATATTATGAAATCGTTAATGAAGCTTACGTCTTCATCTAAATGTTTCAGATGAAAAAGAACGTTCGGAAATTCAAGAATTTTTCCAATATCTTCGGAACAATCCCTTTAACTACACTCTATGGCAGGTTGTGTCTCTAAATCTGCGTACCTTACTTGTCGCAACTTCTTTTAGTATTGCGAATGTTATTGCTATTATGCAAATTAAGAATAGCAAAATTTAGGCGTATACTCAGAAGTGACCAGTTTTACGAAGACGCGATTTGTTTTTTTTCTCCTATCCATCGTTCATAGCCTACAGAGATATTACGACTACGCGTGGACGGATAGGTGGGCTCACGGACTCAACCTAAGAGAATTTGCTAGCCCTTATCAAGAGCAATGCATCGTCGAATCTTACACTGTATCGGAATCGCAAACCACCGAGAAGATTCAGCAAGAAACTCAGTGGATTGTGTCTATGGGCTAGGTTGCACGTTGAGCTCTTGGCTGCGTGTTACAGAATGACTTAAACAGCCATACAACTGTTGAAGAACTTTGAAAAGTGTTGTTCAACCTTCGTTTACATTTCACATTTTCCAGAATACTATTATAGCGTCCTGATAATTTCTAAAATAACACTAAACAAATAATCGATTGTGACGTATTCAATCCCTCTTATTAATTAAGAAAATGTATCATGTTTGCTCTATTTAGTTGATTAACCTATGCTTTTCACCTTGTGGTTCAATATTTGCTATTTTTAACAATCAATAAAAACCTGCACATCAACACTTTGATTTCTTAATTTTAATTAACTCGAAAAAGCTTCTGAACTCAAAACTAAACTAGTTTACTTATCTTAGATAAAAGAAATGTAACTATTTTGAGACAGTAGTCATTTAAATTATGATTTCAATATTTAAGACTAATAAAAACGAACTCAAGGATAATAATATCAACAGTAAAAAAAAATCCTTTCCTCATTTCTTCCTGGATTAGTCGCCTCTCGGCCTTGTTTAATTAGTTGGTAGAAAAAATAATACAAAATTGTATGGCGAAAATTGTAATGTCCAACAAAAGCTACATTTTAGTTTATTTAAATTTATTACCTGATCAAATGGGCATTATCAAAAGGCTCAAGGTCAGCGAAAGGGCAATGGAGAGTGTTATACTCGCAGTTTCCTTGTGAGATCAAAACAAGATCAAATCAGGTATAAGAAAATTCGCAGGTAAGCCACGGTAACCGTCATAGTCCACAAGATTGTGACGTTGAATTGGCAGTGGGCAGGGCACATTTCTCGTGGAACAAATGGCCGCTGGGGACGTAAATTTCTTGAGTTGTTACCGTGTACCGTAAAATCTAACGTAAGTAGGCTTCCCACAAGGCAATCAGATGAATGCAGGCAACACAAGATCAGTCATTGTGGCGAAGCTTGTGGGAGACATATGTCCAGTAATGGATGTCTGTGGACTGAAAGAAGAAGAAGCTGATCTAAAGCCATTTGTTAATTAAAATAATATAATGTCTGTTGGTGTTTCAAAACTTAGTACAGTGAAATGCACGCAATGATCTTCTTCAAGTATCTGTGTAGGTATGCATTTCTTGAATTTTTGTTAGGTGACTCGAGCAAAATCTCAACCAAAGCACGTAAATGTATAGTTTGTCCTTACTTAGATCAGACGATCGTTAAGTATTGGCTGAACAACTATAAACGCAATCTCCAATTTTTCCAAGCCCCGTGGTGCTTAAGTCAAGAAGCAGCTTAAGATATATCTACTCTGCCAAGGAGGTAGCACAAGAAACTAAAAAATATCTCATATTTAAAGTTCAAAAGATTAGAGCTCAGTCAAACATCAATGGGAATTTTATTAAACCCAAATTGAAATTGTTCTATTTCAAGGTGTTTTTACCAATAAACTCATTTATCTATTCGTATCAAAACATAGTACGGTTAAAAATAGATAAAAATATGTTTATGAAGATATAATGGCTGTACCTAGAATAATACTAGTAATTGTAGACCAATCATATTCGTTTCTAATTTCAAGTCGGTGTCTATTAACGATATTAATAAAGAAAATACGTTTGTAAAGTCATTTCATATAAATTTCCACCAGAAAGTTAGTGTTACAATAGTAGCTATTACTATAAAGCATCGAAACATAAGTGACTTTAAAATATATACAAAATATGTTACCTATTTGTTATATAAAGCTAGTTTACAACATAAGCTCAATCATGTTTCTTCGTTTGATTTTTGGCTTATATTTCGAGCTTAATGTTTCTAATAGGATGCGTTGGCTTCAAAGGATGTATTGCGTCTTTATTAGTATTGTCATTATGTACTTCTGCTATTTCAAGACTTATAGGATACTAATGACAGTAAAAGTGCCTTTTATCTTAGAGTATGGGATGCACGTTATTCTGTCGCTGTATTTGCGCGAGAATTTTGAGTACACTCGATATGACCCTATCATAGATAGCGCGGCAGATACCAAAAATTTTTATAAAAAGTTTGACATTTTTATTAAAATATTTCTGTTTGTTGCTATATTGCTCAAAATGTAAAGCATGCTTGTATTTTGCGTACTGTGGTCTGGCTTGTGTTACACAGGATTTATAGGAATTTGCGGAATGAATTTTATTTGGATTGCCACTTTTATGGGAAGAATGGTGTTGCCATTGATATTCGGAATATTGCTTTGTCGTATTAGAATGTTTCGTCTTACGCTACAAAAACAAGGTTTTGATAATTTGCCTTACAATCGATTTTCGCCTCGGAGATATATAATGATGTATGACTCGATCGTAAGAGGATTAGAAAAAACTGATTTTCCGGCGAAAAATATAGTAAGTATTAAATGAAAAACAATACATAATAGCTGTAATGTATTTAATATTTAATTTTGTTCATTTAATTTTCGTTAACTATTCATGTAGGCAATTTTGTAATAATTGATTGAGCTAATTTTTCCTTTCTAAAGATCTCTTCTTGACCTTATCTCACATTATATAGAGTCGGCATACCATGGCCTCTTATCATGCTGCACAGAAATTTGACATTAACTTTATGGTTGACCGCTGCCTGACTTCAACCTTTCTAAATTAAATTCCTGGTTAAATCTCCATATATTCCTTGCAACATGGGAAGAGACGTTTTCTGTTTCTTCTTTGGGCGTTGCTTTGGCTACGATTGTTTTGGGAAATTTTCAAATAATACTTTTCTGTTTTTCATGAAGTACTTTAACTGTTTAAAGTAAATACATCCTTTAAAGATATATCTTTTTTATAATACTTCAAATAAATCATTTTGTTAAATAATCGCTAGAAGCTACAGCAGCGCCTATTACACGGGGTAGGTGTTCCGATTGCCTAATAATGAAATTGGGACAGCGATTGTGTAGATTCTACTGTCTTAAAACCTAAAATGTGTTTTTAATTTTGACGTGACAACGTCTTATAATTCAATGGAGCCGGCTGCACGCACGAAAAAACATGACGAGGCGTTCCATTTAAGGCTTGAAGTGCAAGCGAGAGCGCGCAACGAGCGACAAAGAGGCACAATCGGCCTCCGCGTTCGGCAGCGTTCGACATCTGTCTCCTGTCTCTCTCCTGCTTGAGTGAGCGATGCATCCGCGTGGACAGTTGCTATACAATAATACATTTACATGTTTTCGTCAAGTATAAAGTTCAGTTAAAATGTGGTGTCAATTGTTTACAGCAACGATAATTGCGATAATTGAAAAATGAAACCATTCCATCAGTATTTTCTTAAGACGTTGTCACGTTCAACGATCGTCAATAAACCGACTTTACAGACAACCGATTTTTTTTTTTAAAAAGTCACCAGGTCCTGCTACATAAAATGGTACAGAATGTATTTAATATTTTGAATTTTTGTCTGAGGTAAACAGAAACAAAATTAATTCAAGTCGTTTCTAATTTTTAATCGTCATTTTTATCACTTTTAGATGTTCGTGTTTACTATCTGCATATATTCAAAGATTTTGACGGGCTTGTTTGACTTGATTTCCGTTTTGAAACGGGAGGTGAGATTGTTACATATATTTAGTATTAAAATATATTTGTTTTGAAGTTCAATATTAGTGAAAAATCACGTTATTAGATAATAATATATACATTATTTTAATTGGGTTTTTATCTTCAGGGTCCCAAATTAATGAATGTTATGCTGTTTACACTAGAATTTCTCCCTTCTTACGTATTGTTGATGATATATTCTGTAACACTTGACATGGTATCCACTGAGATGAAAGAAATATTAAAAATCGTAACAGAAAAACGCGTTTTTTGTAAAGATAAATCGGTTAATGATGAATACTATTTTAATTAATTAATTGTTATTAAACTTTTTCTGGAAAGTAATGTAATTTAGCACTATATTCGATTTCTTAAGATTATTAAAAGTGTATTGTGATTTTATTCAATCATATTGTGATTTAAAGAATGAAACACAAAAATATTGTTACCGTCATAAGAATATAATGACGTGACGTATGATACATTAATAGATCGTTAAATTCTCATTTATGGCCGAATATTTTTTCTGGATCGATGAGACAGAACTAAGCCGAAGTAGATTGGTGAGAAAGGTAAGGCATGTCATAGGAAGTGCATGTCTTTCCACTACCCTGCCTACAAGGGAGGCTGGATAGGGGTCGTCAGCGCTACCACTGTACTGCTTGGGGCTGTACAAAAGCTTAAAACCTTACAACTTACTTTAAGTTAAGTGGTTTTCGAAGATCGTTGCATGACATGCATGCTACACAACTTTGATACACGAGAGAC
The DNA here is from genome assembly GCF_030269925.1 of Bombyx mori. NCBI lineage: Eukaryota > Metazoa > Arthropoda > Insecta > Lepidoptera > Bombycidae > Bombyx > Bombyx mori. Next base: position 14,727,852 of record NC_085119.1, on the reverse strand, counting down.
GAAACCTCAATTGTAGTACAATTAAATTTTTCCACTGTTTAAATCGTATCAAAATTACGTTGTCAAGTTAATTGTAGATTTCTGATAAACGACTTTATTGCAGACGAAAAACAGCACGCCAATATTCAAGAGCTCTGCCAATACATAAAGAACAATCAGCTGAAGTATACAATTTGGCGCTTAGTTTCCTTGAACATGCAATCTCTGCTCAGGGCCACTTCGTTTTGTATTGTTAGTACTATTGCTATCTTGCAAATAAAAGACTGGAATGGATAGAGATAGAGAGAGAGAGAAAGAGAGAGAGAGAGAAAAACATTGTGTATCTCAATCTTACTAGATGTGGCTATCAGATTTTATTTAAGGAAAATCTTAGCAGATCATTTTTTTACTATAATCATCATCACCATCTGCCTATAGCAGTCTACTGCTGGACATGTGCCTCTCCAATTACACACCACTGAGCACGATCCTCGGTTTCTCTCATCCAGCTTTTGCCAGCTACCCTTTTACTGGTGGTAGGAACTCTTGTGAGTCCGCGCGGGTAGTTACCACCATCCTGCTTTGTTCTACCGTGAAGCAGTAATGCGTTTCGGCTTGGAGGGTGGGGCAGCCGTTGTAACTATACTTGAGACTTGAGACCTTAGAACTTATATCACATATATCATATGAGTGGCGCATTTACGTCGTAGCTGTCTATGGGCTCCAGTAACTACTTAACACCAGGCGGACTGTAAGCTCATCCACCCACCTAAACTATAAAAAAAAAAGATTTTCACTCCATAAATGTAAGTAACAATCACAATTTGTTCAATAGTGCCCACAATTACAGTTTTAGCAATTAATTGACATTTTTGTGAACCAATACTTTTCGTATTGCAACTAGCTTGCAAACTTGTAGACTGTCTGAAAATAAATTACTAAAGTAGAAAAAGAAACGTTTTACTCATGCTGTTGTAGTAGTGTTTAACTGCTACGCAGTTATACAATTTTATGGAAGTATGTAAAAGTTATGAGAAATCCATTTGGGCATGGATCAAAATTGTAACACATAATTTTATATCAAACTAGCTGACCCGGCAGACTTCGTAGTACCTCAATCGATAAATAAAAGACCGAAACTTTTGTATAAAATAAACTTCAAACGAACAAAAGGAATCCGTCCAACGGGGGACACATGAAAGGAAAAACAAAATTATTATTTTTGTTTAATTCCGAGCATTTTCATATTTATTTACCTTTTAAACCTTCTCTGGACTTCCACAAATAATTCAAGACCAAAATTAGCCAAATCGGTCCAGCCGTTCTCGAGCTTTAGTGTGACTAACGAACAGAAATTCATTTATATATATATATATATATATATTGTATTTTTTAATAAAGTGCCCGTTGTAAGAACAAATATTTTTCGTGTAAATACGATGGTACAAAATAATGCTTAGTGAAGGAACCATTTCATAGTATCAATGGATGGAAAATCTAGCGTCACAGCTTCTGTTAAGACGCTACCAAAGCCGATACCAGACTTATTCAATTAAACATTAATCCTACTGCAAAACATCAAGTCGAATTCTGACAGCAACGGAATAGCTAGTTATTTTATCAGTAAGTTAAATGCAATATTACCCCATGTTTTTGGGAAAAATATAGGTATACACTGAAAATAGGAATAGCTGCTAAAAATGCAAATTCAGAACAAGACGTCAGTAGACAAATAGAATTTAGAGCTGATACTGATAATGAAAAAGTAGTTATGGTAGTAATAGCTTTTTATTATTAACTATGCAAAATATGATCATGTTAAGTTGTTAATTCTAAATGTAACAACGAACAACACACACACACTTTTTCCATATAGAGGAGAAGTACAAGATTGGCAACGTATAAATTCAAATGGAGAATAATAAATAATTATAGTCCGCGATAAATCACACAGATTTGTTTCGATTTAAAACTAGGATTCCCTTTACTATGGAACTCAGATACTGATATGCATACTTCAATACATGTGAATGAATACATATAGATATTAAACACCTCGACAGAGAGCAAACAAACCTGTTCGTTGTACGATTATTTGCATTAAGTGAGAATCTATCCCACAACCCAGTGATCTGTCAGAATCATTAACGTCTCAAAACCAAGTCGTCTATAAGATTTAATCTACAGCTCTAAAAGGTCACCAATCATAAAAGAAAAACTAATCATCTAATTACATTACATAGTAACATTTTAATTAAGACTCATTTGTATACATAATTAATGAAGGCGTACTAAAATAAAACGAGGTCAAACTGTAAACTTAAAATCGATTAGAACTAGTTACACGAGCGTACAAACTAACTCGCTTTGAAAAAAATATAAAAAATTCCTTTTTCCCTCATCGAAATCAACATTCGCTGTAAAATGATAGATTTTAAAACCAAAAATGTTTGCGATATAAACACAATTATGAAAATTCGTTTTCTCTTCGGATTCTACTGTGATTTTCCATTCAATAAGCGTTTTCAAAACATTTTAAAGTTCTACTGTATCAGTGTTCTTGTAGTGCTCATACTGGGTAGTTGGGCTTGTAGCACAGGCTTCAGGTCTGATAAGAAAATCGTCATATACTGTGAATATATTGCTTATTTTTTAATATCCTTGAGCACTAAGGACCGGTACATATTCGACTATTACAAACAGCAACCGCTAATTGATGGAAGTACCACATCCAAAGTCCTCTATAAAAAATTAGAGAGACTGTTAAAATATTTTGTTACTATCACTATTGTTCTAAAGATGTTGAATATATTCGTTTTCTGTGGCTGGAATCTAACCAAATGCATAAATGAGCTTGACGGTGTTTTGTTTATTAATCTGCTTTGGATCGGTTTGCTTCTGGCAAGATTATCTCTACCTGTGATTTATGGATTGCTCTATTTTCGCCTGAGAGTTCTCAGGATGACTTTGGAATCGAAGGGCTTTTCCAACAGTCCCCAAAACAGATTTACGCCGAAGAAATACATCACGATTTATGAAAAGATCATGAAAGATTTGTTGAAAATGGATTATCCGCTTAAATATGTGGTGAAGATCTGATTATTGTGTAATATTTGTAAATATGTTATCGTTGTTTCTTAAAAGATTAAGAAGAATCTAAGAAAATACGTACTGAGTATGTGTCCATGAAATAGTTCTTTAATGAAGGATTAACATGGTGTAACAAAGTTAGTGTAAGCTTTGACTGAACGGATCAGGCCGCCATTACAGCAGTAATTAGACTACGATTTCATGTCTCGAGGTGAGTGGCGGCATCGACATTGTAACATCTATATGCCGCAGTAACTACTTGTCGTCAGGTGCTTTGTTAGCTCAATTATTCATCTAGGGCAGGGGTCGGCAACCTTTTGAGTCGGAAAATGCAAAAAAAAAACAATTTTCAAAATTTCAAAGTTTTTACAGAGCCCCAATCCTTTTTCTTGCCAACAATTAAATAGATCTTGCATAAAAAAATTTTTTTGATAAAAAAAAGAATCTAATTATTCATAAGAAAAATATCTATTTGTTATTATACATATAAGTAGTGTTTTTTTACAACAAATTAGATAATATATAGGGTATTATTAGATAATCACTTATTATTTAAGTAAAAAATGAAAACAATTAAACATTTACAACAATGGTCTGAGAAATAGAAACGCTGCCCGACCCTCGTTAGTCGATTCAGAACATTTTTTAAATGTTTTTTTTTTCTATAAAATAAATAATATTTGCGTATGGCACTAAAGAGCTGCATTTTTTTATCCAAAGAGCAGAATTTGGCTCGCGAGCCGCTGGTTGCCGACCCCTGAACGAAATAAAATACAAGACATTAACGTTTAAAAGGCCTCGATATTGCAAACAAACAATCAATATTTAATTCGTCATTCTTAACGCCATATTGACAGCCAAGATTTAAAATCCTAAATACAGGTAGTCTTAAAAATCTGTAACCCCCAAAATCAAATCTCATAAGATGCACTTTTGTAATTGGGCACGTTGAGATTGTATGTTTTATTCTTAACATAAGTATTTACTAATAAAATTACTATAGTATTTACTAATAACATTTTCAGTTTATCATATTCTTAATCGGATCTGTGCCCAAATTATTGCAGAACTCTTGGCAGTTTTTGAATTCATTAAAAAATTATGTAAGTTGTTTTTTTTTACTATTAACCATGCTCTAATATTTCTGTTTGTCATGGTACACAAAGGTCAGAATTAGAAATACTTTGAGATACAGGCTTGTAAATTCATATTTTCGAGATCCAACGATTCCTCCTCAAAACTCATATACTTCTCATTCGGTTTCCTGTTAACAAATATTTAAAGTAATTCTGTGTTTCAAGTTTACATTTTTACACCCAAGCCACTGAACCAATTTCGACGAAATTAAATCAGGATATGGTTTGAGCTCTGATAAATAATTTAGAGACCTACCTACCACCTTTCATCCAATAGCTGAATACGAACGATGTGAAATGTCGTCCACTCGGTTGAAGCTGTGAGCGTCAAGGCATTTTCACCTAAAACTTAACCAAGAAAACAATAAATCATTCATAAAGTAGTACTGATTACTGTACTCAAAGTTCACCAGAAAGAAAACACTACTCAATTTTTCATCGAAATGCAATAAAATCATTTAATTTATTAAATCGCATTTTAACCCAATCATTATTAAAGTTAAATGAAAATACAAAACTCTTAGAGGAAAAACTGATGTAAGACGTAATGACGGACATTTTGAATTGAGTTGTGAAATGTGTCTTTATCAATTAATATTTATTTATTTAGATTTTCCAACAAAGGATTAACACAATACAGTTAGTTATTTTTAAAAATAGTAATAATAGGTTCTTAGCGTGAGTGCACCCACAAATACATTCACATTATTCATGGAAATAAAACTACGCTAACACCAGTTAAGGATAGAGTATACACCAAGCAAAGCCTACATACCAAAAACAGTATAATATAGCAAAATCTAAAAAAAAACTCAACACAAATCAAATTAAAATAATTAATTAAAAGCACTAATTAAACAAACTTATTTAGCCAATTTTTTATTGAAATCAAGGCTTTACCTATATGAGCCTGTTTAAGTATGTACATATTATTATTATGTTGAAAACATTCGTTTTGTATTCTGTGTAAGTAAATAAAACATATTTTATTTATTCCAGGGTCCAGAAATAAGTAAAATATTGGAATTTACCCTTGAATGCCTACATTCCTACATAGTTATAATTTTACCTATCGTTGTGGCTTTGGACCTTTCTGAAGACGAAATTAAGAAGATGAAAATTATCACTCTGAATAAACGCCTAGCTTGTTTAAGTGGGTCGATCTAGTTTTCATTGTATAGTAACATAGCGTTTTATAATTTTGTACATTATTTACTGGCTGGGTTTTAATTACATATTTTCTAATTTCTTTAGAATATATTTCATCAAAAACATTAAAAATAATAGGGCCTATAGTAAAACCGCGCTAGTAGGTAATATCATTCTGCCCATTTATACAGCAAATCAGTCATGCTTTCTGGCTTAATGGGTAAAACGTACAAAAGTTGAAACAAACATTGGTTCAAACATTGGTACAAACACTGGACAAAGAGAAAAAACGCTAAAAGTAACCACTGAAACTTTGATTTCTTATCTCATGGCTGGTGGTATATATCTACTAACAACTAGGCCAGATAGGCAGTGTATTCGCTCATCTAGAACATTTACAAAAAGCAATGTCGCCGAGACTTTAGCTATGAAGAGGTGAAATAATAAAAACTTTTGAAAACCTAAATGTACTTATTAGTAGTCATCAATATTTAAAATATTATGTTATTTTTCAAACCAGTTTTTAAGCGACCCAGCCAGCTTATTTGCATAGTAAAAGATGTTAAAGTACATTTACTATTTAGGTAAGTCGCAAACTCATTTCTCTCTGATGAATATTAAGTTTATCTTACAGATGAAAGACAGAAAATGGAGATACAGCAATTATTTTTACTCCTGAAGAATAATTCGTTGAGATACAACCTATGGCGCGTGGTCCCCGTGAACTTGAAAAGCGTTTTAATATTTTTATCGTTTGGCGTCACAAACGCAATTGCCATAATGCAAGCTAAGAATCTGAACTAGTTATTGTAATGTACGTGTTTCATTACTTCCATGAAGACTTTTATGAATGGATTAAACAGGCAAACCATTCATTCAGCAGCAACTCATACAACATTATTCACACATCTAGCTATGATCATTAACGACGATAAAAACTCCCACCAAATGGATTTTGGACTTCGCAACGATTAAAAAACATTAACCAGGCAGTAGATTTGCCAATCACAATTTATGTTGTAAGCAACGATAACCAAAAGCAATCATCCTTCTTTCTATATTATTACTAATACAGTATTTCAGAGTTTCAAAACAGACGTTAGCTTCCAAAACGAGAAATTTCTGGAACGGAGCCAGGTCTTTTTCAAGGTCATCGAAGCTGTGGTATCTGGTACCATGGTACCATTCGAGGTTTTAAGCCCGCACAATGTTGATTTTTATCATCCCGATAATTATCTACTCTGATCTAATTAAAATAATTACCTCTAGCTCTGATATCCAAAAGAGCTTTTCTAATTCTGTCACGACTTTCCTTCACGCTTCCATATCGTCAACCTTTAATAAATTTATTTAAAAAAATCTAAAATCTTATTCAACAAACAAAAGACATATATGTGACCTCAATATTGTCCACACCAGATCCGAGTCCATTACTTTAGAAAATTGAAAAAAAAAAAAACGAAAAAATCCCATTTGACTTTTCAATTAAAATCTCGACGCTTTCGAACAAAGGTGTCGGAGGTACAAAGGCTTGAATGCCTGCTTTTTGCTGCGGTTTCATAATTTCCTTATTTGCAGATGTTGACTGGTTCACTTTTTTCCTTCCGTTGTTTTCAGCAGCTCCACAAAGCTTCGGAGAGTTATATCCACTACTATTTAGATCAGAACAGAACGCCCTCACCAGAGTTTTCAATTTCTTCGCATCTTTATAAAGAACACTTTAACGTGATAGTATTCATTTCAAATTTGTTTTTAATAATGTGTTTGTCTGCTTAAGTGCTAATTCTTAATAGTAAGCCATGCAAACCTTCGCTGTTTCGCTTTACTTATGAAATACATCATTATGGAATAGTTTTCGTGCGACTTATTGTGTATTTATTTTATTCCTTAAACGGGTGAATGAACTCGTGGCTCATCTGCTATTAACATAGCACAACCACAACATTAATGTGGCTCACCTTTTTTATTGCCCTTGTAGGAAGACGAGCATGCGCCCCTTCTGATGATGAGTGGTTACCGTCACCCATGGACTTCAGCAGTGCCATGGGCAGAGCCAAGCTGCTGCCTACCGTTAAGTACCCTTCACAAGACTCGATTGAAGAAGGCAATGTCAAAGCGCTGAGGAAACACCCTGAAAGGGAGCTTATTCCAAAGCCGGATGGTACGTGGCAAAAAAGATGTGGATGAACGCAGTGGCTCCAGGTAGTATGGATAAACTCTACTCCGGTGGCGGGCGGTGCGATGGTAAAAAAGAGATGATGGAATCAACTCAAACAATTCCTAAGCACTCCCTATGGAACATACGGTACAAAATACAGAGAGAAGCGAAGTCCCTCTGCAGACCCAGAGGTTTCAAACGATCCGATTCATACTTTGAGATATGAATTTTTAGAATGGCCTCGAGCAGGGAGACATCTTCAAAAGATGTCCACCGGGCATCGTAAGACGCGTCAAGTCTGCTCTCTCAATATTCGAAGATCGCGATGACTCCTTCACTATCTTACGAAGACTAAAACAACAGATTGAAGCAACTGTGAAGAAGAAGTCATACCACGATTGACAATTCGCATTAACTGGCAGTGTATCGTGTTGTAAATCAAGACAGTGCTTTTAAACAGCTTTTAAATCCTTACATAACTAGAGTATAAAAGCTTGTGTAATGATAAATACTGGATACTAATACAAAATAGACCAGCAACATTTATATGAGAACGAATAAAATTAAATTTGCAATGTGGCTGTCGCGTGATTCTGTCTTGAGATTCTTGAGGCCATTGAACTCCGTCTCTTGCGAAATTTATTTGTGAATTATAATTTAGGTACATTTGAAAACCGTACTGGAGTGAATTTGTGGATGAAATCAAATTGGCGGTAGAGAGCATTCTGGGCCTAAACGAATAATAATTCAATTGAAACCTGAACCTCAAATGACTTTGTTGGTCGCATCATTTACGTTGTTATATTTTTGTGCCTCGCTAGTCTATGCAATAAACTAAAAAGAGAATTAATGCAAGCCCTGCAAAATCACAAAATCATCAAAAATACTAAATTTTATATACGTTATTAATAATATAAAGAAAAGAAAATAAAAAACGAAATACCTTTATAGGTTATAAAATAATTTTAATTTGAAATTTCAAAGTTTCGTAATAAGCTTTTCATTATTGTTGAAATTACTCTGCAAACTCTCCACCACCGCGAGCTAAGACGTTAAGTTAATACTTAATTTTGCCTAGATTTTATTACTTGAATGAATGCTAAAGAACGTCTATAGGCAATGTACACGGAATCGGCTGTTATTGTCTCACTTACAAGCCAAGCGTCCGCTGTTTAATGAGAAGAACGTCCTGGGTAATTGTACAAAATGTGGTTGAATTGTCTACGAGCTGTTCCAATTTGAAGGGTTCATTGAAGGGCGGCAGTGATGTGATCAAACAAACTGACTATTTTTATGTAAGCCACTGAGATGTTTCACAGTAGGAATGGGATCAGTTTACCACTTAATCGTGAATGGTTCGTAACTGTATTTTCAAGTGAATAACAAAACCAATTTAAATTTAATTAAAACGATTGTAAAAGTTTTTCTATGATCGCAAGGCCCTATATTATATACAGACAGGTAGTTAAAATTGTAAAAATTCATAATATTTGGTGGAAACAATTTCTCATAACGATTTTTTTTTCTACACACAGGTACAAAATTATCTATTGCATTTTGCGTTAGTGTACAGACTGTTGTCAAAATCCATTGAATTATTTTGGTGCAACTTTGGCAGGGATGTTTCCACCCCGCTTTATTACTCCCAGATACGTCATAAAAGCACGATGGTATAATATAAGCTTCGGCAGGGTTGTCGCGTTGAGTTGTTTAATTGTCGATTTGAAATTTAAATATCTTTAACAATATCAAAAATCACTAGCAACTTTGTTTTAAAACTAGACCTTTGAATTACATTTTTTACCGTTACATTTTTTTGGATCAGGGTGTATGAGAATGGTTTGCGAAAATGAGGAAAAGTAAGTGACTGGTGATTCTGAATACGACGTTTTTTTAGTCAAAAAAAGCAGGAGTTTCACCGTCCGCTCGGTGTTAGGTTAGCGTTGCTAATAGACATCACAACATGAGTGTTTCCACATACCTTGAGATAATTAGGTCAAAGGCTAGAAATAGCCTTGATAGTGGAACCGCACGTTCACAATAAATTGTTATATAAAAACTTCGAAAATCGTGTAAACAGCGTCGAGTTCACCAGTAAAGCAAATAATATATTTATCTATTTATATTCTATCGATCTGTATTGTCTAAATTTTTTTTATCGCCCTCGTAGGCAGACGAATTTACAGCCCACCTGATGGTGAGTGGTTACCGTCGCCTATGGACCTCAGCAATGCCAGGGGCAGAGCCAAGCCACTGACTATCATTTAATTATTAATTAAAAGCACCTTGTGCATTTTAGCTACATAAATTTGTATATTGCGCCTTCCCTATCCAAGCCACAACATTAGGTGGCTTAGTTTGTGTTCAACTTTATTTACTGCCAGTTCATCGATCCCCCAGGGGATCACGTGCAATTTGCCCATACTATATTTTCTATTGCACAGTGTAATCCATTAACACTGAATAGTTGATGTACATAATAATATGTATTCATCTTGAAATATGCTAATGTTTATTGAATGCAATGTAGATATTTCGTTCTGTATTGTACTGGTTGTAGGACCTCTTGTGAGTCCGCACGGGTAGGTACCACTGCCCTATTTCTGCCATGAATCAGTAATGCATTTCGGTCTGAAAGGTGGGGCAGCCGTTGTAACCATACTGAGACCTTAGAACTTGTATCTTAAGGTGGTTAGCGCATTTACATTGTAGATGTCTATGGGCTCTAGTAACCACTTAACACCAGGTGGGCTGTGAGCTCGTCCACCAATCTAAGCAATAAATATATTAAATATATTGGACTGCGGTTACGGGTAGTAAATGTCTTACGGAGAGCCGAGTACGCAGTGCTTTTGTTAAAGTTATGGCTGTGCGGTGTCGTAAAGGCGACTAAAGATTTCACTGGAGAATGGGTGGCGACATTCTCCGAGCATTATACTAGCATATTACGATCCAACAAGCGTTTACCAGTGAGAAGGATTGTGAGTTATCACGAGTGCTCACCCGTAAAGACAAGTATTCCGTTTTGAAGGGTGGGACTAAGGCGTGATTGATGACAACAGACTTGATACCAGAAGTAGTGTGAACTCATTCCCCTCCTAAAAAGTGATTTTTGTAAAGATCACGTTATAGTAGTATAAATAAAGTATATTGGAGAAGAAATTCTAAATTGAATTACTTTTTAAAAATATTATATTTGGATATTATATTAAAAATGTTGAATTATGGGAGATTTGGTATTACGACACTGAACAACCAGCTTCGAATCAATATTTTTTAAATCCATTCCCTTTTGTACCAATATTTCTTATTTGATTCGGATTCATTTTTCATTTTTATCATATTTTTTATTAATTTTCATCATCGCGCCTTGTACACAAGGCAAATTTGTTTAAGGATGTCCCGAAATTGCAGATATTGATTGGGTCGAGCAAAATAGGTATATTGAAACGCAAGGATTTGAAATTTGACTGCAATCTTAACTGAAAGACAGCTTAGGATAAACTTAATTATTATGGCACATTTCCGTAATAAGCATCTTTACTTAACAATTAACACAGCTTCAGAAGCAACTTTTTTTTACCAATTGAATGAAATTCTTTGGTTAAATATTTTAATATGTATAGTGGCATTATTAAATTTTAAATTGACCATTATTCTCTCGAATCTGTGATTCTTGTAATGTTTAAGAATAATAACAATCGAAGACTTAGAATCGATTACAAATGAATAAACATGAAATAAACTAGCAAATAACTTAGTGCCTTAATACCGCTATCCTTACACAAACTACTACATACAAGATTTTATTAAACCCTTGTGTTTTTATTAGAAAATTCTAGTGCTTACATTTGTTTGGCTAACTCAGTACTAAGAAACTCACAAGCAATTGTGAATAACTGTTACTAACTATTTGAAATTGAACGGTGCATTGACCCCAGCGAACGATGAATTTAATTTAGCTGTTGGACACAAGTTTGAAAGGCTTTCCCTCTGTGGGCTTAATCTTAATTACAGCATGCCCGTACATGAATTATGAATTCTAATGCAGTGCGTCATATTGCAATGCCGTAATCAGAAAATTTATCTGGGTTTCTTTTTTTTTATTGCTTAGATGGTTGGACGAGCTCACAGCCCACCTGGTGTTAAGTCGTTATTGGAGCCCATAGACATCTACAACGTAAATGTGCCACCCATATAGTTACAACGGCTGCCCCGCCCTTCAAACCGAAACGCATTACTGCTTCACGGCAGAAATAAGCAGGGCGGTGGTACCTACCCGCGCGGACTCACAAGAGGTCCTACCACCAGTAAAAATCTGGGTCTAATAATTTGTTTTAGAATTTTCCAATCTTCTTTTAAGGTACCTGTTCACGCTTGTTAATCCGTTCGATAAAATACCCATTTCTGAAGAAATACATTTATGTGCCACCCAACTATATTATTTAAGGGATGTACAAAAATGAATACTACTGAGCGACTGGAATAGCCCGGATCGGTGGTGACAAAATATCATAGTTTGTGATATCTCAATCTTCCACAGCTTTATTTAATTTTAAACCCATGATTTTAGATTAGCACCGGATTTAAAAGCGGGTATTTCTTATGCTTTAGTCGAGATACCCAACGACAAAATTAAAAAATCCTTTTGGTGTTTCCTTATTTATGTAGTCATTTGGAGATGGGGAAAATGCTAGAAACACGTGTCAAAAAACGATGCTACATTGCAAAATGCATTTGCTTGGAGCAAATCGAACATTTTTAAATCAAAAATCCATTCTTAACTGTAACCATAGTATTGAGGTCATATACCCAAATATAAAAATTAAAAAAATCTATTTACTGTTTCTTTATTTATGCTAGTCATGTGGGAATGGGAAAAATGTTAGAATGCTACATTGCAAAATGGATTTGCTGAGAGCAAACCGAACACATTTAAAACAAAAATCCATTCTTAACTGTAGCCATAGTATTGAGGTCAATAAAAAAGTTACATCAATGTTGGTAGAATCTGAAGAATCTCTCGTTTCTGGTACTTTTGTACGCAATTAAAAGCCTTTATAGTCAGTTGTATGGCCGGTTTTATTTGGTGGCGTTCAAATATTTTTTATGAGATTGCCCCAACGAAATTACTGCCATTTGCTTTTAAACAACCATCGATTTGCATTTTGCGGGATTCTTTTTAAGGACACGGATTCGGTCTGTGATTGACACGTAATGCCTTTGTAATGGATTTCCGGGATTTTTGTATAAATGAACATCTTTTATTTAAAGTAATGGTAAAATAAAGAAATTTGCTTCGTACAAGCGTAAATACACATCCTCATCACATACTCGTGGTAGGAGCTCTTGTGAGTCCGCGCGGGTAAGTACCACCGCCCTGCCTATTTCTGCCGTGAAGCAGTATTGCGTTTCGGTTTGAAGGGTGGGGCAGCCGTTGTAACTATACTGAGATCTTAGAACTTATATCTCAAGATGGGTGGGTTCCAGTAACCACTTAACACCAGGTGGGCTGTGAGCTCGCCCACCCATCTAAGCAATAAAAAAAATAAAAACATACGTACAAATATAACGATAAAGCTTTAAGATAATATAAAATTTGATTTTTATTACACGATGTTATTTCTTCACTGTGAAATTCAATCGTGAACATTTGTTAATCACGTATTTCTTTAGAAAAAGTGCCTGCCTGCAGGATTGGATCACCCTTGCATCGCTCGATACCGGACCGAATGCACCGGACGCCTTATCCTTTAGGCCACGACGACTTCATTTTTGATATAAATGAGAGACTTTAACCACTCTTTATCAGGTGTGCTCGTCTGACTACATAAAAAAAAAACTAAACTATTACGGATATGTAGAGTAAATAAACGGATTCGAATTTTGAACACACACAAGAAATTTCAAAATCGAAATCAAACAAGAAAAATAATATTACACAAATTCATTTTTAAGTTAAAATTAAAAGTTAAGCCCTTGTTATATTAATAAACGCTTTCATGGTTTACAACAGAACCTATAATTTGAGGAAAAATTAGAAACCAGGAATCGGATTTACTATAAAAAAATCTGAACAATAAATATTAAATTACAAATCTCTCAAGGAAAACAGAATAATACGGAACCCGTTTAGCATTAATTCGCCTCGCGCACGACCGGCTATATTAAAGTGTTACCCAATATTCCGACATAACCTTCCCTGAAATTAATTAAAAAAATCTTTATATTTAAGACAATTCGATTATCAAAAAAATTTATCGTAAAACACATTCACACACTCGTTTTTGTTCGCGATTAACGATTAGATTTTCATTTCTGTAACGGCTGTTCAAATTAACGAGGGACATCGTTAACGACCCCCGCCCTCTCGTGAATCGAATAACATTTTATTAATGATGTTCTGATGAGGATCTACTGGAGCGCGCGATATATAAATGATGTTTTTTTTTTCTCTCGCACACAACCGAGGCTGCTTACTTTATGGGTGAGCGGCAGTAGAGTGGATTTCTTGTTTTTTGTACCATAGATTAATTTCTTTTTGTCACGTATTATTTATTTACTAGATGATGACCTTCGATCAATAATAGTACTAGATTAAGGATCAGGAACAAAAATAAGACGCTCCAGTGGCCACGTTTGCAGACACGAAAACATCTTCATTTCTTAGAAAAAAAGTTTAATAATGTTAACGACTTCAGTTTATTATAAACCTTAATACTTGAACATAAAGTTTAATTACCATTGCAAAATATATGTATTTAGGTCCTTTCGTCAGAAAAAGAATATTATGGAATAAATTTAAAATGTCACTTGAACATAAAAAGTCATCAGTACAAAAATATTTATTCTAAAATGATACATAAAGCCTAAATTATAAGGTTAAAAATATTTGTTTAAAATTTCGTGCTTATTGTATTGTGGAACTAGATGTAGTTCTTGGTATTACATTTCAATGCTCAGAACACAGTAAGTATTGAAAGACATAGAGTTGCAGAATATACATATTTGTTTTAGGTTTGTTTTGTATGGTCGCAACTATTTTTGACTGATTCAAAAAAGTAGTAGATAATATTTTACATTGCCGCTATTACAACAAATAGGTGATAAAAAATAAAATTGAATAAAGTAAAAAAAATATGAAAGGAAACACGAAACATGTTTTCCACGTATTCTTTATACAGAAGTAATTAAACCAATAATGTAGGTTTAATTACCTTTAAACAGATTCAGTTTGTTATAAAGCTGTCTTTTAGAAGTCATTTTTATATGAGCGGTTTCTTTTTTACAAATATAATGTAATCTTATATCAATGATTTTTTCTATAATCAGTTTAATTTAGGTTTATTTTATGGCTGTGTTCGTTTCCCCCAGAAAACAAATCCTTTTCAGCATATACGCTTAAAATATTTACACATACATATAAAGTTTTTTTAATACTTTTTTGCATTGATTTGCCACCACCATTGAACAATTCTAGAATTTTTATAAGGGTTCTATATTTCTTCTCCTCTTTCTTTCGCGACAATATATATCCATTGTGCACAGCGACAAGGGGCTACTAGGAAATCTACAAACAAAAATAACATTATAAAATAACAAAACTACTCTATGCGTTCCCTGTTCAAGAATAGGTGATGTTTGTTACAATAGTTGGTGCCTTGTTGCAAACATTGGCCAAACAATTACAATATTCGTAAATTGTGTTTTATTTACAATATAATTGTGTTTATTATTTTATGAAAAACACTTAGTAATATAAATTTACCAAAAAAATATATTCCTTCCAAAACCTTGGTGTTACGGTGGTTTTTTACTCAGTTTTTGAACGCGCATTGCAGCGTTTTGACGTCTTAGTGTTGGCTATGATTGGACCATACTAATTTGAAATAAGACCACAAATTTATTTGTTGTTAGGTATGTAAGCATCGGCGGCTGCGTCCGCCGTCAATATAATAAAGTAGTGCGTAAACAACCGGCCTTGTCATTACACGCGTCCTCGGACACACTACTGGCGACGAGCTTTACTTATACCCACACGTGACGACGAAAAAAAAAAAAAAATGTTCGGGACGTCTTCTTTAAGTGTTTTGTCGAGTTTTGATCATCAAAATCAAGATTGGAAGACATATAAGAGTAGATTGCAGCAATGGTGCATAGCTAACGGCATCGATGAGCAGTCTGATAAAGCCGGAATCAAGAGAAGAGCAGTACTCCTCAGCGCACTCACAGAGAGTACCTACCAGCTCGCAAGCAACTTAGCGTTACCCGACGATATTGCGACAAAGAGCTATGAAAGCATTTTAGGTATTTTAGATGAACACTTTATTCCAAAGCGGTGCGGATTCGCAGAGCGGTATAATTTTTACGCAGCGATGCAGCAAAATGGTGAAACTCATGGGCAATGGGCCGCACGCTTGCGAGGTTTGGCCGCACACTGCGCTTTCAAAAACCTAGAAGAATCTCTGCTAGATAAATTCGTCATGGGAATGTTGCGAGGACCCGAGCGAGAAAGGCTTTTCGCACAAGAAATCAGAGAGCTGACGTTGAGCAAAGCTGTGGAGCTGGCAGAGAGCGTGCGGTGCGCACGAGAAGGTGCAGCTGCAGCGGTAGTGCCGGAATCATCCGGTCGGGAAGGCGTTTTCAAGATTGCCCAACAAGCAAAAGGGAGCGCGGACCGAACAGCCGAAAAATGCTTAGTATGTGGTTACAAAAATCACAAAACGTCAGAGTGCCGATTTTCTAAATTTAAGTGCAGAATATGTGATCGTAAAGGTCATCTCCGTAGAATGTGCCCCAGGAACAAAGTGAAGCACTTGGAGCAAGGTAACGACGATGACGAGGGCGATGACGGTGAGTTTTTGAAAAATATAAGTTGTCCAAATGGTGAGCCTTTGTACGAGACCGTGTGTTTAGAAGGTCGTAAATTTAGATGCGAAATTGACAGTGGTTCCCCTGTGTCTGTTATATCCGAAAAGACATACAAGCGTTGGTTTTCCGGCGTTCCGTTGTCACCACCAGCGAAAAAATTATTTACGTATGATGGGGGTACCTTGAACATAATAGGGGTACTTAATATGAATGTCGAGTATTTGAAACACTTAGCGTTATTGAGTATCTACGTTGTTCGGGATGGGGGACCTCCCTTACTAGGCCGCGACTTTATGCGTGAATTTAAATTAGAACTCATTTCAACCATTGGTTATTGCAAAAACGTTGATGTTACTACGGTAATGGAACTGACAAAACTATTTCCAAAGTTATTTTCAAACGAACTAGGTTGCTTTAACAAATTCGAGATCAGTTTAACATTAAAAGATAACGCGAAACCGGTTTTTATAAAGTCGCGACCGGTACCTTTTGCATTAAAAGATAGAATTAATGCAGAACTCGAACGGTTGGTTTCCTTGGATATTTTAGAACCAGTAAAGTACTCAGACTATGCCTCACCAATAGTCCCGGTTCTAAAAAATGACGGCAGCGTTCGTATTTGTGCGGATTATTCTTGTACAATCAACAAACAACTACTCGTGGAGAGATATCCTCTACCATCGGTTCAAGAACTGTTTACTAAACTTCATAACGGTGAGGAGTACAGTAAGCTAGACTTGTCTATGGCGTATATGCAATTTAGAATTAATAAAAAATCACAAAAATTAACATGCATTAACACCCCGCGTGGCCTATTTAATTATACTCGGTTAGTGTTCGGTTTGTCGAGCGCGCCAGCTATCTTTCAACGGGCTATGGAATCGTTGGTAGGGGACATGGAGGGCGTGTATTGTTACTTGGACGACCTGGTACTCACTGCTGAAAATAGGGTTCTGCACGAACGAAAATTAAAAGAAGTTTTGTGTCGTCTACAGGATGCGGGCTTGACCCTGCGTAAGGACAAGTGCGCATTTTTCCAAAACGAAGTATCATACTTAGGCTACACCATAGATAAAAACGGGATAAGAAAAAACCCAGACAAAGTAAAAGCAATTTTAGATGCCGCTATTCCAAAAAATTTAAACGAGCTACAATCATTTTTAGGGCTTATAAACTACTATAGGAATTTTGTCCCAAACGCATCGTCTATATTAAGCCCATTACACTTCTTATTACAAAAAGGCGTCAAATGGCATTGGAACTATGAGCAAGACGTGGCTTTCACTTGCGTAAAGAAAATGTTAGCATCGGAACAGGTGTTAGCACATTTTATTACTGATGCAAAAACAATCGTGACTGTAGATGCGTCCCCGGTCGGGTTAGGTGCTATCCTGTCACAGGAGGATCGGAACGGGGTCGAGAGACCGGTGTCGTACGCATCTCGCTCGCTAACGCCTGCAGAAAAAAAATATTCACAAATCCAAAAGGAGGCGACTGCTATAATATTTGGTGTGAAAAAGTTCCACCAATTCCTTTATGGTAGGTCGGAACCTTTTACTTTGCGTACGGACCATAAGCCGCTTACGGTAATTTTCGGAAATAATAGAGGTATACCAGAAGTAACAGCTAATCGATTACAACGTTATGCAATATTCTTAAGCGCATATAACTATAATATAGAATATGTAAACAGCGCATCGAACACAGCTGACTTCTTATCGCGGGCCCTACCCGTAGCAAAACCGGGTTCCGAAGGTGAGGAAGGCGTGCGGGACGAGGTAGCAGCGTACGAGCATATCAGTTTCGCAGTGGAGGGATGCCTGCCAGTCACGAGGCAAGATCTGCAGCGAGAGACGGCGTGCGACCCCATACTAAAGAGCGTAGCTAAGTATGTAGCTAACGGCTGGCCACGTAAGTTATCGATGCTATCAAATCAGAGTCTTAAGCCTTATTACTTATGTCGAAACGATATCGCACTAGAAAATGGTATTCTCATGCGTGGTCACAAAGTAATTATTCCACAAAGTGTACGCGGCAGAATATTGGAAGAACTACACAGCTCGCACTTTGGTATCGTTAAAATGAAGGCAGACGCTCGCAGTAGATTGTGGTTTCCGGGTATAGACGCTGAGCTAGAGAAACTGGCAGGGACGTGCCGGGTGTGCGCACAACTGCGCCCGTCACCACCGCGCGCGGCCCTTGCACCTTGGCCCTATCCTGATGCCGCTTTTCATAGGATTCATTTAGATTTTTTCGGTCCATTAAATAACAAAGTTTACTTAATAATAGTAGATGCACACTCTAAGTGGATAGAATGCTATGACATGAATAGCAATAGCTCCTCTAAAGCCGTAATCGCGAAATTATGCGAATTCATGTCAAGGTTTGGGGTACCTAAAACTATAGTGAGTGACAACGGAACCGCTTTTGCTTCCCAGGAGTTTAGCAATTTTTGTATGTTAAATGACATAACACAATTATTTTCTCCAGTATACCATCCGTCGAGTAATGGACAGGCGGAATCATTTGTTAAAATTGTTAAAAAAGGTATCAAAACTATTTTTTCGTCTGGGTGTAGAACTGATGAAATTCCGATACGATTAGCGAAATTCCTTTTTGATTACCGTAATTCGGTAAATAGTACCACGGGAACGTCTCCGGCTCAGTTGGTTTTTGGTCATCGACTCCGCTCGCGGTTAGACTTGTTAACGGTAAACACATCGCCCTCGCAATCCGAGTTACCCTTGCTAATCAGTAACAAACAGTCCTCACAGGCTAAGAATTATGGTGGCAAAATTACCAGAGACTTAGAGCCGGGGGAACAAGTATGGTTCAAACAATATATTAATAAGTCGAAAAGTTACTGGGCAAAAGGGGTTGTGATAAAAAAGACAGGCAAAGTTATGTACGACATCAGTTTTCCAGATCAAAATAAGATTATTAAAAGGCATAAAAATCAACTATACGTGTTTAAAGGGGAGAGTGGACCTTCAGAAAACTCTCACACATTCAACGTATGGGATATACCAGATCCACGGAACAGCGACTGCGGGAGCGAGGCAACAACAGCTGGATCTAAAGGGGCTTTAGTGGCAGCAACAGGATCAGCTCCACCAGCAGAAGTAGGGTCATCGTCATCATCGCATACCTGCCAGCCAGCAGGAACGACGCAGTCTGTGGAAGCGGAGACTATGGGCAGTGCTGACCAAGATCAAATTACTGCCACTATAAGCCCACAATCAGCAGAGCCCGTAACTCCCACCAGCTGCTCACCTTCCAGTGGAAGAAATAGCCCACAGTTTAGTACGCCACAGCCAATATCACCGACACTAGATAAGCCGGCTCCCGGCCGACCACGCCGGAATAAGCCACCCATTGATTTCAGGAAGTTCTTTTAGGATAAGGGGGACATTTGGGAGGGAGAAATTGTTAGGTATGTAAGCATCGGCGGCTGCGTCCGCCGTCAATATAATAAAGTAGTGCGTAAACAACCGGCCTTGTCATTACACGCGTCCTCGGACACACTATTTGTGGTCTTATTTTTCGGGCCGTTTTTGAAGCGCTAATCGCGAATCTAGTAGTATTATTGATCGAAGATGATGACCGATCTTTGCTCAGTTTTTTTTTTAATAGCGCCATCTTGTTGTGTCTTTAATGCGGTTAGTTGCCCTCAATTAAGAAAAATAGTATTATTATTCGCCAATAGATCTCGGGAACAGTTGATTATTGAAAACACGAATAAAACAACATTTTCTGAAAATAAATCGTAGCTAGATCGATTTATCGCCCCTGAAATCCCCTGTATACTAAATTTTATGAAAATCGTTGGAGCCGTTTCCCAGATTCAGATTATATATATAATAATATATTAATATACAAGCATTGCTCGTTTAAAGGTATAAGATTTTACTGACGTGTTAATGTTGGATTAGGCAGGCGGAAATCAATAGTATCTAGATAGCTAGAGATTACGAACATACCAGATATATTAAATAACACTTTGCAGAAAATAAAAATTAATTCTAATATTCTTTTCGGTCCACCATATGGGAGGACGGGAGGATTATCTACAACGACCTGATGCAGCAATGGACGTCAGTGGGCTATTAAAAAAACAAAGAAAAGTTGTACTATAATAGAAATAATGACAAGCTGTAGGCAGCTGTAGCAAGCTTGTAGGCAGCGGCTTGGCTCTGCTCCTGGCATTGCTGAAGTCCATGGGCGACGGTAACCACTTACCATCAGGTGGGCCGTATGCTCATCTACCTACAAGGGCAATAAAAAAAAGCTGAAGAAATGACAGGACGTTTAACATTTACACCCCCAAATTCTTCACTACGAGTTTTTTTCTGAATTATTCATTCTATTAATTTATGATTAAAAAAAATGCATGAATAGCATGCTATGATAAAAAAATCTAACCTCTGTCATCTTGTGTAAATTGAACTGTAAATAAATAAATAGTTTATTTCCGGCCACGATCCTTGAATCATGTCCCAAGCGATAGCGTTTATTACATTACCATAACAATGCTACTCAAAAGCAATCAGCTGGCTACAATTAAAACAACTACAGCCAAAGACCGTCTAGACAGTACCACACGATAAAGGCCTATACGAGTAATCATTAGGATAAATGACTATCACAATAATTTTAATACATTGTCGACAGGCTATGCCACAAAAACCCCTTTTACCTATAAAAACGGCTTAGAAAGCATACATAAGTAGCTAAGCAAACTTTCTCATCAAGATTGTATACAATGCGAATAGCATATTGAAATATTTCACCGGCAACCCTTTCTCACACACCAATTTTCTTTCTAAGGCCACGTTACGTTGATATAAATCTGTTGGGGACTGTACTATATGCTTGAGATGTGTACACACCGACGGTGTCTTATATTGGAATGGGTCAAATCTTAAATTAGTTTGATTTCAAACTATTTGACTACGCGGAAGGGGAATCTATTTGTATTAGTTAAATCGTGTGTATATTTCCTAAATCGGGAAGCTAATAGACAGATGTTTTTTTTTGGTTAAGTTTGGTTGGCGAGCTTACAGCCCACCTGGTGTTAAATGGTTACTGGAGCCCATAGACATCTACAACTTGAATTCACCACTCACCTTGCGACATAAGTTCTAAGATCTTAGTATAACGGCTGCCCCGCCCTTCAAACCGAAACGCATTACTGCTTCACGACAAAAATAGACAGGGTGGTGGTACATACCCGTGCGGACTCACAACAGGTCCTACCGCCAGTAATTACGCAAATTATAATTTTGAGGGATTGATTTTTATTACACGATGTTATTCCTTCACCATGGAAGCTAATCGTGAACATTTGTTAAGTACGTATTTCATTAGAAGAATTGGTTCGCGCCTGCGGGATTCGAACACCGTTCCATCGTTAGATACGAGAGCACCGGACGTCTTGTCTTTTAGGCTACAATGACACTTACTTATAGCATAATCATCATCACTAGCCTATAGCAGTCCACTACTGGACTTAAGCCTCTCCAATTGCACGCCACCGAGCACGATCCTTAACTTTTCTCATCTGAGCAACATTTCTTACCGAGCCTCAGGGCGACCTGCGCTACGTTTGCCAATTTGCGGTCTTCACTCAAGAACACGGTTCACCCAACAGTTATCGGTTGTCCGGCTAATATGGCGGGTCCTTTGCCCGTTAGGCTTGCTAATCTGCTGTGCTATGTCTATTATAGCTTTGGTTCCCTGTTGGATCACCTCATTTTGGGTTTAATTCTTCAGAGAAACCCCGCGAAACTCTAAGCATAGCCCTCTGAATAGCTCGCTGACTTTGAACTTGTAGATAAAGTATACAATATTACATTGACTTTTAAAAATATTTCTAGTGCAAAAGACTATTGTCACTACTAAAGGTTCTCTTTTCTCCAGACTTACGCACAGTCTCAATATAAATTCATGAAAGAAATGAACATTTTAAGCTCTTTAAATTTGTAATGGGATTACAAAACAATGAGTAGCCCAATTTTATTTCAAAACATCCGTGAAAACTGCGAGCAAATTCAGCCTTATCTTCGCTACTGGTTAAATTCGCTCACTCAAATGACATATACTTGAGTAGCACTGTAGGATAAATCCAGCCGTTGGCCAAAAGTTGGCAACAGCGTCTATTCGTGTTCCTAGGCTATCCTTAGCTTCATTAGGCTGTACAATACCCTCCGCAATGTGTCTTGGGCTTCCAATGTTTAGCTACTACCGAATCTATTTGCAACACGTTTTATGTTTTATCTAAAATAAGAAAACTTACTCTAGGTCATAAATAGAGCTCACGATCTCTATGCATACATCAGACATATTATTATGTATGCTTAATATATTATTAACTAGGCTTGAAACGTGAAGTTTTCGAAATATGGTAACACAGCTCCTCTGTTTTCCTCTCTACATATCTAAACCACTATCCAACCCGTTTTTGCCTTCAACCATTTCACTTTAAAGGGTAGAACGAAGGATAACCTTATATACATATTATATACCTATATATTGTGAGTGAAAGTTCGCGTAGTACACGCTTAAAAAAATATTATTACGCTGGTAAGAAAAAGAAAAAAAAAGGTAAGAGTAACGCCATCTATTGACAAATAGCTGAAACTACTACTAGAGATGTGTAGAATATTCTCGGTAATTCTAGGGATGAGGTATCGGCTACAAAAGCGTTTTAGAGATGGCACGCAGTCAGTCAGTAATCGGAACTACTCGAAGCAAAACAGCGAAAGGATCACCTGAAGCGAAGCGGAACAAGCGAATTGAGAGTTTTAAAGTGTTTGTTGAGTGTTTTAAAGTGTTTAAGTATTTTAAGTGTTGAATACAGTTTTTAAGTTGTACTTTGGTGGAATTTATTTATCCCGAACCAGAACGAGCGCGTAACAATATCAAATGCTAGACGAATGTGTCGTGAATTCGTGTGTAATCTTAACCTCACAGAACATTATATCTGTAGTCAGTTAATTTGCCCAGAACATACTCGGCCCATCTATATTAGTATCCCGGTCTGTCGTTTGTGGAGTGCCGACCCGAGATATGCCCGTTTAATGGCCTTTACGGTGCAAAAACAGCCGGCAGTGTAACCGAGATTATAATATTGGAGTTTCAATTGCACAAGTTTGTACAATTTGCTGGTTCGCACTATTCGTGGGGAGTCTTGCGTTGAGGATCGTGCATTTGATGCTGTTTATTAACTAATTATTGACTTAGTTTTTTTTCAGATTATGCGTGAATAACAATGGAATACAAGCCGATAAAATAAGTATATATTTATAGTTAGGTGGTGGTTAAGTTTATATGGTGTAGGACGTCTTGTGAGTCCGTACGGGTAGGTACCACCATCTTGCCTATTTCTGTCGTGAAGCAGTAATGCGTTTCGGTTTGAAGGGCGGGGCAGCCGTTGTAACTATACTTGAGACCTTATAACTTATATCTTTTTTTTTATTGATTTTATTTAATTTATAAATAAATTTATTTTATTTTATTTATTTATATTTTATTTATTTTATATCTCAAGGTGGGTGACGCATTTACGTTGTAGATGTCTATGGGCTTCAGTAACCATTTAACACCAGGTGGGCTGTGAGCTCGTTCACCCATCTAAGCAATAAAAAAAAGGTATATAGAATTATATCATTGAGATAAAAGTGTAAATCTACAGAACTCAATTAACTGTTGTTTTCATGTGTTCAACCCATTGTGGAAGTTTGGCCTCCTGTGGATTCAGTTTAATGAAGTGAGTCCTAAATCTACATCACTCGACAGATAAAAGCATTTCCTCTCTAAGAAGACATTGCTTATATTCATGTAACACCTAGTTAAATCGATTGGAAGAAGTGTGCAGAACACAGAGTAATTTATACTTATTAGAAGAAAAAAAAAACAAAAATATAGAAAACAAAAAAAAACATATTTGTCTTATTGTCCCGCATATTCTCCAAAACGACCAGATAACTGATATTTTAAAGAGTATCCATTAGAAAGTTGTCTATTAAAAAGAGGTTTAGTGGTCCAAGCTTAAAAAAATAACAAAATCAGACTCAAATAAAAAAAAATGTGTGCGTGTACTAGTGTACACACGTAAGAAGTGAAACTTATTTATGGCCTTATTTTTCGAAAAATGATCTACATGCAACTTTCTAGAAATTGGTTAAATAAAGTTAAATTAGATAAAGTTTAAACAAAAGGATTTTATTATCATAGACATGAATACAAAAAAGATGGCGCGTAACGGAAAAATGTGACGCGTAACCGAAAAATGTGACGGTAAATTTTTTTCCAACGCCGATAAAGAAGTTTCACTTCAAAAGCGTATGATACATAAGCAGTATACGTGGTTTCAAGTTTCAACCGATACACGAGCTTTGCAGTTTATGCTCTGGCCAGTGGTGCCAAGCATTTTATAACATTTTACAATATTCATATAGGCAGTTTCTAAAAAAACAAGCTATTTCGACGTACGACAATAATATTAAACAAATAGCCTAATTTTAATAGAGAAGATGGTTGACATTTATCTAACAGTTGATGGTCTCAATGGTCTTATCGAAAATGCAAAAATTGCAGTCAATCAATATTTGACTGCAATGGGAAGTGCCAAACCTGAAGATGCTGTCATCTTTTTCGATGATTAAGGTGATTTAATAAAAATAATTACGTTACTTAGTAGAATAATCAAATAGTGACAAATAACACTTAGTTCGTCCGAGGCCATGAAAAGTAAAACTAAAGTATTCAAAACATTGAAAATACTAAAATGAAAATGGTGAACGCGTGATTAAACCCTAAAAATGGTTTAATAATTAAATACATAATTTTGGTGTCGATTTATTTGCGTCCTCTTTTAAGAATAATCTAAATTTGCTAGTTTTATATCAAAAACAGTAACTTGAAAAATTATAAAATTTAAAGGACAATGCCCAAAAGTGGGCCAACTTCATGACAAAACTATTTGTACTTGAAAAACTATGCCTTATTTTTTCATGTTGCTTAGTTTATGTATCAACATTTCTTTCACCCTGGCATTGTTTTACAAAAAAATAAATTACTTATTTGATAACATCCCAAAACTGAGTGCCATAGTTTTTAAATTCGCCAATAGGCAAAGGGAAAATTAGCCCATACAGCCTTATAGTAAACTTATATGCTGACAAACGAAAGAGTTGTCTGTGACTTGAACAACAAAATAAAAAAATTGCTAATGGTTATAATTCACAGACTTTTTAGTTTATTGTTGTTCAATTCAATATTTATGTATTGTAATAATAATTATTACTTAAAACCATGAATTATTTAATATTTTTAGCTATTAATGATTCCATTAGTAAAAATCTCAATGGCCTACCATTACTCTATTCTTATTATATATGATCAGAGAGTTTTGGCAGCAACTCGAGTGAAGCGTCACTTGAAGTTTTATTTTATGTTTTTTTAATAGCTTATTGTGATGTATAATATACAAATTGGGTGTTGTTTTGTGTATTAAATGTCAATAATCGTTGTTCACGATTATTGAGGCATTGGAATAAAACTGTGGCTAACATAGCAGTGACTGTTTTTTTTTTTCAAGATAAAAGGTCTGCGGAAATTCACGCTCACTCAATGTGCTATTCATCAAGTTGACGTCAAAACTCCCAAAAAGCAATAAAAAGAAATACACCGGATTTTTATTAACATAAAAAAAATATAAAAAATATAACTATGACAGACTAGGCTGTATAGGCTACGCTCTTTGCCTGCTTGTTGGCGAATTTAAAAACAACAACATCAATATCGTTGCCGGCTTCCGGATTTCATTTAATTTTATTATTATTATAAGGATATAATAATAATAAAATGTACGTAAGGGCTTATTTCTAGCAACATTAACCACAATTAACTTATTTAATACTGTAAATAATGATGAGAGCGATTATTGATTTCGAAGAAAACAATTAACAACTTAATTTTAGCTGCAGAAAAAAACAGATTTCTCTTAAACCTGGGTGAGAATATAAGAATCGTTTTCTGAATATGAAACGATATTTCTTTGTCTATCAAATTAAGTTAAAATCATCATCACCCGACAACTTTTTTTAGGGGCCCAAACGCCCATAGAAAATGGGCATTGTCCTTTGTCTTAAATTTCTCAGCATCAACGAGAATGCTAACAGTGTTCTTGGCATAGCTAGTGAGGAGTTTGACAAATTAGTCCATACTTCATTGTTGTTCGGAAGTTTGTTTGTTAGATGGTAGTTGGCGGTTGTACAAAATTTGACAAATAATAACTTTTTTATTTGTTAATAGGCATTGGTTACTCGACTTTTTAGTTGATTTTTTTAGATTTAAGTCATCTTAGTTGTAAAAAAAATACCATAGGCGTCCGTAATGTTTCGCAGGGTTAGAATTCCATTATTAGAATCGCATTGGAATTTCTTTCTATAAAGGCATGAGGGAGTTCATATAGAGTCCCTTCTTAATTTCGCCGTAAAGTCGTGTTTTATGTAATTAACACCACAGTTGGAACAATAGAAATTTTATTGTTGTAGCGGCATAAACAATTCTAAGTAATTATATTATATTAGTTATTAAACACATTATAAATTATTTTTACGTTTTATATTTTTGGCGGTAAAAAGGTCCCGTGTCACAGACTATATTCTTTTTCCCACTTCTCGTGCGTTCCGGCTTACGCATCATAAAAATGTGCGTTCTTAAACGCCACAGGCACTTCAAACGGACAACGATATTGAGGTTTTTGTAAACCTTAATTTAATATTCGTTTAACAGTGGCAAAATGGCAAATTAAAAAGCTGAAATGCAAATGTGCAATACAATAATAAGATTTTCGTAATTAAAATTATTTTTTAATACTTAATTTCTCGTATAATGTTCTAGTAACGTGTAACGTAATAAGTGTCAAACAATTTACAAACTCACCTATAAAATATACTTTTTTCATTATCGTCCTGTACGCAAATATGTAATTTACTTTATATTCAAAATAACAGGAAAAAATTAACATAAAAAGCAATATTTCCATAAAAGCCATTTTGACAAAGAAAAATTAAATTGGCTTATTTTCAAACGTAATGAGTATTCGTTGTCCTCTTGAGACCAAAATACTAACATGATATTCAAAATTAAGTTAATGCGGAAACGAAGCGATCGATAAAAATATGGGATATTTTCCTTTTTTTTTTTTTGCTGTAAATTGGCAGCAGTATCTGATGCGATTAGTAGTCAAAGATCAGCAAGAAGTTTCAAAATACGCTGAGCAGATGTTATTAAGAGGCTACACAAACACCCATACATAGAAACATAAATATCACGCCCAACGTCTATATATTAATACGTGAAGCAAAAACTTTGTATCCCTTTTTACGAAAATTGCACGGACGGAGGAGTATGAAATTTTCCACACTTATAGAAAATATAGAGAAAAAGTGCACAATGATATATATTTTTTTAAATTATCCACAAAAGATACATTAAATCAATAAAGAAAACATTACACACACTACCATGTATTTGACACAACACATATATGTAAATAAATATACTCTTTGTTTATTGTCAATCGTCAAACTTTTGTTAGTGTTTAAAGTCTGTGGTCAAATTGAGAATAAATTAATATTGTTCGTCTTTATTATTAGTTATGTATAGTGTAGTTTTGGCGAAATCTGTGATTATATAATATAAGTACAATAGTATTTGACAATAGAACCATAATAATGTTTAAACATAAAATTTCAATTGATTAAAGTCGAATTTCGACTACTGCGGGACCACTAGTACAAATAAATACAAAAAAAAAAAACACGATAAATCCGTACTAACGAAGACATACCTTAAGTCCTTTCCGAAATCTTTTTGTTGTTAGCCGCGCGATCCTTTCAGGTTATCCCAGGTCTCCAGCGTCTCGTAACCCCAGTATTAAAGCCAATACTTATCTTTTTGCTGTGAAATCGTGACGTCAGAGTAATCGAAGCAACAACATCGAACGGCCAACGGCTGTTCTGGGACCGAACACTGATGGTGCTTCGATGGAAAAGACTCAGTATATTTTACTTATCTCATTTTATTATTCCACTATCGATATTTGTTAGTATGTATTTCGTGGCGATAATGAAGGTAATTTTTTTAAAGCTTAGATGATTGGATGAGCTCACAGCCCACCTGGTGTCAACTGGTCACTGGAGCCCATAGACAACTACAACGTAAATACCCACCTTGAGATATAAGTTCTAAGGTCTCAGTATAGTTACAACGGCTGCCCCACCCTTCAAGCCGAAATGCATTACAGCTTCACCGCAGAAATAGGCAGGGCGGTGGTACCTACTCGTGCGGACTTACAAGAGGTCCTACCACCAGTAATAAATATAATGTAATGAAAGCATTATGTGGAAGGTAATGAACATAAGCGCACATTTGGCAAAGTGGTCACCTCTGGAATTGGAGAGCTTAAATCATTTGCAAGAAAAATATAACGGTAGCCTAAATCTAGAGGATTTTAATACGTCTTACTAAAAATACCAGTAATTAATAAGATATTAATTAATAAGCTACTACGTTAATTTTACATAAAACGTAATGAGAGAATCTCATCGGATGAAAATACGCTGAGAACGACATGATACTAAGATAAATTACTTTTTGCTGCAAAAACTAGACCGGCCAAACGATCGGCCTTTTAGTGTTTGAGCTCAATTTTATATTTAATCTAGGAAATACGTACTCAACAAATGTTCACGATTGACTTCCACGAAGAAGGGATAACATCGTATAATAAAAAACAAACCCGCAAAATTATAATTTGCGTAATTACTGGTGGTAGAACCTCTTGTGAGTCCGCACGGGTAAGTACCACTACCCGTGCCGTGGAGCAGTAATGCGTTTAGGTTTGGAGAATGGGGCAGCGTTGTAACTATACTTGAGACTTTAGAACTTATATCTCAAGGTGGGTGACGCATTTACGGTGTAGATGTCTATGGGTTCCAGTAACCACTTAACATGAGGTGGGCAGTGAGCTCTTCCAACCATCTAAGCAATAAATTAAAAAAAATCCTATTGGCTTTTCAAAAATATATGTGGCTGTTCTAGAAACTTTACGTCCGTAAACTAACGTACGTATAGAAATAGCAAAACAGAGTATTCCGGGGTCGAGAGAATAAATTTTACAAATACGTCCAACGTTGATCTAGATCAGGCCTAAATGCACCAATATGTCGCCGGCGCTTTCCCACTGAGGGTTTTCATTCACGATAAACTGTTGAGGATTAAACTGCACAAATGGTCTAACACACAAATATATTGGCATTAGACTGGGTTTAGATATTGCTGTTTAGATATTTTATTGGCAAAAACATAACATTTTCTTCGGTTTCACAGGTCGTACAACATTGATGGGGCTTTTAAGAAGTATTTGTTAACTGTTTTGTTATTGCTTAGGTGTGTGGGCGAGCTCACGGCCCACCTGGTGTTAAGTGGTTACTGGAACCCATAGACTTCTACAACATAAATGCCGCCAACCTCTTTGAGACATAAGTTTTAAGGTCTCACTTTTAACAATTTAGCTGCTGCCCCGCCCTTCAAACTGAAACGCATTACCTGTGCGGACTCACAAGACGTCCTACCACCAGTAATTACGCAAATTATAATTTTTGCGGGTTTGATTTCTATTACACGATGTTATTCCTTCACCGTGGAAATCAATCGTGAACATAAATTGTTAAGTACGTACGTATTTCATTGAAAAAATTGGTATTTGTCGGTGGGGTTCGAACACGGATGCATCGCTATATACGAATGCACCAGTCGTCTTCTCCTTTAGGCCACGACGACTTCAAATGCTTATTAAATGGGGCGGTTTTGGACCTTTTTTGTGGCCGTATGAAACCTGAATATGGTTAGTTGCACTAATTAGTGTACTCACATATTGATATGCTTCAATATTGTTTCTGAAGTATCTCGATCTTGTGTTATATATGAGCTCTGCCTTCAAAGTGCGAAATTAAATCATCACCTTAGATCAAAATAGAACTCCAATAAATCAAACTCGATCCGTTCCCTCCTTATCAGACACCCGGTACAAGTTTATCTGTGTACATCCATCCTTGTCAATTGCGAATGTATTTTCGATAAATAAATGAGACTTCCGGCACACAAAATCGTTTTATTAAAGATGTGATTGAGTTGTGATTGAAGACACCATCGCAATTTCGTTTCATTTTATGTTATAGTAATATATTCTTTATGCAGAAAGGTGTGGGTGGATGAGAATTCACAGGGGTCACCTATGTGGTCAGTAAGATCAGGGTTTGGGAACTTTCGGTCTACGTAGAGAGTTCGGTTCTCTAGGTGTTTTGTACCGTATGTTCCATGGGTAATTTAATTTATGAAGATGATCCCTTCATCCCTTTTTGAGAATCGCTCCATCCGCCAATGGAGTAGAATTCATCTAGACAATCTAGAACCGTTGCGTTCATCCACAGTGCGTTTCCAAAAATGTTTTTTGGCAAACGCCATACGGTTCTGTAATGAAATCCCTTACACTATGTTTTTCAACAGCTATGAGATGTCCTTCTTTAAATGAGGTTTGCAGACAGTCTTCGTCAATAAGTACCGGCTTAGCTCTGTTCCTAGCACTGCTGACGTCCATATGCTCGTCTACCAATAAAGGCAATTAACAAAAAGGTCAAAAAATCAATGGAGGTTCCGTTGTACCGGAACTATTATAATAAGGAGATAACGTGAAATAGTGAGGAGTACTTCTTGCTTATCTCTATTGCTGTGTAAAGGGTAGAACGAGAACTGACTCCAGTATTTGTTTGCATAAGAAAAAAATGGTAGTAAATTGCATGTCGAATTTTCATTTGCTTGCTTGTCCGGCTGAGTATAATTCTGTAATTTATATTAATGTAACTTCCTGATGACAAGTAACTCTAGTAACAAGCTGGAGTGCCGATATGCGTTAGATCGCAGATAGTGGATGGAGCCGAGGGGCCCAGGATCTGATCACGTGGTGTGCTCTGGGAGAGGTCTCTGTTCAATATTGGACTATAATAGCCTGTTAATAAAAATGATAAAGAGCTTACAAACTTGAAATTTTGATCATAGGTCAAATATATGGAATATTTGTCTATATGGATTATATATTGATTTTTTGAAAACTAATTTCTAGGATTTTTAAGTTTTCGTTTGCTAATGGGAAGCTATGCGCATATCAATTGAACAATACCTGTGGACGTTTAAAAATAAACTCCAGATGTAACACTTCAATGAGACTAGAACATCGTTGTAAATAATTCCGCTAGTTCGATTCGACACCGCAATAGTCGAAATATACGAGAACTTAGTTGCGACATAAGCCATTTCGGATCCGGCTTAATAGCTTACTGTACAGGTTTAGAGCCGGCACGGATTGGAATCACTTTCTTATCTACATCAGATCATACAAAGATAAGAAGCATAGTCAAAACAGTAGCTTTATTCGCCGACGACACGACTGTTTACTATTCTAGTAGAAATAAGTCCCTAATCGCGAAGAAGCTTCAGAGCGCAGCCCTAGCCCTAGGACAGTGGTTCCGAAAATGGCGCATAGACATCAACCCAGCGAAAAGTACTGCGGTGCTATTTCAGAGGGGAAGCTCCACACGGATTTCCTCCCGGATTAGGAGGAGGAATCTCACACCCCCGATTACTCTCTTTAGACAACCCATACCCTGGGCCAGGAAGGTCAAGTACCTGGGCGTTACCCTGGATGCATCGATGACATTCCGCCCGCATATAAAATCAGTCCGTGATCGTGCCGCGTTTATTCTCGGTAGACTCTACCCCATGATCTGTAAGCGGAGTAAAATGTCCCTTCGGAACAAGGTGACACTTTACAAAACTTGCATAAGGCCGGTCATGACTTACGCGAGTGTGGTGTTCGCTCACGCGGCCCGCACACACATAGACACCCTCCAATCCCTACAATCCCGTTTTTGCAGGTTAGCTGTCGGGGCTCCGTGGTTCGTGAGAAACGTTGACCTACACGACGACCTGGGCCTCGAATCAATTCGGAAATACATGAAGTCAGCGTCGGAATGATACTTCGATAAGGCAAAGCGTCATGATAATCGCCTTATCGTTGCCGCCGCTGACTACTCCCCGAATCCTGATTATGCAGGAGCCAGTCACCGTCGACGCCCTAGACACGTCCTTACGGATCCATCAGATCCAATAACCTTTGCATTAGATGCCTTCAGCTCTAATACTAGGAGCAGGCTTAGGGACTCCGGTAACCGTACTCGTCGAACTCGACAAAGAGGTCGACGTGCAACCTAACCCATGCATCAGCCCGCTGAGTTTCTCGCCGGATCTTCTCAGCGGGTCGCGATTCCGATCCGGTAGTAGATTCATTCGCGAAACAATTGCTCTTGAGTTGTTAGGTCTCCTTCGGAGGCGCTCGGGCAGTTGTTAGCAAATCCCGCCCCTCTTGGCTGAGCCTTTGCTCGCCCACCTGTCCTGGTGAAACTGGAAAGGCCTTCGGGCCACCAGTAAATTTCAATCATAAAAAAAAAAAAAAGTCAAAACAGTGAACGTTCTCAAATATGCTCAAAGATTGAAATTTAAGTGGGCTGGCCACGTAGCACGGCTCGGGGATGGGAGATGGATATTTAAAGTAACTGCATGAAACGGTCTACAGGGCAAGCAGCGTGTCGGTGGACCGCACCCACGTTGGGAGGACGACATTAGAAAAGTTGCCGGACAACACTTGATTTATGTCGCCAGCGACCAACAAAATGGAAATCTTTAGAGGAGGCCTTTACCTTAAAGGGGTCCATGAATATAGCATAATTATACTAAAAAAAATTGTAATAGCATGGAATAAAGGGCTATTTTATTTTTATTTATTTATTTATTTTATTATCTACATCAGCGAAAAAGCAGTCGTAGGTTTCCTTCTGTAATGTTTTGAATGTCCCAATTTCAATACAGTTAATGGTAAATTTCAATTTAAATCTAATGGAGGGCGAGTTCAATTTTTATGTCCTAAAGTGTATAAGACCGAATGGACTAAGTGTTCATTTACAATACATAGTCATCAATAAGCACGCTGCGATTTTAGAAATAACATTGTACCGTGAATTCGATGAAGCAGAGCCCGCGCCGGGTCCGGCAAACGACTTGTAAATATTTGAACGAGTCCACGTTTCACAATTTCACACCCGTCCAGGGAAACGGCAACTTCGCTTTATATTCTATCAAATTGTATGGAATCCCTTAATTAGAAACGTCGGCGCGAATGTTCCGTGTCGGCGCTCAGTTTTGCAAGTGATAAATGAATGTTAATTAAATTTTAGTTTTTCATTTAACACTCTCGGTTGATTAACTGGAAATTGCTTTTGAATCGTCCGTTGGAATATCTCTGTGTGTATTCTGTTTCTTATAAGTTGTATGAAGAATCTCTATGAAGAATCGTTACGATTAAAATAATAAAAACCAGACCAGTAGTAGTAAGTAAGCAGATAGCGAAAACGATTGTGCAATATTGTTACATCGTCGAGTCTACGTGAAAATTTATTTTAATTTTCTTTTTATTGCTTATATGGGAGGACGAGCTCATAACCCACCTGGTGTCAAGTGGTTACCGAAGCCCATAGACATCGGCAACGTCAATGCCGGCACCCACCTTGAGATATAAGTTCTAAGGTCTCAAGTATAGTTACAAAGTTAGTTAGTTACAAGTTATTGAACGATGATTTTAATTTCGTTAATACCTTTATAATCCTATTCTAATTGTTTTGCTATTAATGTCCCGTTTCCTGTAAGAATGGTTTCGTATCAAACAAAGTGTAAAATGTAGACTTTAAAGGTAAATTCTAGTTGCCAATTTGTAAAGCAAACTATCCTTATAAAACTGTTATATAGAAAAGTGAAAACGGCCCAAAATTCCCAGTTAACTTTGACAAAACGCGAACAGATTCTCACTATTCCCAAAATCGTAATGGACCAATCGAATTGAAACTGTTAGGCAAAATAATGAGAGAACGATAAATCTCCATTAGGGAAGGCCGATCTGAATAACAAATGCCCGTTGTATAAACTAGGAAAGTTGGCTTGTAGATCATAATTTATGCGTCAAATTGAATTATTCGAGGACCCAAAGTCGACCTGTTTGAACAGTCTTCTGTTTAATCATTATGAAGATCGTTATGGCCGTAACAGCTTGATGAGGTGTGGTTACGGATAAATATTGTTTTTGGCTGGGCTAAGGCAGTTACGGATTTTTACTTTTGCTTGGAAGCTGACAAAAACTGGTACAAAAAAAATAAAATCGTGTATGTACTAAAAAAATTGGATTTTTTTTCTTTACTAATAAAAAAATTCAGTTCAAAACATCGATTACAATAACGAGTAGAAGTTGCAAATGTTTTTCTTTATCTTGGTTCGAGAAGTCGATTGAAAGTATTGAATTATCTAAATCAAAAGCGATACCTTATCCATCGCTGACCATTGTCCCAACAATACAAATTAAGCCCTATTCATCTTATTAGAAATTTAAAGTGAATGAGGTTTCTCCTCTTTTGAACCCCGAGAATATGCCAACATCACAGACCCTTTCCTCAAACATTATCAATCCAAGATTACAAGGGAATTATCTTCCCAAATCGTTTACGGACTACGAAAGGGACAGTGATTTACGAACGCTGCCCCTGATTAGCATCGAAGAGGCGAACGGGCAGCCTGCACCGCGAATTTCAATTACTACTCCGGTGGGACGCTGAATAATGCATGTGAACTTTGATTGAGGCATTTTCCTATCTTGCTCTTGGATTTTCGGTGATAGTAAACAGGCTTTGATGGGTAAATTAATTTAGATTGGTCCCGATATTTTGGGCGACTTTGTAGATCATCATCATCTAATAAATGTTTCAACTATTAAATACTATATACTGTGTACCGAAAGCCCAGGTGGGTAAGAAATATAAGTCTATTCTTACACTTTCCGGTTCAACTTCGGAAACTTCGAACTTACCGTCCGTACCGTCAGTGGTGACAATTACTCTTGTCAAGTCTGGATGGAAGATGGGCTTTGGAAATCACACAACATCAGATAGTAAAAGAAAACTTTATTATTTAAAACTGTTTAGTTTTTAAAAAGGATTTTTCTTTACAAATATTTTTCGAACAAGATCATTAAGAAAAGGGTTTTATTATGAGCGATGCAATATCAAATTAAAAGAATGAATTTAAATATTAGAAGATCTCAATCGTGTCAAATCTAACGAAATATAATAATCGGTATATTATTGAGATTTCCTGTTCAAATATGGAACGTTTTCATTTTATTATTAGAATAATTTTAAGTATTAAAGATTAAACCACATATTATTATCAATTTTTTATTATCACTCGCATTAATGTAGAAAAAAGCCCAACGAATAGCACTATTTTGTTATCAATACATGTCTAATTTCATGGTTGACGCGAAATCTTAACAAAACAAAGTCGCTTTTGTAACATTAACTTGGATATCCACAAGAGAATTTAATGAAAATCAAGAGAACAAAAATATTTATTTCAGCGCCATCTACTAAATACAGCCAGAACTAGTTAAACAAAGGAGCGTGCAAAATTATGTCCTTTTCGTGAACCATTTAGGCTTATCAATGTTGAACAGTTGTACAAACATACAGATAGAGGTATCGACATGCCTCATTTGAAGGTTTATTCTTTTATGAAAAATGAAGAAAAAATCAAGTTACAATTTTCGAACATCCAATTAAATTTTGTAGTAAAATATTTATTTTGATATTGTGTTTTTTTATTTTATTAAAAAAATACATTTACTTACAAAGTAGATCGAAAACTTTATTTTATGTGCAACCTTAACAATACATATTAAAAATGTCTAACAGTTCTACGAGCTGTGTGATATGTGCCCATATACTGTGTGGCTGACACATTTACTTTGTAGATGTCTATAGGCTCCAGTAACCACTTAGCACCAGGTGGACTGCGAGCTCGTCCACCGATCCAAGTAATAAAAAAAACGATGTCTACAATATTTTATAACACAAGACGTGTAAGCCTATCACGACATATGAACATCCAAAACAATAACAAAATGAATACGCTCAGGCATCAAGATACAGTATACTTTAGTATTTTCTGGTTACATCAAGTCCGATTACTGTCCTGCGACAATATCGCTATGATGCTCCGTCCACAGCATACTGTCGCAGCAGGGGGTTTTGAAGATACCGCACTGTTTCTTTCAAGGCATCGGGCGTTCTGGCCGTAACACCTTCCTACCTGGAGGCAGCTGGAGTCACATCCTGCTCTTGATGCAGAGAGAGTGAAAGCTGCAATTTTGGTGAGCAGTGCTAGGAGAACCCGATCGTGGAACCACGGAACAGAGCGGCGGTTCGCACGTTCCTTATGGTCTATGTGGATAGCCCGTGTAGACCTGTTTTGCTCGACGACTTGGGTGCTCAGACGTCCTTAAGATGGCCGGGCGTCTAGTCACAGTGTTCACGCAAGTGGCCCTTCATACTTTGACTTGTATGTATTCCAAGCGAGGATCGGACCTTCGCACCAGTTTTTTCAGTACCCATTCTCTCTGATATGTCTTTCAAAGTCAACAACTTTAGATTAAAAATACCGAAACAAAATGAAACAATCGTAAGCTAACGTCCCAATACCAAACCATTGATTGTACAACACTAATATACTTGTATTTATCAAGGCTAAATGATTGATTGAATTGAAAACGGCCAGTGCGAATATTTGAAGCATCGAAAACGGAATCCCAAACGTCGATACACAAAACAACTTAATACAAGAGCTGCAACAATCCTATCACATAAGTTATGATCAGATTAATGAAGCCGACGCATAGATTCAGGTCCATCGGGAAATTCCGCCAAATCATGGATTTAACTGAACGAACCTCGATATAATCCAGCGCGTCGTACAATGTTGCACGATATTAAAATTTGTCATCTGAAAATATAACATGTTCATTCGTAGTGAGACCATCCACGAGGTAAATGCGTCACGCACCTCGAGATATAAGTTCTAAGGTCTCAAATATAGTGACAACTGCTGCCCCACCCTTCAAACCGAAACGCATTACTGCTTCATGGCAAAAATAGGCAGAGTTGTGGTACCTACCCGCGCGGACTCACAAGAGGTCCTACCACCAGTAGTGTTTAGATTTAATAAAGTTCCTATCTAAATGTTCATGTATCATCATTGTCATCATCTTTAACTTATTGGTATCCGGTAAGAGAGATTTACTTGAGGTACAAGCGCCATGAGAGCACTCACAGATAGAAATTGCACTTTAACAATTAGACTTAAATTTCATAACCTAAGGTCGCAATCACGTTCTATTATGTATCAGTTCTGGTAATTTACATAAATTCCCAATAAAGAAAAAAAGAAAGAGGTGTCTTATGTACACCCAGTTGGGAGAGAGTTCCTTTCGCTATATCTTTTTTGTGTTTTTAATAACTAATAATTAAATAGAAAACTAAAGAGCTAGTAGGTATATAATAATTAAACGAATCATAAACTGTGATTAAATACGAATAAAGATTGTATTGCAAATAAATTTCTGTAAATATAGTGAAAAAAATATCACTATTTAATTATTTTTTAAACATATGTAAAATAGTTTTGCATATTCTCGATATTAATGGCAAACTGAATCAATATAAATAAGTTTCAGTTTTGTAGGAAATCGGGGGGTACCTCAGAGATCACTGCAAAAATACGTCTTTTGGTTTCATTTTTTTTTTTTTTCATTGTTACAATTTTTTCAATCTCGCCCCTCGGCCCGCAAACAAAACATATGATAAAAACCTCAATTCCACACGTACAAAGTAAGTGAACAACTTCATGACGCATTTGGAGCCGAGTCCTTAAATATCGCAACATGAATGAACGACATGACATACCTATCAATCATCAAGCTCAAGATCTTGATGTCTCAATTTCTTCTGATTTAATACGTGTATGTATATTGACGCTTGAAAGGCCAACGTGACTAAGCGACAATTCGTGAACTTTACAGTAGACTAATTTAAAGTTGAAATACTTGAAAAAAATTCTATTTTAACGAATCTAGCTGTAGAATTGAAATGATTTTAAAATATTGAAATATTTTTTTTTGCACATCGTATATAGTTATTGCCTATCATTTATGTACAAAGCAGTTATTGTCGCTTAGTCACGTTTGCCTTTCAAGCGTCGATATGTACGATCGCTGAAGAGAAATAAATTTAATTGCCTGTGATAAATAAACCTATTTATACAATATTTTATTATGCAAAGTCACCTTTCATCTTGAGTAGTTCAACCGCTAATAAATTTTGGATTTTATTGACCTCGTTGGCGGCCAATTCGACAAGCAACGCCGGTGCGCAGATAAATATTATTGCAATGCTCGTCGACAATAACCATGAATCTCCGTGGACCAAAATCTAAAAATTAAGAGCCTATTTTAATTTATAGCAGACAAGAGTTCAGATTTTTAATGAGACACACCTCGATTCTGCACTACATAGTTTAAGTGTCCTTAAATAAGACGTTCAGTAGGTACGATTGCGTTAAAACGATTATTCCGTGTTTTCTTTCATCTTGTCGTAAATACCCAAATAATCGACTCTAAATAATCGATTACAGAACAATCAAATTGGATCAGGGATCTGAATGTGCTTGATTAGGAGACCAAGTTAAAGAAATTCATGGTCGCCTGGCTTTAGCGGTACCTCAGATACCTGAGGACACCATGAGGTGCGGCCTACTGCCCACGAAAAAAAAAATAGGTACGTCTTAATTATAAAGTGTAGTGGCTACACATGCGGTGTCACAAGATACTCTAACATCGCTACATTTTACACGTTCATCTCTAATAAGCGTGGATTAGGATCATATCTATAACTATGAATAACTGCTGAGTTGATGTCTAAATTGCATTGTATGTATTGTATTGTATTGTATTGTATTGCATTGTATTGTATTGTATTGCGTGGCTGTGAATTCATGTATGATACGTATTTAATGATACTTATGATGATAATACATATTATAATGGTATTTATTAATGATACATATTATTACTAAGCTAGCTTACCACCCGTGATTATGCGAGCTTAAAGCACAGTATAGTGACGCTTGAAAGCACAACAAAAATTATAACCTCACTCATATATATAATCTATATAATATATACTCACATTAAAACCTCGCAGAGATAAAATATTGTACGTGAAAAATACGATTTTAGCGATGATAGCAAAATAGGCCAATGCCATCTGAAAATAACAATGTTGGTAATGACAATGACAATTTGTTTCACGGGGAGTGGTCTGAGAATTTTTCCTCATCTATTTTCTACAATCACATTGTCCGCCGCTGAGCAGATATCATCCATACTATCTGGAAGCGAACCAGCTGTTACAAACTTCGACCGGGGAAAAAACTTCGGGGAAACTTCGGCGAAAAAACTCGATACATATAGACGGTCTAAACAAGTTAACGTAGCAGCAGAGTGTTTGCGCAGATTTTGGGAGCGGACCGCGGGCTCAATTATGTTTTTAGAGCCCTACCCACCAGACGTATTTAGGGGGCTTTCCGCAGTCAACACTACAACCAAACTCGCGGCGCTACCCCGGAGACGCTCGACTGACTGGTCCTCGAGGCGGAAGTCGAGGCGATCGTCGACGACTAATGACGCCAGTCTTCGCTATAAGGAGGGTCGTCAGGCCGCCCGGGCCGATGCGCTGGTGTTCCGGGATAACCTTCTGGGTCAGATCACGATGCACCGCCGACCGGTTTGTTCTTCCACAGTACGCCTATTTCTGCCGTGAAGCAGTAATGCGTTTCGGTTTGAAGGGCGGGGCAGCCGTTGTAACTTTACTTGAGACCTTAGAACTTATATCTCAAGGTGGGTGGCGCATTTCCGTTGTGGATATCTATGGGCTCCAATAACCACTTAACACCAGGTGGGTGGTGAGCTCGTCCTTCCATCTAAGCAATAAGAAAAAAAAACTTCCGGTGTCGACGGCACCGAGGACCTCAACGCGGACCACAGCCTCCGCCGAGTCGTCTCATCCGACTGCTGCCAGCGTGCTAGAGTGACGATAACGTACGGCGCAGCTTGAATCCTTTCAGGTCACCCCGTGACCATTACCGGTAGCTCATGTGGTAGGTACCTTGCCAATACTGTTTTTTTTATGAATAATAGCAAGTCTTCACTTCTTCAATTTCGTAGGCTTCATATATGTAAAGTATATACTCACCGTTGGAATCATAACACCATTAGCTTTATTCAAGCTATCCAAACTTCTCTTGTAAGAATCTAAGAAGTTTTCAATCTTCATTATTTTGTCATCGACAGACATAATTTCCAAACGTTCTAAACTAATACGGCACTTTCGGATTTCTCTCCAAAGTAGTTCAAAAACGTAAATAATTGTTAAATGATGCATAAAACAGGCTACATAATTAAAAATGTTCAGAAAAAGCATTGAAAGAGCATTTGAAACTTTCTTACAACTAATTGAAGTTGGAACTATCAAAATGATAAAACCGATAAGAAGTGTGGACGTTGTAAAGTAGCTTGCTCTTTTGTTTTTTCTGTTGTCGATCAACTCCGCCATTTCAGAGCAGTAAGTGTAGAAGTGTTGTTCGCCTCCCAATGACGATATAATGCAGAGAATGACCAACTCTACCGTGCAAGTAAAATCATGTAATATTAAGGCATAACTAGGGTAATTCATGAAGTTTCTGCATTGAAAATATACTCTAAAAATAGTTAGAGTTACAATCCAAATCTTAGTAGCAATATGGAAGTATTTCCGGGATCCAATTTTCATATAAAAGCCAAATAAAAATCGAACAAATAGTACTACATTGATTGAAAATAATAACTGAACGAATTTACTCAGAGCAGATTTAATTTTATCATATGGTACTGTCATTTTGGTCTGATGTTCGATTTAATTTTTTTAAACAATGACTATTTTCAATTCTTATTGATGCGCCAATGCGCACTAGAAAGTGATAAAAAATAAGTGCCATGGATAAAATTAAGCCACTTATGTATGCTACAAATTTGTATTCGATTCTACTATTTCCATCGACCTATCTGATTAAGATAAGCCTAATAATTGTAGATAAGATATCAATGCAATTAACTACAAAAATATCACTATTCAACAGTATCGCCTTTAAATAATACTCTAATAATGATATATAATCGGACCTGAAATGCCAAAAGCCTTAATGTAAAAGGTTTTTTATTAGTATTGCGATCGAGAAACTGCTGCTATGTAGGTATTAGGTATGTATTGCTATGTGAAGGCCTAATGTGATGTGAAATTATTTGTATCCTATCTTCAATAATAAATATTAAGATATAGGCTTACAAATATTATCACTACATAGTAGTTATAAAACAAAGTCGCTTTCTCTGTCCCTATGTCTGTCCCTATGTATGCTTAAATCTTTAAAACTACGCAGCGGATTTTGATGCGATTTTTTTTAAAAGATAGAGTGATTGAAGAGGAAGGTTTATATGTATAATAACATACATTAAATAGTGGAGAAATCAATAATAAATTACAGTTTCCGAAGCGAAGTGAGGGCGGGTCGCTAGTTCTTACTAAATAAATAAATTATTACATCGCAAGTATGCTAACCGAATTTTATAATTAATTTCCGCTTTCACCGTACAGTACTTAGTGTTTAATAAATACTTTTATTATAGTTGGAGATTCAGTCAAGAGCGAAATTCCTGAAAAATGTCGGCAAAAATCAATTACCAGGAAAAACTATGCAGTATCAAGTCAATAATGTATCTAGGTCTCTTCTGCGGATTGTATTTTAGAAGCAGCACCTCTAGAATGATGTTGCTAATGACCAAAGTCTATTGTATAGTCCTGCTTTTTTTGGGAATAAGTTTTCATTTAAATATGCTTTCTAGTGATTTGCCGACGGAAACTACGCTTCATAGTTCGATTATTATGCTTGAGTTTTTCATACACATCATAACGTCATTGAGTACCGGGCAAGCCAAATTCCTTCATTTTTGTACAGAAATGATGAAAATTAATGGTCATAATTCTAAAGGGTCTCTAGATTTTCAATTAGTGATTACAAATATTGCTTTAATTATTATCATAATCACTCAAACAACTTCATCACTATTATACTGTATTATTAGGAGTAAATGCTTATCACACAGCTACGTTTTTACGGTTATAACGTCTTTGTGTGTGTTATTTAGCAGTTTCACGATGATTATAAAATACGAATTAATTTGGAACACTGTGAGATCACTCAAAAATACTTTGGTCAGCAACTTGGATTCGTTTGACCTATCTGAGCAAGAGAAAGTTAATTCAGTTTACAATTTTTTGTCTACTTATAGAGATATCAAAGCCAACGTTGATTTAACAATAAAAGGCACTCGAACTACAGTAAGTAATTATTTCATTGTATTCTGTTTTATTGGTGGTAAGACCTCTTTTGAATTCGCGCGGGTAGGTACCACCATCCTGCCTATTGTAGCCGTGAAGCACTAATGCGTTTCGGTTTGAAGGGTGGGGCAACCGTTATAACTATACTTGAGACCTTAGAACTTATATCTCAAGGTGGGTAGCGCATTTACGTTGTAGATGTATATGGGCTCCAGTAACCACTTAACACCAGGTGGGCTGTGAGCTCGTCCACCTATCTAAGCAATATTTTTTTTTTTATGAAAACTGGTTCTTCCACTTACGATGAGAAGCTTGTAGCTGTTATTTGATGGGTATACGAACTTACTTACAGGCTATCTTACGCCATTGGCAGCACCATCTCTATTTCTCAATTGAACCGAAACCTAAAGAACTACTTGCAGTACAAGCAGAGCGCATAATTGACTCAGTAACATAAATAAGATTAAAAACTCATATTTTCTGACCGACGTCCGAAAAAACCGTCTTTGGGCATAATATCTATCATTTACAAAAACCTTGTGTTGTAATTATATTTTTTTATTTGCTAATGTACTGTTTCAGATGATATTTAACTTATTTTTTCTGTTTGTGAAAATATTGTTCCTGGTCTACTATTGTATTATAAATGCTGAGAATTTGGTAAGTTCACGAAAATAAAATACAAATAAAAAACAACAATACAAAATAAAATACAAAGCGAAGCTTTTACGGCTATTTGAAAAAATACGCCTAAGATAAGTAAATAAGATTTTAACCATTTTTGTTTTTAATTAATCTCTAATTCGGTAGACAGAAGATTAGTTGCAGACATTACATTAATAATTACATTTTGGTTATATTCAAAGCTCATCAATAATCTAGTTGGTGAATACCTAAAAGGATATTAGTAACTTAGAAAAATATCAGTATAGCTAAGAGGGTCTTATATGGCCACGTTGATATGGATAAATTCACGAAATCTTCCCCAAAGCTTCCTTTAATAGTAGGAGTTTTATTTGTTGTATTTAAGTTATTTTAACCAAAGGGCTCCTAAACTGTATGCAAAAAGCAGATGATCCTAAAAATATAGATCAAATCTCTTTAAATTTTTGATTAATTTCAGGATTGCTTGCACGCATCTGCCAGAGTTTCGGCAATTGTATTGAGCGTGGCTGTTACTTGCATTGCCCCTATTTTGGTGGAAATTAATGTATATGAGTTCGGCAGGATCAAATTCGCGCTTGCCGATCAACTTCTTGAATACACAGGTAATCTTAATAATGCTGTTAAGTTAAAATAAATTCAGTTGGTTTATATAAAATCTAATTTTTCTGGAAATTTTGTCTCGGCCGAGTTACCTCAAACATGGTTACGAACGGTCTAAGACCAAGCATTGTTACATTCGGAGACTATTTTTGATTATTGTGCGACTTATAAACAAACAACGAAGTTGGGT
Source organism: Bombyx mori (assembly GCF_030269925.1). Classification (NCBI taxonomy): domain Eukaryota; kingdom Metazoa; phylum Arthropoda; class Insecta; order Lepidoptera; family Bombycidae; genus Bombyx; species Bombyx mori. Next base: position 14,683,521 of record NC_085119.1, on the reverse strand, counting down.
GTTCACTACTACAACATAGTCACTCTATCGGCAAGACCTTGCTTCAAATATTATAGTTTTATGTATGTTTATTTATATGTATTTTTCATTTTATATTAGTTTTTTTTTTCAAAGCTTAATTTAACTGTCATGCTTTAATACACGTTTTATATTGTACACTTTTCCCCTCTGATACATCGTATTTCTCTCTGCTAATGGTTTGCTGGAAGAAAACTCATGAATGAGTTAAGCTCGCCTTTGTACATAGTATTTAGACATTCTTTAAATCTGTTTTTATTGTATTTTCTTTTTGTGTACAATAAGTATAAATAAATAAATAAAAATAGAACTATTTTTAAGATATTTCAAACCATTTATTTCGGGACCACACTTATCTTTTTTCAGATAATAACTTCCGTATTGCATTGCACGACGCTCTAGATTACATTGAAGTACATTCGATTAGATGCAGCATTTGGAAGAACTACCCGATGGATTTAAATTTGTGCATTGGTTTCATTAGCGTTTGCGCCACTTACACCATTAGTATTTTACAATTTTCGTATTAGATTACCATGATAAAGCGTGGAAATTTTATTACGCACAACAATAATAAAAACTCAACTTATATTACTAAGAAGTCTCCATTAACCATTTTGAATAAGCTCAATATCCGAATGGAGACCTTAAAGTATTAGTCAAACAATGTTTTTGCTGAAACATTTCAACTTTATTAGAACTGGCACTTCAAACGATAGTTACATTAGATTAAGTAAAAATAATTAGATTAAGAAGCTTTCTTCTAAATCACTCTGGTATCTACAAAATAGACTGCAGATATGTCGAGTCTTATATTGGTCAAACTAGACATATCCTTAGATAAATGAACACATCAGGGTTATTAAAAAAAAGGCAACGAACCACATAATATATTTGCCATTGCTGAACACATACTTACTTTTACTGGTGGTAGGACCTCTTCTGAGTCCGCACGGGTAGGTACCACCACCCCGCCTATTTCTGCCGTGAAGCAGTAATGCGTTTCGGTTTGAAGGGTGGGGTAGCCGTTGTGACTATACTGAGACCTTAGAACTTATATCTCAAGGTGGGTGGCACATTTACGTTGTAGAAGTCTATGGGCTCCAGTAACCACTTAACATCAGGTGGGCTGTAAGCTCGTCCTACCATCTAAGCAAAAACAAAAATAAAACTGGTGTCCAAACCTAATCACTAGATATTATCATTGCAATTTTAAATTGCTTCACTTATTGGCTAATCATATGGTGTTATATCTCTAAATCATTATCAAAGTTTAAGCAATGTTCATTCTTGCACGAAAACATGGCTTAGGATACTTTAGATAAAACTACTTTTACTTGATTTCCTGTTTTTTATTTTATTTTTTAACTTTAATCATAAACGCATCGCTTCGGCCCGTTAGACACTGACTTACTTAGCAAAATCAGTCAGGCACTCTAGGATTTGAAATTTGCAGTAGTCGTAACACTCAATACTAGTGCACTGGATATATTCTCTAGATTATATACTAAATGTATATCCACTTCGCTAAAAATAATAAGAATGAACAGTAATACAGAATCTTTATTTATTTTGCTTTGGTCAGTGATTTTTCACAACCTTTATTTTTTCTTGAATCTTTTTTTGGAATGAGCTACTACTGTTGGCCCGGAGGCCTTTCCAGCTTTACCAGGACTGTTGGGCACGCACAGACTCAGCCAGGAGGTGTGGGATTTGCCGATAGCTGCCCGAGCGCCTCCGACGGAAACCTATTCCATACTTTGTTTAGATAATATTATCTAATTAGCAGAAAGTTTTGTAGTAGACATTATAAGTAATTAAAAATTTGAATCCATGTACACATTCAATTTATTTTAAGACATTCAATAAAAACATAAACACAGGATACATGAAATCTTAGTACATTATGCCAGCTGATCAATTTAGCAATTTCCTTGGTCATCGAAATCACCGTTCCATATTGGATCAATATAACACCATGCTCCAATGAGTAGATTACCTAAATGCCGTGAAGGATTGCATTGGGCCAACTAATTTCAGTCTGAAACTAAACCTGGTAAATGCTATTGGTAAACTAAGCATGGTAGTCTAAATCCTAATTTGAAATAATCAATTCTTTGGATTTTATCTGTTTGACTAAGTTGATAGCAATTTTTTATTTTTATTTTTACGTTTCTAAACGACTCTTACTGCCCTTATTGCAACACATTAAAACTATTTTAATACATTCATTTTTCATTTTAAACATGTTTTAGTTAAATACAATTTTACCAGTTTAGAAGTAGTGCGTATGTATGTACTTACAGAAAATACGATATGCTGGGGTACGAATATTGTGGGAATAACAGAAGACCATGATATTGTTACGCCAATGAATTTCCATGACATACTAAAATTGTTAGATTCAAGTTTAAATTACGAATTAGTATTTAAACTGCAGAATACTAATAATATAAGACGAACTAATGTCGATAAAGCCAAGGCAGAGGCTCAGATTCATTGGGAAACAGTGCCATATCTCGAAATCAATGGGGCAGACGTCGATGTAATCCAACGCATCACGCAGTGAAGTTCGCAATCTTTTATCTGTAATTATTTCATAACCCAAATTAATAGATCCAAACTGTTGTGATTTTCGTATGTACAGTAATTACAACCATTACAAATTTGTATGTAACTAAGAATAAACAATAAGAACCAATTATAAGTTTTAAAACAAAGATAACTATAAATTAATGTAACTCCAAAAAAGTGCTCGAATAAATAGAGAGTGTCCAATTATTTCAAATTCAGTTATGTAGACCACAATACCGATATGAGAAATTTGGATCTAAAAAATGAAGCCCGTGGTCGCTCGAAAACTAAAATCACCAATGACGAGTTAAAGGTAGTAGAAGCTGACGATGCTCAATCTACCACTGAGTTAGCAGCAGCTTTCAACGTTAGTATCAAAACAATATACCATACTTGTGTCAACCATTCGAGTGAAATTGGCAAGGTAAAAAAACTGAACTATTGTCAGTATTCAGCACCCAAGCAATGGCCCAAACGAAATTTTACCCTTAAAAAGTTATGGTCACTAATTGGTGGTCTAGTGCCATGACAGCTTTTTACCTGATGGCACCAGCATTACTGTGTAGTGTGAGAAACTGGATATAACGATAGAGAAGCTCGCTAAGTTCCGGCCAGCTGTGGTTAATCACTTGTTCCTGCTGATCCTACAGGATAAATCTGGACCTCATGCAGCACAATAGACGGTATTTAAGCTATAAGATCTACGGTTGGAAAGTTTGCATATCTACCATACTAACCAGACCTCGCGCTGACAGACTCCCACTTTTTCAATGTTTTCAAAATTTGAATAACTTATTTAGGAAAAAAAATTCAATAAACGAGAGGTAGTGTAAATTCTTAACCTACTCCAAGAAAGTCGGAAAAATTATCACCGCGCTGCCAGATAATAATATGCATCAATATCATGAATGTATATTTTGATTGATAGAAATAAAAGTATTTTAAAAAAATGTCTCAATTTCTGTATACTAAGCAGCAATTTCGTAGCTAAAGACCGAATATTTCATTAAACATAATTCTAGTTCTTATACAAAGACAAGATAAGAAAGGAAAACATTTTCCAAACAACGTAAGTAATGTTAAAAATTACCTCTGTACTCCAAAAGTTCGCTGGCTAGAATCCACTTGATAGCATCCACTTCATTCGAACAGAGCTCCACGATCAAAGCTGGTATGTACACTAAAAATACTGAAAGACACATAGATGATACCCACGTTATGAACTGAGCCGATTCCTGTAAAAAAGGTAAGTAGATCTTATTTAATTGGTATTGGAATGAATGATATTATTACCGCAGGTTGCCTACTGGCTATAGCTTTTTTTTTTTTTTTTTTTTTTTTATGATTGAAAGTTTACTGGTGGCCCGAAGGCCTTTCCAGTTTCACCAGGACAGGTGGGCGAGCAAAGGCTCAGCCAAGAGGGGCGGGATTTGCTAACAACTGCCCGAGCGCCTCCGAAGGAGACCTAACAACTCAAGAGCAATTGTTTCGCGAATGAATCTACTACCGGATCGGAATCGCGACCCGCTGAGAAGATCCGGCGAGAAACTCAGCGGGCTGATGCATGGGTCAGGTTGCACGTCGACCTCTTTGTCGAGTTCGACGAATACGGTTACCGGGGTCCCTAAGCCTGCTCCTAGTATTAGAGCTGAAGGCATCTAATGCAAAGGTTATTGGATCTGATGGATCCGTAAGGACGTGTCTAGGGCGTCGACGGTGACTAGCTCCTGCATGATCAGGATTCGGGGAGTAGTCAGCGGCGGCAACGATAAGGCGATTATCATGACGCATAGCCTTATCGAAGTATCGTTCCGACGCTGACTTCATGTATTTCCGAATTGATTCGAGGCCCAGGTCGTCGTGTAGGTCAACGTTCCTCACGAACCACGGAGCCCCGACAGCTAACCTGCAAAAGCGGGATTGTAGAGATTGGAGGGTGTCTATGTGTGTGCGGGCCGCGTGAGCGAACACCACACTCGCGTAAGTCATGACGGGCCTTATGCAAGTTTTGTAAAGTGTCACCTTGTTCCGAAGGGACATTTTACTCCGCTTACAGATCATGGGGTAGAGTCTACCGAGAATAAACGCGGTACGGTCACGGACTGATTTTATATGCGGGCGGAATGTCATCGATGCATCCAGGGTAACGCCCAGGTACTTGACCTTCCTAGCCCAGGGTATGGATTGACTAAAGAGAGTAATCGGGGGTGTGAGATTCCTCCTCCTAATACGGGAGGAAATCCGTGTGGAGCTTCCCCTCTGAAATAGCACCGCAGTACTTTTCGCCGGGTTGATGTCTATGCGCCATTTTCGGAACCACTGTCCTAGGGCTAGGGCTGCGCTCTGAAGCTTCTTCGAGATTAGGGACTTGTTTCTACTGGAATAGTAAACAGTCGTGTCGTCGGCGAATAAAGCTAAATGGGTCGGCGGCGACCGGGGAATATCGTTAACGAATAAGCTAAATAGGAGGGGTGAAAGAACAGAGCCTTGCGGGACTCCAGCTGTGAGAGGTCGTGGGGAGGAGCGGGTTCCCTCGACTCGATATCGAAAAGAGCGGTTCGACAAGAAGTCCCGTATGATGAGCACGAGACTATCCGGCACGCCCATGTTGAATAGTTTGAAAATCAAACCATTGTGCCAGACTTTGTCAAACGCTTTTGCGACGTCGAAGAAGAGAGCTCCCGTGTATAACGGTTTTGGTCGATTAAGCCCCACAAGAATGTGCTCCGTGAGGCGGTGCACCTGTTGAACGCATGAGTGATTTGTACGGAATCCGAATTGTTCATCGATGAGAATGGCTATAGCTCTGATGTAAGCTTCTAGTCAGCATTATCACCTAATCTTAAATACCGCTTTTGCGACCTTTTCCTAACTGCATTATTGTATTATTTGTATAGACATTATAGTATGTTATATGGTTTTCGTGAGTCGTATGCATAATTAAAAGTCGTTTTATTGTTTATCTATATATTAATACGTGAAGCAAAAACTTTGTATCCCTTTTTACGAAAATTGCGCGGACGGAGGAGTATGAAATTTTCCACACTTATAGAGAATATAGAGAAGAAGTACACAATGCTAATTTTTTTACTATTTATTGTCAAACTTTTGTTCTTGACGTCTGTGGTCAAATTGAGAATAGATTAAATTTATATTGTTTGTCTTTATTAATATTTTTTATAGTGTAGCCTTGGCGAAATTTGTGATTATAGAAGTATAAAATACAATCATAATAGTATACAAACTTACAATTCCAATTAACTATAGTCGAATTTCGACTACTGCGGAACCTCTAGTTATTTTTATTATACATATTACGTTCTGACATTTCAAATACATTATTGCAGTGACCAGTAGCTTTAATTATGTATCACAGTCCACCTGATTTTAAATAGTTATCAAAGCCCGGAGACTCTATAAGAGTTCAGAAGAACTAGGTTCAGCGTAGATGTCTCAAAAGTATTTAAACAAAGCTACCCTAATCAATAGGCGACAGCGCAGGTACGCTTTGCAGAAAAAAATAGGTAAAAATAGGTGGGTTCTTGCGAGATTCGAACCTCATTGCATCACTTGAGATGAATACATGGGGATGATGCACCATATATATGCTCATGGACACGATATGTCAAAAGGATGCTTAAATATATCTGCAGTAGATAAATGAGCAGCAATAAAAAAAAAAGTTTTTTTTATTGATTAGATAGATGGACGAGCTCACAGCCCACCTGGTGTTAAGTGGTTACTGGAGCCCATAGACATGTACCACGTAAATGCGTCACCCACCTTGAGATGTAAGTTCTAAGGTGTCAAGTAAAAGTAAGTATTAAAGTTACCAGTATAGTACAGTATAGTATCAAAAAACATAAGTACAAACCACTTGAAAGTCCATCGAAATGCAGTAATAGACGAAAAAGATGATTCTCCACAATGCACAAAATATTCCAAGCGATACCTGAAGAAATGTATAAATTAACATGTGTTTTTACGTTAAGTTTTTAACACTAAACTTTACTACAGTTAGAAATTTACAGGAAATCAATATCAGGTAAGTAGGGGGTCTACCCAACACGGAAAAACATGGCAAGGGGTCTACGACACAAAAAAGTTTGGGGAACTCTGGTCTAGACCAAAAAAAATAGTGCAATAATTGAAACGTTTCACTCACAGTGTGCTTGATCAAATTACTCGTTTTACTCAAGCTGACTGTCAAAGCTTTATAAACATCAATGAACTTTTGAACGCTTTTAATCTTATATTCGTCGGTATCACATATATTCAGTCCATTTGTAAGCATTTGTTTGACAGCAACTAGTCTTTGGTACAATAAATCAAACATCATGGTTATATTCAAATAATTCCAGTACCCGGAAATAATCGTGAACGAAGCAGTCAAGTATTCGGTTGAGAAACAAAAACTCAAAGCCTTTTCTCTACAGATCGAGATGTGTCTTATAACATGACAGATAGCACCGGATATAATTACGTAAATAATTTTAAAACTTTTAATATTCCGCGGCTGATTCATCATACTGTTTATATCTTTCATATCCAAACAGAATTCGAAAAAATATTTATCCTCAGTTACTAGAGAGGTGATGATACTCACAGTCGACTCTAGCATTATAACGCAGTGGTTTAAATATGGCGGGCTGATTAGTTGGACTAAGTGCATAGAGACACAGAAAATGCATACAGATATACTGAAGCATTTAAACATTATTTTGCATAAATTTGAACAGTTAAATTCGTAGTAATAACCGAAACACAATCTGCAAACCATCATGAAATCTAACGAGCTGATGTAGTCAAAAAACACTTTAAAAACATTTTTGAATGATATTGTAATTGATTGATCGGAACACATAACGCTCTCCATATTTACGATATAATCTTTAAGCTTTAAACTTGAATACATTTTCTAACTGATATCATAGGAAATATTAGATTTTATCGTTCTGATAGCTCACACGTTGTGTTATTGAATTTCCATTAAATTATACTGTTAAAAAAAGCACAAATGCAATTATAGAAATGATGACATATTTTTTTTGTAATTTCAATAAAATCATTACACTTATAGAAAATGATAGATAACACAATAATAGAAGAAATAAAAAAATAGATTATTTCATTAATTAGCAACATAGATCCTATACACACTACACTATTAATAAGAATCCATTAACATTCCGAAAAATATAATAATATACTTCTAACTCACTACCTATATTATTGTTTCGCGCTTGGGCTCGGGATAAATAAATGTTCCACCAAAGTACAACTTAAAACTGTATTTATCACTTAGAACACTTAAAACACTCAACGAATACTTTAAAATTCTCAATTCACTTCTTCCGCTTCGCTTCAGGTGATCCATTCGCGGTTACGCTTCGAGTAGTTCCGATTACTAACTAACTGGGTACCATCTCTGCAACGCTTTTATAGTCTATACGCCATCCCTAGAATTATCGAGAACATTCCTCACAAGTCGAGTATTTTCGATGTGCGTTTCCGCTATCTAACAATAGGTGGCGTTGTACTTCTCGATTTCACTATTACCTTCGATATTCGTTCGGCTATTCGGTGATAGATGGCGTTACTCTTATAGGCATAACATTACGTTGAAGTTTATATTGACAATGTCGTTCGTGCGATTTGGGTTTTTTGCTGTAATTTATAGAAGTTCGATAATTGCTACCGCTAGCTATATCATTTTTCTACAAGACCGGAGGTTATGCCGATGAGTAAGACAGTTTCTGTTCTAGAACTTACTTTCTTCAATCATTGAAGTCGTTGCGGTCTAAAAGATGAAATGCTCCGTGTATTCTTATCCAATGGATTATGCCGATTTTCAAATCCTGCCAAAGTACCATATAATCTAATGATTTCGACGATGAACAAATAGCATCGTGTAACAAGGGTCAAACTCGCAATAATTTGCGTGAATACTGGTACTGGTATTGTGGGTTCGAGCTGAGATTGAGCTTGAATGCTGGGTCAATGCCGTGACGTGTCCCCGTACTGCAAAGCTGCCACGCTTGAGACGTGTGACTCCAAGTGCTGATGATTCCATCGTGGGCTGCGGTGAGTTGTAGAGGCGTGGTGAAGTAGTGAGGATGGGTAAGTCGGGTATTAAGATTAAGGTGCTATCCTGCTGCTGTGGGACAAATACTTGAGCTGTGGCAGTTGTCCAAGTCGATCCAATGTACTCTTTTTTTTTTTTTTTTTTTTATTGCCTATATGGGTGGACGAGCTCACAGCCCACCTGATGTTAAGTGGTTACTGGAGCCCATAGACATCTACAACGTAGACGCGCCACCCACCTTGAGATACAAGTTCTAAAGTCTCAGTATAGTTACAACGGCTACCCCACCCTTCAAACCGAAACGCATTACTGCTTCACGGCAGAAATAAGCAGGGCGGTGGTACCTATCCGCGCGGACTCACAAGAGGTCCTACCACCAGTAATTACGCAAATTATAATTTTGCGGGTTTGATTTTTATTACACGATGTTATTCCTTCACCGTGGAAGTCAATCGTGACCATTTGTTGAGTACATATTTCATTAGAAAAATTGGTACCCGCCTGCGGGATTCGAACACCGGTGCATCGCTTCAACACGAATGCACCGGACGTCTTATCCTTTAGGCCACGACGACTTCAAATACACTACTACTCCCACAAATCTTTTCTTTCCTCATTCGATTCCACACTATTAACAAATTTCAGTTAACCAATTTTTAAGTGACATAATATGAAGACTACGACATTGGTTAATTTCACTCTCAGACAAACTGAAAACATAGTAATCCGTCTTTGTTTGTGCATCTGTTAATAATGACACACTTATCTGGCTCAATTTCTGAAGGATTTCTCGTAGATAAAAAACAGAAATGAAACTTCATTAACACACTCTGTTCAAGCTTAATATATAAAGCGCGTTATATTGTACAAACCGTCTGCAGAAAACAGTAAAAAAATAAATATTTCGTATTCTGGAATACTGCGAAATTTCCCAAGAAACACTTGAGCACCATAATATGCCTGCAGTTGAGTGAGTTTAGAGGAGGCCTTTGTCGAGAGACAAGCTGTTTTTAAAACCACACCGAACGCCGAACGGAATAATTGATATTGATTATAAGTTGCACTTAAATTTAATTTATTATTAAGTAATGTATTAAGTTAGTAAAACAGCAATAAAGGCTTATTATTATTATTATTATCATTTTAATTTGGTACCATATAATTTTAAGCAACCATAAAACTTAAGGGAGTTAATAAAATTTTCAAGGCTTAAGGTAATTAATACAAACATAATATTAAGGTCTAAGGTAAGGAAATATTTTTAAATAGCAATCTTTATTAGTTTAACATTCCTGTCATGATTTCATATTATACTCCTTGCGGGTAGGCAAATATTGATAATTATAATTAAATTTAATCTTTAATTTTGAATATGTTCCACGGCATTTACGTTCGCTGAATATTTTTTATAATACAATTATTGACCGTTTTCAGAGGCCGTTACGTCACAGTCCAGGGTTTTTAAGCGATATTTTTCGAATTTAGTTTTTTTCTTAAGTTTCAATAAAGCCTTGCGATTGTTCTATGACTCGAAAATCAAACCCATTTCATCTTCACCGATTTTCTTCCCTCATTTTTTAGTGTTTAAATTCATAGCACGCCCCTAATTCTTAAAAAGCCACATAGCTGGGTCATGAAAAGTATAGTTACCACAAACCATCGCAATTCTCTTTACTTCAAGTCACAGTTAAGATCATGATCTAACCAACTATGAAGATAAAAGGAATATATTTAGCACGGTCTCCTCGATACCTTCGTATGGTGTTCGGGTTGATCTAAAGTAGCTCTCGACTGAAGCGCCACTTGATCCTCCACAGCTCCTCTTGAATTTCGAGTTATTGAGCCCTACACTGGCTGTGTGGGTAGGTGTATATATCCGTACAAATCACTCATGCGTTCAACAGGTGCACCGCCTCACGGAGCACATTCTTGTGGGGCTTAATCGACCAAAACCGTTATACACGGGAGCTCTCTTCTTCGACGTCGCAAAAGCGTTCGACAAAGTCTGGCACAATGGTTTGATTTTCAAACTATTCAACATGGGCGTGCCGGATAGTCTCGTGCTCATCATACGGGACTTCTTGTCGAACCGCTCTTTTCGATATCGAGTCGAGGGAACCCGCTCCTCCCCACGACCTCTCACAGCTGGAGTCCCGCAAGGCTCTGTCCTCTCACCCCTCCTATTTAGCTTATTCGTCAACGATATTCCCCGGTCGCCGCCGACCCATTTAGCTTTATTCGCCGACGACACGACTGTTTACTATTCTAGTAGAAATAAGTCCCTAATCGCGAAGAAGCTTCAGAGCGCAGCCCTAGCCCTAGGACAGTGGTTCCGAAAATGGCGCATAGACATCAACCCAGCGAAAAGTACTGCGGTGCTATTTCAGAGGGGAAGCTCCACACGGATTTCCTCCCGGATTAGGAGGAGGAATCTCACACCCCCGATTACTCTCTTTAGACAACCCATACCCTGGGCCAGGAAGGTCAAGTACCTGGGCGTTACCCTGGATGCATCGATGACATTCCGCCCGCATATAAAATCAGTCCGTGACCGTGCCGCGTTTATTCTCGGTAGACTCTACCCCATGATCTGTAAGCGGAGTAAAATGTCCCTTCGGAACAAGGTGACACTTTACAAAACTTGCATAAGGCCCGTCATGACTTACGCGAGTGTGGTGTTCGCTCACGCGGCCCGCACACACATAGACACCCTCCAATCCCTACAATCCCGCTTTTGCAGGTTAGCTGTCGGGGCTCCGTGGTTCGTGAGGAACGTTGACCTACACGACGACCTGGGCCTCGAATCAATTCGGAAATACATGAAGTCAGCGTCGGAACGATACTTCGATAAGGCTATGCGTCATGATAATCGCCTTATCGTTGCCGCCGCTGACTACTCCCCGAATCCTGATCATGCAGGAGCCAGTCACCGTCGACGCCCTAGACACGTCCTTACGGATCCATCAGATCCAATAACCTTTGCATTAGATGCCTTCAGCTCTAATACTAGGGGCAGGCTTAGGGACCCCGGTAACCGTACTCGTCGAACTCGACAAAGAGGTCGACGTGCAACCTAACCCATGCATCAGCCCGCTGAGTTTCTCGCCGGATCTTCTCAGCGGGTCGCGATTCCGATCCGGTAGTAGATTCATTCGCGAAACAATTGCTCTTGAGTTGTTAGGTCTCCTTCGGAGGCGCTCGGGCAGTTGTTAGCAAATCCCACCCCTCTTGGCTGAGCCTTTGCTCGCCCACCTGTCCTGGTGAAACTGGAAAGGCCTTCGGGCCACCAGTAAACTTTCAATCATAAAAAAAAAAAAAAAAAGGTGTATATAGCGCTGAATACATTATAATTTCGATTGAAATAATTCATCAGGAACCCTTTGATCGATTTAATTATACTAGAGGTCCCGCAGTAGTCGAAATTCGACTATAATTAATTGGAATTGTAAGTTTGTACACGCCAAGACTACCTATAGAAAAATATTAATAAAGACAAACAATATTTAATCTATTCTTAATTTGACCATAGACGTCAAGAACAAAAGTTTGACAATAAATAAATAGTATACATGCGTGTGTGTGTCAAATACAAGGTAGTATGTGTAATGTTTTCTTTATTGATTTAATGTATCTTTTATGCATTATTTAAAAAAAATATTAGCACTGTACAATTCTTCTCTATATTCTCTATAAGTCCGGAAAATTTCATACTTCTTCGTCCACGCAATTTTCGGAAAAAGGGATACAAAGTTTTCGCTTCACATATTAATATATAGATTTTCACAAATTTTTATTCCAAGCCACAGTTATGCCAGGCTGCTAAGCCAAAGCCATTAAAACAGTAAGTACTTATGTAATGTTCAATTACTACCTGTTCATAGATTTAAGAAAACTGTCAAGGAACGTTTGTGCAACAAGGCGTATTATAAAGTTAAGGATTATCTACTAGATGGCACTACGTGGGAATGAGGCGTTCGCTCCTAGCCTTTTCATTTTTTATTATTATTATTATTTTGTAATTGTATTTTTTGACTTGTTTTTCTCGTTTATTGCAAATATTGTTACTTATTTAAAAAAAAAAAAATTGAGAAAAAAACAAAAAAAAAGCCCGCTGAGTTTGTTTCGCCGGTTCTTCTTAGGACTGTGGCTTTTTTTGGATCCGGTGGTAGAGTTAACATTGTTATTTATATTTTGACATTCAACAAGTGTGTTATACTGATATCTAGGTAGAAATAAATGATTTTGAATTTGAATTGAATTTGAATACTTTGTGTATTCCTATTGTAAAACGTCCTAGAGGCCGGAGCCCCAAACGTTGGTCCGACCAGATCTCCGAGCAAACCAGCGGACCACTTAGTGCTGCACTACACCAGGCAACTGACCGGAACCGATGGAGGCTAACAGTCGACAAGCTATAACGGAGTCACGATCCTCAGCAATGAGGGAGCGATGGAGAAGAAGAAGAACTGTAAAGATTTTAAATTATTATTTTAAATTATTATATATCACTGAGAACTATTTTCAAATTCGAAGTAACAATTTAATTTTCACAAAATAAACGGTAACACAAATTACATGATTCATTTTATATTAAGCATTTCGCGGAATCAATTATGAATTTGAACCATTACTTTATTTATCTCTATTTCGTACTTGTAATTTGGTTTAAGCTATAAATTTTACAAACGAACAATTTTGTTTAGATATTCATAAATTTATTTAATACTGTGAAATATTTTGGATATAACTGTATATGGTAAGATCAATAAAACACGTATTTGCAAAAGGATGTTTGTTTTATTCTTCTGATTAATAAATTATAGTAGATTGTTTTATAAAGAAAATTAGCAGACATTTTTAATAATAAAATTGTTTTATTATGAAGTACTCGCGTTAATACATTTGCCAAATTAAAAATACCATACATTCCAAGTCCAACGGTGACACGATAAGATTTTTGTATCTGCTGAGGAAATCGTCAGAGGAAAACATCTTATTTCCTTTGTTATTGTTACCCGTAAATACATACAAAACAGGGGGAAGAAGACTCGGGTGCAGAAAATTGCTTATCTTGACAAAGATAATGACTACGACCAAGAAACTAATCGGACCCGTGATTAACCTCATACCGATAGGTTGGACAATTTGAATTTGATTCTTTTTTTATTTTATTGGTTAGGTGCGTGAACGAGCTCAGAGCCCACCCGGTCTTAAGTGATTACTGAAGCCCATAGACATCCACAACGTAAATGCGCCACCCACCTTGAGATATAAGTTCTAAGGTCTCAAGTTTAGTTACAGCGGCTGCTCCACCCTTCAAACCGGAACGCATTACTGCTTCACGGCAGAAATAGGCAGGGTGGTGGTACCCACCCGCGCGGACTCACAAGAGGTCCTACCATCAATAAGTACGCAAATTATAATTTTGCGGGTTTCATTTTTATTCCTTCACCGTGGAAGTCAATCGTGAACATTTGTTTTGTACATATTTCATTAGAAAAATTGGTACCCGCCTGAGATTCGAACACCGGTGCATCGCTCAACACGAATGCACCGGACGTCTTATCCGTTAGGCCACGACGACTTCAATTCACACATATTCGCTTTCAAGATTTAAATTATGTAACGAATCTACAAAATTCTTGTAGTGTTTACGATTAGCAGTATGCTATACTGCACAAGTTTAACAAATAGAGGTCTACATCTTCGTGGGTCATACCGCTTTGCTGGCACTATTTTGTCAATTAATGATCTCCACGAACAAAATTATTATATTGTGTACATGTACAGTAAGGAACGAAATAAGTCTGAAGACTTACCGGTTCACCTTCCTTCCACTGCCTCGCGCTCCCTGGGCTCAGCGTCGTTTACTGAGATGGGACCGTATGTCCCTTGACTGGTACACGATGAACAATTGTCGCTGGTTCTAATGGTTACGTGTGACTTGCGTTGGATAATTTTTGTTGTTTGTAATAAAGAATGTCTGCCTCGGAACGCGTGTGTTATGTGTACTATGCGACGGCGATCTCTCCCGTAGGCTTGGAGGGGTTGCTCAGCAAGCTTCTGGTTGGCTAGTCGGCCGTCTACAGGCGAGATCGAACCTTACTGCACCTAGGTTAAGACTTGTGTTGTCTTGAAGATGTATTGCCTAATACTCGATATTAATAAAAATATAGAAACACGAAAAATCTGGTTCAGTACGAAACAATTATGTAGTTGTATAATCTATGTTATTTTAAATACATATACTAGCGACCCGCCCTCGCTTGTACTGTAACCTCGAACTGTAATTTATTATAGAGCTTATTGAATTTTCTCTCTTCATCTTTCATAATATTGCGCGGTTAGTTGTTTATAGTCATAACTATTTAAATACCAGACGCTTTAATGTATTTATTTTGATATAAGGATCAATTTGTTACTACCAAAATTAAAAGTGCGTTAGAAATAAATTATCAATTTTTTGGTTTACTATTTTAACTATAACACATATAATATAGATATATAATTATATATAATACAGATATATGCTGTCGTAGACTTTTTTGTAGGACTATTTAAAATAAACATTTCCATTATACATTATATACTTATATGTATGTGTAACTCCAACGGTTTTTGCAGCGCACTCCAGAATAGCTCGCAGATGGCAGATTTTTTCCTACTACTTCCTTGACACTTATCGTTATCTTTTGGGTATTTAACACAATATCTTTGTAAAGTATAGCCTATGTGCTATGCTGATGTGTAAGCTATATCATTGTTAAGTTTCATCAAGATCCATCCAATACTTTTTGCGTGAAAGAGTAACAAGCATACATCCATACATTCTTACAAACTTTCATATTTATATTATTAGTAGGATAGTTAACAAGTAATACTGAAAATGCTAGCAAGCAATACCAAATTTTAGATACGTAGATTTTGAATACAAATTCGTGGAATGCATATTTTTATTATAATGACATTTCATAAATTAGTTTTTAAAAATAAAAAAATTGAGAAAAAGTTACATCAGTCTCTGAACCTCTGAATTCTCGCCCGGGGTTCATCACCTTTCAACTTATTACTACTATTGTTCTACCAAGAAAGGGGTATGCTTAAAAGTATGGTGACCACGAAGAACTTAACCTATTTATTTTAAGATGGTTTTATTTGTTATAAATGACAAACAGCAATTTCCCGTGACCTCGTGGACGTGTGGCACCTTCAAGCATGGGTAAGCGCGCTATTGTGAGATAATAATAGTTTTATCTGTTTATTTCACGTATATAGTATAAAAATGCGAATGTTTCTTATCTTTGATTCTATAACTTATCTTGTGCTCATTAGAAAATCTTGTTTAGCAGATTTTTTCGAACAGCTTCGAAATTAGCTTATTATGAGGATGTTGCAATTAATATTTTATTTTTCTCCCACGCCAATCTCCACACATCCAAGAACACATTATTGCTTTGCTGTAGAAATAGGCATGAACTCACTCGCACAGATTTACGTATTGATATGTCAGCCGTTAAAGTGATTTCTTGCAAAAAAAGATAATGATTGTGCCATGGATAACCTATTACTTATCTGGCAACTGGAAGCAACCTTTATTAAAGGCACTGAGGCCTTTGTCTGTTCACAAAGGTTGACTAAAATAAAATACGAAAATCAGTCCAGTCTAGCGTTTTTTTTAATTACAACCCCTTTTTGTTACGCTTTGTTATCCTGCTATTTGATGAAAGTACAAGGAGATTATGCTTTGCAAATTAAGAGCGAAAATATCTTGACTCGTACATTTTCGGAGACAAAACGTTACACTTTATAAGATGATAAAGTTCTTGTCCTAAAGGCGAAGTCACAAATATGACGCTTTACGCTATCTTTTCACAAGTTGATATATCACCGCGAAACTACAAGATAAGGCACAACAGTCATATTCAGCCTTTTTTATCCTACATGCTTCTGATAGCCTAAAGCCTGTTAGGCGCGAATGGGTAGGTGAGCTCCCGGACTCAGTCTTTGCTAACACTAATCCTGACAAGAGTAGTGCTTCGCAGAATCTACCCCCGGGTCAGAATGGCGACCCACTGATAAGATCCGGTGAGAAACTCAGTAAGTAAACAGCGGCTATGTAGTCGAGCACTGACAAGTTAGACTCCCAATGCAGATTCTATAAGATGTAGTTCTTTCCTAAAACAAGTATTGTTAAATCTATATATTTACAGCATGGTTTGTCATTCATGCCTGGTAATTAGCTGTAGATAAATTTTAACAGTTGGAAAGAACCATAAAAATTAAATCTAGGAGAATTCTTCTGAAAAACTTATTTATTCTACATACGAATAAAATAGAAACAGAGATTTTTATCAATCGTAACTCTCAATAAATTATAATACATACAAACTACTAAATGTTTTCAAGTAAGTTATTTATTTTAACACACCATTATTTCGTTTTTTCATGGCAAAATTTAAGAATTTATCGTTAATTTTACGCGCAATCGTTACCTTGTATGTATTAGAATAGTTTTATTGTCTGTTTCATCTATAAAGTTGCTATCATCATATTTTGTTGCTACATCATGCTGTTCATTGCTATGGTCTTCACTTGCAATAAAAATCAGTAACAGAATTATCTGTTCGCATTTTGTTTTCTTTAAAAGTTAAAGCCATATCTTCCACCCATCCTACCTGAACTAACAGCTGTTTTACAACAAGAATAGATAGTAACAGTGAGAGTAACTTTGGTAAATAAAAAACAATAATGTTGTTTAAAAGCAGATTATCAAATATGAACACCCCTATAAGACAATGAGTATATTTTGGGATTAACAAAAACGATATAAAAAAAACAAGGCTTAAGTTTGAAAAGGCTTTATTCTAATAATAAATCTAAGCCACTTACAGTGCATTACTTTATATTACACACCATGACGTAAAGAAAATAAACATAATATTTTGTTGTTAAACATATTACGCTTTTCATACAAAATATTTGTTTGAATTGGAAATATAGATCGCTTGGCCCGACACTCAGGGCAATAAGAACATCTATCAGATTGGAATATCTACACCTTTTCTCTCCCTGGGTGATGTAAGGACCAAACGTTGGCTAAACTATTTTCAATAAAGTAAGTTCTAAGGAACTCAATAAGAGTACTTTAGTATTCATGTGTCCAGAATATCTAAGGCTTATGAACTACAAGCAGTTCAGTTTTGCTAGAACGGGCAATTAAAAACTAATATGTAAATTGTAACAAGCCAATGATGTAGGTGGCACAGAACCCCGCGAAGCCAAAAAACATAGTCAAGTCCATCGGGAAGTTTTTCCAAAGAGTGTACCTTATAGAGTGCACTTCAACATAATCTAAAGCATTATATATTGCAGTTCTATAGTTATCATCTGGAAATAGTAACAGATTTAAAAATAAGTATTAAATTCTTTATTGAATAGGTACTACTGTGTTTTTTAAATATTATTTACTACTTAAATCTAGACATGTTTCACTGTGGCTAATGATCAGTTTGAGTGAAATACATTTGTCTATTATATGACTATTAAGATTTAGACGTTTATGTTAATCATCTCAGAATCACTTACAAAGTGTCATTGTCAAGTAAACAAAGCTTAAACTTAATACCAAAAGCGATCAGCTGATAAATGTTACATTCTTTGAATGTTATTTATTGAACCAACCCAAATTATAGCTCAAAGCAATAGCTTTAATATTAAGCACTCACTACCAGGCTTGAAGATATTTCATTTAACATTGAAAATTACCTGTGTAGTCAACGAGTTGGTCGGCCAGTGCATATTTAATTTCATCCAATTCATTGACGTTCATCTCAACTAGCACAGGTGGTGCACATGTCACGAAGCCAGCTAACAGAATACCAAAAATCCACAATGACATATGATAAGTATCCTGAAAAGATTAAATACGTGATAGTGGATACACTGGTTCACGCATAATGGGTCGGAACAAGCACGTTGCTGAGGCTCACAGGAATGCCAGGAATAAATTTACAGAATGGGTTTTGTGTGGTAGGCCGAGTACTGGGGTCATGTACGATGAGATGTGTGAAAGTAGAATGGTCTTTAAGTCACGCTTGAAGTGGTGTCAAGATCACCAAGACCAACTAAAAATGGACACCCTTGCGGAGAAACACGCAGTGGGTGACTTCGGAAGTTTTTGGCGTGGCAAGAAGAAATGTGATATTGGGACTGGTCTTCCTGTGAGCGTCGATGGCATCAGTGATCACAAGGGAATAGCCGATGCGTTTAGGGAACATTTTTCTGTGCAGCCAACTGTGAGGTCGTCAGTTGAGGCGTTCTATGCTGAAGGGCTTAGCGGAGCGGTAGGTTTTTGCCTCACATCTCTCACACCTCACATCTCTAAAGTGCTGGCATTGTTCTACTGTGTGTGCGTGGGCCACGCTTACCTGCCAGCAGATATGTTGAGAACGCTGGTGGTTCCTGTTGTGAAGAATAGAACGGGGGACCTAGCTGATAAAAGCAATTATAGACCCATTTCATTAGCCAAAATAGTTCGCAAAGGTATTCGATGGTGTGCTTGATACACAGCTAGAAATGTACACAAACTTGCACCACAATCAGTTTGTGTTTAGACCCAAACTATCGACAGAGAGCGCAATACTATGCCTTAAGCATACCGTTAGGTATTATACGGATAGGAAGACACCGGTGTTTGCGTGCTTTCTCGATTTATTTAAGGCATTTGATCTGGTTGCTTATGATATATTGTGGAGGAAGCTAGTGAGTTTAAACCTGCCGCTCGAGCTTATAGCCATGTTTAGATATTGGTACGCTCACCAGGTTAATAATGTTAGGTGGGCGGATTCAGTGTCTGAGCCATATCGGTTGGAGTGCGGGGTGAGGCAGGGGGGGCTGACTTCGCCAACGCTGTTTAATGTGTATGTAAACGCGCTGATCGGCGAGCTCAGCGGCAAACATGTCGGTTGTCACGTCGATGACGTTTGTGTTAATAATCTAAGCTACGCGGACGACATGGTGTTGCTGAGTGCGTCGGTCTGCGGTCTCCGAGAGCTTATACGTGTCTGTGAGGAATATGCCGGTGGTCACGGTCTGAGATACAATACTAGTAAAAGCCAGTTTATGGTATTTGAAGGCGGTGGTGCTAAATGTCCTCAGAGTATACCACCTGTATTCTCGAACGGTACTCCCCTAGTTAGGGTTTATGAATTTAAATATCTGGGACATATAGTAACTGTCGACCTTAGCGATATTAAGGATATTGAGCGGGAGCAGAGAGCGTTGTCGGTACGGGCGAATATGTTGGCTCGCAGGTTTGCGCGGAGTTCAGACGGGGTGAAGATAACTCTCTTTCGAGCGTACTGCACCTCTCTGTACACCTGTGCTCTGTGGGCTGACTATACGCAACGTGCATGCAGCGCGATCCGCGTCCAGTTCAATAATGCTTTCAGGGCTGTGTTGGGGCTGCCCCGATTTTGTAGAGCCTCGGGCATGTTCGCAGTGGCTCGTACGGATTGCTTTCATGCGACCATACGCAAGCGGTGCGCATCGTTAGTACGCAGAGTGCGGACCAGCTGCAACACTGTCCTGGCCATGATTGCAAACAGACTGGACTGTAATTTTAATTTTATTGTATTTTGCTTTAGATGTTATGTAATTGTATGTGAAATTTTATGGGCTTAAGATGCCTGGAATAAACGCATTTCATTTCATTAATTTCATTTCATTTCATTTATTGTGTCCCAAAGGATAAGATGTCCAGGGCTTTTATATCAAGCCATGCTAATGTGCCGGTGTTCGAATTCCGCGGGCATTTTTCTAATGAAATACTGACTTATTAAATGTTGACGAGGTGCTTTTTAGTGAAGGGATAACATCGCGTAATTAAAATCAAACCGACAAAAAAGATAATTTGAAAGCCGGTAAGACAAACTATGAATCGCGTTATCTAGAACTATGGGATCTAGCTAGAAAGCACGAAATACATGTTGTGTTCGAAAAAAGCCAACCAACTAAGTCATCCAATAAAAACACAAAGAATATTATAGCTAAAGATCAAATATAAATTTCCAAGAAGTAGTTGATTGCTGTTCAGTCTTATAACATAAATTATCTGTAAAGCATGATCTGTATCTCATTTGGTTTTGACTATCAACTTTCGACGTCAATTTAATCCATAGATGATAGAGTTCGGAACGAAAACATACGGGGGAGCTTTAAAGTCATATCTTTTAAGTCGTGGCCATATTATGAGACGAAACGAAGACCATCTAGTGAAAATCGCATTAAGCTTGCCGGAACAAAAGAAAGGTAGAGGCCGCCCGCCATCGACCTGGTGGTCAGACATCGAATGAGACCTTAAGAAAGCCCAATTGCCAAAACCGACAACTCAGGACAAATCAGTCTAGCGCCGTAGAGTGAGGAGACCCGACCCCAAATAACGGGAACAGGGACGGATAAAAAAAGAACGAACAAACCGAATAAAGTTATTACAGGAGAACTATGCTACTCACAGCTACTTTGTTGATAGTAATTATGATATTGTTGTTGAAATAAAGTATGAAAACTGTCACATACCTTGAGATATGAGTTGTAAGATAACTGTATTTACAGCACAACGGCTGCCCTACACTTCAAACCGAAACGCACTACTGCTTCATGGCAGAAATAGGCAGGGTGATGGTAGCTACCCGTGCAGACTCATAAGACGCCCTACCAACAGTAATTATGCAAATTATAATTTTGCGGGTTTGATTTTTATTACAGGATGCTATCCTTCAGCTTGGAAGTAAATCTTCAACATTTGTAAAGTACATATTTCATTACAAAAATAGATACTTTTCAGCGGGATTCGAACACCGGTACATCGCTAGATACGAATGCACAGGACGTCTTATCCTTTAGGCCACGACGAATTCAAATGAGAGAGAGAAATGTTTTAGTAAAAATAGCTTTTTAGTAAATAGAAAGACTCGAGAAAAATATTGTTACTCACCAGATATCCAGGGTTATTTATACAAAAGTAAATTAGAGTCATAATCCTCCCGAACATAGAGACGAAATTGAAAATTACCTAAAATAAGAAGTAGTATTAATATAGTTATAATATTAAATTAGGAACCTACATTTTTATTTATTAAGAATCGAATAAAAAAATCTCAAAATGCACTCACTAAATTCCGCGTTGCTAGCTTTGTTATTCTAGTGCTTGCAATTATTTGTTTGTAAGCATTCAAAAAACTTTCTATTGATTTAGCCTTTTCATTTTCAGCCAAGTCGGACTCCAACGCATTAACTAAAATTTTTCTAAGAGACCTCATTCTGATCCAGACCACATCAAACATTATAATCGTAGTAAATCTACTCAGTAACGTGGTTAAGAACGTCATAGAAGTCAAAATAACACTAAAAGTGAAACACGATGCTCTCGCACCACATATCAGCGTCGATGACAGTATATGTGAAACTATTACCAAATATGCGATAAAATGTGTAGTAACACATTTTGTTGCTATAAACTCATTAGGGTCTGATGTTAACTTGTTCATTTCAATGCAAAAAGATATGAAATTTGATTCACCCGTATAGAGTGAGAACAAAATATGAACTGACACTTCAGCTAATATTATAAAGGTGTGAAAAAAGTTTGTTAAGGATACATTAGTTGTGAAGATATATGAATTGTAGTGCAAATTTAGACAGTAGATGATAAAGCAATATAATCTAGCAATGCATCTGATTTTGAAAGAGGAGCTACAGTTGTAATATAATCCACAAAACATTCTGAGATATATAATATATCGAATGGTAGAAAAAAAATGTATACATTTTGAAACCTGTCTCGAAACAAAATTTGTGTAGCACATTTTACCATCAGAATATATCGTGTGGCCTATGTCGTTGTCAAGTAATTCGTATGAAAGCTTTTTAACTATCGATATAAATGTACAGAGCTTATCAATAAAAGTTAGTCCTATATCAGAAACAATTACTATGTTATTTTATTGAGTACTATTTTTTAAAGTTTGTTCACTATTGTATGGAAAATAAGAAGAGAACGTGTATAAATTGAGGTCAATCATAATTATTTTATACTTATATTACAGCCTATGTTCTATTCTGATACATTTAATATAGTTAATACATTGTGACGTTTCATAGAAAGCCTTTATTACGTACTTAGAAGCCCAGTAGTTTTTGCCCTATAAAAATTTAACACAGAAAGCAGCAAACGGTTTAAAGGTTTTTTTTTGGACGCCGGACTTCCGCCCTCCAATGGGGGTGCCGGGTAGAGCATGTCGAAATCGCACTGATCAAAACCTCCTGTCACTCAACAACCAACGTCCAAACCTCGCATGAGACAGAACTCATGAAAAGGTAAATGGGGGAAGTGAAGCGTTTAGTGCGGAGCACGTCTCTCCCATCACCCTCCCCCTCAGGACGCCGCGGTCGTCGGCGCCACGACCACCAGCCCTCTCGGTCGGCAGGCTATTCGAAGCCCGCCTAGATGGCGCCGGTTAGAGTGAGTTATCCTACGGAATACCCCGCTGGGTCAGAACCAACGCGGCTCGAGGATAGCCGGCCTTCCATCACCCGGATGCTCTTGGGTACAGCGTGTGCAAAGCAGGATGCACGTCGTCTTCTTAGGCCCCCCTCGCCGGTCCCCAGGCCGACATGTGAGGGGGACCCGAAACACTTAGAGGGCCAGGGCTTGGGCGAGATCCACCTCTCTGGCCCCCACTCGACGGCAGCGAGCTTGTGCGTCTCTCACGCGTCCCGCCGCCTCCTTCTGCGAGATAAACGGTTTTAAAGGTGGGACAGCCCTTACACTATACAATTCTAGTCTATGGGCCGCAGTAAGCACTGCGACAGATACCTGTTCTTTCTCTTAAAAAAAACAAAACACTAGTGTCTCCGACTACGGGTTGCCATGTCCCCGGCTTTGGCTACAGGGGAAAGCCTTCTAGATATGGAAGGTACCGGCTCGCCGGCGTGGCTCCACACCGCGTTGTGGGCGACGGACAGGCTCCGGCCACCGTCGGACAAGCCGTAAACCCCAGTCATGGGGAACGGGGGCTCCTGCCTTTACTGGTCGGAGCCCCGAG
The DNA here is from genome assembly GCF_030269925.1 of Bombyx mori. NCBI lineage: Eukaryota > Metazoa > Arthropoda > Insecta > Lepidoptera > Bombycidae > Bombyx > Bombyx mori. The sequence continues at coordinate 14,659,740 of NC_085119.1, read as the reverse complement.
GACGCAAACCTCTTCAAAAATGCCCCAATCCCAAGCTCGACACCCGGCGATGGCATGTATGGCTGGAGGGTTTCCAGTCCCGAGGGTGTCATAGATCCCAGGGGCGAAACCCCTGGTTAATAAAAAAGAAATTTCATGATGATGGACAATTGTACAAAGTAGGTCCCCCAGGAGGGTACCGCCCGTGAGTCGGGCGGAGAATCCCTCCGTGCTTCCACCTCAGTGGAAGCACGCTGCCCCACGTATTCTGGGGAGGGGGGCAATCATTGCAATTTTATTACTGGTGGTAGGACCTGTTCTGAGTCCGCGCGGTTGGATACCACTACCCTGCCTATTTCTGCCGTGAAGCAGTAATGCGTTTCGGTTTGAAGGGTGGGGCAGCCGTTGTAACTATACTTGAGACCTTAGAACTTGTATCTCAAGGTGGGTGGCGCATTTACGTTGTGGATGTCTATGGGCTTCAGTAACCACTTAACACCAGGTGGGCTGTAAGCTCGTCCAACCATATAAGCAAAAAAAAAAAAAAATTGCCAGGATGAAGGAGGCTGTACGACGGGCAGCGGAATTCCCGTCGAGGTGCTCCTCGATCGCCGGCTCGATGCGCTCTACGCTCACCAGCGACTCGGGTGCGACCAACCCCACCAGACCATCGGTAGGGAAAAAGAGGGGGCGAAGGAAGACCCCACTACCAACGTCCGACGACGGCGGCGCGTCATCTTCCAGCATCGAGGTGCCGGAAAAGACGATGGCCATCGAGGTTGCGGGAGCTGCCACAACGAAAGACACGATGCCCGCTCCCCAGCGGACACCAGTAAGGAGGAGGGGCGCAGTGTCACCAGCGACGTCGGTGGAGTCGATGTCGACGTCGGTCGCGTCCCTGGCTAGCGGGGACGAGGCATTCCGCGACCTCGACCTTGCGCTAGTCAATCTGGCTAAGCTGCTGTCGACCGTGGCTGCCAAGGGCGCCGAGCCAAGCAGCAGCTACCGGAAAAGGCTCCGGGAGGGAGTCGCTATGGTTAGGACAAAGCTGATCCCCACCATGTCCAAACTCGTCGCGCAGCTTGAATCCAGGGAGAGTCGCATTCTGGAGGACTCCCCGGTCTTGCGAGAGGGCACTCCCTTGTCGCCGATGCCGGCGCTGGCACACTCTGGGCCCCCCGCGAGGAAGATGGACACCAACGTGCCCTTACGAGCTGTGATGAGTGTGGCGGCGCCCATGCCAGCGCCCACTTCTGTGGCTCCTGTTTCACGAGTGCCTACTCCCGCACTTCCTCACCCCCCGCGGAGTTAAGTTGAGTTAAGGCCTGCGCCGCCTCCCCAAACATCGGCCATCCCTGCATTCATACAGAGAGGAAGGTTAAGACCTGCGCCAGTGCAGGCTGAAGACATCCGTTCGCCACTAGCAAGGATGGTAGACGAGTGGTCGGCGCTGTCGCGGCCCAGGCCTGTAGAGCCGCCAAGCAGAGAAGAAATGGTGGCCTGCATCTCGCGGGCGGTGGCGGTTGAGGTCCGCAAACACTTTGCTGGCCTCGAGGAGATGCTCCGCTCGAGATGCTCCTCGATTGGTTCCGGAGATTGCGTCCCGGCACCAACAGCCACAACCGCCATACGGGACCAGGCCGCCCAGCCGACCTCTACTCCTACCCCATCCGCGAGGGTGGCACGACGTGGAGGCCGGAACCAGAATATCAGAGGTGCGTGGCGGCCGTGGCTGTTCCCCGCCAAAGTCGAGCACCGGCTGCTAGCAAGAAGAAAAACAAAAAGAAGAAGCCGCGCGCAGCGGGGTCAGCTGCCGTGGTAGTGACTTTTCTGCCGGCCCCCGCCGAAAAGGGCCTCACCTATAATGAGGTGATGGCCCGGGTGCGCGCAGCCGTAAACCTGACAGAAATCGGGGCAGAGGAAGGTCTACGCTTCCGGCAGACCGCCAATGGGGCGAAGCTGCTGGAACGTCCCGGTGCCGATAGTTCTGGCATCGCGGACAAACTAGTGGCGATGCTCCGCGTGGCGTTGCTGGAGGAAGAGGTGCGCGTGCACAGGCCGGTGAGGATGGCCGAGATTAGGATCACCGGCCTGGACGACTGCGCCACCAAGGAGGAGGTGGTAGCCGCGATAGCCGCCCAGGGTAGATGTGCCCCGGAGCGTGACCGTGGGCGAACTTCGTATAACGTGTCTGTGTCTAAGGGTGTCCCTGGTATGCCGATGTTACATGAGGCCCAGTCGCGTCACTCCCCAAAAGGTGGTCTATGGGTCGAGAGACACGGGGCCGAGTCGCACCACTTCTAGACACGTCACCACCGGTAGACAACCGATGAACGGGAGACTCTGTGAGGAGGATCTCAGGTCGCCACCACTTACCGCTCTGGGAGACTCACGCCAACAAATGAAACAATTACAATCTATTACACTTGAGTTTATTCACTACAAATTATTACAGCTTCAATGGTTTTAATTGTTCACACAGATTTAGTTACTGGTAAGGTATCCTCGTTAAATGTGTGTCGGTAGTTACACCGAACACACGAGAAAGTATTCAATGAAAGTGAGATTTAAATAACAATACTATAAACAAAGACGGTATCACCAGTTTACACCAGTAATACACCAAGGAACTGTTAAATTGACTTTGGTAAATACGTAATAAAACTTGCACTGCAGCTCGAGAGATGTTGATTGAAAAAAGGTTCGGACAAAGTGACTTGTCCTTTTATACGAATTGTCTTACGGTTCTCGAATGTTCCGCCTATAGTGCTGTGCTAATCACACCCTCGAACCACAGACAAGATAGTACAATCACGCCATGCTGTGTCGAGTAAGAGCACTAAGCAGTGTTTCATAATTATATTATTTCCCCACACTGCGCCAGGTATACGCTAGAGGGCGTTAATTTAAAAAAAAAAAAAATTTCAGTTTTCTAGCGTTACATTCGCTCAGGGTACTCCGGGGCCAGGTCGGCGTGGGCGCGCTGCCCTGTGGAAGCGGCCTTTTCCTTGGCACCCCTCCACCGGGAAGATCGACGGGGGATCCGGGGAGACTGCGCGTAGGCTGGATAGCGGCCCACGTGCGTCTCCAAGAACCATCTGCCTGGCGATGCCTCCGATGCTTTAGCACGGGGCACAGCCTCGCTAGGTGCACCAACTCGGTTGACCGCAGCGGTCTGTGTTTCCGTTGCGGACAGCTGGGCCACAAAGCGGCGTCCTGCACGGCCGCCCCGTACTGCGCTCTGTGCGCTGCGGCCGGGCGCAGGGCAAACCACCGCGTGGGAGGCAAGGCGTGTTTCCCGTCCGGTAATAGCACCGAATGAAACTGGCGCCGGAAATCAAAGCGCCGGCAAAAGAGAAGGTTGGCCAGAGGAGCACTGGCCAATGCTGTAATCCCCGCTGCGGCGCTGGTGCTGGAGGGCGGGGGCAGCGGTGAAGGGGAGGGGGCGATGGATGTGGTCCAACAGTAATGGACCGCACCTGTCGCTTCCTCCAATGAAACCTGAACCACTCCGCCAGAACTCAGGACATGCTGTCTCAGAGCATGGCGGAGTGGTCCATAGATGTGGCCGTGGTCGCCGAGCCGTACTTCGTTCCCCCGGCAAATTATTGCTGGTTTGGGGACGATGGCGGCCTGGCGGCCATAGTTATAAGAATAGACGCGGCGATCCCCCCCTGGCCGATGGTGACCAGGGGCCAAGGGTTCGTCGCAGTGCAGCTGTAAGGGACCGTCGTGATTGGGGCATACTTCTCCAAACAGGCCTATCGTCGAGTTCGGACATTTCCTGGGTGGGATCGGGGCGATTGATAAGCCGCCTCGCTCCTCGTCCAGTGATTCTCGCGGGGGACCTCAATGCGAAGTCTCTCGCATGGGGCTCCCCCCACTCGGAAACACAGGTGGCAGGCACTATCACAGGCTAACAGGCTAGCGATTTCCTAAACCCTTCCCGGCTTCTGGCCAGTCTTTTTCAAGAGTAGATCCCCGCTCGGTATCCGCTTGCTGTAGCATTATACAGCCCGAGCTGGTTCCTTTGCCTTTTCCCCGCTGATCGCTGTTTTCACGGCATAGGCACTCCCTCTCCTGCTCCTTGCTGTCTTTACAGTACAGGGGGGCTTAACACCATCCGGGGACTCCGGGGAGTTGAACAAAAGCCCCCACCCCCCCCCCCCCCCCCCCGGGCACGAAGACCGAAGATGAACAATGAAGAAGATAGTGATATTGTCTGGTTCCTCCGGGATAGGTACCCGTCAATTAGGACCGAGTACCTAGAACTTAGGGCCGCTCGTGGCAATCCCTCCCCCCCGTGACCCTCGCCGCGTACCTTTAACCGTGCCTCGGAGACATGCGCCGCGCCTCCCGCCGCCGTAACAAGTTCGAGCGCACGGTCCCACGGAGCGACTCGTGTAACGCCTAACGCTACCCACAACCCCGCGCCCGCGTCGATTATCTTTGATTTTTTGGGATCAACAATAATTATATAAAAAGAACAAGGCAGTTTGTAAAAGTTTAATTCTAATAATAAATCTTATCCGCTTACAGTGTACTTGATACTACACACGTTAACAAAGAGAAAATAAATCCTTTTTTCATAAAAATTATTTGTTTGAATTGGAAATAGATCGTTTGGCCTAACACTCAGGACAATAACGAGATGTATCGGATTGGAATAGTACTACACCTTTTCTCTTTATGGGTGATGTAACAATCAAACATTGGCTAAATTATTTTCAATAAAGAAAGTACTCAGGTACTCAATAAGAGTAATTTCTTAATCAAGTGTCCAGAAAGTCTAATGCTTATGAAGTGCAAGGAGTTCAGCTTTGTCAGATCGGGTGATTAAAAACTAATATGTAAATTGTAACAAGCCAATGATGTAGGTGGCGCAGAACCCCGCGAAGCCAAAAAACATTGTCAAGTCCATCGGGAAGTTTTTCCAAAGGGTGTACCTTATAGAGTGCACTTCAACATAATCTAATGCATTATATATTGCAGTTCTATAGTTATCATCTGGAAATAGCAAAAGAATTAAAAAATAAGTATCAAGTTACTTATTGAATACTAAGCTGTGTTTAATAAATATTATTTACTAGTTAAATCTAGACATGTTTCACTGTGGCTAATGGTCAGTACGAGTGAAATGCATTTGCCTGTTATACGACTATTAAGATTTAGACGTTAATGATAATCATCTCAGAATCACTTATAATGTGTCAACTAAACAAGGCTTAATACCAAAAGTGATGCATCAGCTGATAAATGTTACATTCTTTGAATGATATTTATGTAACCAACCAAAATTATAGCTCAAAGCTATTAAGCACTCACAACCAGGTTCTAGGCTTGAAAATATTTCATTTAACATTCAAAATTACCTGTATAGTCAACGAGTTGATCGGCCAGTGCATATTTAATTTCATCCAATTCATTGACGTTCATCTCAACTAGCACAGGTGGTGCACATGTCACGAAGCCAGCTAACAGAATACCAAAAATCCACGATGAAATAAGATAAGTATTCTGAAAAGATTAAATACGTGATAGTGAATATATTGAAGTCGTTTCGTCCCAAAAGATAAGATGTCCAAGGCCTTTGTATCGAGCCATGCTACTGTGCCGGTGCTCCGCAGGCATTTTTGTAATGGAAATCTCGCTTAGTAAATGTTGACGAGGTGCTTTTTAGTGAAGAGATAACATCGCGTAATTAAAATCAAGCCGACAAATATTATAATTTGAAAGCTGGTAAGACAAACTACGAATCACGGGATCTAAAACTATGGGATCTAGCTAAAAGCACGAAATAGATTTTGTGTTCCAAACAAGCCATCCAACCAAGTCATCCAATAAAAACACAAAGAATATTATAGTTAAAGATAAAATTTTAATATAAATTGCCAAAAAGTATTTCATTGCTGTTCGGTCTTATAACATAAATTATCTGCAAAACATGATCTTCATCTCGAACTCTCTGAACTTTGATTATGTCTATCGACTGTTGACTTCAATTTCATCCATAGATGAACGAACAAACCGAATAAAATCATAACAGGAGAGCGTAAGTAGATGCCACAACGTGAATGCCGCTCACATTTACTTTGTTGATAGTATCAAAGATGTTGTTGTTGAAATAAAGTATGGAAACGGTCACTTACCTTGAGATATGAGTACAGTGAGTGAAATAGGCAGGGTGATGATACCTTTTTTTTTTTTTTTTTTTTTTAACGCTGGGGAATCAATTTACGGATACCCGGTCGAGGGGGGTAACGAACCGGGTTATGTCGGACTCCGGCGCCTCCTGAGAGGAAGAAGGGGAGAAGAGAAGGGCCGAGGTCCTTCACCTCCCCCAATTTCTCACAGGAGACTACGCCTTGAAAAAGGCGCGCGAAGCACTTGCCCCGCAGAACGACTACCGACTAAACCCCATCGAGCTCCACCACACCGACTACACGAAACTTACGGTACCGCGATGCGCGCCGAAAGTCTCGCCTTAGGCGGTACCCGTACCAATGTTAAGACGGGATTTCATCCCCGGGAAAATCCCATAGAACCTCGTCTCGGGCGACACACCGTGAGCGGCGCACAGGAGCCACCTTGCACCGCTTCACCACCGGACCAACAGTCGAGTGCCGGGAGCCCCCGCACCCGGCACTCGATAGTCCCTACGAGGGCTGAGCGGCGGCCTCTCGCACGCGCCGTCCACCCCGCCTTCTGCGCTGAGGAGCCGAAGAGGGATCCCATTCCCTTTCGCGCTCCTCAGCCTCACGAAGCGCCATGACCAAGTCACAGAACCCAGCCATGGCCTCCCACGAACTCCGGTCCTCTACCATACGGGCGACGATAGCCCTCAAAGAGAGGTCCTGCCCCAACACCGCAACGAGGTTTCGCCGCGGGTGTTCCCACCGTGGGCACGCTTCTAGCGCGTGCTGAGCGTCATCGTTCGGGTGCCCGCACTGGTGGCAGCCCGGATGTGGCTCCCTTCTGCAGACTCTCCACAGATACCTCCCGAAGCATCCATGCCCCGAAAGGACCTGGGTGAGGCGAAAGGAGAGCTCACCATGTCGCCGGTCCGACCATGCCTCCAGCACAGGCACCAGAGCCTCGAGCGTGCGCTGACGAGTGGCCGAAGTTCGGCCGAGCTCCTCCAGCAAGCGCTCTCTCCATTTGGCATACGCCAGACCACGCGCAGCATGCCTCCATCGATCGACAACCGACGGGCCGGGTGTCTGTTCCCGAGTCGAGGACTGTCTTCTCCATCGGTATGTCGCGGCCAAGATTTCGGCCTCGAGGTCCCACGGTAAGGATCCGGCGAGGGCACAGGCCACATCCTGAGAGATGGTACGGTACCCCCTGATGACCCTCACCGCGAGCGCCCGCTGAGCTCTGAGCAGCAGAGCCGCGTTTCGCGCGGTAAGTGCGGGCGACCACACGGGAGCACCGTACAGGGCCATACTACGCACCTCTCCCAGGTACAGTCGCCGGATAAGGGCGCTGCATCCACCGGTGTTGAGAAGAAGACGGGTCAGCGCACCCGCCGTCCCCATCAGCCTTGGAACCAGCATTTTGAAATGGTGGTCGAATCTCCATTTGTGTCCGAATGTCCAACACAAGGCCCAAATACTTGAGCTTCGGCTGGACAGCAATGGTGACACCACCGACTACGAGATTCGCGCCTTGAGGCGGCCCCTCCCGAGCCGAGTGGAAGCACACTGCTTCGGATTTATGAAGGGCCACCTCGAGGCCGAGTCTCTTTATTCGACTCACCACAGTCGCTACACCTGCTACAGCCAGGATGGCTGCTGACCGGTAGTCGTCTCCGCGGGCCGTCACCAGCGTGTCGTCAGCGTAGCAAACCACTTCGACGCCACGCAGGTTAGCCCCACGGAGGACCCAGTCGAAGCCTATATCCCACAGGAGCGGACCCAGTACCGACCCCTGTGGAACCCCCCGCGACACTGTTTTCCGTCCCCAGGGTGATGGTACCTACCCGTGTGGAATCACAAAACGTCCTACCACCAGTAATTACGCAAATTATAATTTTGCGGGTTTGATTTCCATTACATAACCCTATTCCTTCACCGTGGAAGTAAATCGTGAACATTTGTTAGGTACGTATTTCATTAGATAAATTGGTACGTGCCAGCGGGGTTCGAACATCAGTGCATCGCTAGATACGAATGCACCGGACATCTTACCCTTTAGGCCACGACGACTTCAAATAAGAGAGAGAAAGGTTTTGAAAAGTAATTCTTTTTATAGAATAGAAAATGAGTCGAGAAAAAGATTGTTACTCACCAGATATCCAGGGTTATTAATGCAAAAGTAAATTAGAGTCATAATCTTCCCGAACATGAAGACGAAATTGAAAGTCACCTAAAATATGAAGTATAGAATTTAACTACATTTTTACTAATTAAGAATCGAAAATCAAAATCAAAATGCACTCACTAAATTCCGTGTTGCTAGTTTTGTTATTCTAATGCTTGCAATTACTTTTTTGTAAGCATTCAAAAAGTTTTCTATTGATTTAGCCTTTTCATCTTCAGCCAAGTCGGACTCCAGCGCATTAACTAATATTTTTCTAAGAGATCTCATTCTGATCCAGACCACATCAAACATAATAATCGTGGTGAATCTACTCAGTAGCGTGGTCAAGAACATCATAGAAGCCAAAATAACACTAAAAGTGAAACACGATGCTCTCGCACCACACATCAGCGTCGATGACAGTATATGTGAAACTATTACCAATAATGCGATAAAATGTGTAGCAACACATTTTGTAGCTATGAACTCATTAGGACCTGATGTTAACTTGTTCATTTCAATGCAAAAAGACATGAAACTTGATTCTCCCGTATAGAGTGGCAACAAAATATGAATTGACACTTCAGCAAATGTTATAAAGGAGTAAAAGAAGTTAGTTAAAGATACACCACTTGTGAAGATGTATAAATTGTAGTGCAAATTTAGACAGTAGATGATAAAACAGTATAATCTAGCAATGCATCTGATTTTGAAAGAGGAGCTACAGTCGTAATATAATCCACAAAACATTCTGAGATATATAACATATCGAATGGTCGAAAAAAAATGAATACATTTAGAAACCTGTCTCGAAACAAAATTTGTGTAGCACATTTTACCATCAGAATATATCGTGTGGCCTATGTCGCTGTCAAGTAATTCGTACGAAAGCTTTTTAATCGTCGATATAAATGTACAGAGCTTATCAATAAAGGTTTGTCCTATACCAGATACAATTACTATGTTATTTTGTTGAGTACTATTTTTTAAAGTTTGTTCAATATTGTACGGAAAATAAAAAGAAAATGTGTATAAATTGAGGTCAATCATAATTATTTTATAATTATATCACAGCCTATGTTCTATTCTGATACATTTAATATAGGTAATAGATTGTGACATTTCATAGAAAGCCCTTAATACGTACTTAGAAGTCCAGTAGTTTTTGCCCTATAAAAATTTTACACAGAAAGCAGCAAACGGTTTTAAAGGTTTTTTTTGGTCGCCGGACTTGCGCCCTCCAATGGGGATGCCGGGTGGAGCATGTCGAAGTCGCACTGACCAAAACCTCCTGTCACTCAACAACCAACGTCCAAACCTCGCATGAGACAGAACTCATGAAAAGGTAAATGGGAGAAGTGAGGCGTTTAGTGCGGAGCACATCTCTCCCATCACCCTCCCCCTCGAGACGCCGGACTGGCGGTCGTCGGCGCCACGACCACCAGCCCTCTCGGTCGGCAGGCTATTCGAAGCCCGCCTAGATGGCGCCGGTTCGAGTGAGTTATCCAACGGAATACCCCCCTGGGTCAGAACCAACGCGGCTCGAGGATAGCCGGCCTTCCATCACCCGGATGCTCTTGGGTACAGCGTGCAAAGCAGGATGCACGTCGTCTTCTTAGGCCCCCTCGCCGGTCCCCAGGCCGACATGTGAGGGGGACCCGAAACACATAGAGGGCCAGGGCTTGGGCGAGATCCACCTCCCTGGCCCCCACTCAACGGCAGCGGGCTTGTGCGTCTCTCACGCGTCCCGCCGCCTCCTTGTGGTCCCACACCGCGTTGTGGGCGACGGACAGGCTCCGGCCACCGTCGGACAAGCCGTAAACCCCAGTCATGGGGAACGGGGGCTCCTGCCTTTACTGGTCGGAGCCCCGAGGACGCAAACCTCTTCAAAAATGCCCCAATCCCAAGCTCGACACCCGGCGATGGGATGTATGGCTGGAGGGTATCCAGTCCCGAGGGTGTCATAGATCCCAGGGGACGAAACCCCTGGTTAATAAAAAAGAAATTCATGATGATGGACAATTGTACAAAGTAGGTCCCCCAGGAGGGTACCGCCCGCGAGTCGTGCGGAGAATCCCTCCGTGCTTCCACCTCAGTGAAAGCACGCTGCCCCACGTATTCTGGAGGGGGCAATAATTGCCAGGATGAAGGAGGCTGTGCGACGGGCAGCGGAATTCCCGTCGAACCGAGGCGCTCCCCGATCGCCGGCTCGATGCGCTCTGCGCTCACCAGCGACTCGGGTGCGACCAACCCCACCAGACCATCGGTGGGGAAAAAGAGGGGGCGAAGGAAGACCCCACTACCAACGTTCGACGATGGCGGCGCGTCATCTTCCAGCATCGAGGTGCCGGAAAAGACGCTGGCCATCGAGGTTGCGGGGCCTGCCACAACGAAAGACACGATGCCCGCTCCCCAGCGGGAACCAGTAAGGAGGAGGGGCGCAGTGTCACCAGCGACGTTGTGGAGTCGATGTCGACGTCGGTCGCGTCCCTGGCTAGCGGGGACGAGGCATTCCGCGACCTCGACCTTGCGCTGGTCAATCTGGCTAAGCTGCTGTCGACCGTGGCTGCCAATGGCGCCGAGCCAGGCAGCAGCTTCGGGAAAAGGCTCCGGGAGGGAGCCGCTATGGTTAGGACAAAGCTGATCTCCACCATGTCCAAACTCGTCGCGCAGCTTGACTCCGGGGAGAGTCGCATTCTGGAGGACTCCCCGGTCTTGCGAGAGGGCACTCCCTTGTCGCCGACTCCCGGAGCCTTTTCCGGAAGCTGTTGCCTGGCTCGGCGCCATTGGCAGCCATGGTCGACAGCGGTGATGGCCCGGGGGCGTGCAGCCGTAACGCCTGACAGAAATCGGGGCAGAGGAAGGTCTACGCTTCCGGCAGACCGCCAATGGGGCGAAGCTGCTGGAATATCCCGGTCCCTATAGTTCTGGCAACGCGGACAAATTAGTGGCGATGCTCCGCGTGGCGTTGCCAGAGGAAGAGGTGCACGTGCACAGGCCGGTGAGGATGGCCGAGATTAGGATCACCGGCCTGGACGACTGCGCCACCAAGGAGGAGGTGGCAGCCGCGATAGCCGCCCAGGGGGATGTGCCCCGGAGCGTGACCGTGGGCGAACTTTGCTCAGGGTACTCCAGGGCCAGGTCGGCGTGGGTGCGCTGCCCTGTCGAGGCGGCCGCTTCCTTAGCACCCCTCCACCGGGAAGACCGACGGGGGATCCGGGGAGACTGCGCGTGGGCTGGTTAGCAGCCCACGTGCGTCTCCAAGAACCACCTGCCTGGCGATGCCTCCGATGCTTTAGCACGGGGCACAGCCTCGCTAGGTGCACCAGCTCGGTTGACCGCAGCTGTCTGTGTTTCCGTTGCGGCCAGCTGGGCCACAAAGCGGCGTCCTGCACGGCCGCCCCGTACTGCGCTCTGTGCGCTACAGCCGGGCGCAGGGCAAACCACCGGGCGGGAGGCAAGGCATGCTTTCCGTCCGGTAATAACACCGAATGAAACCGGCGCCGGAAATCAAAGCGACGGCAAAAGAGAAGGTTGGCCAGAAGAGCACTGGCCAATGCTGTAATACCCGCTGCGGCGCCGGTGCTGGAGGGCGGGGACAGCGGTGAAGGGGAGGGGGTGATGTGGTCCAACAATAATGGACCGCACCTATCGCTTCCTCCAAGGAAACCTGAACCACTCCGCCAGAGCTCAGGACATGCTGTCTCAGAGCATGGCGGAGTGGTCCATAGATGTGGCTGTGGTCGCCGAGCCGTACTTCGTTCCCCCAGCAAATTATTGCTGGTTTGTGGACGATGGCGGCCTGGCGGCCATAATTATAAGAAGAGACGTGGCGATCCCCCCTCTGGCGATGGTAACCAGGGGCCAAGGGTTCGAAGCAGTGCAGCTGTAAGGGACCGTCGTGATTGGGGCATACTTCTCTCCGAACCGGCCTATCGTCGAGTTCGGGCATTTCCTGGGCGGGATCGGGGCGATTGCTCGCCGCCTCGCTCCTCGTCCAGTGATTCTCGCGGGGGACCTCAATGCGAAGTCTCTCGCATGGGGCTCCCCCCGCTCGGAAACACAGGTGGCAGGCACTATCACAGGCTAGCGATTTCCTAAACCCTTCCCGGCTTCTGGCCAGTCTTTTTCAAGAGTAGATCCCCGCTCGGTATCCGCTCGCTGTAGCATTATACAGCCCGAGCTGGTTTCTTTGCCTTTTCCCCGCTGATCGCTGTTTTCACGGCATAGGCATTCCCCCTCCTGCTCCTTGCTGTCTTTACAGCACAGGGGGGCTTAACCCCATCCGGGAACTCGCCTTCCGGCGAGTTGAACAAAAGCCCCGGGGCCGCCCCCCCCCGGGCAAGAAGACCGAAGATGAACAACGAAGAAGATAGTGATATTATCGGGTTCCTCCGGGATAGATACCGGTCAATTAGGGCCAAGTACCTAGAACTTAGGGCCGCTCGTGGCAATCCCTCCCCCCCCGTGACCCTCGCCGCGTACTTTAACCGTGCCTCGGAGACATGCGCCGCGCCCCCCGCCGCCGTAACAAGTTCGAGCGCACGTTCCCACGGAGCGACTCGTGTAGCGCCTAACGCTACCCCCACCTGGCGCCCGCGTCGATGATCTTTGATTTTTTGGGATCAACAATAATTATATAAAAAAACAAGGCAGTTTGAAAAAGTTTAATTCTAATAATAAATCTTATTCGCTTACAGTGTACTTGATACTACACACGTTAACAAAGAGAAAATAAATCATTTTTTCATAAAAAAATATTTGTTTGAATTGGAAATAGATCGTTTGGCCTAACATTCAGGACAATAATGAGATGTATCGGATTGGAATAGTACTACACATTTTCTCTTTATGGGTGATTTAAGGATTAAACATAGGCTAAATTATTTTCAATAAAGCAAGTTCTCAGGTACTCAATAAGAGTAATTTCGTAATCAAGTGTCCAGAAAGTCTAATGCTTATGAACTGCGAGGAGTTCAGCTTTGTCAGATCGGGTGATTAAAAACTAATATGTAAATTGTAACAAGCCAATGATGTAGGTGGCACAGAACCCCGCGAAGCCAAAAAACATAGTCAAGTCCATCGGGAAGTTTTTCCAAAGAGTGTACCTTATAGAGTGCACTTCAACATAATCTAAAGCATTATATATTGCAGTTCTATAGTTATCATCTGGAAATAGCAAAAGAATTAAAAAATAAGTATCAAACTCCTTATTGAATACTAAGCTGTGTTTTTTAAATATTATTTACTAGTTAAATCTAGACATGTTTCACTGTGGCTAATGGTCAGTACGAGTGAAATACATTTGCCTGTTATACGACTATTAAGATTTAGACGTTAATGATAATCATCTCAGAATCACTTATTATGTGTCAACTAAACAAGGCTTAATACCAAAAGTGATGCATCAGCTGATAAATGTTACATTCTTTGAATGATATTTATGTAACCAACCAAAATTATGGCTCAAAGCTATTAAGCAATCACTACCAGGTTATAGGCTTGAAGATATTTATTTCATTTAACATTCAAAATTACCTGTGTAGTCAACGAGTTGGTCGGCCAGTGCATATTTAATTTCATCCAATTCATTGACGTTCATCTCAACTAGCACAGGTGGTGCACATGTCACGAAGCCAGCTAATAGAATACCAAAAATCCACGATGAAATAAGATAAGTATTCTGAAAAGATTAAATACGTGATAGTGAATAAATTCAAGTCGTTTCGTCCCAAAAGATAAGATGTCCAAGGCCTTTGTATCGAGCTATGCTACTGTGCCGGTATTCGAGCTCCGCAGGCATTGTTGTAATTAAAATCTCACTTAGTAAATGTTGACGAGGTGCTTTTTAGTGAAGGTATAACATCGCGTAATTAAAATCAAACCCACAAAAATTATAATTTAGAACTTAGACTTCGAGGTCCTCAAAAATTATAATTTAGAACTTAGACTTCGAGGTCCTAAGGGATCGGCTCGGGGGGCTTTTTGAAGCGTGTCTCGAGTCGGGACGATTCCCGTCGAAATGGAAGACGAGCAGACTAGTCCTGTTGAGGAAAGACGGGCGCCCCACGGACTCACTCGCGGGCTATCGCCCCATCGTGTTGCTGGACGAGGCGAGCAAAGTGTTGGAGAGGATCGTGGCTGCCCGCATCGTCCGGCAACTGACCGAGACGGGTCCCGATCTTTCAGCGGAGCAGTACGGCTTCAGACGGGGCCGCTCAACGATTGACGCGATTTTGCGCGTGCGTGCCCTCTCCGACGAGGCCGTAACTCGGGGCGGGGTGGCAATGGCGATATCTTTAGATATAGGTAATGCCTTCAACACCCTGCTCTTGTCAGTAATCGTGGAGGCGCTGAAGGTTCACGGCGTCCCCGTTTACTTCCGCCGGCTGATCGGCTCCTATCTAGAGGACAGGTCGATCGTATGCGTCGGACACGGTGGGACGGTGTACCGCTTCCCCGTCGAGCGCAGTGTTCCGCAAGGGTCTGTCCTGGGCCCCTGTGGAACATCGGCTACGACTGGTTCCTGCGGGGCGCCCTACGGGGTCCCCTCCCCGGGTTAAGTGTCATATGCTGTGCCGACGACACGTTGGTCGTAGCTCCGGGGAGGGACTAGCGGGAGTCTGCCCGTCACTAGGATCCGAGGGTTCGGGCTCGAGGTGGCGCTCGACAAAACCCCGGCCCTGTTATTTCACGGACCGGGACGGGCGCCACCTGTGGGTGCCCACCTCGTAATCGGAGGCGTTCGCGTCTGGGTCGGGTTGACCGGTCTTAGGTACCTAGGCCTCGAACTGGATGGTCGGTGGAGCTTCTGCGCTCACTTTGAAAAGTTGGGCCCTCGGATGATGGCGACGGCCAGCTCTTTGAGCCGGCTTCTTCTTAACGTCGGGGGTGCCGATGAGGTGGCGCGCCGCCTATACATAAGGTTGGTGCGGTCGATGGCACTATACGAAGCTCCCGTCTGGTGCCAGGACCTGACCCGCGAGAACGTCACCGCGCTGCGACGTCCACAGCGCACGATTGCGGTCAGGACCATCCGAGGATACCGCACTGTCTTCTACGAGGCGGCGTGCTTGCTCGCCGGGACGCCACCCTGGGACCTGAAGGCAGATGCGCTCGCTGCCTATTGCAGGTGGCGTAGCGACCTCCTCTCTAGGGGGGAGGGGCACCCTGAAGAAGGAGTAGTTAGAGCGCGGATGCTCCGATCTTGGAGGTCCGTGCTGGAGGCGTGTACTCGCCGTCTAGCGGACCCATCGGCTGGCCTCCGTACCGTTGAAGCGGTCCGCCCGGTTCCCGCAGACTGGGTGTACTGCGACCGCGGACGCCTCACCTTCCGGCTGACACAAATGTTGACCGGCCATGGTTGGTTTGGCCGGTCCGTTCACAAGATAGCCGGAAGGAAACCAACGGCACAGTGCCACCATTGTACAGACTGCGACGAGAATGACACAGCGGAACACACATTAGCGCGTTGCTCTGGATTCGACGTGCAACGCGCCGCCCTGGTCGTGGTCATAGGAGACGACCTCTCGTTGCCGCGCGTCATGGCTACAATGCTCGGCAGCGACGAGTCCTGGAAGACGATGCTCGACTTCTGCGAGTCCACCATATCGCAGAAGGAGAACAGCGCAGAGCACATACACTACGCGCCCCCTAGGCGCGGGGACCTCGTCGAGGCTCGGACCCCGGCCCGAAAAAAAAAGATACGTATTTCATCACAAAAATTGGTACTTACCAGCGAGGTTCGAACATCGGTGCATCGCTATATACGAATGCACCGGAAACCTTATCCTTTAGGCCACGACTACTTCAAATGAGAGAAAGAAAGGTTTTGAAAAAAATATATTTTTAGAAAACAGAAAGTGACTCGAGAAAATTATTCTTACTCACCAGATATCCAGGGCAATTGATGCAAAAGTAAATTAGAGTCATAATCTTCCCGAACAAAGAGACGAAATTGAAAGTTACCTAAAATAGAAAGTAGTATTAATATATTATAAGTATAGGATTTAATTACATTTTTATTTATTAAAATCGAATAAATAAAAACTCAAAATGCACTCACTAAATTCCGTGTTGCTAGCTTTGTTATTCTAATGCTTGCTATTATTTGCTTATAAGCTTTCAAAAAACTTTCTATTGATTTAACCTTTTCATCTTCAGATAAGTCGGACTCCAGCGCATTGACTAAAATTTTTCTAAGAGACCTCATTCTGATCCAGACTAAATCAAACATTATGATCGTAGTAAATCTACTCAGTAGCGTGGTTAAGAAGGTCATAGAAGCCAAAACAACACTAAAAGTGAAACATGATACTTCCGCCCCACATATCAGCGTCGATGAAAGTATATGTAAACCTATTACAAAAAATGCGATAAAATGTGTAGCAACACATTTCGTTGCTACAAAATCAATAGGACCTGATGTTAACTTGTTCATTTCAATGCAAAAAGACATGAAATTTGATTCACCCGTATAGAGTGAGAACAAAATATGAATTGACACTTCAGCTAATGTTATAAAGGTGTGTAAGAAGTTAGTTAAGGATACACTACTTGTGAAGATGTATAAATTGTAGTGCAAATTTAGACAGTAGATGATAAAACAGTATAATCTAGCGATGCATCTGATTTTGAAAGAAGAACTACAGTTGTAATATAATCCACAAAACATTCTGAGATATATAACATATCGAATGGTCGAAAAAAAATTTATACATTTAGAAACCTGTCTCGAAACAAAATTTGTGTAGCACATTTTACCATCAGAATATATCGTGTGGCCTATGTCGTTGTCAAGTAATTCGTACGAAAGCTTTTTAATCGTCGATATGAATGTACAGAGCTTATCAATAAAGGTTTGTTCTATATCAGAAACAATTACTCTGTTCTTTTGTTGAGTACGTACAGTTTTTAATTTTTGTTGAATATTATATGGACAAAAGAAGAAAAGCTTGTACCTATCTTATTGTATTGATCTCAATCATAATTATTTTATATTATTTTATAGCCTACGTTCTATTCTAATCCGAGTATACCTTATATCTTCAAACGAGCAATTCTTGTATATATATATATATACGAGATGCATATTATATATAATATATATATATATGTCGTGGATAACGACATTTAGTTGTCGTGGATAACGACTTTTAGTAATATTAAGACGGTGGTTTTGATTATTATTTTAAATGATGAAATGTTGTTTTGATAAATATCACAAAACGAAGGGTAGACTCCGTAACGCCACAGTATAAAATGGCGGTACGTGGACAGAGTCGTGGCATTCCGTGTCAGACAGTAATTCCGTCCGTCTCAGTCAGTGAGTCTCTGTCAGTCAGTCAGTCGGTCAGTCGGTCTGTCGGTATATGCAACGAAACTGTCGGTTTACCCTGTCATTGTGAAAGTTGTGTGTGTTGAGTTTCAATAATTATTATTCAAAAGGTTTTATTGACTAAATTGAGTTCAATCGGATACGAGCGATGACGGAACCTACCGCTCAGCCATCCCTGACGTGTGCCGACATCAGAAGTGAGATCAGGACTCTACTCTCACTGGCGTGACGTGTTTGAACATGTTCGAAGTACAGCAAAAAAAACATGATGCAGATCAGAACACTAGTAGTGGTACGCCACAAGAGCGTGAATGCAGCATACGTAAGTCGTGTAATAACGTCTGTGTTACCTCGATGGAAGATCTGAGCCACGAAGAAATCGTCACATCTTACGTTCTGGCTCATGTTGCCCAGTTTGACTGTCGACTTCATCACATGGCATTTACTAGCGGAAATACAACACGTAACAAGCTATTGCAAGAAATTAAGGCAAGTGCAAATCTCAAGTGAAACTTCGATCGCAATAATGGATCTGTCATGACGAGTGGGTAGTTCCGACAAGAATTATTTTAAGCGGCTGACTTTTGCTAGAGTTACATGGCACTAGTGTAGTAAACCAGGACATGAGACTGTGAATTGTCGCTGAAATTTTAGAATCTACTAGATTCAATACCAATAACACTACACGTTCGATGACTTCGGGCTCCAGCAAGCAAGCAAACAAGAAAGCAAGCAAGTTTCCGTGGGGAAGAAAAATTGACACATCTGAAGTCGTCGTGACCTGTAAGATAAGACGTCCGGTGCGTTCGTGTCTGGCGATGCGGCGGTGTTCGGGTTCCGCTGGCGGATGCAGGTTTTTCCGGTGAAGTGCGAGCTTGACAAGTGTTCGCGGTTGGCTTCCTCAGTGTGGGAGTAACATCGTGTAGGAGAGGTGGAACCCGTAAAATTGTAGTTTGCGTGGTGGCTGGTAAGATTTGTTGCGGTAAGAAGTTTGCATGGTGGTAAAATGTCATGTGAGTCTGCACAGGTAGCCGGAGGTGAGACTTCCGCGGTCGCGGCCCACCCAGTCCGCGAGAACCGGGCAGATCGCCTCGACGGTACGGAGGCCGGCCGACGGGTCCGCCAAACGACGAGACCACGCCTCCAGCACGGACTGCCGAGATTGGAGCCCCCGCGCTCCGGCTGCACTTGCGCTAGGGCGCGCCGCCTCGTAGGAGACTGTGAGGTATCCTTGAATGACTCTGACTGCGATCGCGCGCTGCTGGCGTCACAGCGCGGTGACGTTCTCGTGGGTAAGGACGTGGCACCAGACGGGTGCTCCGTATAGTGCCGTCGACCGCACGGGTACCATCACCCTGCCTATTTCTGCCGTGAAGCAGTGGTGTATTTCGGTTTGAAGGGTGGGACAGCGGTTATAACTATACTGAGACCTTAGAACTTCTATCTCAAGGTGTGTGGTGCGTTTACGCTGTGGATGTCTATGGGTTCCAGTAACCACTTAACACAAGGTGGGCTGTGAGCTCGTCCATACATTAAAACGAAGAGCGTAATCAAACGAAATTAGATACGAAGTTTAAAGGGCCGTTTAAAGTAGTTGAAGTATTGGATGGTGACCGTTACACATTGAAAGCTTTAAATTCAAAACGTACTTGCAAATACCCACATGATAGGCTAAGAAAAATGCCAGCATGACACATACCAGTCGAGGTTGATGTAAATGATGATGATGAAGAGCAAGCTTAAATTGTGGTGAAAACTCGAGTAAGGATAGTCTATCGGCCGTATTGTGTTCGACCGTACCAGTAGCTATTACGTAGTCGTAGCCCGGTAGAAATCGGTGTCTCTTGAGGCAACTCAAGTAGTCCGTGGGTGCGCGGTGCGCGTTTGGCTCTGGCGGAGGTCGGGGTCTGTAAAGACCATCGTGTGTAGTCAGCGGGTGATGCACACGGGCGATCCACGCTGTGGATGCGCATCATGAGGGCAATTGCGATTGCTGGTCGGCTGGAGAGCCGTGGCGTTAGATATTTTTACTCGGAAGTTTTCTTTGATCTGAGTTCCTGTAAGCTATGCCTGATTTGTACAGAGTAAATTTGAAGTTTGATGAACGACTGTGGTACGTGCTCTGGCTGCTGAATAGTGAACTTTGTATACCCTATTGTTTGATTTGGTTAAAATGGTATTAAAACAGTTTAAAGCTTTGATGACTTTAAAGTTTCCGATAAGTCGTAAAGTGTAGTCAGGAGTGATCGAGCGGAACAAGTGTTCTCGTGGATGTTTTTGATTGTAGGTTAACCATCACACGAGGACATGTACAATCAGGAAGACCATGTCGCAATCAACACGTGATTGCTGCAGCCAATACGAGATATGGGACGCAAGCACAGTCTGTCGGCGCTCGATGGGTCAACTATTCACCGGCCGAGCGAAGCGACGTGCCGGTAGCTGCGTAATATCGGTATTTTTGGTAAATAAGAACAATCTGGTGAGTCGTATTATTTTTATTTGGATTCTGGTGCCGAATGCTCTCTTGTCAAGAAATCTATTAGTAGTAGCTTCATAATTCAGCAATTTTATACGATTGTTCTCATAAAAGGTTTCTGTTATTTTGACTCAAAACTGTACGGAACAAATCCTATGCGATGGTTTATTGCTTACCTATTGTATGTAATGTACTACCTGATAGTTGTTTTAATCGGTTCAGTGAGATTGAGCATTCAACGAAATAGAACTCTTAAATCTAGTGTCCTTATTCGAAGCCCAGACTTGCGTTATTGATGACCAAGATCGCGATGAGCTCATGGAATTGTTCTTGACAAGAAGTGCTAGAAGCCGTACATCTTTTGAAGTGAAAACTTCTTTAGAATCGTTGTGATTTCAAACCGGATGCAACGAAAAAAAAAAAACGACAGCTGCGCCGGCAGCCAGGCCAGGAGCGTTCTATACGATTTTGTTGACACTAGTGATGTAGAAGATGTAGGATCAAATGACCACGATACAACTGACTGATTAAAGAGCGTCACACAGGGACGTGTGACGTGTCAGAATGGCCGTGTCGTGGATAACGACATTTAGTTGTCGTGGATAACGACTTTTAGTAATATTAAGACGGTGGTTTTGATTATTATTTTAAATGATGAAATGTTGTTTTGATAAATATCACAAAACGAAGGGTAGACTCCGTAACGCCACAGTATAAAATGGCGGTACGTGGACAGAGTCGTGGCATTCCGTGTCAGACAGTCATTCCGTCCGTCTCAGTCAGTGAGTCTCTGTCAGTCAGTCAGTCGGTCAGTCGGTCTGTCGGTATATGCAACGAAACTGTCGGTTTACCCTGTCATTGTGAAAGTTGTGTGTGTTGAGTTTCAATAATTATTATTCAAAAGGTTTTATTGACTAAATTGAGTTCAATCGGATACGAGCGATGACGGAACCTACCGCTCAGCCATCCCTGACGTGTGCCGACATATATATATATATATAAACATACATACGCTTTACCTATTTCTGCCGTGAACCAGTAATGCGTTTCGGTCTGAAGGGTAAGCCAGCCGTTGTAACTATACTGAGATCTTAGAACTTATATCTCGAGGTGGGTGGCGCATTTACGTTGTAGATGTTTATGGGCTACAGTAACCACTTAACACCAGGTGGGCTGCGAGCTCGTCCACCACTCTAAGCAATAAAAAAATACTGGGGTGTCCAATAAAAAGTGATTATGACTGTGACGCAATAATTTACTATTAAATGTTGTTTTATTTTTTGACAAAGTCAGTCACCTTTCACAATTATCCTTTTTTTTTTTTCGTGTTACAATTATTAATTGCCTATCCTTCAAATTCCACATTATTGTATGTACCACTACTACCAAGTGTTCCATATCGATCGTCTATTTGTCATTATAATAATAGTCAGCTTATTTTCTTTAGTCAATTTCAAGGATCCCGAAACTGCCAATGAGCAGTTAGCACGTGTAGTAGCATATATATATATAATATGAATCTCGGAAACGGCTCCAACGATTTTCATAAAATTTAGTATACAGGGGATTTCGGGGGCTACTAAGGTATATAAAGCTATAAGGAATGCCTTCAACACCCTGCCCTGGTCAGTAATCGTGGGAGCGCTGAAGGTTCACGGCGTCCCCACGTACTTCCGCCGGCTGATCGGCTCCTATCTAGGGGGACAGGTCGATCGTATGCGTCGGACACGGTGGGGCGGTGTACCGCTTCCCCGTCGAGCGCGGTGCTCCGCATGGGTCTGTCCTGGGCCCCCTGTGGAACATCGGCTACGACTGGTTCCTGCGGGGCGCCCTACGGGGTCCCCTCCCCGGGCTAAATGTCATTTGCTGTGCCGACGACACGTTGGTCGTAGCTCCGGGGAGAGACTAGCGGGAGTCTGCCCGTCACTAGGATCCGAGGGTTCGGGCTCGAGGTGGCGCTCGACAAAACCCAGGCCCTGTTATTTCACGGGCCGGGACGGGCGCCGCCTGTGGGTGCCCACCTCGTAATCGGAGGCGTTCGCGTCTGGGTCGGGTTGACCGGTCTTAGGTACCTGGGCCTCGAACTTGATGGTCGGTGGAGCTACTGCGCTCACTTTGAAAAGTTGGGCGCTCGGCTGATGGTGACGGCCAGCTCTTTGTGCCGGCTTCTTCCTAACGTCGGGGGTGCCGATGAGGTGGCGCGCCGCCTATACATGAGGTTGGTGCGGTCTATGGCGCTATACGAAGCTCCCGTCTGGTGCCAGGCCCTGACCCGCGAGAACGTCACCGCGTACCACCAGTATATGGAGCCACCAAGGCTTGCCGAACTCTTGTGAGTCCGCGCGGGTAGGTACCACCGCTTTACCTATTTCTGCCGTGAACCAGTAATGCGTTTCGGTCTGAAGGGTAAGCCAGCCGTTGTAACTATACTGAGATCTTAGAACTTATATCTCGAGGTGGGTGGCGCATTTACGTTGTAGATGTTTATGGGCTACAGTAACCACTTAACACCAGGTGGGCTGCGAGCTCGTCCACCACTCTAAGCAATAAAAAAATACTGGGGTGTCCAATAAAAAGTGATTATGACTGTGACGCAATAATTTACTATTAAATGTTGTTTTATTTTTTGACAAAGTCAGTCACCTTTCACAATTATCCTTTTTTTTTTTTCGGGCCTGGGGCCGAGCCTCCTACGAAGTCCCCGCGCCTATGGGGCGCGCGGGGTATGTGAGACTCAACGATCTGCAGGTGTTGAGAGCAGATTGCGGGCCCAAGGATTATCCTATCCTATCCAATAGGCTAAACACTCTGTAAAACTTTTTACAAAGCTAAAATTCCCTTTTTAGAGAGAAGAGAAAGAGAACTGATTGCTTTTCTTATTATGATTATTATATCTAATGTTTAAGCGATGCCTGCAGTTATTATCTTGTTTATTTTCAAAAAGAATGTATCCCATTATCACAGTTTATTTAACACCCCTTGTATGTCAAAATTGCAATCGCATTCGCCTTTGCGGCAGGATAATCAGAACAATATATTTTTATCTATTTGTGAAATGTTGTGTGTATATTGAATATTTAAAATTAACGTTCAAACAGTGCCAAATGTATACTCGTATACGCTGCTATTTTAACGATTACTAATTTGGCACTTTGTTTTAGAAGTCATTTCATACATAAAACCAGTTATGTGTCAATAACTACATAACTATTATTAAGTACCCAAATTAAACAGTCAACAATATTCTTCTGTTTTCATACTTCTAAATAGTGGAGAGAATTGAGCATATTTTTTTTGTTTTGTAGACATTTAGACATTTTAAGTACTAAGAGACATTTTATGTACTAATTTTAAGTCACATTATAAACTGATAAAATATTTGCATTTTATGTCCTCAGCCCCAGGTTTGTGGACATCCATACTATCCCCACTCACCGTAATGCTGGTTGAAACAGTACCGTTAATTCTGATTTACGGTGCTCTACCTACGAAACTGCCTTTAGTCTCTTTAGCTATATTTTTTCTTAAATCTTTTTTATTTGTACTAATCAAAATATGCAACCATGGTATCGATGCATCACTGCCAATGCACTGGTAATTTTCAATGGCCTTCTTGATGAAGTAAAGTGTGTGGGAGCTAACAAACTCCTCAAAAGCATTTTGGATTGCTTTTCGCATATTGATTTCTTTCCCGCCAAGAAATTGTTCAAACTATGGAAAAATTTAAAGAAATAGAAGACTCAAAACTTCCAATCCTAGCTCATGTAGGTTAGGCTGGCTTTGAGTCCATCCAGGCGGGCTCCCGGCCCGTCGACCGAGGGAACTGGTGGTCGTGTCGCTGGTGGCCGCCGTTCCGGCGTCTGGGAGATTGCGGGATGGATGTAATATGCTCTGCGTCGACCCTATCCTGCCGTCTCAATAACCCCTGGTCCGAGGTTGGACAGCCAACTGTGAGCGGCAGGAGTTTTTAGTGAGGTTCAACTCCCACATTCAATTCCCCCTGATCCGGTAATTTTCTCCAGAGAAAAAAAAAAGAGAGTCCGTTTGTTGGGCCGTATGTGATCAAAGGTTGTCGTGTAGGAGGAGCGGGGACGAGCGATTAGCCAAGGCTTGCCGAACATTTGCGAGTTTCTACATCATTGTGTCCAGTACAAAGTGAAGCTGAGGGTACAAAGAGCCACGAAGGGCTTTCAAGGACACGACCTTCAGCAATGAAGTATTCGACTAAGAAGAAGTGTCCAGTACAGCAATGCCAGTGCTACTTGGTGAGAAGCTATGATGAATTATACCAGTACTAGATAACCAAACAATGATCATAACTTTTGAGGCGTCGGTTTTCGTTTGAAGCATTGCGGCTCAAAATTCCTTCATTTCTTTAGCAATTCAAGGCATACCTGTATGCATTCGTCGCGCTAGCGATCGTTCGGTGCATTTAGCGGTACCCACTTATGAAATTTTTCACCTAGCCAATTCGATGCAAATGTACCAATATTGACGGCCGGGTGTCTATAAATTGGATTCCCAATGTAAAACAATGTTCCATTTTCATTACATGATGATCATTAATCATCAGTTCGGATCAGTTCAATTAGTTCAGATTAAAATCGCACTACGTTGCACAATAATATAATATACGATATAACTGTATAACTCCTACGATATAACTGTATAAGTTGCTAATTATTTTGTGTTTACTTGCATATTTTTAGTATTTATTTGTATTTAATCGTATGTACATAAGTCTATCTTTGTATTTCTTTTTCACATGTGTTTATAAGTATATATTTTTATGTAAGTTTATTAAGATATAGCACCGTCCGCTAGTTTGCTTATTCCTCTCCCTGCAAGGTTGCCTGGAAGAGATCGCTTTTAGCGATAGGCCGCCAATTTATGTCACCGTCTATTATTTGTGTTATATGGTTACTCTGTACATGTGGTGTCAAATAAAGTGTCATATTATTATTATTATCATTAAAAGCACATAAGTGTTATTATAAAAATTATGGCATCTTTCCCAAGATCTGACCCACCGTAAATTCTTATACACATGATCCAGATATGATAAGAAACTTATTAAGTCACGTATGTTTGAATATTGATATCAATTATAAAATAAAAATCTTATATTTCTTTGTCAATAACAAAGAACCTACAAATCTCTAACCCCTTGTCAGGCGAGACAAGTCGTATAAACCATTTGTTACACTTTCAATGCTCTGTGAACGCTGCTATATATCTCTTCACTATTCACTAGCTAGTCGTCTATCAATTCAAAGCGTTCGAATCCTATTAATCAACCGGTAACTTGATGTTTCTTCGGGGAAATGAACACGTTTTATTTCTGTATTCTTATAGAAAACTAAATTCTAAATATCCGACTAATATTTAAAGTCAACAGGCGGCTAATTTTAATTATATTTGTAACTGTTTAATGTTTCTTTTGTTATTTAAATGTTGAGGTAAATTCTGTTAATTTTAGGTTTTATTCAACTACTGCTTCTTTTCATTCGATTATTTTATAATCGATCGAATTGGTACATTTTGAAAACGTTAATAAAATAATTGTTTCCAATAATTTATCTGGTCATAGACGTAATAAAGACTGTCTTCAATCGCGAGTTGAATGCGTTTACCTAAACGATTTAAAGAAGAGATTATCAAATCGGTATGTATAAATTTCAAAAAAAATCCACCCATCCAAGCAATAAAAAAAATGTATTTTGTTAGTGTCATTCTACTAATTTAAATTATTATTATTTTTATCCTTGTAGACAGATGAGCATACGGCCCTACCTAATTAATGGTGTGTGGTTACCGAGTGAGTGGTCCTCGAGGACAACAGCAAAGCCAGTGGCAGAGCCAAGCCGCTGCCTACCGTTATGTAGTACCGTCTCCACAAGCCACGTTTGAAGTAGTTTTTTTTTTATTGCTTAGGTGGGTGGACGATGTCACAGCCAGCCTGGTGTTAAGTGGTTACTAAAGCCCGTAAACATCTATAACGTAAATGCCGCCATTCACCTTGAGATATGCGTTGTAAGGTCTCAGTATAGTTACGACTGCTGCCCCACCCTTCAAACCGAAACGCATTACTGCTTCACGGCAGAAATAGGCAAGTCGGTGGTACCTACCCGTGCGGACTTACAAGAGGTCCTACTATACTAATATGACAAACGTCTTACATGATAATAATCAAATCATGCACGGTCATCCGACCCCAATATAGGATTCCTTGTGTTATTTATACCAGAGACTGACATAATATATACTTATAAAAATTTTTTAAATAAATACTTTTATAGATAATAAACACCCAGACAAAGAGCGAACAAAGCTGATCGTTACATGAATATTTGCCCGACGTGGGAATCGAACCCACGACCCTCGGCGCCATACTCAATGGCGCTAACTACTGCACCACCGGGTCAGTCAAAGCTTACTCAAACTTACTTTAACATTTCCATTAAGACTAATTTAATGTTGGATGAAAATAAAATAAAACGCAACATTGACATTTTATTAAATCACATGTAATAAAAAATGTTCACCTCGGTTATCGTTTCAAATAAATTACAATTAACGTCGTGCCTTCGTCGAGATTAAATTCATTACAATAATGAGCAAATCGTTTCCGATCTTTTTTCAAACTTCGCTCCCGCGATGCATTCTGAAATTAGTGTTAAAATATGCAATTGAGATTGCTTAAAATAATTTTATTAGTTTGATTTTCATATTTTCTTTTTTAACAACTACCTTTAACGTTTGAATATTTTTGGCGTATTAAATGATTATTGCATTAACAATAAAATGAAAATAATAAACACGAAATTAAACAGTAAAATTTGTTTTAATAAAATATTCAAAAGTGCTAGTTGATTCTTGTTCATTTGAGATCTAACGACTAATCCTATAAAATATGAAACGCCATTTAACTTTTTACACCATAATGAATTATGTTGTTATTTAATTAGTATTTTCGACCTCATGATTTATAAATTGAATTAATTTTCAGAAAGGAAAAGAATAATTTTTTCATACACAGTTTTAACACTAATTCCAAATCGCTTAGAATTTGATAGTGCACTTTATATAGAACGATTATATTCTAAATTTAATTTGAAAATAGTATTATTATTATTATTTATATTACAATTTTCCACTAATAATCTTTCTATACACGCTGCAGGTATTATTCGTTTTTACATTTATAAGTGACGATATTGTATACGACATATTTAAAACATAAAATTTCCGTAATAAGAAAACCAACATGAAATTGTCTTGTAATCTATAAAAAGAACAATAACGAGGATAGAGAGTTATCCGGCTCCTCGTTCCTTCGTCACCTAAAAATAATTCTAGAGTTCAATTCGTCTACATTGATCTTTTAATCGAGCCGGCACTTATTGTGACACTTCATTAAATATTTACAATCGCGAGACTAGTGTGAACCAACACTATCCATTAAACAACAATAATCTTGAGATTCATTAACATATAATTATACTAAGAATAAAAGTATTGTCAATTTACAAAAGTAATTCATGGAAAAACATTTATTACATACTCTTTGGCTTTATTTGACTACAAAATAACGCGGAAATTGAAGAATTATTGAGTCACAGATACATTGTAACAGCTTATTTGTTGATACGATAACGATTTATCGGATCCGATACAATGTTACCGACTCAACGACTAGCTATTTATTACAAGCGGCTGCGAGGGGTGAGTGGCGTTGTATGCGTATCAAATGAGGCGACAATTTATTCGTTGAAGTGCAGCGACACAGGCCGATAATAACTTTTACGTAATACATACGTACCGATGACGTACTCTTGAACCAATGATACAATCAAGGATGAATGAACATTGTGTAAAAAGATCTCAGGAAATTATTAAAATCGTTTTTTTTATTGCTTAGTTGGGTGGACGAGCCCACCTGGTGTTAAGTGGTCACTGGAGCCCATAGACATCTACAACGTAAATGCGCCACCCACCTTGAGATATAAGTTCGAAGGTCTCAGTATAGTTACAACGGCTGCCCCACCTTTCAAACCGAAACGCATTACTGCTTCGCAGCAGAAATAGGCAGAGTGGTGGTACCTACCTACCCGTGCGGACTCACAAGAGGTCCTACCACCAGTAAGATAGTTAAATTAATGTACATAGAATATATTATTGTATGGGTCTGCAGATCGGAATAGTTGTAATTACACTTTAGAGCTAAGGAAATAGCTCCATATACTTTATCTAAACCATATCGAATACTCTGCATCAATCGAGCGACAATGTCTCAAATCGATAATTTGAAGTCAAATCAAGACACAATATTGAATACCATTCCCCCAGAAAGTTCCTTAGGCTTTGAACTATTATAATTCGATCTAGGTATTTTCTTTAATTGTTTTTTATAAATTTTTCATGTTCTGTACAAAAAAAACTATTATGTATGTTCTCGATATGACAATAACGCTAAGAAAGGGTCGAAAAAAAGAGATATCGAAAAAATAATTAAAAAAGCACTTTTATAATATATACACATAATTATCTAAAATTATCTACAGCTTAGAGCCTTCATTGTACCTCTTAAAGAGTAATTAATTGTTATATTACGACAAATTATTCTAAATTATTTAATTAACATTTCCCCATCAGTCGTTTATTTGAAGATACAAATCATTTTATCCGTAAAACTAAATTGATTTTTTTTTCCATTAAGTTATAATACACTCTTGACCAGAAAATATAAATACTAATATTATTTAACGATTAATTGTAAACAGAATCGGCTTACTACTAATATCTGTAAAAACAACCTTTAATCAAAACTAATCATTATTACACATATTTTAAAATCGAAGATTCCTTAACTTTCCTCGTAATTATATGTACATCAAATTGAAATTTTAAACACAGCTTTCTTGATGCGCCGCGAGTAGAGGCGTTCTCGTTGTCACGACTTCTCTGTGAGATCTCAAAACTCCGTTCGCTCCGTTTCGACTTGATTCACTCTGAAAATAAAGTATTTGTGAACATTAAAGTACTTCAAGACTAATTTATTCGAACTAGAGGTCCCACAGTAGTCGAAATTCGACTATAATTAATTGGAATTGTAAGTTTGTACACTGTTATGATGTATTTTATACTTCTATAAACACAAATTTCGCCAAGGCTACACTATAAAAAAATATTAATAAAGAAAAACATTATTTAATCTATTCTCAATTTGACCACAGACGTCAAGAACAAAAGTTTGACAATAAATAGTATGCATGCGTGTGTGCGTCAAATACATGGTATATAGTGTGTGTAATGTTTTCTTTATTGACTTAATGTATATTTTATGCATTATTTAAAAAAATATTAGCATTGTGCACTTCTTCTCTGTATTCTCTATAAGTGTGGAAAATTTCATACTCCTCCGTCCGCGCAATTTTCGTAAAAAGGGATACAAAGTTTTTGCTTCACGTATTAATATATAGATATCGACAAATAACACCACAGTCGTTCGCGGCCACTAAAGCTGAAAAGTATTCAAATCGTCAGAAATAATATAATGATATAATAACGCGCAAACTAACGTAACGTAAAAGATTTTAGGAACGAAGTTCCTTATGGGACGATGCGGAGGGGTACCACCCTAACGGGGAAAAACGTCCGTAACGTAAGATTTATATTAGTAATGCACACAGTGTACGACTTAACTTTGTAATAACGTACAAAAAATAACATATTTTTATTACATATCTTTTATAAATCATTGTAAATAAAATAAAGTTGATAACTTTGTAAAGTATTTAGTTTTTTTTATCAATAAAAAATCATCATAGAAAATGTATACCCGAATAATTATTTTCTTTATACCTCGAATAGAACTTAAAATTAATATTTTTACAATAAGGAACTTCGTTCTTATCCGGTGTCCCACGACACCACACTTAATTTTTATTTATTAATTTAATTATCTAGAACTCGCTTAAACCGAATAAGAAAAATAACTAAGCCGTCTGAAGTTAAAAATTGAAGTTGGTTAATGTTACTAAGCCAAAGCTTTATCGCTTAGCTGCACTCTATACATTCTCCTTTATTAGCTCATAGCTAATGGGTAATTGAGACAAAATAATCGGAACCGGAATACTAAAATCCGAATTCGAACCAAGGTGGCAGTATTAAGGTGACGCAATTTAAGAAGAGTATTCAAGTTAGACATTATAAAAGACTAGCTATAGGCCTACCCGTCCGCTTCGCTGGGCATTTAAAATTAACATTATTATTTCTCACCCCCACAAAGATTTTCATCATTAACGCCCCCGCAACTGGTGTAGCGAGTCCAACACTCATATAAATATTAGCCTATCCATTAAGTACATGTATTTTCTACATGGATACCAAGTTTCAAGTCAATCGGATGCGTGGTTCAGTAGTTATAACGGAACATCCGTAAAAACAACTGTATATTTATTTATTAGTATAGATTTGCAAATGACTTGTTACGCGTAAAAAAGTGTGTACAATAAATTTTCATTAATTTAGCTAATAAAACTAGAATTAACTATGCCGCAAAATATAACCTATTTTAATAAAAATCTAATTCCTAAATTTTTCTGTTTACAACCGAGTCAAGCAAGCGCTTCGTAAACAAGAAATGTAATCGTAATAATAACAGAAATGCCCATAAACAAAACCGAAATTATTTTAGGCGTGAGCAATAATAGCGTTGTATAATACCATTACAAGAAAGCAAACCTGCGTGTCAGCGTATTGAGCGTGCGACGAAGCCGGCGTGGTCGGTGATAG
Source organism: Bombyx mori (assembly GCF_030269925.1). Taxonomy (NCBI): domain Eukaryota; kingdom Metazoa; phylum Arthropoda; class Insecta; order Lepidoptera; family Bombycidae; genus Bombyx; species Bombyx mori. The sequence continues at coordinate 14,628,847 of NC_085119.1, read as the reverse complement.
CGTGCGAGACAAACTGTGGGCGCTGTTCGAGTTCTTTGGGTCTGATGACGTCACCGCCGAATACATAGGCGGATCGGGCGGACATCCTGCCAGTCCTAGCAAAGTAAACGAGTTTGGTTAGTAATTACTAGCTGCATTTTTTTATCCGCCTAACACGTGATGTTATGATGATACATTCATAGAGAAACCAGTACGCGATTTAAATGAAGCCTAGAGGCATGCTCTTTACAATTTCGTAGATTCTGATACACATCGTGCAAAAATAGGAAATTTGTGAGGTTAATTCGTCCACTTCAAAAGCTTATGTTTCAGATAGACAGAGAAACTATCACACAGCGCGCTAGGATTTAATTGACTGCTGATCATGAGCGCTAGAAATTGTCAAAAACCTTCTCTGAAGTACCAAGAACAGCCGCGCTATATTACAAGTTAATGAGTTAAACGACCTTCGGACGCATAGAACACGAAAAAAAGACGTAAACCAACAAACAACCAACTTACAAAAATATTTTTCAAGATATATTGGAAAATGAAGAGTAATGGATGTTATTTCAAGCGCTATGAAAATAATATGGTCCTTTTCAAACAAGGTTTGTGCCAAGTACTTAGGCGGCGGCTTGGCAGTGCTCCTGGTATTGCTAACGTCCATTAGTGACAGTAATCACTCACTATCAGTGGGCCATATGCTCGTCTGTCTACAATAGCCATTAAAAAAGGTAGATGCCTAAAGAGACAGCACAAAGGTTGCAAAGTTTGAAAAATAAATAAAAAAACTCGGTTTTGTAACGATCCAAAATAGATACTTTTTTTTTATCCTGTTGATTCTAATCAAAATATTAGGCCAACAAAATAAAATGATTATAATGTCATTGTCATTTTGATACTTGAGCAAATTTCCAAGCCAATCGAAAGTTTGTAAAGACTCAATAAAACTGTATTACAAAATCGGGTTCTTACATTGTACGAATCAAGTTAGTCAAGCTCACGGGTTACATAAATATTAGTTTATTTTAAGCCACGAAGTTATTATAGTTACATATTATAATTACATACACATTTAAAATGATGTAAATGCTAAATCAACACTGGAAAATTTTCCAAATATTTGTTAGGATAATTGTGGTTACAAAGCTAATTGTGTTATTAGCTGTCTCAATATAATATTTAACTCACGCAATTCTGTACACGGGGTAAGAGTTCATGACATCTGAAATGACTATAAGCAAGACTTGTACATACTTGTACTTTTTTTCCTACCTATTTGCTGGTAGCCTAAGAGGGTATACCGCCTACGCCCGGACGGGTAAGTGAGCTCACGGGCTCAACCTGAGATAATTTGCTAACAACAGCCCTAGCAAGAGCAGTGCTTTGTAGAATCTATAACCTGGTTACTGGTGGTAGGACCTCTTGTGAGTCCGCGCGGGTGAGTACCACCACCCTGCCTATTGCTGCCGTGAAGCAGTAATGCGTTTCGGTTTGAAGGGTGGGGCAGCCGTTGTAACTTACTTGAGACCTTGCATCTAAGCAATAAAAAAAAAAAACCTTATCGGAATCGCGACCCACTGAAAAAATCTGGCGAGAAACTCTGTGGGCAACTTGTATCTAATGCACTGCATGTACTTGGTTTGATATTTCGTTTTTCCATTCATATTACAGTTTAATTTTAATCTTTTATTACATATCTTTGAGGATTATTTTTGATGACCTATAGAAGCAAATCAAAAATAACCGTTTTGCAACATTCTAAAGCTTAACAAATATTTTGAATAATCAATCATTCCACCAAACGCTATTACTTACAAGATACAGTAACGTGTAATGTTCTGTACGCGTAGCTTTGTAAGCTGTAAAGTTTATTATCGCGCTTCTGGTAAAAGCTTTCTCTTGTGAGCCCTGTTCGTGATCGTTCGCTGACTTGTTCTTTATAAATCTGGTGGTTTTAAAGGAACATTTGTCTTGTTTTAAAATAGGAATGCTTTAGATGTTTAGATATTTATCTTCAAATTGTCATGCGTTGCGGTTGAAAGGGCGGTTATTATAATACGGTTGAAAATTGTAACTTATGTCTTAAAGTGATTAATTTTGTGATGCTTATGGCCTTCAGGAATCATTTATAACCAGGTAAGCCAAGAGCCTACCTTCTCAGCTAGTTAGCTAGATAGTCTAGTGACAGTCTGAGATTGATTAGCTCGTACTCAGAAGAGAGAGGGAATGTGATCTTGTCCACCAGTCACCACATGCACAAGAATGCACCCATATGTTAGAATTTCAATTTTATTGTTCTAGTTGATCGTTTATCCTTCAAATCGGAAAGCAAATATATTTGTAATATCTTAGTGACAAGAAAATGTCTCCGAATTTTTTTCCATGATAGTGGTTCTTTTAATTTTCAAACTAATCAAGTCCTATTCACTTAATTGCACGTTTGCCGAATAATGAACCTCGGTAACTCCAAACAGACAAGACTGAATCTAGATTCCCAAGAAAGTCATCTAGTTTCAAGGAAATTTACATAGAAACGCAATTAGCTGCAGTCTGCTGAATGAACGATTGCATTAAAAGGCCGAGTAAGTCTTGCAGCGGCAGTCGCGACTAAACTAATTAGCCAAGCCGTCTGCCTTGTATCGAACCGAGGCAAATCTAATTTATGCATTAATTATTCCTTATTTGTTTGTTCACCAGTTTGTTTGTCTCTTGGTATTTTTCATTGTCTTTGTCGGCAGACGCGCTTACGGCCCACCTGATTGTGGGTTAGATACCATTGCTCATGGACTTCAGCAATATCAGAGGCACTGCGAAGTCACTACCTAACACTCGGTACTTTTTTTTAATTGCTTAGATGGGTGAACGAGCTCACAGCCTACCCGGTGTTAAGTCATTACTGGAGCCCATCTACAACGTAAATGCGCCACCCACCTTGAGATATAAGTTCTAAGGTCTCAAGTATAGTTACAACGGCTGCCCCACCCTTCAAACCGAAACGCATTACTGCTTCACGGCAGAAATAGGCGGGGTGTTGGTACCTACCCGTGCGGACTCACAAGAGGTCCTATCACCAGTACTACCCGCAAACCTCGCAACGTAACGAGTTGAAACGTGCTGCTGATGAACCCAATGGTCCTAGGTAGTATGGCAATAACCATCATAGAACACAAGATATTTGACAGATGCCTAAATCTCGCTTACGACATTTCCAAGATAAGCTTGCATATATACCAGTTCCGAACAACAACATTCTGCCGTCGGTCTACCGAGCAATATCACCCGCTCGATAGAAGATCTGCCCCGATGTCAAACGGTGTGATGATAACATATGACGAGAAAATCTTAAGCAATTCCTCAGAGAAGTCCTCATGGAATATAAGTTACGTAAAACAAAGAGAACAGACGTCCCTCTGTTGACCATGAGCTTCTAACCGATTTGTATTCTCTGCATTCGTGGGTCCTTTTTCCATCTAGTCAAATCTTTCTGCAGTTGTTTTAGTGTTGTACTAAAGTCCTATACTAAATAGCTCACGAGTAATTTTAATGGGAACATAGAAACAAAGCCGCAGATTTTTTAAATGTACATAATGAACAATAGACCAAGGCGAATGTAGACCCGCACGGACAGTTAGCACAACTCTGATTTTTTTTGTCGCAAAACAATGACACGTTCGAGATTGACGGGTGGGACATCTGAGGCCTTAACTTTATTCCTCAAGATGGGAGCAACATCTATTGTCAAATAAGTCCCCTAGTTGACACTAGAGGGGGCATATTAACTTATACATTCCTCCGAGTTAGGGATGTTTTCTTTAAATTAAATTATACCTGCCGGCGGGAATTGAATACGGCATAGATACGAATACAACGTTCATCTTATCATTTAGACCACGACGATTCCAAAATGAATAAATAAATATTAAATTGACAAGTCTTAGTGTAATATTTTAGACCTATTGATAATTTTGTCAGAACTTTTGCAATTTATTTATTATTGAATATAGCAATATTAAAATGTAATTATTACCTTTGCTTAGTGGAATGATGTCTGGATTTCTGTCGTCTTGCCCGTGAGGAGAGTTCCTCTTTGGCGGTAATACCTTTTGGTTCTTTAATGAAGGTATGGTGACTGTAAAATAAAATTATAATAATCGAAAAACACACATACTAACACCGCATGAATAGGCACTGCCAAAGCGCCTATTTCTGCCGGATAGTAATTATAGGTACGTTCCGGTTTGTGAGGCGAAGCAGTCGTTATACTGTTAATAAGGTTTAGATTTATCATATCTTAAAGTAACTGCATCACACGTGGGGACGTTATGGTCTTCGTTAACCATTTAAGACCAGAAAAGCTAATAAGTATTTCTCACCAATCTATGCAATAAAAAAACTACTTGAATTCTCCGCGTTAAGAACATCATTAAATTTTATAATTATGGAGATTTATGAAAAAATAAAAAAATTGTTTTACTCAATTACCTACTGGTTAAAAAGCATCTTCAGACTTGTGAGAATTGCTATCTCCAACGCATTTCACTGGTCACAAGTAAATTAAAAATGTACTACTTTCCTATAGAAATACTATTATAAGGATAGTAAATACCTTCGTAGTCTCTTGCTCTATTTCTCAATTTGAAAACGGTCATTGCGAGACAGACAATCACACCGATCACCGTGATGAAGCACAAAGCACCGCCGACAGCCCAGTTCACTTCCCATGCCGCTTGCGCTTCTGATTTCAAACATTATCATCCAAAATTAGTTGTTGTAATTAGATAACTATATAAATATATCGACGCCTGAAAGGCAAACGTGACTAAGCGACAATGCGTGAACTTTACAGTAGACTAATTTAAAGTTAAAATAACTAAAAACAAAATTCATTGTAACGAATCTAGCTGTAGTAGAATCTAGCTAGTAGCTGTAGGATTGAAATGATTTTAATAGACCTTTTTTTTTTTTTTTCGTGTAGAGGGCCGAACCTCCTATGAGGTCCCCGCGCAAAGGGGCGCGCGGGGTATGTGAGACTCAACGATCTGCATGGTGTTGTGAGCAGACCGCGGGCCCAAGGATTTTAGGGCCTACCCACTAAACGACTCCCCTGCACTCTTACACCCGACGTCCGATCCCCTCCGAGGTCAGAACCCGGATGAGGTAGGGGGGCTACCGCGGTCAACACTACAACCAGACGGCGCGGCTCACCCCAAGGACGCCCAGCCGAGGGAGCCTTCGAGGCGAATCGAAGGCTCTGAAACGTCGGCCGTCTCGGTACGGCAGCCCGTCGGGCCGCCCATAGACCTAGAATTTTTTTTTTTTGTGCATCGAATATGGTTATTGCCTATCATTTATGTACAAAGCAGTTATTGTCGCTTAGTCACTTTTGCCTTTCAAGCGTCGATATATACTACAACAATATCTATTTGAAACAAGAACTCCTACACACTAATTTCGAGCTTATCCCTATTCTCGTTAATTAATATAAGACCCGAAATTTCCGAAGTTGTTGACGCCAGATATACGACCCGTTGCAAAACTATAAGCCAAATGTACGTTTACTATTTGTATGTCGCATTAACCTCAACATTTTCAACAAGAAGTAAAATAATGAGTTGAGTTCCTATTAATTAAAGGAGTTTTACAGCTTCATCATCATCATGTTTTTTAAAACTTTAATATCCGGGGTTTCGTTTTTATTTATTTTTTGCTTTAAGTCTGCAACGAACGGTCTTATTAACTGCTTATTACGCACAAGTAAGTGAAGTTCATTTATCTTATAAATAACACAAGACGAGTGGCAGAAAGGAGATCAGACACAAAAGGCGGAAAAATGTGCAGTATGGAATTAAACCAGATGCTACTAGAAGAAATTACGTAAGAAATTAATAAAAGAAAAAATCGTTTCTAAAAAGGGGCGTCCTAAAAAGACTTGGTTGGACTGTATGAAAAAGGATATGCGAGCGAAAGGTGTGTGAGTTCAGGTATGATAAATCTGCATTGAAAAAGAGGACATTCTGCGCTGACCTCAAAATGAGCGCAATAAAATGTTTCTAGACATTTCTAATGATGCCTACTTCATACATATGTTACAAAAAATATTAATAAAACTGTAACCGTACTAGCAATTAATACAAAATGACACCATTCACTTTCATTAAGCTGCTTAGCGTCTCCGATAGCCAATTCCCCGAATATTTACGAAACATCACAAAAGCCTTTTGTATATAGGTGATATAAGTAATAGCAGCTCTTGTTGCGTGTACACAGTAACTCCGCTGCGAACACAAATAAGCCTCACGCATGACATCGAGTTGAATTACACCACAATTCATAAATTTTGTGCCTTTCGTCTATTTTATGTCTGAGATGAAAAGTTTGACGTAAGTATTTTATATACGTTGTTTTGTGATAGAATCTTTCATTAAATCAGCGAATTTAATTTCATTAATAAGCTTTTCGTACTGTTGTGTTTTAAAGATACAAACACAATATCTCAGTGAAAATTATCGTAGATCTGTGGTAATTAATGCTATACGTGACAACTAATTTGCCAAATTACTACGGAGAAAATTCGTTATTATTTTTTGATATAATTGATATATATATATTTGATTAACACTATTTTCAGCACTTTTTTCGTCAATACTAGAAACTTCACGAACCCGATATACAGAATAATATTATATTTAGTTCTAATTTGACAACACCCTGTATGTTTTAGCAAAACACGAACATAAACATGAAGGCTGACGCATAGCTCATTGTCGTGAGGTAATTCATAAATTTTCTGGCTCCGTTTATTATTACTCTGTCAGAAATCGTGTCAAGGGCGTGGTTTTGCTGCTTCAGGTTTTACGTGCACGACGAAATTGGGTTTTGTTTACCCCTTGTTTTGAGGCATTCAAGCTTATAAGTTTCTGTTTTGAGTAAGAATTAGGAATCGCCTTCCCCCAATTAATACAGAGATTGCAATTTGTTATTTATGTTTGGAATTTACTTAATGCTTGAATTAGATAAGTCTTGAGTTTGTAATTTTCAATATAATAATGAAATAATAAGATAACTAAAGACGATTATGGGTTTATGAGCTTGAAAATAAGAAAAAAACCAAGACAAATCACTACATAGTATAAAACAAAGTCGCTTTCTCTGTCCCTATATACCTATGTATGCTTAAATCTTTAAAACTACGCAACAGATTTGGATGCGGTTTATTTTATTAGATATAGTAATTGAAGAGGAAGGTTTATATGTATAATAACATCCATTAAATAATGGAGAAATCAATAATAAATTACAGTTTCCGAAGCGAAGCCAGGGCGGGTCGCTAATTATCCATAAACAAGAGTCGTAATTGTTGAAAACTGTTTAATATTTTTCATTGAAATAACCGAATCGGCTGCTCTACGGAGTCAGTCACAAAATACTCCATTATCCTTTAACCACTAATAATAATTGACCACCAATAATGCAGACCCACTGTATATCTATGATCTGATCTTCCTTCAGCGTTCCTAGTAAATGAAGAGTTTTATATATTCCAGTAATGGGTTTGTAAGCCCGTTCAGAAGAATACTACTATCTTCCCAATTTATGCCTTGAATTACCTAGCATTCCGATTTCGAATGTAATGAAGGGTTAATAATATAATGTAAATTACCACGTTATGTCTGAAGTTAGGTAATAGTATTAATTTACTTTGCTGAGTCAAAGAGATTTGATGATAGCTTAATATAAATTGTTAAGTGAGATGACAAAATATTTTAATAGTCCTAAAAATGTACGATAAAGTAATTTTATCGTGATGAGTGTAAAATACCACGGAAACGGCTTGCTTCTAATTGCTTCTATAAATATCAACTAGATGATGACCGGGCTTGGTTTTTTTTTTTTTGATAACGCCATCTTGTTGTTTCTTTAAAGCGGTTAGTTGCCCTCAATTAAGAAAAATAGTATTATTATTCGCCAATAGGTGTCAGGAAGAGTTGATTATTGAAAACACGAATAAAACAACAATTTCTGAAAATAAATCGTAGCTAGATCGATTTATCGCCCCCGAAATGTACCCTGTATACTAAATTTTATGAAAATCGTTGGAGCCGTTTCCAAGATTCAGATTATATATATATTAATATACAAGAATTTCTCGTTCAAAGATATAAGATTGAATTAAATTATAAATAAGGAAATATTAATTCTTACCCGTCCTTGGAGCTAATCTCGGTGCAGTTTCAACAGTGAATGAGACGTGCTCGGACCTCCCTCTAGAATTCGCGGCATATACAACCAAACGCAAAAGTCTTGCTGCTCCCAATCTTCTTAGGTTCCATAAGGCAGCACCATTACTCACGTTCACCAACAGACCCTCGTTGGTCCAGACTTCTAATACGTAAACACAACGTAGACCTCCTTCGTATCCTAGAAGTGAAAAAAATCTACATTCGGCTTCAAAGAAACGACCTAAATTTAAATCTAATATATCCCTATTTTAATTTTTGTAGATATCTTCAATTATCAAATTAATTTTTACTGGTCTTAGAAAGTCTTGTGAGTCCGCACAGGTAGGTACCACCACCCTGCCTATTTCTGCCGTGAAGCAGTAATGTATTTCGGTTTGGATTGTGGGCAGCCGTTGTACTGTAAAAATTGAGACTAAAACTCATATCTCAAAGTAGGTGGCAGCATTTACTTTGCAGATGCCTATGGGCTCCGATAACCACTTAAAAACAGGTGGGCGGTAAGCTCGTCCACCCATCTAAGCAATAAAACAAATTTGTTTTAAAATTATGGAAGAAGAGACTGAGCAGTGATATTTTTCGTAAGCATCTGAATAGGTATTCTGATTCTCTTGCGGATGTTAGCAAAGTCTCCCAGGCGGAGCCCTGTGAGCTCGCCGACACGTTTAATGAATCGGAGGGCTAGCACAACCCTCCTATCCCCCCGAGGTTACTAGCAATAGGAAAGCAAAAAAGCTCTCTGATACAGTCGAGATAACGAGATCTGGCTACGTACCGTGTAACAAAATAGAAAAATCTAACGTCTAATCCACTGATCCTCAATTGCAATGTGTATAATTGTAATTCTAAAAATATCATTTACCAGCTGACCAGGCAGACTTCGTAGTGCCTTAATCGATAAATAAAAGACCCAAACTTTTGTATAAAATAAACTTAAAGCAAACAAAAGGAATCCGTCCGACGGGGGACACATCAAAGGAAAAACAAAATTGTTTGTTTTTATTTAATTCCCAGCATTTTCATATTTTTTTCAACCTTCTCTGGACTTCTACGAATAATTCAAGACCAAAATTAGTGAAATCGGTTCAGCCGTTCTCGAGTTTTAGCGAGACTAACGAACAGCAATTCATTTTTATATAATTATAAAGATTATTAGCGACCCACCCTCGCTTCGCTTCGGAAACATTAAAACACACATGAAACAAAAAAAAGAAAAAAAAAAAAAAAAAAGTAGCCTATGTTCATCAGGGACAATGTCGGCTTCTAATGGAAAAATAATTTTTCAAATCGGTCCAGTAGTTTCGGAGCCTATTCGAAACAAACAAACAAACAAACAAATCTTTCATCTTTATAATATTAGTATAGAAGTATAGATATACTTTTGAAACTTTTACTTAACAATGCTCGGAGGGATGTTATGAAATTAATGTTAGATACATTAATTGTACGGTTAGCAGCTTGTTCTCCAAGCTGTTTGCTGGTATAACAAAAAAAATTCACGAAATTGTACAAAAAACATTACCCGCTATAAATATACTTCAAAAATATAGACGCGAGAATTACTAAATTTGGAATGTTCTTTGATGTTATTTTCGTATCATTTAATAAGGCAATGTCAACAGAGATTCGTGCGAATTTTCTTTCCTTTAAAAAAAAAATTGTGCAATCTGTTTCGTTCAAATTATGACGCACCCTCTGGAAAATAAAGGTGGGAGTTGGTAACGAAGCTAAATATAGGATGAAAGGGTCCTCGTTAGAGCGGAAACAGCTGAATGAGCTAAAATATTACTATGATGTATATTTTATACTTTTATAGGAGTTAAAGAACATAAACCTAAGATATGAACAATTATAGATTTTTTTTTTATTTAGAGCAGAAATTCCCAAAGTTTATTTATTTGGGAAACCAACAGACCAAAACAAACATATACTATTTTAAAAAAATAGCTAAAACAATAACTAAGCATGTTTCCACCATCAAAATCACATATTAGTAGAGAGTGAACAAAAGAAAAAAAAAAGAAACAAAAACAAAAGCAACACAATACGCACATATTATTATGTACATCAACTTACACTACAAAACATAATAATACTCATCGGACCAAATCACCTTATAAATATTCCAAAATACCATTTCTATATGCTACAAGTGACAAACGAGGAAAATGATCGATGTCAGCATTAAAGGACTTAGCATCATACAACCTACAAGAACTACGAAAAAAAAACCGTATTTGTATCCGTAGAAAGAAAGTAGCGGTTGCATTTTATAATTATTTGGCTATGGGGGTTTCAGGTATAAGCTCATTTTGGAAAAGGGGTCTCTTGCTCAAAATAGTTTGTGAGTCCCGTCTTTGAGCCTATCGAAATTAATCGAGAAATAGCAACAGAATCCAAAATTTATAACGATGTGAATATTTAAGTATTTGAATTTTGTTCGGACATCTATTTCCTTGATGAAGTGAAATAAAGATACAGATAAAACACAGATACAATCATCTAACCCGGTTCTGCTACGAAGCAGTAATACCTCATAAATATAATACAACTGAAACCTGGACCTCTCAAAGTGGGTGGTGATATTCAGGTTACAATGTCTAGTGGCTTTGCTGGCCAGTTAACACCACGTGAATCGTTATCACACTCGCCCATCTACAGCGTATTTTGCTTCTTGATTTTTTAAGTTATAACCTTCTTTTTTCTCCACTTTATCCCATTAGGTGGGGTCGGCACAGCTGATTTTTCTCTTCCATTCTCTTCTATCAGCCGTCATCTCAACACTCACTCCTCTCTCTCTCATATCGTCATTCACACACACCATCCATGTCTTCTTCGGTCGACCTCTTCCCCCTCTTTTTACAAAAATAATAAAATTTAATAGCACCGAAGGTGATCCCTATTGCGCTCAGCAGACTCATAGTACCCTTGGAATGTAGGTATTGAGGTCATAGACAACAGCTAAGATACGGCTTCCCAATGATATAATTAATAGTAGATTAAAGCTTAGTTTTAATTGACCAGTGAATGTCTGTTGTTGTATTACGCTTACAAATGAACTGAAGTTTAGTCTCAAGCCAACTAAAACAACTGAATACATAAGCATTCCAACAGACTCTTAGATAACTCGTAAATTAACTACAATTTTTGGTACATAACGTTTGTTCTTATAATAATTACACAAAATCACTCGTTAAGGCAGATAATTCGGAGAAAAACCAAATTACAGCAGGCTTTTCGGCTGAAACTAGATCTAATTACATTAAAGGCCAAGTAAAATTTAGAGGCGAGTGTGTGCAGAATCTAATAATAAATTTTAATCTAGGCTCCTCATAGAGGTTACAAATGTAACGCCGACGCGTTCATTCAATTACACTTATCCAAGATTACCCTCAAATTAAATCGAGGCACAGATGTGAATATTATTTCAACGAAATCAAAACCGTATAGGGTGTAATTAAATAACTATAAAAAACGAAGGAGTGATTTTCATGATGAATTTTAGCATTCATCTATTCACACTAACAAAAATTCATCTATTACAACTAACAAAAATTCATAAAATTCATAAAAAATAATTCATAAGATTCAAAAATTCATCTATTATAATTAACAAAAATAGCTGTGGTCTCAGTATCGAGTATTTCGATCCTGAAGATAAGATTTTACTAGTATACTAAATTTTTTTTTTCTATATTAAGTATAGCACATATTAAAATACACGCCGACTGCGTTTGCTTTTCCCGGAATCCTAATGGAATATGAACTTACTAAAATGACAAGTTACCATACATTAATGTAAATTGGTAAAAAGATTTCACTAGCTTTTCTCCTCTTTTTACCAGTTTACCAGATACATTTTTTTCAATAGATTTATCGACTAGCAGAAAATAAAAGGTTTTTCACACATTCAATAAAATGTCAGTAAAAACAATAATAAAGAAAACATAATCCACAAAATTAAATTAAATTTTGACTTCTTGAATTTTCTTCTTGATTAATCAAGGTCATCTTTCAACTATTAATGAACAGTAGTATTATTATTGTAAAGGAATATTATTTATTTTGTTTGTCTCTGGAAGATATCACACACCCTGTATAAGAGCACAAGAGCTTGAAAAATAATATCTGCTCTCGACTAGAAGTTAATTAATTCTAAGCCCAATCTAAAATAATTGGAGTTAGCACCGTCGGTGTCTGTGTATTTCAGAAGAGTGTACGTCTAACTGTCGGATCTCTAGCCGACAAGGTCAGGTCCAGAATAATTTAAAACACTTGCTTGCTAAACTTTTTAGATATGTTCACTTTTATTAGAGTAATCTCAAAATTAACTGATAACGAATATTATTATATATATAATTTTTGTACTACCCCGAACATGTGACAGAAGTCGTCGTGGCCTAAAGGATAAGATGTCCGGTGCATTCGTATGAAGCGATGCACCGGTGTTCGAATCCCGCAGGCGGGTACCAATTTTTCTAATGAAATACGTACTCAACAAATGTTAACGATTGACTTCCACGGTGAAGGAATAACATCGTGTAATAAAAATCAAACCCGCCAAAATTATAATTTGCGTAATTACTGGTGGTAGGACCTCTTGGGGGTCCACACGTTACGTTGTAGGTGTCTATGGGTTTCAGTAACCGCTTAACATCAGGTGGGCTGTGAGCTCGTCCATCCATCTAAGCAATAAAAAAAAAAAGTGCTCGAACAACAGTATTAGTGACAAATTAATGAGTCTAAAATCGAAATCTTCATCCAAAAATATTAAATCTCTATAGTAACATATGACTGACGCTAGGATGAATACAATTTATTATGAGACCGACCCTAATATTTTATTCAGTTTTCATAAGTCGTACATATAATTGAAAGCACTTTTACGATTTAATCTCGCGTGTTTCATTGTGATTGAGTGTGATTATTGTATATTATTTCCGTGGATGATTACCTCAGAGTTATCGAGAGCCGTAAAATATTCAAAAATTCAGAAATAATATAACGATAATTAAAAACTTAAAATTAAACCTTACAAGTAGTTTTAATTAATAATAACCTTATTCTGGATACTTTTGGATAGATCGGTATTATTGATACACTGTATCTAAAATATTTCTATTATTCCCCGCCTATTTCTGCCGCGAAGCAGTAATGCGTTTCGGTTTGAAGGGTGGGGCAGCCGTTGTAACTATACTGAGACCTTAGAACTTATATCTCAAGGTGGCTGGCGCATTTACGTTGCAGATGTCTATGGGCTCCAGTAACCACTTAGCACCAGGGGGCCTGTGAGCTCGTCCACCAATCAACGGAATAAAAAAAAGGGTGCGTGTACTTATGTACGCGCGTAAGAAGTTATACTTTATTTTTATTAAATTTATTTCTTTTTTTTTATATTAAATAATTAATAATAAATATTTAACGTTAATAATTTAATAATATTTAGTATGAATTATATTAAATAATAATTTTGTCATTTATATTACTAAAAAATGAGTGCTAATAAGACTTTTTTTTACGAGTGTACATGCGCGAAATTTCACCTGCGGCTATATTCAGACTCGCCAAGTTACGTTGGTCGTATTATAGTGAGCGATTTAGTAGGCAACTTCATTCTGTTAATTTGGTGTCACGGTGCGCGCGCATCGTAAAATTTCACTCTCATCAATTTTTCATAACGCGCCTAAAGAAGTATAACTTCAAAATAAAAAATAAAGTAAGTTAAGTAATTCATTAATTAAGTAAATTTATAATAACAAAATTCTTACCAGCAATACAGGCGAGGTCCAGAGAGTCGTCGGTGAGGTTGTAAACAGTGCAGTTAGTTGGCTGATCGGGACGCGTCGCCGGTAATAAAGTGTAGAGGCACGGCATCGGCTGCTGTCCAGCCAAGTTCGTCGCGCGGCACGACAACGTGCCATAGTCGACGTCCGACACCGGCATGTAAGTTAATACTGAACGACCCTCCTTTACTTCCACCGTGAAACGTTCCTAAGATAAAATAGTCGACTGTGAATATTTTGTTAGGCGTCGTGGCCTAAAGGATAAGACGTTCGGTGCATTCGTATGTAGCGATGCACCGGTGTTCGAATCCCGCAGGCGGGTACCAATTTTTCTAATGAAATACGTACTCAACAAATGTTCACGATTGACTTCCACGGTGAAGGAATATATAATAATAATATATATATTATTATATAAATTGAATAATATAATATTATATATAAGAAGGAATAACATCGTGTAATAAAAATCAAACCCGCAAAAATTATAATTTGCGTAATCACTGGTGGTAGGACCTCTTGGGAGTCCGCGCGGGTAGGTACCACCACCCCGCCTATTTCGGCCGTGAAGCAGTAATGCGTTTCGGTTTGAAGGGTGGGGTAGCCGTTGTAACTATACTGAGACCTTAGAACTTATATCTCGAGGTGGGTAACGCATTTACGTTGTGGATGTCTATGGGCTCCAGTATCCACTTAACACCCAAGTAGCGCTGACGATTAGTAGTTCACTTAATTAATTCATTTACTTTTTTATTATTTCTAATACTATTAATATTCAAGAGTGCTCGTTTAACCAAAACATACTTAAATAACTTAACAAAGCAATTATCTTACGTAATGAAAATTTAATTTCAAATATCGTAACCCTGGTTATAAAATGTTAATATATTTTGGTATGAGCCAATTTTAATTAAAACCATAATGAGATTTATTTTTATTTTATTTGCGTACATAAACAGTTTATACAGACAGGTTTAATTATGAAAGAATGAAATAATGAATATCCCGTCAACCTGAAGGAATAGGGATTGGGATGAATTAAATTGCTACTTAAGGGCAGCTATATCTGGAACAGAGTGGTGAAATGAATCCATGGATGTATTAAGCTTTTGCTGGATATATTTACTTCGCAAATAAATATTAGGCAGCTTACCAAAGCTTCTACATCGTTTTTATGAAAGTTTTCTATGAAAATTAAACAAAAATATTCAAAAATCATTCTGTCAAAAATCATATTGATCTAAATTTTATTTTTAGAACGTGTTTAATAATTTTTTTGTATTATTCGTTTTAGAACTTCTCCGAAACTCAATTTGGTATGCTAATAGATATGAAAAAAAATCAGTGAATAGACAAATACGTACTTTTAATGCATACCGTATTTTTAAAATTACTCTTAGTGTTGGTGCCTAGAAAGAACACTTTCTTTTGCACTTTTGAGCTTGAGCAAAAAATCTCAGGTCATGTAAAAGATAAAGATAAAGAAGCCTTTATTAAACATCTTAATTCATATTTAGGTACATACTATTAATGTAATTTTTCTAAACATCTAGCAAATATTGTTTTGCTTTCGCATAGGCCTCCCCCGAATCCTGCCGTAAGTCCCGGTCATGGCATTTACATTTTCATGTAAAAATAAAACATTAAATGGAGAATATAATTTGAATCTTTACCCAGAAACCTTTAACACTCATAAGGCACTCAATGGTCAGTCCTTATCAATGCGATAAAATACCAATTCAAACGATTTCAAGAGGAGAAGTAGACAAAGAAATAAAGAGTTCACTATATTACTATGCAAGTGGATGTTAAGCTACTTTTCTAAGCAGTTCTCATTAACTGTGTTATTATGTTGGTCTAAAAATATAATATACTTTCAAATATTTGTTAAGTCAATTGAATTCAAAGAAAAAACTGATGATAGAGCGTAATATGAGTGTATACGGGTAGGTACAATTATCACGTCGGAGTGGTGGAGCTCGATGGGGCTTAGTCGGTAGTTGATTTTGCGGGGCGGGTCCTGCGTGGTAGACGCCGCGCAACGCCTCGCGCGCTTTTCTCAAGGCGTAGTCTCCCGCTAGGAAGTGGAACAAGAGGAGGACTTTGGTCTTCCTCTTCTCTCTCTTCTTCTCTGGAGGCACCGGAGTTCCACATAACCCGGTCTATTACCCCTCTCGACCGGGAATCCGTAAATGGATTCCCTAGCGTTAAAAAAAAAGTACAATGATCACCCCTGTTTCTGTGTTTCTGCAGCCCTGCCATCAGTAATTTGGCGAATTTTATTTTTTGCAACCTCTAGCTTTAATACGCAATAGTATTTCTTTATCAGGTAAGCCTTTTTGTTGTTAACATGTGCTTAGCACGTTTTTCATTAAAAAAATTGATACCTGCCTGCGTGATTCGAACAACGGCTTAGTCGTATCGTTCGAAACCAGTATACAGGGCGATTTAATTTATTTATTTCTATTAATTTTGATTTCGATCCGGTGATTATGGAGGTGAACGTATACAAAAACCCATTACATTTGCAATTTTGTTATCTATTATCCCCTATCTAATCTAATTTGGTCAACGAGAAGAGCTCTCTCTGTTCACAGTTCTAAAAATAAGCTTCCCTATTTACAGTCCTGTCTACAATACAGACAGGTAACTATGCTAACAATGAACCAGTCTGTAGTGTCACTCAAACTACCCGGATATTGCTGAAATTGTACAATGATTTCGTGTTCCAAGTATAGATTGGCTGAGTGGATTTGAATAGTAATATTGAAGAATATCATAGTGGATTTGATTTTTACTAACATGATCGCGTTTTAACCATACCGACAGTGACATTGAAACTGATAGTACAATAGAAAAAATAAGATGAGCAGTGTATAAAAAAATATATATTTATATTTAGTGATATGAGTTATGAATAAACAAGGTAAAAAGTTGCATTTTCCGACTTCGTTATTCCCAAGATAATATTAATTAGCATGTATGTTTGATTATTTTATAATAAGAAGATTGTGTTTTGCCACAATAAAATTCTAGAGACATGTGTAATGGACGTTCGTTGACTCGGTACAATGGATCAACTTGCAGATATAAAACCAGAAGAGCTATGTGGAATATGAGAGTTTAGGTTCTTGAACTCATCCGGTTAAATGTATTCAACAACTTCATGTGACACTTAAGTTATTGGTTGTTATTTTTCAACATATTCGTAAATAATAATTAAAACGAATATTTTTCAATGACAGTGTTTAGTATATTTTACTTTCTTCTCTCGATTCCTAAACTAAAATTTAACAGAAACTTTATATCAAAATAATGGCATAAATCTTTATGTAAAGTATCAATTGGTGAGCTTTAGTTTTGTCAACACTAAAATTGGGAATAGATTTCTACCTCCACATAGAAATGTCAACTGAAAACCGTAATGTTATTTTTATTTGTTTTTATTGCTTATATGGGTGGACGAGTTCACAGCCCACCTGGTGTTACGTGGTTTTTGGAGCCTATAGACATCTACGACGTAAATGCGCCACCCACCTTGCAATATAAATTCTAAGGTCCCAGTATAGTTACAACGGCTGTCCCACCCTTCAAACCGATTACTGCTTCACGGCAATTTCTGCAACTTATGAGCCCGTTTGGGTAGATACTACTATCCTGCCAATTTCTGCCGCGAACCAGTTTGAACGGAAAGTCTGTCTATAGAGTTGAGACTTCAAATTCGTATCTCCAGGCGAGTGGCGGCATTTATGTTGTTGTTAAATCTAATGAGCTCCGCTAAAAACTTAACAACTGGTGGGCCGTGTTCTTGTTCTTTTGTTTAAGCAAAATAATTGTTTCTTTTTCTTTTAATGTCATTAAAAATAATACTTCCTCCAAATTACAATAAAATTTAACTCCATTAAAACTTTTCTGTTTGAACAAAAATGTTTAACGTAATGACAAAAAGAAACAGAATTTTGAAACAAATGAGAACAGCAACGAAAATGATATCATTGGATACCCAAAAAAACTTTTTTCTTTAATATCCTAAAAACTCATTTGAACAACATGCGCCCAGAATCGAATGTAATGAAGGGGGTCAAGTGATCGCCGAGATGTCGTTAGACTCGACGTACGAGTTTCATCTCTATCGCCTTATGCTTAAAGAAAAATTCAGCAGATCATGTAGCAGAATTCTACAATACAGCTGCTATAGAAATTTAAACTTTAACCTTGTTTTTTAGAGACTATTTTGGTTTAAATACGAGAGATACAAAAATGTCCCGCGGGGTCAACAATGCTTTGTATGCAGCTGTTGAAGGGCTTGATTGCTGTATAACATTTAGATATGGAGAGAACGCTATTTTGGATTATGTTAAAGGTATATTGTAAAAAAGCGGTGCTTTTCATAGTTTATTTTCTACACTTTTGCTCCCATAACGACTGTTGAATTGAATCAATATTGAAAATAATAACGTAACCCCAGAATCGTAAGCTGTCGAATTTCTTATAGCACGGGCATCTTTAATTATGGAGTTCAATTTCGTATTAGTGAGTAAATTCTTTAGGTCAGTATCTAACTATTGTTGCGTTTATCTATGGGGGCTCAGTGATGTATTGAAATCAAGATTAATATATTACTATACTTACAGCATCAACCCTGATGGATCCAGCAGAACTGTTCAATGTCCATTCGAAAGTGTTCGGTGGAGGATATGCGTCCACCTCGCAGATAACCTTCGTCGGTTCTTGGAGAGCAGCTCCAATCATTTTCATTTCTCTCTTCCGACAGAGCGGTTTGTCTACGAGAAAAATACAGTAACTTAAACTTTGATCTAGTTTATCAAATCTATATATATAAATGAATTGCTGTTCGTTAGTCTCGCTAAAACTCGAGAACAGCTGGATCGATTTGGTTAATTTTGGTCTTGAATTATTTGTGTAAGTCCAGTGAAGATTTAAAAGGTAAATAAATATGAAAATACTCGGAATTAAATAAAAATAACAATTTTGTTTTTCCTTTGATGTGTCCCCCGTCGGACAAACAACACAACATTATTTATACAAAAGTTTAGGTCTTTTATGCATCGATTGAGGCATTACGAAGTCTGCCGGGTCAGCTAATACGGAATAAAAATGAAGAAAATTGATTTTAAATACAAAATGATCCAAATAATTTGATATCGACGTGAGATCTAAAAGTCTGTAGTGGTATTTACAATGTGACAACTGTGAGCTCCAGTGAATGTTTAGCCCCAGATCGACAGTGAGTTTGTCTGACTAATTAAAGTAGTAAAAAACGATGCTCAGTCCAAGTCAAATCACTCTGGAGCGTTTAAAAAGAAACTTAATGGTGCGTGATGGAAATTCTCGATACCCGCTTAAAACGACACCGGTGCGTTGCGTGCAACGTTTACACAGATTTATCGTTTGATTAATGGATACACTAATATAATGTGCCATTTAAAACATCGATATTATGTTCACGATAAAGTTTACTGCGCCATTCAAACAGTGAATACGATGAACAGATAATTTGTTATTAATTATTTTTGTTTTAAAGAGCATAATGAATAGCACGTAGTGTTTCCAGGTCCGCGTTGAGGCCTAAACTCAAAGTGTGAACTCACTCAATGGCTATCTCACTCTTGAAATCTATAAACATGGTTGCTTCGTGGCTCAAATGGAGGGGATAATTAATTTATAATACAAAATTTATCATAAGCATGTAATTACGCAAGCTTGTCAATTTTTGTAGGGATTTTTTAATTGTTTGCCACATGATTCTATTCCTTCATCGCCGAAATCATTCTTGATAGTACGTATGGAGTTAGAAAACGTAGTTCTAAAAAAAAGGAATTTATACATAAGCTTAGTCACATAACTCTACAAATAAATCTGGCCTCATATCTGCAAAATAATCGACGCTTGTTAGTAAATGATACTTTTGATATTATATTTGATTTTGATATTAAAACGATCTTCTTAGCTTTCAGTGATGCTGTAAATATTTTCCTTTGAATAAATTCGATATATATATTCTATAATATAACAGGTTTCATCGAACATAACTATCATATGTAAATTACAATGTAGTAATGATGCTAATAAAATTATGCTAATTGGATATTGGCCATAAGTAATGTACTGTATGCCAATTATATCTATCGATATAATATATTATTGATAAACGTTAAGAATCTAACTGACAAACTAAATTGTGTGTCTTGACTACTATCGTCAGTATGATCGAGTATTATGTTGAATCCTGCTACAAATAGAACAATGATCAGAAATTTCGTAGCCCGTGTGTCAAATCTCGCAGGTAGGTATCAATTATTCAAATGAAATACGTACTTAACACATGTACCAGTTGTGTACTTGGCGTCTTGTTAGTTCGAATAGATACATAAGTGCCACAGCCCTGCCTATTTCTGCCGCGGCATAGGAATGCATTCTGATTTGAATAGTTTTGTTTGTCTTCCTATATAACTGAGAAGTAGGTCTCATGTTCCATCAGATCCAATAACCCTGGCATTAGACACCTTTAGCTCTAACACTAGGAGTAGGGACCGCGGTAACCGTACTCGTCGAATCCGGAAAAAAGTTCGACGTGCAACCTAACCTAAACATCAGCCCGCTAAGTTTTTCGCCGGATCTTCTCAAAGGGTCGCGATTCCGATCCGGTAGTAGATTCATTCGCGAAACAGCTACTCTTGAGTCGTTAGGTCTCCTTTGGAGGCGCTCGGGTAGCTGTTACCAAATTCCACCCCTCCTGGCTGAGTCTTTGCTCGCCCACCTGCCCTAGTAAAACTGGAAAGGCGTCCGGGCCACCAGTAACTTCTCAAACATAAATAAAAAGGTCTCATGTTGGGTGGCATCACTTACGTTGTTGATGCCTACAGATATTGGTAATGACCTAATACCAGATTGGCCATAATATTTAAAAAAACCCCCAATATAAACAAGTAACCATTTCACTCAATTATATCTATCAATTTGAGCATTATAAATTTTAAACAGCTGCACTGGTATGTAACAAAAACAGCTAAATAAAGTTTCAACAAAACTGGCTTTCAATTAAACACATAGTTAATTTTTGTTTTTGGGAATTATGAAGAAACAGGCTCATAGATGCTAAAGGTGTCAAATATCTCCACTTATCTTGTAGTTGTCTCCGTTAATTTACAATAACGATTCTTCAAATTATCGTACCGAAGCTTTAAACTGAAATCTATTAAAAAGAGTCAGCTCCAATATATGTTTCATTTGTGTTTCAGAGAGAAGTCTACAGTCTTGAATTCTTCTAATTAATTATCCCTTCGGATGATATTTTTAAGCTATTGCATAGCTTTTATCGCGGGCTTTGAGCGCGGCGACCGAATCAAGAAATTCCGTAACGAAACTAAAACCTAACACCCCAACTCCGCCTACCATGTAGCTCACGTTCAACACATTCACACGTTACGCTTGCGTAGTGTTTGTGAATAAGTGCGCGAGGTGACGTCGCACTGCATGCGCATCATGAAAAGTCTGCCCATCTCTCTCTCGCGCGGTCTAGCTTATGAGTGTGAATCATTCCGATTCAGGCACCCGTCGCGTGCTGACGTGCTCATCTACCGTTCGATTGCCCGACCTCGGTTTGGGGCACATCTGGCGTCCAAGTGTTTTTCTCGGAAGTGACTACCTGTGCTAATTGCGTCGCATCGTCGTCTGTGAGCGGGCGGACCCCTAAATTCCAGGAATTCGTTCGGTAACTTAGTGGCCCGTTTGCAAGCGGACGGCTGTGTGCCGCAATTAATTGCGATTATTACAATTTTTGGGGCCTCGCCGTAAGGCGAGTGTGTTTTTAAAGTCCCGGGGCAGCCCCCCCTGGGCACTCGTCTATTATAATGGAGTCCACGGTCGATCTCTTTGCAGAATTTCTTCGCCTTAGGTACCCAACGCTATCGGCAGAATTTTTAGAATTCAAGACCCATCACGCAGCGAACTCGCCGGCGGTCTCCGTCGCTCCCATCGCTCCTGCGTCGTCCATTGCGGCCTCCGTCACGCCCGCCGATCCTGTGTCCCCGATACTCGCGCCCAAAACTTCTGCGTCGACCGTTGCAGCTTCCGCCCCAACCGTGCGTTCGTCGGCGACCTACGTTGCTTCCGTGCGTTCGTCCACGGCCTCCGTCGTGTCTGCGTCGTCTACTGCGCCCGCTAAAACACCCACCCGCAGGTCGCCCGCGCCCTCCTCATCCGATTCAGAGTCGGACATGGAGGTCGACCCTTCCCCCGCCGCCACGACTGATGGATTCACAGTAGTCCAAAAAGGTAAAAAGCGTGCTGCGGAGGCCCGAGCTTCCGCGGCCGCTAAAGTAAGCAAAGCCGCGAACGCGTCGCGTCCCCGCCCTCCGACCCCCGTCGCTCCCGCTGTCCGTGCAACACCGTCGCCGCGTCCAGTGGCACAATCTAAAACTCAGACCCCTCCCCCGGTAATCCTTCAAGACAAGGCAGCTTGGGACCGAGTTTCCCTGGCCCTTAAGGCCAAAAATATTAATTTTGTCAGCGCCCGTAATCTCGCCAACGGGATTCAAATAAAAATAACGACACCCGACGACCATAGGGCCCTCTCAAGTTACCTCCGAAAGGAGCGTATAAGCTTCCACACTTATACGCTCCAGGAGGAGCGCGAACTCCGCGTTGTCATACGTGGAATTCCGAAGGAGCTAGATGCCGATCTCGTCAAGGCTGATCTGATAGAACAAGGCCTACCAGTAAATTCCGTGCACCGCATGCACACCGGCCGCGGTAGGGAGCCATACAATATGGTTCTAGTCGCCCTCCAGCCTACCCCCGAGGGTAAGCACATTTTTAACATACGGACCGTCTGTAAGCTCTCCGGTATCGCCGTCGAAGTCCCCCATAAAAAAGGCACTCCTAGTCAGTGCCATAACTGCCAACTGTACGGGCACTCTTCCCGTAACTGTCACGCGCGCCCCCGATGTGTTAAGTGTATGGGCGATCACGCCACGGCCCTCTGCGCTCGCGACCAAAAAACCGCGACGGAACCGCCTAGCTGCGTCCTGTGTCGAACACAGGGTCACCCCGCGAACTACCGTGGATGCCCCCGAGCTCCAAAAATAAATCGCCGCGTCGCCCGCCAAAACCGCCTCCGAGCTTCCCGCCTAGACATCAAAGCCTCAGCACCCTCTGTGCCGAAGGCTAAGCCTGCCTTCGTGCCGGCGCCGGTGCCCAGCGGCTCGGCCTGGGCTAAACCGTTGCCGTACACGAACACGGCTGCAGCTCCTCCCTCCGCGATTCGTCCCGCCCCCGCGATACGTCGCTCCCCCGCGATTCATTCCTCCCCCGCGA
The DNA here is from genome assembly GCF_030269925.1 of Bombyx mori. NCBI lineage: Eukaryota > Metazoa > Arthropoda > Insecta > Lepidoptera > Bombycidae > Bombyx > Bombyx mori. The sequence goes on along the minus strand of NC_085119.1, from coordinate 14,605,503 downwards.
CCAGCACTCCGACCGCGTCCGATAACCTCGCTCTAGCGATCGACTTTTTTCAGTCGATCAACTTTGAGCGTGTTAACGCCTTGGGTGACGCCATTCGCGCCGCCTCCACTGCACAACACTTCATCGCCGTTGTGCAGGAATACGCTGACGTATACGCGTCGTTAAATACGTACGTCCTCCCCTCACTCCGCCGGTAATCAATGGCGTACATTAGTAGAATAAAGCCCTTATCCGTAACGATAGGATTTTTTAACGCTTACGGTCTCGCAAATCAACGTGATCAGGTTTGTGATTTTTTGCGTGACCATCAAATTGACATTTTCTTAGTGCAGGAGACCCTACTCAAGCCCGCGCGTCGCGACCCTAAAATCGCGAACTATAACATGGTTAGGAACGACAGGCTCACTGCTCGTGGTGGTGGTACCGTCATTTACTATAGAAGAGCCCTGCATTGCGTCCCGCTCGATCCTCCCGCGCTCGCTAACATCGAAGCATCAGTGTGCCGAATCTCACTGACGGGTCACGCGCCGATCGTTATCGCGTCCGTTTATCTTCCTCCGGATAAGATCGTTCTAAGCAGTGATATCGAGGCGCTACTCGGCATGGGAAGCTCTGTCATTCTGGCGGGCGACCTAAATTGTAAACACATCAGGTGGAACTCACACACCACAACCCCTAATGGCAGGCGGCTCGACGCGTTAGTCGATGATCTCGCCTTCGATATCATCGCTCCGCTAACCCCGACTCACTACCCGCTAAATATCGCGCATCGCCCCGATATACTCGACATAGCGTTATTAAAAAACGTAACTCTGCGCTTACACTCGATTGAAGTAGTTTCAGAGTTAGATTCAGACCACCGTCCCGTCATTATGAAGCTCGGTCGCGCTCCCGATTCCGTTCCCGTCACGAGGACTGTGGTGGATTGGCACACGCTGGGCATTAGCCTGGCTGAATCTGATCCACCATCGCTCCCGTTTAGCCCGGACTCTACCCCGTCTCCTCAGGATACCGCTGAAGCCATAGACATCGTAACGTCACACATCACCTCGACATTAGATAGGTCATCGAAGCAAGTTGTGGCGGAGGACTTCCTTCACCGCTTCAAATTGCCCGACGATATTAGGGAACTCCTTAGAGCTAAGAACGCCTCGATCCGCGCCTACGATAGGTATCCTACAGTGGAAAATCGTACTCGAATGCGTGCCCTACAACGCGACGTAAAGTCTCGCATCGCCGAAGTCCGAGATGCCAGATGGTCTGATTTCTTAGAAGGACTCGCGCCCTCTCAAAGATCTTACTACCGCTTAGCTCGTACTCTCAAATCGGATACGGTCGTAGCTATGCCCCCCCTCGTAGGCCCCTCAGGCCAACTCGCGGCGTTCGATGATGAAGAAAAAGCAGAGCTGCTGGCCGATACATTACAAACCCAGTGCACGCCCAGCACTCAATCCGTGGACCCTGTTCATGTAGAATTAGTAGACAGTGAGGTAAAACGCAGAGCCTCCTTGCCACCCTCGGATGCGTTACCACCCGTCACCCCGATGGAAGTTAAAGACTTGATCAAAGACCTACGTCCTCGCAAAGCTCCCGGTTCCGACGGTATATCTAACCGCGTTATTAAACTTCTACCCATCCAACTCATCGTGATGTTGGCATCTATCTTCAATGCCGCTATGGCTAACTGTATCTTTCCCGCGGTGTGGAAAGAAGCGAACGTTATCGGCATACACAAACCCGGTAAACCAAAAAATAATCCGACGAGTTACCGCCCGATTAGCCTCCTCATGTCTCTGGGCAAACTGTATGAGCGTCTGCTCTACAAACGCCTCAGAGACTTCGTCTCATCAAAGGGCATTCTCATCGATGAACAATTCGGATTCCGTGCAAATCACTCATGCGTACAACAGGTGCACCGCCTCACGGAGCACATTCTCGTGGGACTTAACCGACCAAAACCGATCTACACGGGAGCCCTCTTCTTCGACGTCGCAAAAGCGTTCGACAAAGTCTGGCACAACGGTTTGATTTTCAAACTTTTCAACATGGGCGTACCGGACAGTCTCGTGCTCATCATACGGGACTTCTTGTCTAACCGCTCTTTTCGATATCGAGTAGAGGGAACCCGCTCCTCCCCGCGACCACTCACGGCTGGAGTCCCGCAAGGCTCCGTTCTTTCTCCGCTCCTATTTAGTTTATTTGTCAATGATATTCCCCGGTCGCCGCCGACCCAGCTAGCCTTATTCGCTGACGACACAACCGTTTACTACTCAAGTAGAAACAAGTCCCTAATCGCGAGTAAGCTCCAGAGTGCAGCGTTAACCCTCGGACAGTGGTTCCGAAAATGGCGCATAGACATCAACCCAGCGAAAAGCACAGCAGTGTTATTTCAAAGGGGAAACTCTCCGCTTATTTCCTCCCGCATTAGGAGGAGAAATATCACACCCCCGATCACCCTCTTCGGCCAACCTATACCCTGGACCAGGAAGGTCAAGTACCTGGGAGTCACCCTGGATGCATCCATGACATTCCGCCCGCATATAAAAATAGTCCGTGACCGTGCCGCATTTATTCTCGGTAGACTCTATCCCATGATCTGTAAGCGGAGTAAAATGTCCCTTCGGAACAAGGTGACACTTTACAAAACTTGCATAAGGCCCGTCATGACTTACGCGAGTGTGGTGTTCGCTCACGCGGCCCGCACACACATAGACACCCTCCAATCCCTACAATCCCGCTTTTGCAGGTTAGCCGTCGGGGCTCCGTGGTTCGTGAGGAACGTCGACCTACACGACGACCTGGGCCTCGAATCGATCCGCAAACACATGAAGTCAGTGTCGGAACGTTACTTCGATAAGGCTATGCGTCATGATAATCGCCTTATCGTAGCCGCCGCTGACTACTCCCCGAATCCTGATCATGCAGGAGTCAGTCACCGTCGACGCCCTAGACACGTCCTTACGGATCCATCAGATCCAATAACCTTTGCATTAGACGCCTTCAGCTCTAACACTAGGAGCAGGCTTAGGGACCCCGGTAACCGTACTCGTCGAACTCGACAAAGAGTTCGCCGTGCAACCTAACCCATTCATCAGCCCGCTGAGTTTCTCGCCGGATCTTCTCAGCGGGTCGCGATTCCGATCCGGTAGTAGATTCATTCGCGAAGCAGCTACTCTTGAGCTGTTAGGTCTCCTTCGGAGGCGCTCGGGTAGCTGTTAGCAAATTCCACCCCTCCTGGCTGAGCCTTTGCTCGCCCACCTGTCCTGGTGAAGCTGGAAAGGCCTCCGGGCCACCAGTAATCTTTCAATCATAAAAAATGAGTGTGAAGGGGACACTTAATGTTTTGCTTTTTTTAATGTTTATAAATATAGTGTGGTCTTATTTTATTATTGTTTTAATATTAAATTATTATTGTCTAATTATAATTGCATAAGTTGATAAAAAAAGCTTTATCGCGGCAGTTCCCGAGTGCCACACGTGTTTTTTTTTTCTTAACAACAATAGCAACATCATAATTCGTTTATTTTTCATTGACATGACAAAACATTTCCGAAACCTTTCAGAACCGATTCGATAACATAAAGGTTTTTATTTTAATTTCCCATCTCTCTTTCGATGCGAGTAAATGCTTAACCCCTCGTTGAGACAGTAATTGACGGGGATTCCGAACGTACGCATACATTTCAGGAACGGATTTGCGTTTTTTTGGTTCCTTTTATTTTTTATGTTGTTTTAACACAATCGAATATGGACTGCCTATTGGATGTCATTATAATAATGCTTCTACATACGTTCAAGGGCTCAGTTTGGAATTGAAAGATTTATATTTAGTTTTAGATGTCTGATGCATTTATATGACTTTTATAAGGACAAGGAGTACCATTTTATTACATATTATTTTTATTATTAAGTAAGTCTAAAACCGAATTCCAAAATAGCCCCACCCTGCCATTAAACTGAAGCTTACAGTGTTAGTGTTGGTATATATACATAAATAGGTATATTATCATAATTTAGGATAGTTAATTTAGGATTATAATATTTTCAAATGGCCGCATATCTCATAGGGTAAATAAGCTCTTACTTTATAAGGACTTTAATATATTATCGAGACGTCATAAGCTCATTTTAGTACACTCCTTAGGATCGTTTCTTTTTTATTACGTAAATATAAATATTAATTTTTAAAAACGGGCCTCTGGTGTAAAGCAATTAGCGGAGCCAAATTTAACGGTAGCTTGCAGAACATTCAATACGTTCGAACGTTAACATAATTGTCCGAACACGCAAACTGTAAAGCATTAAACATGTTAGAAATAATAATAAAAAAGTATGGCACTCGGGGTCTGCCGCGGTAAAGCTATTGCGTAGCATTTTTTATGAACTTATGCAATTATAATTAGACAATAATAATTTAATATTAAAACAATAATAAGACCACGCTATATTTATAAGCATTAACAAAAGCAAAAAATTAACTGTTCCCTTCACACTTATAAGCTAGACCGCGCGAGAGAGAGATGGGCAGATTTTTCATGATGCGCATGCAGTGTGACGTCACGCCGCACGCTGATTCACAAACACTATAGAAGCGCAACGTGTGAATGTGTTGTGAGGCACATGGTAGGCGGAGTGGGGGTGCTAGGTTTTATTTTCGTTACGGAATTTCTTGATTCGGTCGCCGCGCTCAAAGCCCGCGATACAAGCTATGCAATAGCATATAAGAAAATATTAAACGCGATATTAAGCCGTATAAGTAATTAATGGAGTCTATACCTATAAGGTCTATACGACTAGCTTAAGCCAGAGAATGTTCTGTATTAATGAATTTGAATATTATCATAATTTTGGTAACAGTCTCTCATATTTTCAACGATAAAGTGTAAAACTTAATATGGATGTAAATCTTGATGTGCCACTGATTGAATTTCTATTACTTGACGTACTGCAATAATCATTATTAAAGTATACTCACAAACTATTTGTAAGTGCAGTGGAGGAGATTTTCCGTCACCCTCCACGTTAGATGCTGTGCAAGTGTAGTTTCCCGCTTGGTGTCTTGATACGTTTCGGACCGCCAGGTTCGTGTTCCCGGTCAATATTACACCATTCGATGGATTGTGTTGTAGAAGAACCTCCTGTTAAAAATACGATTGATAATGAATACATTTTAACGGCCGTCTGGTGTAGTGGTAAGTGACATGGTCACTACACATGGGAGTCGTGGGCTCGAATTCCGCCAAGGGAAGATATTTGTATGATAAATATAAATGTCTTTTCCAGGGTTATGGATGTATATTAAATATATGTATGTGTATAATAAAAATCTTACATTTATATCCGTTATCAGGTACCTGTAACACAAGTTCTTTACGAACTTATCACGGGACCAGTTAACGTGGCGTGATTGTTAGTAAATATTTATTTATTTATTTATTTGAAATGAGAAATCAACACGGACAGGCGATCTCAAATCACTTCTTATGTTAATTATGCCACCGCCAACCTTAAGTTAAAGCCTGTCTAGGATTGGCAGAGCGTCATTTCTTCCTTCCAGACCCAAAATGCTTATTTAATTTATAAGCAAGACATAATTATCCTTCTCCGCCAAAATAGGCATTTTGACTATTTCGAAGCGCATTCGCGAACCTGTTCCTTTAATAATGTTTACGACAATGCTCATTAAAGTAGGTCTGTATTTGTAAAGGAACCATGTAAAAAATGTTTAGCATATTTTAATGAGATGAGAATGCGTGAAATTTCAAAGGTCACGCTAAAATCATACAAAACCTAATCAAGGAGAATGCCACTGGTATTGCGCTCTTATGTAAACTGTGTACATTTGAACAACACGGTCGGTCTTAACGGCTCGTCTACTGTGTTTGAACAAACTCGAAATACTGTTTATTCCAGCTTTAGGCGTGCTGCGATGAACTAGGCCTTATCATGTGGACCGCTTATCATGTTTGCGATGTAACTAACACTAGTGGTCCCGCAGTAGTCGAAATTCGACTATAATTAATTGAAATCATAAGTTTGTACACTATTGTCAAAGACTATTATTATACTTCTATAATCACAGATTTCGCCAAGACTACACTTTAGGCAAATATTAATAAAGACAAACAATATTACTCCATTCTCAATTTGACCACAGACTATAAACAATAAGGAAGGTTTGACAATTACCAAATAGTATGCATGCCTGTGTGTGTTAAATGCATGGTAGTGTGTGTAATGATTTTTTTATTGATTTAATATATTTTTTTTGAATCATTTAAAAAATATTTACATTCTGCACTCATTCTCTATATTCTCTATAAGTGTGGGAAATTTCATACCCCTCCGTCCGCACAATTTTCGTAAAGAACACAAAGGGGTTACAAAGTTTTTGCTTTAGGTATTAATTTATAGATAATCATTTTTAGACTTGCCACCATCACCCTCCCATTTCTGTTGAGAAGCAGTAATGTCAACCGGTTTGAAGGGTGCGACAGCCGTTATACTATAGAAATAATTTACTTAGAACTCATGTTTCAAGATGATTGATTTAATTGTAAATAACGAAATGTTTAGACGAGTGTCTTTGGTAATCAATACACCAGTCACCCTCTAGATACGCCTTTTCGCAGTTCGAACCTGTGCAGGTATCAATTTTTCTTTGTGATTTCTCCAACTACTTTCTCATTGAATGAATATGAATGTTATAGTTTAAAAAAATGCTTCAGAAAACGAAACCCGCATAATTTTAATATATTGTATAACTAAGCTAATTAATTTAGTGCCCGGATATTATAATTATTTCAACCACGAATCCATCATGGCTTTTAGAGTTTTTATTGCAATGTCTCGATTACAGGTACATTACAGTACAGATTACATTACAGATTACAGTACATTTAAAACTTAAGCCCTGTTACTCATTTAAAATCAAATTAACTTAATTGGCACCATGTACGAGAAGTAACCCAAACATTTACATATTAGAATATAGTGACAACAACAAATTACATCTTATACCAATTAGGCAAATGTTGAATTTAAGCGCTCCGGGCTATTTTTGGTCATTGACTATCACAATTTCGTTGTAATAAAATATTATCTCTGAATAACACTAGTTTACAAAAGCTACCGACTCATTAATTTTGTAAAATATCATTAAACTGTGTTCAGCAACAGACATTTATTAGAAAAGAACAAGAAAAACAAATATCAAATATATTTGGTTAAAAAATTTTCCATACACAACCTAGTAGAGGCGATTAAACTTTTTCTACGGGAGGGAAGGGTTTTTGGTGACAATTTTATTGAATGTTGAACGCGCGTGTAAAGCACTTCCGTTCGGATATGTGCTTTTCAATCGAACACACGGAACACAGGATTTCGAGTTGATGAGTTTGTTTTATCTAATAGCAATGGAATTACTAGTCCTAACTTTGGGACAATCAGCTTTTTTTTTTACTACCTATTCTAAATTAATAACCTCGAGGGGCTATTCTAGATTCGCCGAGCTAGTAGGTGAGTTCACGGGGCTCAAACCTGACGACGTTGCTAACACGAACCCTAGCAAGAGCCGTGCTTCGCAGAATCTACCACCGGATCGGAAACGCGACCCATCGAGAAGATACGGGGAGAAACTCAGTGGACTGTGTCTGTGGGTTAATTTACTCGTCGAGCCCTTCATCGCAAGCGACGGGTTCGACGAGAACGATGATCGGTGCTTGAGGTACCTAAAAGAACCTTTAGTGGATCGGGAGGATCCGAGATGACGTGTTTTGGGCGACGTCGACTGCTTTCGGTCCGCAGGATCGGGAATTTAGTTACCGGCGGCCACGATGAGAAGGTTCTCGTGTCGTGCCGCTTTATTGAAATGGCGCACTGATGCCGACTGTAGATACTTAACAGTCAGTACTGATTCGATATACTACGAATCAAATTTATAAATACAATACAATCAATCAATCACAATATAATATTTATTTGTTTATGAACGGAGACATTTGGTGTTAACCAAATACCATAACTAAGGCACTTACGGTTTGATCGCAATTTGAAAATCTTAGCACACGCTTACTTGCCCTGAAATACCGCATGCTACAGAGTATGGAGGTGAGTTATTAAACTATACTTTTTGTAACATGAATAGATAACCACAAATCAATTTGAGAAATTACTGGTAAATCAATATCTGGTGCATTTAGCAAGTTGGTTTTTATTTCAGCATATTTATTACACGAAGCAAATTCTTCAACGTAAAAGTCTTTTGTTGTATCTGCAGTATGCAGACTTTATCATTATTCAAAAAATAAACACGTCAAAAACTCAAGAACATGTTTGCTCACGTTATGCTCCCATATGACTTTGTACGCTGGTGGATTTGCGTCAACGTCGCACCCGAAGTAAACATCGTCGCCTTCTTCAATATCGTTTGGATTCATCTTCGAGCCAAGCTCCATTCTTGTAATGGGAACGTCTGAGTTAAAAAAAAAATATATTAATGCACCACCCAGTCTTTGTGTTTTAGTATTTAGAATAAATGAAAAAGTGCCTCTTGATAAGTATGATTCTATTATAAATGAAATAACAAGAAATAAATTTAATATCTGTGATGCACAGAAACCTTATCTTGAGAATTTTCAACTGTCTAACTCTTACAAGAAAAGAACTAACTGTCTTACTGCAACGCCGTAGTTGGATTCAATGGACGAACATTTAAAGTTATATTAAAAAAGTTTGTCGCGATAAGTTTATCGTAAATAAATACAGGAATAAATTAGCTAGAGAAAACATTTTAGCAATGCTAATACATTTTAGCTATCGACCACTACAATTTTCGCATACTGATTAAGTTAGTACTATGTAGTGGTTAGTATGCCCTTTTTGTATTATATTTACTGACGCTGTAAAGAAATAATATTTTCGGTATCATTTCTATGACCAGAAAAATGAAATGATCTCTCATATTATATTATATTGTTGAAATCAAAGGAGCCGCTGAGACTAAATAGCATCTGAAAAAGGGGTCTTTGTGTTTCTCTGCTCATATTTTCTACTAACGTTTCACGAACGCGTTTTTAGCTAAGCCCGATTCGAACTTCGCTTCTGATAAAACTAAATGCTCTAATATTTAAAACGCCACTTGACATAATCCCGGACGTTATCGAGGATAAAACAAGATAATATATTCTAGAAGCTTTCGTTTGATTATATAAAAATCTCAAGAAAAGTTTTCAAATTACTTTAGCTTAACAAGTTTCATCGAAGATTGAACGGAAGATTCTCTATTAGTAAATGAAGTCAAGATTAGATTGAGTCCAGAAGCGGCCACATGGAAACAAACTTATTTAAAAACTTCATAACGTAACGTGCAAAATTTTGATTCAAACGATCGACGAGATGGTCTCAATCACTTGATGTGCAGCTATCGGAGTTCACTTTCAGAGTTAAGCTATAGTCAAAATTAAAATGACGGCTTTGATGATAAAATCATAAATAGATGACAAAGTATAATTAATTTTGAAAAGTTACGGCTTGAAATTACGAAACCGTCTCATTAACTAGGGGATTTCTTTTATGCAGAAAAATGACGTTTTTGTTTCAAAATGGTCAAGACATTCATAACAATAAAACAAAAGAGCCTTAACAATAAATATCTGGAAAATCCTTACTGAATTATTTGGTAAAGTGAAGCGATACTTACAGTAAATATTCAAAGGTAGCTTGCTTTCAATGGTGGAGTGATTGAAGCGAACATGTTCAGCTCTGCATGTGAGTACCTTCCCGTTGTGCTCTTTCATGGGGACCCATTCGAGCAAAGACTGGCTTTCGTTTGTATCCTTCTATGATGAGAACGAATTTTAATATAAATAATCTGTTTCAGAAAATACAGTGCTGATATATTTTGTATTCACTGACTTTATGGAAACCTAAATTTGACGTTGAATTACGATGAACTTTAATAAGTTAAGTTAATAAGTTAAGTAAGAATTCAAATCTTAATTGCCAGATAATAACAAATAGTCTAAGTGTATCTTTCCAATTTAAAATCGTAATCTCATAAAGGTTTCGTGGCAAAGTCTAAATGTTACACAATGGGTTGAATCCTTAATAGTTCAGACATAGGCAAACTGATTAGAAACAACGGAGGTATAAATTCCAGTCTTCAACTTCATATTCTTACTGATGGTAGATTATTTTTACTAGATAGTACAAGCTCGTACTGCCTACCTTATTTCCTCTTTCTGTTCCAAAGCAGTTTCTTCTTAGTTTGAAATGAGGAATAGACTTTACATAATACAAATGAGACTTTGAACCCAGGCCCCAATAACTAAATAGCAATAAAACTAAATTATTATTTTTTTGGTTATCTATTTATATAATAGTTTCTCACTTTCTGTTTGCCGATAGAGTGCAGCTGTTTTCCATCAAGCCACCAAGTGATATTAGCAGGGGGTCGTGCCCCTGTAGACCGGCACCAAAGCTCAGTCTTTCTGCCCACGGAGAGCGGCTGTTCCTTTGATAAAATTTCGACTGATAGCGGCCTCACTGGGAAAAAATGGGATACTGAGATATTTGTGGTTGTTAATTTTAAATATAATAAAGAAGTTCAGAAGAACTCAGTAAATAACAAGACTGTGATAAGAACCGTTAAAATAAATGAGCTAAAAGTAAAGTAAGTTAAAGTCATTGAAAGTATTTTAATAAAGCTGGAAAAAAATTCATACGTATGGATAAGATCCTACCAATATCACTACTGTATTATTTTATCGAGTAAGAAGATGATAGTGGATTGTGCGAGCTCTCAGTACGAAAAGGGCCAAAAAGAAAAAAAATAATCAAGTGTCGCACTCAATGACCCTAAAATTCCTGCTTTGTTGTTTTTCGTCATCACCATAAAACCAGCCACATAACGTTGTCAGCTCGCAAGACATTCAGTTTTAGGTTGGATATTTTTAGTATCAAAAGTCTGGGATCATTCGGAGTCTTAAAATGAAAAAGAATATGTTGCGGAAAATGATCGCTTTGACCGAAGGTCGGAAACGATGTGCTACAAAATTGCAACATCACCTAAGGTTTCGCTATTTTATTGATCGTGAAAATTGCAAACTAAACAACATAATAAATGTCCAATATTAAACTTTGTTGCTTTATTAAATTAGATGTTCCAATAGAGTCGAGCACCTGATGTTTCACTTTTAAGTGCGCCAATACATCAAAATGCTATCAGGCAAGTAAATAAAAAGATCTATTCTTGTCAACTAAACCAATAAGCTCGGAAACGACTCCGCGTAGATAAACTGCGTGAAATATTTATTTTACTCTCGTAAAGAAATTGTCTGTTACTAAACTATTTAGAAAGAGTTCATTGATCTTACAAAATAGTTAGTACTTTTACTAGATATTTCCAGAAAAGTCATATTTAGAAATCGAATTCTTAAAAACCTATTTTATTTGCACGATTTTACACGCCCAAATGACAATTTCATTTTTGTTAAAGATACGTAATTTTATTCTAGATCTCCAGTTCGAAATGTAAGTACTAATGCGTCTAGCATTTTTGCTTATTTAATGACTAATTCCACAAAAAAAAAATTGATTGGTTTTTGATTACTTGTTTTCTATTCTTCTGTTATTGTTTTAAAATAATACATTTATTATGATAAGATTTATTACGTGTAAACTATGTTCGTATTTTCGATTATGGTTATTACAAAAAATAATTCCATGAAATCTATATACAAAAACTAGTATAATCGAATTTATAGCTAAAACATAATAATTCGATACTTTTATGAAGGCTAATAAGATTGGTATTGAAACTAAACTTTCATAGATTGGAAAAGCTCGGGGCTAGTAATTTGGCTGAGGTCCAATGTTGTTTAATTTTCCCACAATTTCGGGTATAGCCAGAATTCTTTTCTATTATCAAAGTTTTCATTATGATTTATTTTAAAAAACAAATTCGTTTTTCATGAGAGCGATGACTGATTATTTTTTGTTTTACCATAAATCGATAGCTTCTGTTTCTCTGATAAAATTTAGATACGTTTTGATTGAAAGTTTAGAAACCTATGATTGTTTGTTTTTATGTACTTCTTGTAATCGATTGGTTTTAATTATTGTATAATCATTGACACTTCAGTCAATGGTAATGTAATGAACAGAATGAAAATGTGTGAAAGAAAAATCACAAATGTTCACTCAATCTAACTTTTTTTTTATTGCCCTTGTAGGCAGACGAGCATACGACCCACCTGATGGTGAGTGGTTACCGTCGCCCATGGATTTCAGCAATGCCAGGGGAAGAGCCAAGCCGCTACCTACCAATTTATAACCTAACAATCTATATTCCTATGTTACTATTTTATGTACTTGATTTTTAAATGAACGTATGACCCACAGAGTGTTAGGTGGCTAAGGGATAAATGACGACACCAACTTTGAGACAAAAGGTGAATTTCAATTGAATTATGCGTATAACAACTGTTAGCCCACTGAGCTTCTCGCCGGATCTTTTCAGTGGGTCGCGATTCCGATCCGGCGGTGGACTCTGCGAAGCACTACTCTTGCTAAGACTAGTATTAGCAACTTCTCTCAGGTTGAACCCGTGAGCTCCCCTACCCGACCGGGCGTAGCTGGAATAGCCCCTTAGGCTACCAGCGAATAGGTAGGGGAAAAAACAACTATCCCATTAATTCGCGGCAGAAATAGTCAAGATGGCAGTGGTTGCCGAAAATAAAATAAAGTTGATTGGTTTGCGGATTTGATTTTTATTACACGATGTTATTGATTCATTGAGGAAGTTGTAAGCATGTGCTAAATACATATTTAAAAAAAAATTGGTAATTTTAAAATTGATACCTGTTTTAGAATTTGGCAATGTCGTCACATCACACGTACTACTGAACCAGACATTTTATTCGACCATGACTGCTTCAAAACTATTCAAGCCTTAACTCCGATTAATAAACCAAGTTTCCCACTATCTCTATATATAAAAATGAATTGCTGTCCGTTAGTCTCGCTAAAACTCGAGAACGGCTAGACCGATTTGGCTAATTTTGGTCTTAAATTATTCGTGGAAATCCAAGAAAGGTTTAAAAGGTGAGAAAATATAAAAAAGCTCGGAATTATATAAAAACAGACAATTTTGTTTTTCCTTTGATGTGTCCCCTTGATCCGTCTTTTATTTATCGATTGAGGCACTACGAAGTCTGCCGGGTCAGCTAGTAATCAATAAAATTACACTTTACTCACAATACAGATCCACTCGAACGCTAGTCTTCTGCGGTGTAGACAACAGTGTGTTATCAGCCGTGCAAGTGTAAACAGCAGACAAATGCAGCCTAGTAGCGTTCTTCACAACTAGTACTAGAGTCCTGGTCATCCCCGAAGGTTGAAGGTCACTGGCTCCCAAAGTCGTTAAAACTGTGTCTCCGTGCAGCCATTGTACTCTTGGAGTGGGTGTACCTATATTTAAAAAAATGTTAAGTAAATGATGGTCATACGAAGAAGCTATATAAAGATTACGAGTTGAAATTTAAAAGATGGCAATTGCTTAAAACAACACAAACACATTCACAAAAACTATATATTATAGCTAAAACAAAATTAAATACACAGACTTAGCCCCCAAAATAAAAAAAAACAGAAATTGAAAGTACTATTATAACAATTGTACACACAAAACACCCACGAGCACGTAACAATACAAAGGCATCGCAAAGGCACCTTAAACTGAACGAAGATCAAATCGACATTATTAATTTCATAAATTCTAAAGAAAAGCATTTGTCTCCAAGTTGAAATTCTTTGAAACATTCAACGGGTATAGAATCACTCGTAATGAGGTAGCAGGAAATTCACATAAAATCATTGTTCTTACCCCCGTTTACTGAACAAATAAGTTTGAAGTCCCCACCCTCGTTGTAAGGGCCCGCCGCACCGGATATTTCCTTGCCGAATTCGTCAAAGATAACCGGCTTATTCGGGAGCTCTGCGCGAAAAACACACACGAATTACAATGGTCAAATAGCGTTTATTAATCTCGAATTTGTTGAGTTGAGTTGTGCTTTTTTTTCGAGATTCGTCAACGACGTCACAGCGTAAATACCACCTTTAAACATGTAGGAAAACTATCAATTGTATTGTGCGGCAGCTTTCCCACTCTTGAAACCGAAACGCATTACCGCTTCCCAGCTAAAGTAGATAAGACCTCCACTGTTAATACTAATAGTTTGTGAGTAAACTTTGAGACTGACTATTATTTACCCAGTGGTCGATCTAAATTCTATTTGGTTTTGCTAATGACATTTTATCTAGTTAAGGTGAAATAAAAATGGTTCCCAAAAGTTCTGAAGTATTATCTTTATGATAAGTTTAAGAAAACAGATCCGTGATCCGATTTTAACACATTATTATTAAATTGTAAATTGTTATTATAAGTATTAGGTAACGAATTTTGTAAATCGTGAGTTGATAACTAACACAATTACGCCAAAGAAGTATAGCTTCTTACGTGCTTACCAAAGTACACACACATCTATTGATAGATCTACAGATCGTCGTCGAATAGTTGTTAAATAAAATATCGCTTGACGAACAATGGAGAAAAAGGACTAAAAGGTTTTTTGCCTTTTACCTATTTTTTATTTACGTAACCACAAATATCTATTGATAGAGATATTATATAAAATTGAGTAGTTATAATACCGAGTGAGTCTGGTCATCCACAACAATAAATACAATAAGAATAATTATAGTTCGGAACAGAATTAAATATAACAGGAACAAAATTAAATAACGCACGGTCATCCGGCCACATTTTACGATCCCCTGTGTTATGAGTAAAATAGAATAATAAAAATACTTAAATATGTTTAAATATACACATAAATACATAATAAGCACCTAGACAAAGAGCAAAGAAACTTATTCATCACACAATGTTTGCCCGACGTGGGAATCGAACCCACAAACTTCAGTGTAACAGTCAGGGCTGCTAACTACTGGACCACGGAGTAAGTTGAAATAAATTTTATAAACAAAAAAGTAAAACTAACCCCCTAGAAACGACTAAAAGAGAAGTAACAGGCTTTTTTTACTGTATCAAACTTTAGTTCCACCATTAATACGCGCAATTTATTTCACGTCATAAAACTCAACTCACTTTGCAAAATAAATTACAATGTTGCCCATTCTAAAAGCGAATAAAAGGCTAATGAAATAACATTTCATGCTATAAATGATTACAGACTTAATATTATTATCCTTATCCAATAAAATGTTTAATGCTCGTAATAATTTATGTTTAGGTTTTACGTTAAGAATTCACATTTCAAAATTCGTTCAAGTAATTTTATTATGTTTGAAATTTTACAGTGTTCATTTTTGAATGATAGCTTCGCATTCGCTTAGAACTCAGCGTGCTATTAATTTCATAGAAACGATACCTCAAGTGAGAACATACAAAAAAGTATTTTAGCTAAGACGCTTGCACACTCTAGATTCTTCACGTTTCAAAAGAACTCATTTGACTTTTATGTCCTAAACATGCTTATTGAACGCCATAATATAATCAGCGAATTACAAAAGAACTCATGAGCGCTTTAGAGAGATATTTATCCATCGAGAATTAAGGGAGGAGCTTGGGGAAATGGTGTTACTAAAAAATTCTACCAAAATTCCACAATGTAAAAAAAAATTACTGGTCAGAAATTTTCACTAGTGATAGAGCATCTTGTAAGCCTATATAGACACGTACCATGGCTCCGCCTATTTCTGCCGCGAAATAGTAATGTGTTCCAGTTTTAATGCTGGGGATTCCGTTGTACTATAGACTTAAAACTCATGCCTCCAGATGTTTGGCGCATTTACGCCGTTAATGACTAGTGGGCTCCGGCAAGAACTTAATACCAGATGTTCCATGAGGTCACTCGTTCTGTTTCAGCAAAAATATCACTGTTAATTTATCAGTTTATGTCAGTTTTCTTCAGCCTAAAGACTCTTTTTGAACTTACTTATGTCCTTAATCGTTGAAAAGCGTATCCTTAATCCCACCTACTACTACAATAATTACTTTAGTAATTTGATAATATATCGTCTTGAAATGAAATTGGTACATATAAATATATACCTAAATAATTATTTTTATTTCTTAGATGGGTAGACGACGGCCCACCTGGTTTAAATTGGTTACCGGAGCTCATAGACATCTAAAACGTAAAAGCCGCCACCGAACGTGAGATAAAAATTATATTAATACGGTTTCATTATTTATAGTATAGTTTTAAAACTCGATAAAAGACTGGACTGGAAAGAATGGATAAGTCTATAATATACGAAAATAAAATTCTAAATAGTTTCTCCTCGAAGGGAAAACAAAAGAAGAAAATAAAAACCTTCACCATATAATAATACAAGGAAACAAATCCGAAACATTTTTGTCAGAACGAATTCCACTTATTCGGGCAAATAGCGGTGTTTACCTCTGTTACCGAAATTTATTCACAATCAAAACGAAATCAGTACGCGGAGAATCGCTAAAGTATAGACGCTTGTGGTATATCCTCAAATTGCGGATAAACAAACTAGGACCCTCTCCAGTGTGGACGAAGAAATGAAAATGTTTTCGAACCGAAACAAAAGGTTCGGTAAATGAGTGTCGGATATATCCGCTATAGGGCTGCCCGGAAATGGATATTTTTTAAATAAAACGTGTTTTGTGTGTTGGTTTTGATACTCGATAATTGTTATATTTATCAATCACATAACATAGAATGGATTGTAAGCTCATACAGTAGCAATTAAAAAGTCTTAATGAAAAAATACTCTCAGTGCAAAGCAAAATTTATTTACAAATTGTTTTAAGCCTTATCTATCGAGATTTTTTGTTATAATGAATTTTCGATATTATGGCACTGTTGCAAGCGCTACGATGACAGGTAGACTTAGTACTACTGGTAGAGTATCATTAGAATCAGGAAAAACTGTTTTTTTATTGGCCTTGTATGCAGACGAGCATACAACCCACCTGATGTTGAGTGGTTACCGTCCCCTATGGACCTCAGCATTGCCAGAGACAAAGCTAAGCCGCTGTCTATCTACTTTAGTCCATTTTCAAATTTATTTAATTCATTTTAAAGTTTTAATAACTAGTGCCAACCTTATTAAGATTGAACACAGTATCGGTTGCATCAGAAAAAAAATACTGCTTCATTTCAATATCATTTTGAATTGTTCTCATTCAGTGAATTTAGAAAATCATTTTTGAAATATGAATAAACTAGCGAGTGATTTTCTTTCATAGTTCTAATGGTTTTGCACAGTTTTCGTTCCGCAGAAATATAAATTTCCCAGAACAAACCCTTTTCTTTTCGAAAATTTCTTTGCAAGCTTTATTCAGAAGCTTTATTTTAAGATTAATTTATAAGATTTTTTTTATTGAGATTACTGGTAATCTAGAGGCCTTTCCAGTCTCACCAGGACTGAACGTAAAAAATTGGCAGTACGTAGCAGGCAGTCCATGGTCGTCTGTCTACAAGGGCAATAATTTTTTTTAAAAATTATCAGAATTAATACTTGTAACATTATGAGTCAGATAGTTTTGGGAAATTATTATTCAAGAAAATCACTTCTGCCGCTTACCACCCATCTTCAGAATGAACTCACCCCAACATCGATTTCTGAGCGCTATGACGCGCCTAAGCTTGCGACGCTTGTGCGATTAAATAAATAAATATTTACTAACAATCACGCCACGTTAACTGGTCCCGTGATAAGTTCGTAAAGAACTTGTGTTACAGGTACCAGATAACGGAAATAAATGTAAGATTTTTATTATACACATACTTATATTTTAATATACATCCATAACCCTGGAAAAGACATTTATATTTAACATATAAATATCTTCCCTTGGCGGGATTCGAACCCGCGACCCCCTTGTGTAGTGACCATGTCACTTACCACTACACCAGACGGCCGTTAAAGGCCGATTAAATGTAAACTAATCGCTAATAGATTAACAACAAGTAACCTTCATAAACACAAACCTATTGAACAAATAGCGGTTAATCTAGAAGAAGTTCTCATCGGTGTGATCTGTTTAAGTCCCAAGCCTTATTTGGTTTTAATGGCATTTCTTTAAGTTGAGGTTCGTTCAACTAACATCAAAACTGCTGTAACTGCTATATGAATTAATATTCGAAACTATTAGAAATGGCATTATCATGACCCCAATTGTTTTAAAGCGAAAGTCGACTTCGTAACTGCTTTGTCTCCCAGACTATTTATATATCTACTTTTTGTATGAATATAATTATATTTTCTATAATAATATATTGTCTATAGTGCACCGGAACATACCTGCTATATTTTTATAATTTCCAGAATTTCTGTAAATTAAACGGTTGTCGCTTTTAGTGATAAGACCGCCTATTGTAAAGGCGTATCTGTTTTTGAATGTTATTGAATCTATCTTGTGTTTTGGTGTACAGTAAAGTGTACCTGTTCTCTCTCTCTCTCTCTCTCTCTCTCTCTTTCTCTCTGTCTCTTTCTCTCTCACTAAAACAGAGCAGGTTGAATAAAATGCTGCTAAGATTGTCCGTTCCTGATTTTGGTTATCGGTCGACGTTCACGTATTCCACAACGTGGTTATCGCTTACCGAAATGAACATCTGCCACCGCCCATTGTTTCATACGTCCCGTATAAGTGCGGATCGGCAGAAAATGAAAATTTCCCTCGCATTCGACCGCTGTACTAGACTGAATTCGCGTTCCCGTTATTTGATAAAGGATGAAATAGAGGATTTTTGTGCAACTTCGAAACGTTTGCATCGAAGATTTCGAATCAATTGGTGCATTTGAATATAAGGGTAAACTGTTCCAATATTTGCACTCCGTAAGTTAAATATATGTGTTTCTGTGGCACTATTTTTAAGTTTCAGTCGCGATGAAGAGAGAGAGAGAGAGAGAGAGAGAGAGAGGGAGAGAGAAGGAGAGAGAGAGAGAGAGAGAGAGAGAGCGAGAGAGAGTTTTCTTTATCAAACACAAAAAAAACAATGCGAAACATTAAATACAAAAAAGTACAATTGGCGGTCTTATCGAAGATTGAACGTAATTCTTTTTAAAATACTAATTATCCCATTGTTAAGTTTTTAATTTCGCAATAATATATTAATTTTATAATTTTCGAATACTAAGTTAACCTAAACACGTACGAATAAGATGTATTTATCAACATTTTTAGCACTCTATAAACACGGAACCTATGATAGCTTCGTGGCAGAGCTTAGCAAGCTTATGATACCGATGTAGGCTTGCAAAACATGTTTAAGTGATAAAGATACGTGGATTTGTAGTAACGAATACCTCTTCCATATCATCATATCATATCATCATATCAGCTCTATGAGACCTGCAGATATTCACCTTCGATTGAAGAGCATCGTCGATTAAACTATTCTCACATCGATCCTCTGACCGCAAAAGTCAATCCTACTAGCATTATAAACGCCTAAGTTTGTGAGGATTGATTGGATACTGTTACTCTTATACGAAAAAACTCGAAAACGGATTTTGGTTAACGTTCAGAACATAATCAGAATAACCAAACTATATTTAAAACGATCTAGATACGATAGTGGCGTGTAAGTAGTTTCAAGAAATTCATATTTTTCCATACAATTAGCGCTGTTCTCAACCAAGCGTGGCTGTGCTTCACTAGTCCGATACAAAATCTCGTAACAAAAACACAAAAAGCCGGAAGATTCCCTTGTGATGTTCAATAAAAGTTTCTTGGGAAATCTTTCAATCACCACAAGTAACACCGGGTTGATTCGACCAAGATAAACTTGGAATGGGACTATCCATGGATCTTTACAAGCCTTATCGAGGTTAATCTCCACCCATTAGGTTATTAAGGAAAGTAAAATGCTTTCAATGACTCACGTATTCTCCTATTCATGATTTCTATTAACGAGAATATAGGCGATTTTGTCGTACATAAATAACATATGCTTTGTATTTATTTAAGCCGTTATGATAGATAGATAAGATACGAAGGGTGTTCAATAAATAGTGATAATGCGCTATTTTCTCTTTGGATAGCAAAAAATAAATACTGGCAGGCTGATTCAGACATTAGATATAATAATAATAGAAAGCAATTAATATATAAAAAATAGAAGTTATTTCTTGCATCGTGTAGGAGCGTGTTCTTAAAAATGGATAAAATTGAAGCTCACGCGGTAATAAAATATGTATCTCTGCTTGAAAAATATTGCTACGGAGCTGGTAAATCAAGCCTTGAGAGCAACATTAGGGGTTCACGTTCCTATATATTTGTGGTTGCGCATTGGCGTGCTGAGTTCAAACGAGGAAGAACTTCCATTAACGACAAACTCCGCACAGGACGCCCTACATCGGTAATGACTAAACAAATAATTTCAAAAGTTGAAAACATTGTCTTGTCGGATTTTCGTGTTACTGTCTGTTTTATAGCTGAAGAAATGGAGATTTCTATAGATAGTCTCTATAATATTATACACAACCATATAGGTAGTCAAATCAAAAAAGTCAGCGCGCTTGATGTCCAGAATGCTTTCTTATGCGCAGAAACAAACGAGACTGAAAGCTATTTGGGTAGGATACAACAAGATCTTGACCGATTTTTGACTCGATTCATAACTATGACCTATAATTCCGCCATTTCCAACTCCGAATTTAAGGCGATTCCATATTTTTTTGGGACAGCCAAGGGGTGGTAATGATCGAATATCTCAATCATGGAGCTAAGATTTGGCGGGCTTTGTCCGCAGGACAAATAACAAAATTGCGTGAGGAATTATGCAAGCAACGGCGGAGCTAGCTCGCTAAAGTTGTTTTGTTTCACCAAGATAACGCACCCGCGCTCAATTTCTAAGTAACCTTAGCTCAAACTCAAAAGTATATCAACCCCCTAGCCCCCACTCCCTCCCTAGGTCACTCGCTACCTACTATATTTTTAAATTCTCATTCTGAAGGGGTATATTATTATTGTTTGGAATATGTTCAAATTTTTAGATGTACATTTGAAAGATAGATTTTTAGAAAATTAGGCGAATAAAATATGATTGTTCAATCTGTTGGTATTTTAAAATCTAAATTTAATCTAAGTTATTTTTTGTAATAATAATACAAATCATAAAACAAAAAACGGGTGAAGCTGACGAAACACCAAAAGAAGAAGAAACAAGTGGATATTATATGGCAGATATAGCCCAAGGAGAGTTGATTTTAGGCAGGCCGGTCATAAAACTCTTTCCAAATACAGAAAGTTAGGAAGAGTTTTTTTTTAATTGCTTAGATGGGTGGACCTGCTGACAGCCCATCCGGTGTTAAGTGGTTACTGGAGCCCATAGACATCCACAACGTAAATGCGCCACCCGCCTTGAGATTTAAGTTCTAAGATCTCAGTATAGTTACAACGGCTGCCCTACCCTTCAGATCGAAACGCATTACTGCTTCACGGCAGAAATAGGCAGGGCAGTGGTATCTACCCGTGCGGACTCACGGCGCAACCGTTTGAAGTCGTCGTGGCCTAAAGGATAAGACGTCCGGTGCATTCGTGTTGAGCGATGCACCGGTGTTCGAATCCCAGGCGGGTACCAATTTTTCAAATGAAATACGTACTCAACAAATATTCACTATTGACTTCCACGGTGAAGGAATAACATCGTGTAATAAAAATCAAACCCGCAAAATTATAATTTGCGTAATTACTGGTGGTAGGACCTCTTATGAGTACGCGCGGGTAGGTACTACTACCCTGCCTATTTCTGCCGTGAAGTAGTAATGCGTTTCATAATGAATGGTGGGGCAGCCATTGTGACTATACTGAGACCTTACAACTTATATCTTAAGGTGGGTGGTGCATTTGCGTTGTAGATGTCTATGGACTCCAGTAACCACTTAAGAAAACTTCCACACGACGTGTGTGGTGACATTCACATGGCACGTCACCGGGATCCTATAACAACGTGACTAACCGTGGACAACGAATCTGCTCATCTAGAACAGTAAAACATAAATATGTATTCGTATCTAATAATCTTGTTCCAATATCAATAATGTTTCAAACATTTTGGGAAACACGGTAGCCCCATTTAATCTTATCATACGTGAAATAAAAACATATTCTCTTTATACATATCGTAAAAACTAAGAGACGCTCATAATGTAAGCAGGTAATCCATTTCGGTAATACGGCTTATCTTTACGCACGTTTTAGATACACCCAAAGTCCTCATAAAATTTTAATTCCCAAACTGACCCACATTTTTAGTGTCAGCGGCTAACGTAAATCATCTTGAGAAGAGAGCGGAGATGGGACATGGGATATCGATAAAGGGATTTTTTTTCTCTGAAATTAGTGTTCAGACATAATCATTATTGCCGAATGCTACAAAATTTCTAATAGTTTTTCAAACGTATACTATCTCGTACTTTGTGGCTTAAGGACTGGCTTCTAAGAAATCGTATTCTCATAGACACTTAGTAAATACTATTTAGGAATGAAGGCAAGGAAAGTTTTACTTTTTTAGCTTAGAATGTAATTTTCGAAATGTTTTGCCGTGGCTGCTTTAGTTAGTTCTTTCAAGATGCTACTTACGCACGACGAGTCAGCCCGCATCAAAAGCTAGCATGTACTGATTGATTGATCACTGGCATCGTTCAGAATTTACGCGATAAAACTGTGAATTTTTTTTCGAGAAAGCTACCAAATAATGCAACTGCAACAGTCAAATAATCTGTCACGATATCTAATAAAAAAACAATCGATAAAGGTGCACAGATAAATCACTACAATATAAAGTTGATAAGTGAAATACCTCTTAGATGATGTTTCCATGACAAATCAGAAACAAACATTATGTAACTTAAGTTATTTCTGTCGCGGAACATTATCATTCTTATTCTTTCCCGATTCAAGGGTCAATTATTATAAAAACAGTCAACAATTGTCACTGTTTAATAACGAATTTCTGATTTCGACTTCACGCCTCAAGATGGTATTTGAGTTATGATCTCAATGAACTCCGATAATCACTTAATTCCAGGTGAAATATGAATACCCAATAACGCAATAAAGACGATTTTATAATTTATACACTTCATAAAACTAGTTTGACGAAAAGGAGGAACGTAGATAGATATATTACGAAATCACGATGAAATTTAACCCATGTGAGAATTCCGATTGTTATCACACCGCAAAACGAAGTGGAAATAATCAAATTAACTGTCCAATCACTCTATGCCAGTTCCATGTTTATTATTTCACTCTTAAATCTAAAGTCATCACTCTGTCGCTGTTTCAGGTGTCCAATTACAGTAAGCACATATTTGCAGTAAGTATAATTAATCTTCTTCAATAGGCCTTTCATATGAACACACTGATAAAAGGATATTTTCCAGAGTCTCTTTTTCTAAGGGTTTCCTTAAAAAATATTTTGAAGAAGTATATTCTTTAGAACTTTTCATACATAATGGAAGAGAATCAATTGTAGGGTCAGATGTGATATGGCAAAAGTGATCATTAGAATGCGGGGACATGGCAACAAATTTCAGAGTATGAATTATTGCACCTTATGGACTATAAAAGTGTACAAGAATAAACTGTCTGGTACACCAAAAGGTCTACGGCTTTTGACACAAATGTAAAGCGTATAGACCCCGACAGAGGTGAGCTGCCGACACCTTGCATCCCCGATGGTTTCATGCCAAAAATAGGTGAGAAAGTGGTTAGGACACATTTGGCATCAGAATAAAAAAATTCACCACACCTCAAAATACGAACGAAGAAAAATATTGCCTGATAAAATAATACTTCTTCAGTCGATTGCTGTCACATAAATCGATATCTGTGACAATGAGGACGCGACGAATCACATCCCTATTTAACATTTTCTTAAACTTTCCGTGTTGATTTCACAGGATAACAGGGGGTCAAGTTTACGATCGTACTAGTTTTTATCGAGATTGCTCGACGACTTTTCATAGCTTTTTGTTAGCCCGCTGTTTCGGGGTGAATTATTTTATTAAAACGTAGAAAAAGGGGAGAGATACGAGCGAGAGATTAGGTGAGAATTTAAGAGTTCCGCCTATCTGCCTCAAGATCGTTCCCGAGATACGGATATAGTTTTTTCAGGCACCTGCGATAAAGGAAAGGTCTGGTTTATCGCCTCCGAAGTGGAAAATTTGAAGCTTTTGTACTTACATAGATTTTATTGTAGTTGAATTTTGTCATGTTTTATTCTTCTATCTTATAATACATATTTGCGATCGGATTACTTATCTGATAATATAGAAAGTGAAATGCGTATTTTAAGTTTATTTACAACTAAAGGTATTTGTAAGTTCTAAGAATCGAAATTCGAAGATTGTTTAATTTTCCTTAATCTATTTAGTGATTAAAGCAGCTCTTATTTTGATCAATAAGTTTAATTATACCTTCTATGGTTTCCGTTATAATTCTACACTGTCGTACGATCTGTGCAACAGACTGCACCAGGAAACTCCACTAATGTAAAATATCTTTAATTTTTTCCCTATAACCTGTCAATTTTCTGATAGGATGTATTGTAATTTGGTAAAGCAAACGCCAAAACACAACACGCCAAACGCAAAAATCATTTGTGCGTTTCGTTCTGAAGAGTAGGATAAACCATTCTATGTAGAGCAGTGAAAAAAAGCACCATTACATTTATTTACAGATTAACACCTACCTATTACATCAAGTGCAATCCTGTAGTTCCTGGTGGGTGAGATTTGGAAATCGACCCTGCATCTGTAGACGGCTCTGTCTCGGGCCTGTACAGCATCCACGTGGAGACCAGAAGACGGCGTGCTGTACCAGCGTGCTCGGTTTGCGAAGGGCTCGTCAGTCCAGTGAGCAGACGGCCCGAGCACTCGAGTGTCATAGCTGTAAAAAATGAGAGGACGTTAAAAATACTGATGGCAGAACCTTTTGTGAGTCCGCGCGGGTAGGCACCATCACCCTGCCTATTTCTGCCGTGAAGCAGTAATGCGTTTCGGCTTGAAGGGTGGGGCAGCCATTGTATCTATACTGAGACCTTAGAACTTATATCTCAAGTTGGGTGGCGCATTTACGTTGTAGATGTCTATGGGCTCCAGTTACCACTTAACACCAGGTGGACTGTGAGCTCGTCCACCCATCTAAGCAATAAAAAAAAAAATATATATTTAGTTAAAAAGAAGCACTTGATAACCCTAAACTAGGGTTTTCTCTTACTCAATATGTATAACATTTATATGAGACAAGACTGCACGCAGACTCGAAATGCCAAACACAATTTCTAAGATACTTAAATCTAATATAAAATCTGAGCTTCGTGATACACCAGCTAGGTTTATTCATCAAAAGATCACAGAGGCGATAAAATCACGTGCAGTTTCAAAGCGTTCATATCTCGAATGAACACAAGCGGTGTTTTTATAGGCCCAAACGTTTTGCAGACATTTAAAGCCTATTTTACTCTATCAACTGTAACATATGATTGCTTCATGATTATAATTAGGCAGGACCGCGGTACTTATCCAAGTGGACCTAAAAATTCACTCCTCCTCCTCGAGTCGTGTTCCTCATGTCTGAGGGTCGTGACCACCATCACCCATGAGCTTCAATCTTAGGATCTTTTTCCACTTTCCCCTGTCCACGGCGTAAAATTCACTAGTAGGGTGAAATTGTGTTTATCTGGGCAATTTTTTTTTTGTGCACGAACACGAGTATATTACTTCTTAGCGAAAGTATTTGTGAACACAGATTAGGGACATACTTTCCGAAAATTAGTTACGTAATTAATAAGCCCCTTTCCTAGAAAACATACCACAACGGTCTTTCTGTAACTTCTTCGGACTTTTTATCATATAGTAAACGAAAGACCAAGGTCACTACCTAACTGATGTTAAGTGGTGGAGCCTACAGACATCACAATATGAATGCAGCATCTATCCTATCTAGCAATCGCGTCTCGTGAGATATGAAGTCTCATAGGTTACAACTTTATAGCAGTATTACGATTTTCGTCCCATCCTTCAAATCAGAACACATGAAACTCCGCTCCGCGGTAGAAAAAGCACAAATCTAACCTATGCTAAGCTTTAATAACCTATGAATATAAAGTTTCATGTTTATTTTGGACTACAAAGCCACTTTGACGCTTGAATTTGCAAACTGAATATCCAGAAGCCATTCATAACAAGAACATACTTCAATACAAAAAGAAGACCGAAATAATTCCCATCGAAACCGAAATCAGGGAAGCGTATAGAAATAAAACAAATAACGTTTTCAAATTGAGATTCGTAATTTAAACAAATTTGTATTTCCGTAACTAGAGGAGAGAATCTTGAAATATTACATTCATTCATAATTGGACACGTTGAACGTTGAACGTAAATATAATTTAAAGGGGTGAGTAGGGCTGCGAATCTTTCTGTGTTTTATTGCCGGCATCTATGGAGCGATCGTTGAGTGCACAGATAATATTTTTTTAAGAAAATCAACTTTTATTTTTATGAAATAGCTTCAATAGATTCTAAATGGCCATCGACACAACGTGGTAAAGATCTATGCCTTTTAATAAATCTGGTTGGAAGTTCTCATTTAAGTCGAAAATCTAATATATTTCCGGAAAAATATTATTTCATAACTTGACCTTGTATCAAGGAGGCATCAGATTGTGCCTATGAACTGACAAACTGTTTATTTTCCTTATGACTCAGTGAATCGTGAGCCTGTTTGCTCATATTTGCTGGCAAAAAGAGAAATTGATTTTAGTAAGGGTAAAAAGTACACTGATTTGTTCTTAGTCTTTGCGGCTATGCACAAAGCAGTATCGTAAAGTAACACTATTGTGAATACATTATAAAGTGCAAATTTTGGAAAATAGCCGTTTAATAATAGTAAAGAGTAAAGTTGAAATAAAAATCATTAAAAAAGATAGAATTACGAATCGAACAAAGACTTAAGATTCTGAAATTTACAATGAACCAACCAAATCAAGCAATATTAATAGAATTAAATTCATAAGCCGCAGCAAGCGTAAACTGGCAGTAAAACATTAACGTCAATGAGAAATTTCTGATCGCGTTTCTTAACATTCCAAATTCGAAACAAAATCAAAGAGCCACGGAAACTCGGGCATACAGCCCAAAAATAATACCGATAAAATTTTATCACGACTGGAAATTTTGACAGACACAAAAGTTTCGGCTCAGCGTAGGAGGGGGGAACTCCTTTGCATAATTGCTTCGGAGTTGAGTCGGCCGCTCCTCAGATTCTCTGTGAAGTGACGAGTGCCGGCGTAAATTTTATTAAGAAGTTACGAGTTTCACAACTACGCACGACCTCACCTGGTGCTGCCAAAATGGCGGAAAATAT
Organism: Bombyx mori; assembly: GCF_030269925.1. Lineage (NCBI taxonomy): Eukaryota > Metazoa > Arthropoda > Insecta > Lepidoptera > Bombycidae > Bombyx > Bombyx mori. The sequence continues at coordinate 14,578,058 of NC_085119.1, read as the reverse complement.
TTAGGTCGGTTCATACGATGCGACGGGAATATTCTAGTGTAATTTTAAGTCGTAATTTGTAATTAAGTAAGTCGTAAGTTGTAATTTTAAGCTTGTCAAGCAATTAAAACTTTAAAGTATCCCCGGATCGTTTGGAACCTCTGGGTCTGCGGAGGGACTTCGGTTCCCTCTGTATTTAGTACCGTATATTCCATGGAAAGTGCTCTGAGGAATTGTTTGAGATGATCCCCTCATCTTCTTTTTATTATCGCACCTATCAATTTATATGTAAACGAACTAAAACGTGAGCTCAGCAGCACCAGAGTCGGTTGCTACATAGGACGGTGTGTCCATCTACGATATTAGCTACGGTGATGGCATGTCGATGCTGAGTATATCAGTTGGTGATCTTAGAAATCTTATGAAGACATACGAAGACTAATGTCTGACGCACGGGCTGTTATATAATTATGAAAAATCATAGATGTTTGGTTGGATAACGTTGAGGCGGCAGGGAGAAGATCAGAAACTGTATCACCGGTAAAACTCAACGGGACGTCGCTAAAACGAGTTTTCTTTAAGTATCTGGGTCATTTTTATCCCCCTGATCTCAGTATTGATGCCGATATTGAACAAGAACAGAGGGCATTGTTGATAAGGGCGAATATGCTGGGTCGCATGTTTAAATGCTGCTCACTAAAAGTAAAAGTAGCTCTTTTTCGGACCTTTTTTTTCGCCCTACCTAAGCTGATAGCCTTGAGAGGCTACTTCAGCGTAACCTTAACTAGTAGGTGAGCTCACGGGGCTCAAACCGGAGTGATGCTAGCACTGGCCCTAGCAAGAGCAGTGCTTCGCAGAATCTACCACCGGATCGGAAGCGCGACTCACTGAGAAGATCCAGCGAGAAACTCAGTGGGCTGTGTCTATGGGTTAATTCGCTAGTCGAGCCTTTCGTCGCAAGTAACGGGTTTGACGAGGACGGTGACCGGTTCTTGTGGTACCTAGAAGCACCGTTAATGGATCGGGAGGATCCGTAATGACGTGTTTTGGGCGACGTCGACGTTTGGACCTACTGCATGACCTTTTACACGTGCAGCCTGTAAGCTAGATATGGCCAGCAATCGTACAGCTTTCAATATATCAATGCGCTTAGGAAGCTCGTGGGGTTACTCCGCTTCTGTAGCGCGTCAGGTATGGCAAATGCAATAGTAAATTGCGTCCGAGGGTTGATGGTGGCATTCGCGTAGAGATGTCTATAGATTTCGGTAACTATTTTACATCAAAAGAGCCGTAGACTCGTTATCTATCTATGAAATGATTAAGTAAATAGTCGACATGTTGCATCTGCGGTGAACCGCTTCAGACAAAATGAGGAAAAAGTAATGAAAAACCTACATCGTCAACTGTTCACTTGATGAAATAATTTCGAGCAGATACACGAGATGAGTATTAAAAAAGAAGAATAACTTTGGATCAATTGAAGATAAGAAATTAGAAACGTTTGTATTTGCAAAATTGAAAATATCGAATCATGTGAATCGGGTATGCTCGTGCACGCATACGTAGCCTTAATATAAATTATAATTAATTATAATTGCTGTGTGAAGTTCAGCGGAATTCGGCTTGCGGTGGGGTCGACATTCGGGCGGTCTCGGCGAAAGCCGTTGCCGTAATTACATCGTCTTTTACAAGCCGTACTGCTTCGCGTAAGGCGTAATGACTCACTTCCCTTCCAGTATTTAATAGCCGCTTTATATTTTACGGGAATTAACTTGAAAATTTTGCGGTCGCGTGCGTGGGTCTCGAGTATGCGAAACGTCAACTAGTCCCGGAAACGTGAAAGCGAACACGGGCTTTGAACGAAATATGGCAATCTGAAAATATTTAATGCTATAACAAAATTTCCTCCAGCTTGTTAAGTTTTAACTGCTTAAGTTATACGAGTAGTAAGGTGTTTTAATTCAAATTGAAGAATTCATAAGAGGTCTGAGTCTTTAAAAGGGTCGCAGTAGATCATAACGAAGTAGCACTGAAGTTGAAGTTAATCATGAGATAATATTTACTCTTATGGCTTCTTAAGCACTGTGGATACTTTTCGTAATAGTGTAAAATTATGAGTTCGAAAGCTAATACTACCCGTTTGATCCGAACCCAGCGCCCTCGTGGCGGCCTAGGGCTCCGTATGAACTACTGTAACAAAATATCATTTAATCACTCACCGAAACCGATGTCCTCGTTGACTCACGCCGTATCACTTAGGGAGAAGGTTTTAGGGTACGAGTGGATAAGGATTAGTGATAATGTAAACCGTAGCGTAGACAGTCATACAGAGGGTACCGTCCCTTTCGAGAAGCAAGCTAAAGTGATAGATGTCAAGTCGTGAAGACACCGTCAAATCGCGACCTGTGTTGCCGCGGTAAAAATTCAAATACCCACAGATTGGTTTCGAACACTACCTATGCATTCCTACCGCGAAAAATTTAACCGTATTTTTTCTTTAGAGAGGTTACTATTTAGAAAAGCTGGCAAGTAACAGGCAAGGTATGCGGAAGAATGCCCAGAGGCAGAAGTATAATGCGCTGCTCGGACTATATACGCTTTACTCCCAACGCTCAGTCTACGATGCCATCCGCGCAGTCGAGGATAGGCAGGGCTGACGCAGGATAATCCAGAAGAAAGTTATTAAACGAGACCACGTCCCTCAGCATTGAGGATTATCTACGCAAGGAGAAGGAAACGCACTCACATATTATTGTAGTTACTCGCGCACCTCTGGTGCTTTATGTTGGTGGTAAGGCATCTTCTGAGCCCGCACGGATAGTTACCGCTGCCTTGCTTATTTCTGCTGTGAAGCAGTAATGCGTTTCAGTTTGAAGGACGGAATAGCGGTTGCACTGAAAAACTGAGATTTAGAACTCATGCTTTTCATATCCCTACCCTTTTGATTGGACAAAGCAAATCTATCGTCGCCCGAACAATGTGTCATCGGATCTCCCAGAGTCACTCTCAGTGCCTTTAGGTTCTTTAAGTACCTCGATGCGACGTGCGAACTAGTCCATATACAAAACCCACTGAGTTTCTAGCCAAATCCTCTCAGTGAGTCGCGATTACGATCCACTGCTAAATTCTGCGAAGTACTGCTCTTGCTAAGGCCAGTTTTAGCACACTCTTGAATCCCGTAAGCTCATCAGCCATAGCCCTTTAGGCTACAAGCGAATAGGAAACGAAAAAAAAAAACATGTCTCAAGGTGGGTGGCGGAATTTAAGTTGTTGTGAGTGAACATTTAATACCAGGTGGACCGTGAGCTCGTCTTACCATCTTAGCGCTTAAAAAAAATATTCGTATCGCTCTTTGACTGCACTGTGAAAATTAAATCATCCTGCAATGCAGTTGTTAGCGTTATTAAGCTTTTAATAAATAGAAAAGAATATAACTCATTTAATAAATAAATCGGCAGGATTATACTTACTTAAAAGATCTCGTGGAAGAAACCCTGTGCGCTAGACTGATCAAGTGAAAATCCTTAAAACCCCACTTAACTAGCGCGTGCGCCAAGGCCCAGTTCGCCAACTATGGAGAAAACCTGTCAAGGCTCTAATAAATAAGGATTCCACATGACCACGACTGCTCTGCCAAGAGTAACCGACTATGATGATGATGATGATGATGATGAGGATGATGATCACGTTTAAGTTAATCAAAAAATGAGAATCTCGGTCGGTGTCAGCCCTATTTAATTCTTTCTTTTAACAAACCTCACATAAACACCAGCCTATCTTCAATCACGAATACCAGGAATTAGTGAACAATTTTCTATCAGATTCACACATCGTTTTAACTCACGAATGAAGTCCGAGTAATATGGTAATTACTGGGAAAACGTATTCAAACGTTACGAGCAGTAGACACGCAAATTTGTTCCCGGTCACCAAATATTCAGCTTTAAGTATTTTTATATATTATGTACGTAGGTAATTAATCATTTCAAAAATTCAATACCTTTAATTTCTATTGACAATGAAATGGACTAGGTTTTTGTTATTCCTTTTGTTGGATAGCTTTTTTTGTAATTCTTATATTCATTAATTTACACGTATTCGCAAACAATTTGACGCAAACAATTTTTTACAGGTGGTAGGACCTTTTGTAAGTCCGCACGGGTAGGTACCACCACCCTGCCTATTTCTGCCGTAAAGCAGTAATGCGTTTCGGTTTGAAGGACGGGGCAGCCGTTGTAGCTATACTGAGAGCTTTGAACTTATACTCGTATCTCAAGGTGGGACGCACATGTACGTTGTAGATGTATATGGGCTCCAGTAACCACCTAACACCAGGTGAGTTGTGAGCTCGCTCACCCATCTAAGCAATAAAAAAAAGAATTGCTTCATCATCGAAATATAGTATCTACTTAAGTAAATAATAATCGAAACTTGGATTTTTTTATTATACAAAAATAAATACAGTCTTGTCGTTCCAATAGTCAAAGAGATCGCCTCAAACATACCATGTTTTATCATTTAATAATGTCGGTAACCACGAAATCAACAGTAAGGCAAGCGTGCTATCGTTTAAAAAAAGTACTATCAGTAAAGCTACTTACAAAGATACCAAAACTTAAATAACCCTAGCATCAATGTACGTCGGACTGTATGAAAAATAGTTCATGGTGCATTTGCAATTAAATTTTAAGAACTTACGACTCTACAAAAACTCGCTCTCTAATAGGACTTCTTAGGATTCGGTTTCTTTATCCCGTAAAACAATAATGTTTTGATGGTAGGACCTCTTGTGAGTCCGCACGGGTAGGTACCACTACCCTGCCTATTTCTGCTGTGAAGCAGTAATGCGTTTCGGTCTGAAGGGTGGGGCAGCCGTTGTAATTATACTGGGATCTTAGAACTTATACTCGTATCTCAAGGTGGGATGCACATGTACGTTGTAGATGTCTATGGGCTCCAGTAACCACTTAACACTAGGTGGGCTGTGAGCTCCTCCACCCAACTAAGCAAAAAAAAAAATATTTTGAAAGAGGCGATCCCAATGTTAGATCCGAATCCGATCGAGACTTAAATGTTATCTGTAAGATCAGATCATTCACATTATGAGACTTTTTGGCTGGAACGCGAGAAGTGAAGTTGTGTGATTTGATTTATTTTGTTTATTTAGTGTTTCTTCAGGTTTAAATGTGCAATAACGGTGGTTTATTAACTGTTTAATATCTGTGAAAGGGCACAAATGGGGGAAAATGAAACAAATCCGCTGGATGTAACTTCTCGGGATCCTCCAAAAAGTCCACTGAAAAAATCTCAGTAAATGACCACCATTTTACTCAGATTATATTTCATTCTATATCATCCCATTTCATTTAATTTCATCCCAGTTGATTAATATCTCAAATTAATCATCTTCATTTCATTTCATTTCACTCGATAAAATATGAATATAAATTAAAATAAGACATGACTTAAAGGTATTAGTTACCAGGTCATAAAATACCTTTAAAAAAAATCATATTATGTATGGACTCTCTCATATATTTTCAATAAGATGAGCAACGAGCACTTTCCTAGTAAAAATCATTTCGTAACGTAAATATTTAGTAACCTAAAATATCTCTGAAATATTTATTAAGCGTGCTCTAAAATATATTATTGTTAGAAAGTTATTCGAAAGCCAATTCGATTTAAGAATTTGCATAATATGCGATGATCAGAAATTTATCTCGTATGTTTGTCTAAATGAAGCAATGCGTGAGCCATTTGCACAACACTGAACATACACAAATCGGTTCAAATTGATCGTGCAGCTACCGAACGCTGTACTGCGGTTTGTTGGAGTTACCAGTGATGTGACATATTTAGTAAAATAATTAAATTTGGGAAAATAATATTACTGCTTGGTTTGCTTATAGCTTTGTTGCTATAGTAGTCACTTTGTCTCTAGTATTCAATAGCAATCGAAACAATTCTTAACAGGATGACCGCAAACTCAACTGCTACTACAGTTAGCTATAAAACAAGTTTTAATCTTTAAGCATTGAAATCGCGCAGCAGTGAAATCGTCGTGGCCTAAAGGATAAAGACGTCCGGTGCATTCGTGTTGAGCGATGCAACGGTGTTCGAATCCCGCAGGCGGGTACTAATTTTTCTAATGGAATACGTACTCAACAAATGTTCACGATTGACTTCCACGGTGAAGGAATAACATCGTGTAATAAAAATCGAACCAGCAAAATTATAATTTGCGAACTACTGGTGGTAGGACCTCTTGTGAGTCCGCACGGGTAGGTACCACCGTCTCTGTAAGCTGTTCTAATTGATACACTATTACAAAAACACAAGTCGATATACATATTTTATATTCATTAAATGAAAAAATATATATGTCGTTAAGCCAAATATTCATGATGTTTAAAAATTAATTTGACGTCCGCGTTTGTTAATCTAAACAGGTATAATAGATTTAATGTATAGGGCAATCACAAATCTTACATAAGCGGCAATAATCGAATGGAAATTTAAAAGCAGGAAAACAAAATGCGACAACACTATGCTGCTAAATTTGGCTATAACTCAATAGAGGCGCTACGTGCATACCGCACCTGTATTGATCTAGGGGTTGCACCGCGTAGTTCATAACATAGAATACCAAATAGAGATTGGTACACAATTCAGAAGTTGAACAGATACAATTGATTGCTTGTATGAGGCGTGCAAATCTTGCGGGTACAGCTATAGACGATTAGTTTAGCGCATAACAAGTAATATACTAGATAGTAATATTAGGATGGATTCCGTTTTATTTATTCTTGGAAAGTTTTGGGAACTAAGAACTTTAGTTCTTGGTATAAAGGGCTTTTATCGCTTAATTATTAAATTAAAAGTTATTAATTATTAAATTGCTGTTCGTTAGTCTCGCTAAAACTCGAGAACGGCTAGACCAGTTTGACTAATTTTGGTCTTGAATTATTCGTGAAAGTCCAGAAAAGGTTTAAAAGGTAGGTAAATATGAAAATGCTCGGAATTAAATAAAAATAACAATTTTGTTTTTCCTTTTGATGTTTTCTCCGTCGGACGGATTCCTTTTGTTTGTTTTAAGTTTATGTTATACAAAACTTAGGTCTTTTATTTATCGATTGAGACACTACGAAGTCTGCCGGGTCAGCTAGTCTTCAATAATTTGTAATGAACAATTATAATCGTTATATTATATCTATTTATGGCTTCTATTACAAGTTTACGGTTTGCAGCGCTATTAACTGATGCAGTTATATATCGGTGATAAATTGTACGACTGGGAGTAGTTACACTAATTGCAATATATAGTTCGGTAATTTGGTTGACTGCTTAAATTTTATTACCTAGTTTAAAAGCTCTTTCACACCGTCAAAAGTTTCGATGCAAATGAGTGTTTTAAATATGAAGTTTTTTTTTTGTTATTGCTTTAGAGAATCAGATGAACTTAAGGCCTAGTAATAAGTATTTATTGCAACCGATAGATATCAATCACAATGTGAATGTTGCCACCCGTATAGAGGCATTATTTTACCCAACAAACTGGCATGCATACCTGCTTCGCGGCAGAAATGGGCATGTTGGTAAAACTTACCGATGCGGACTCAAAACAATCCTAACACTAGTCGAAACATATATACCTAATATACTTGAGTTGATGCGTTCTTTTTAAAAACAAGTTTGTTGGATTTTATGATTTCACTAGTGGATTCTGGCCGCGCTTGGTTACAAATTATTGCACGCTGATTTGTACCATTGCCAGGAAATATCTTTGAACAAGTACACAACTAAATCAGATAAATGACTTGCATATTTTGTAAAGGAAGAAACAGCTAAAATAAATTAAAATTAAAAATAAAAAACAAATAAAACTATTTGTATATAATTAAATTATGAGGTTATAGAGATATTTTGATAGCGGTATAATTTTAACGGTAGACAGCGGCTTGGCCCTCCCCTTGTCATTGCTGAAGTCCATGGGCGACGTCAACCACTCACCATCAGGTGGACCGTATGCTCGTCTGCCTACAAGGGCAATAAAAAAAAAAGAAAAAAGAAAAAAGCAATTAACTAATCTAAACGAAATTTAAAATTATTATAATATTTAACGAATAAACAAATGGTTTTATTCAATTTAGTAAAAGATCATTACATTATTACTAATACATAATATATAGTTTAATAGCTATACTAATACATATATAAAATATATAATTTCGATCTATATGCTAATTCAAACATTAAAATTTAGTACTATATTATCTCGTCGAAACATCAAACAAAGGTTAAATTGTGTCGATTTCGATTCCTGCGAAATTATCATATTATGGGCAATTATTTAAACTTGAATTATTCAAATGACTGACTTAATGATGATAGATGGGTGGACGAGCTCACGGTCCACCTTTTTTTTTATTGCTTAGATGGATGGACGAGCTAACAGCCCACCTGGTGTTAAGTGGTTACTGGAGCCCATAGACATCTACAACGTAAATGCGCCACCCATCTTGAGATATAAGTTCTAAGGTCTCAAGTATAGTTACAGCGGCTGCCCCACCCTTCAAATCGAAACACATTACTGCTTCACGGCAGAAATAGGCGAAATGGTGGTATCTACCTGCGCGGACTCACAAGAGGTCCTACCACCAGTAATCAATATAGCTGCTAAGATCAAACTGCTATCTTGAGATTGCCAAAAACATTTAAGAAAATTAAAAATTTCCATTTAGGTGTCTAGTGACCTACACTATCACTATCCAGCACATTTCTCGCCGTAGATGGAAGCGTGACTAAAGAATTCTCCGTGGTATTTTCGTTTAATTGGTGATAGGGAGCTCTTTGAGTCTGTGTTAGAATCTACCAGCACTCTGTATATTTCTGGTGTAAATGATGCTTTCAAAATTCAAATTCAAAATTCAAAATCATTTATTTCAACTTAGATGTCAGTATGACACACTTGTTGAATGTCAAAATACAAATAACAATGTTAACTCTACCAAATTTGAAAGGTAGAAAGAAAAGTTGTACTATACAATGGGCCTTGAAATTGTTTACCTATCGATGCAAAAAAAATACCAATCTCAGTCAAAGGCTAATTAATCGTTACGCGATTCGTTTATTATAATATCAACTAGTGACCCGCCCTCGCTTCGCTTCGGAAACTGTAATTTATTAGTGATTTTTCCACTATTTAATGGATGTTATTATACATATGAACATTCCTCTTTAATTACTTTATCTATTAAAAAAACCGCATCAAAATCTGTTGCGTAGTTTTAAAGATTTAAGCATACATAGGGACAGACAGATATAGGGACAGAGAAAGCGACTTTGTTGGAACGAAGTTCCTTACGGCAGGCTTGGAGAGGATAGGGATTTTACTGCGCGACCGAACTGAAAAAAATGTGATAGTAAAACCGTAAGAAAAAATCCGTGGAAAAAAGTGCGTGGAATAAAACCGTTAAATGAGACGTGCGCAGGCGCGACAGTCGCATACACAAGCGAGTAGTGTATAATACCTTTCTCTTTCTCCTTCTTTCTTTTCGTTCTCTAATCCCTTCTCTCTCTATTTAGTAATTATTTCTATTTCTATGTAATTTTATGTTGTCAACCAAAAATAAAGAGATATATTTTGTTATTTTAATTGATAATTTGAATTACTATTTTTTTTTATTTTACGTAATTTATTATTTCCTAAAATACTGAATTTTCTAAATACTTTCCCGTACTTAAATAAAAAATAATCAGCAAAATTTAAAAGAAAAATAAAATTGAGCACCATTTCTTTTTTGCAAATTGTGTCGATTCTACATTAGCCGAAGGAACTTCGTTCCTACCTGGTGTCCCACGACACCACATCTCTTTTTTTATACTATGTAGTGATAGTACAATTAAAATAATTATGTTTTAACTAATTCTGCACCGTAAATTGTTAATAACATATTTAAATAAGATTTTATAAACCCTGAACATAACGAGGCTAAGATTCCCAAGTTCGGCGTCTCCAACTTTCTAAGCGTCAAACTTTTGGATCATTAGAATGTTCAACGACAATGAAAATTAATAAGGAATTTTTCGGGATTGTTACTTGTAAACTTAAATTTATAATTAGTATTCGATTATCCGAAACTGGGTTATCATATTTACAGTTTCAGGGATGTTTAGGTTTTGATGTCAGAAGTAGTGACAATAATAATCTCTCCAGCTGTTGATGATTGAAAGATATAGACGTATTAACATCAGCTCTCTTAAACTATTGTCACTGCCTCTAAACCATCCTTGGTATCAAAATTCTCATCTTTTTTTTAATCTGATTCTGACTCATACGAAAATTAAAAGATAGAAGAGCTATCTTGTGAAAACCGTTGAGACTTAGAGATTATTTCCCGAGGTGATCATTGAAGCTTGTGGTTAGCTAGTCTAGGCATGATAAAGGTGAAATTCGTTTTGCACAGAGCGTGCCATAGAAAATTTGCGATCGTAAAACAACGATAACAGGAAAAGACAATGTGCGACAAACTTGTCAGTAAGCTATGTTTGTTTACACAAAATAGGATACCGGTCAATATAGATCAATTCCATTAGTTTTTATTTTTGGCGTATAAATTTATATCTTTGAAATTCAGAGATCAAAAGATTGTTCATTGGTAAAAATATACTTCGTGTAAATAGAAAAAAGAACCGATTTCACAAAAAAAATTTTTTTTTATTAAATATAACTTACTCATCCTATAAACATATTATAATCTTAAACAGTAACTATTACAACAAACGCTAAATCCAATTGATTTCGATTTTCGTCATAATCCTAAGAGCTATGTCATGTATCATCTCGTGATTCTCTTCAACCAAGGTTCCTCAGCCTCGATTTTGGTGGGTATTGGAACTTCTTTATTTCAAGAAAATTACCTCCAGGCCGATGGCGATGGCTGGTTCTTTGAGCCAGCTTCTTTCAAACGTTAGTGGTGAAGTCCATGACACTCTTTGTGGTCCGGCATAATCAATGTCGTGCTCTTCTTTTAATCCGGAAATAATATGCAAACCTCGCGACCGGCTGGTACAGGTGCTCAAGGCTTACGGCTGCTGAAGTACCACCAATGAAGTTGCGGCGAAACCCAGTGTCTTTATCTCGTCTTTTACATTGTACCGGTTCTATTGCTATCTAGCATCATCGCTATGAGTCCTGGAACGCTATGGTCGACTTATCATTGACTGGTCATTTTGCAGAAAGAGGCCACACGGAGCATAGGATAGAAACTCACTCTATCTGCGCATCGATCCGCCACCGTTAACCTGGTTCGAGAGATTTAAAACCTCTGCAGCTCTTGTCGAATGTGGCCTGTCTAGATTCAATCTCAATCCGCATAGAGCAATTGGCGGTATCGCGGAACAACCCAGCCAGCTAATTTTAGCCTAACAGGGAGGAGTAAAACGCACTCCCAATTTCAAGTCAGATGGTTTTAAATCGACTATAACACATCCAAGAAAATATATGTGGAATAACGTATTCTCTGTAATTAAGCTCCGTAAAATGTTAGTAGATGATTTACAAAAAAAGTATTGTTGACTGAACTTTCTGAAAGAGAACCTTCTGGTTATTGTATTGGAACATCAATTTAACGCTTAACTTTTCTGACATACAACTTCGTTGAACCTTCCGACGGGTCCCTCAATTATAACTTCTTTAATTGGGGCCGTGTTGATACTGATACATTCGGACTCAAACAAGGAATGTAAATAAGAAAAGGCCGAAAGGACGAGACCAATGTTTGTAAAGGATCCAATGTTAAATATTCATCGAAAAGTCAATTTGTTAATTTCGTACAGCACAAAACTGTTTCAACTCCTATATCTTGATATATTATTATTAATTTAACCAGGGATATTTTATTAATAATTAATTTATATCAGGGCACATTTAAATTGTGTTAATTTTATCGATTTTGCATTGAAATATTTCTCAACTAGTGTTCAGATGAAAGTAATAAAAAAAGATGGAATATTATTATATTATATTGCAATTAGTATTGTTGTTTTTTATATTTGGACGGTTACAAGGTGAGCCACAAGAACACCTGCCTACAACAACCGTAAAAATAAATAAAACGTGTGATGTTTGCACTGAACAATATGTCAATATTATCACAGAGATATAATTTTTTTGTTTATTTCTAGGTTAGGTTGTCCAAGCTAATCTCCACAACAGCAAAACGAAATTTCATTGACAAGTAAATAATTTCTAAATGAAAATCTAATGCATAATTTGCTTTACAAATACTGAGAATATATGATCGTTGACATTCAGAGTTTTCTATTTCTAATTGCGTTACGAATTTTCATTCTTCTATAAGATTTTTTCAAACATAGATAGCGCAAATTTTATGCCGAAAATTTTGTAGATTCTTTTGAGAGAAGCATTTAACACGAGCTTCTTCTACACTACACTACTTGAGAATTTAACACAAGTTTTCCCTTGAGGTAAACCTAGTAAATAAAATAATATAATATTTAGTATTGGTTATTGGTGGTATGTACGAGTATAAGTTTTTGTTGATTCTATTTTGATTGAAGCAGCTTATTAACAAAAAAATTGCTGCATAGCATGAGTACAAATATATTATTAAAATTATTAAAATATATTATTAAAACCTATATCAGTGTTTAGTTAAACACCGAGAAATATTAATTGAGAAACAAAATCTAATTCCGTGAGCTTTCAGTTTGTTTTCGACCCGGAAATCGTGAAATGGCTCTTCACAAATTAGCTTACGTTTGACGTTCCGAAATTCAATGAACGTTTTGTGGTCCCGGGTCCGCCTAATATCACATTGCGGGAGGAAGTCGGGGCTTATTCGTTACGTGTTTAATTTGTCAATCTAAATTTTCTGTTTATTTTTGTCAGTCGTTTACGTATCAACGCGACCTCTCTTGGGTCGGGTGCTTAAGTAATCAATTTTAATTTGGAACAGTATTACTTTTGTCATTGCTTAAATGTATTTTAGGAGTATATTTTCATTATTCGACCGCCTCGTTATTTCTGGTGCCAGTGAAACTGACTATAGCAGAACCTTTTTTCCCTACCTAATCCCTGGTATCTTAAGAGGCTATTCTAATTTATCTCAGATAGATAGGTGAGCTTACGGACTTAATTTGAGAGAATTTGCTAACACTAGCCATAGCAAGAGTGCTTTGCTGAACCTATCACCGAGAAACACACTGGGTTCGGTTACAAAATGCTTCTCTCCATTGCTCCGGTGAATCCGATGGTTGCATTTTATGAAATCCACGGGAAGAGGAAAGGCACTAATCGATGCCGTTGCTGCACAGCTAATCATTCCGCCCGCATATAAAATCAGTCCGTGACCGTGCCGCGTTTATTCTCGGTAGACTCCACCCCATGATCTATAAGCGGAGTAAAATGTCCCTTCGGAACAAGGTGACACTTTACAAAACTTGCATAAGGCCCGTCATGACTTACGCGAGTGTGGCGTTCGCTCACGCGGCCTGCACACACATAGACACCCTCCAATCTCTACAATCCCGCTTTTGTAGGTTAGCCGTCGGAGCTCCGTGGTTCGTGAGGAACGTTGACCTACACGACGACCTGGGCCTCGAATCTATCCAGAAATACATGAAATCAGCGTCGGAGCGGTACTTCGATAAGGCTATGCGTCATGATAATCGCCTTATCGTTGCCGCCGCTGACTACTCTCCGAATCCTGATCATGCAGGAGCCAGTCACCGTCGACGCCCTAGACACGTCCTTACGGATCCATCAGATCCAATAACCTTTGCATTAGACGCCTTCAGCTCTAACACTAGGAGCAGGCTTAGGGACCCCGGTAATCATACTCGTCGAACTCGACAAAAAATTTGGCCGTGCAACCTAACCCATGAATCAGCTCGCTGAGTTTCTCGCCGGATCTTCTCAGCGGGACGCGATTCCGATCCGGTAGTAGATTCGCGAAGCAGCTGCTCTTGAGCTGTTAGGTCTCCTTCGGAGGCGCTCGGGTAGCTGTTAGCAAATCCCACCCCTCCTGGCTGAGCCTTTGCTCGCCCACCTGTCCTGGTGAAACTAGAAAAGCCTCCGGGCCACCAGTAATCCTTCAATCATAAAAAAAAAAAACAGCCAATTAGTAAGAGTGCCATACAAACATGCAACATAGTCCAAAAAATATGTTTTTTAAATCGTGTTAAATACCCGTTGTAGGTCCCTCTTGTACTATTTTTCTTTTGAAACGAATGCTCAAGAAGGAAAGTTCCTACCGATTTCCACGCTTGGCTAACTCCCATTTCAGTTTAGAGTGAGGATATGCTTCTAAAACGTAATTGGATCCATGGGACCAGAAACTTTGCGAAATGCCGTGTGTACACTAGTTTTAATTCGAAAGTTAAACAAACAATTTGAGTGAAACTCTGTTTTATAGATTACTTTTGCTTCCGTAGAAGCCTTTACGTATTTAGAGCACTCGTATGCGAGAACATTAACATTTGTTGTTTTGGCACTTTATTTTATTTTTTAATAAAAAAATACCTCTTGTGAGCTAAGCAAAGCTATTGCTTATATGGGTGGACGAGCTCATAGCCCACCTGGTGTTAAGTGGTTACTGGAGCCCATGGACATCTACAACGTAAATGCGCCATCCACCTTGAGATATAAGTTCTAAGATCTCAGTATAGTTACACCGGCTGCCCCACCCTTCAAACCGCAAAAACGCATTACTGCTTCACGGCAGAAATAGGCAGGCCGGTGGTACCTACCCGCGCGGACTCACAAGAGGTCCTACCACCAGTAATTACGCAAATAAAAGTACAACGCTTACAACGTTACAAAGTTTTTATTCTATTTGACAGGCTATTTACATTCGAAAAGTGATGATTACCGCTTATTTAAGTGTGCGAAAGTCACTTTCTAGAGTGCAAAGTCAAGTGCTGAATCTGCGACAGAAACAAATAAACGCTAGTGTGCTAGACGCTTTTTCCGCAAACCAAACCTCGACTACTGTTCTTGTAAAACCAATACGACTGAGATGACTTCAGAACTATGCGACGAGTCGGATCCGGAACTCCACAAAGCGCATACAGAAATTTAAATATAGCGCTATTATACAACGTTCCGATCCGAACGCTTTCGCATGCGAAACTTTACGGATGGAATGTGAATAAGCTAAATTTTAATGTCTGTGAAACTAGTTGTTCTAAAATAAATGTAGTGTTTTAATGTTATAATGAAAATTCTATGAAAATTCATCACCTGCTGCATTTGATAAAGCGTAATCGATTTAAGGACGAAGGCTGCTTCGGTTAGTGATTTAATGGCGTAAATCTATAATTAATTTCAGTTTTTAAGTTTCAAGAAATTTTATTGAATACAAGAAATTTCATTATTAAAAAAAAACTCATTGCTTAAGCGTTAACTGTCAAGCTATCAATGTTTCAAACGTTATTTTAAAGTTACTTATGATCGTAGGTATGATCGTATATAATCATGATGAGAATCTGCTTTGATACCATCCTACCTATTTCTGCCGTGAAAGAGCCTTGTGCTCCAGTTTGAAGGGTGGAGCTGTTGTACTATACAATTAAGACTTACAGCCCATGTCTTAAGGTGAATTCATGTGATGTCCATAAGCTCCCATAACTATTTAACATCCAGTACTCTTTTTGACGTGACAACGTCTTATAATTCGATGGAGACAGCTGCACGCACGAAAAACATGACTCATTGAGGCGTTCCATTTAAGGCTTGAAGTGCAAGCGAGAGCGCGCAACGAGCAACAAAGAGGCACAATCGTCCTCCACGTTCGGCAGCGTTCGACATTTGTCTCTCTCCTACTTGAGTGAGCGATGCATCCGCGTGGACAGCTGCTATACAATAAGGAACTTCGTTCCAATAATACATTTACAAGTTTTCGTCAATTTAAAATTTAAAATTTTCGATGTAAAAAAAATTATTGACATTATTGTATTAATGCGTACAAATAAATGTTACTTGATCAATTCAATAGTGATTTCCATTTACCTCTTTCTCTATATCCATACAAAATATCTATCAAACAAATAAAATTAAAATTTTCTTTTGAAAAATGAAACCATTCCATCAGTATTTTCTTATGACGTTGTCACGTTCAACTCGTTCAACTATCGTCAGTAAACCGACTTTACAGACAACCGATTTTTGGAACGAAGTTCCTTACGGCTTGGAGGAGATAGGGATTTTGCTGCGCGACCGAACTGAAAAAAATGTGATAGTAAAACCGTAAGAAAAAGTCCGTGGAATAAAACCGTTAAACGAGACGTGCGTAGGCGCGACACTCGTATACACAAGCGAGTAGTTATAATACTACTTACTAATAGTTATAATAATAATATAATACCTTTCTCTTTCTCCTTCTTTCTTTTCGTTCTCTCACCCCTTCTCTCTCTATTTTGTAATTATTTTTATTTCTATGTATTTTTATGTTGTCAAACAAAATTAAAGAGACATGTTTTGTTATTTTAATTGATAATTTGAATTTACGTTTTTTTTTATTTTACGTAATTTATTATTTCCTAAAATACTGAATTTCCTAAATACTGTCCTGTACTTAAATAAAACTAATCAGCAAAATTTAAGAGAAAAATCAAGAAAACCTACATAAAATTAAGCACTTTTTTTTTTTGCAAATTGTTTCGATTCTACATTAGCCGAAGGAACCTCGTTCCTACCTGGTGTCCCACGACACCACATCTTTTTTTGTTAAGTATTGGTTGAGTCATATAAGCAATAAAAAAAGTTGAAACAGGAAAAGGACTACAGCAGACATACTTGAAATGAGTTCCCAAATTTGAAAGATGTCAACATTCTGAACGAAATGAGCATCGCGCAAAAAATGTAGGTCACACGCGACATAGGCACATAACCAAATTTCATATCATATACGCTTTTAAATGCAATGTGGTCCTTTTAAATTTGTAGCTATCACTGAAAAACGAATTATTAACACTAATGGTCCCGCAGTAATCGAAATTCGACTATAATTAATTGAAACTATAAGTTTCAACATTATTATGGTCCTATTGTTACAGATTTCGCCAAGACTACACTATAGAAAAATACTCGTAATATTAAAGATAAACAATACTAACCTATTCTCAATTTGACTACAGACTTTAAGCAATAACAAAAGTTTGGCAATAATCAAAGTGTATATGTGTGTGTGTCAAATAAATAGTAGTGTATGTAATGTTTTCTTCATTGATTTAACATATATTTTATGCATTATTTAAAAAAATATTAGCATTATGTACTTATTCTCTATATTCTCTATAAGTGTGGAAAATTTCATACTCCTCCGTCCGCGCAATTTTCGTAAAAAGGGATACGAAGTTTTTGCTTCACGTATTAATATATAGATTTCCAGGCGTTACATAGTACAAACGAAACATCAATTACGGCATTCACATTATCTTGTCTACCTATATATATATTACTATTTTCTAGTCTCTACATAGAGGAAGAGATACATATCCGGTATCATATCCCTAAGTAAGCCGCAAGCTCCGTAATTTCGTCCACTCATATACATATGTGCATATATCACTACAAAAGCTATCCTTAAAGTTAAACGTGATCTTACAGAAATATTTGTAAGCACTACTATACTGTCTCCTAATCCTCGTCTCTGGAATGTTGAAATTTTTGGCCAAAACACTTTCATGTTCTAAGCGGCGGATAACAGGGGTTTTGTCGGAGTTTCCCGGAACTCGGGATAAAAGTAAAACTGGCCTCTTTGGATAAGCTGTTATCAGGCATGACATGTGGAGTGATACGATATGGTTTTTTTTTTGAGGTATTTTTCATATCTCTTCTATTAAAGATATTATTAATATTCAGATGCCTCAAGGGATTTTTAGACCGTTTTCCTTTTCCCTTTTAGAGCTTAATTTGTGTAATATTTTTCATTCAACGTTTAATTTTGTTATTAAGAACCCGAAAATTATTATTATTTCAATATTTTCGGTACCGTCAGCCATGTACGAACAGAGGTTCAGGTTATCATAATATTATTTGATATTTTGAATGCCTCATTATCATCTCCTTACAAATTTACTACGCATATTCCTCGGTTAAACTGAGCTATTAATACTATTTAGGCATAGTGGTACTATCACCGATTTTAATGAGTTTCGGAGATAATTAAAACTGACCATATTATTGTGACCACAAAAATTAGAAAAAAATAGAAATTTCACATATAAACCCGAGATCAACCCGTAAATTACTTTAAATAACAAAATTGTTTTTCTTTCACGCATATACTACTATTTTTTTCAATCTTTTATCTGCATGTAGTTTATATGGCTAATATATACGAGTATGTATTATTACACTTTTATTGTTAACAAACATAATTTAGAACACGGCTGATAAGTAATACCTCAATCGCTCAATAATCGCAGGCAACTTCAAAAACTTATATAGCCGTCTTGACCAGTTTAGAAAATATCGAACGTACTTACCTAAACAAATAAGTTTTATACAGTTTAATCCCGCGTTTTTTTTTTTTTTTTTTTATTGTTTAGATAGATGGGTGGACGAGCTCACAGCCCACCTGGTGTTAAGTGGTTACTGGAGCCCATAGACATCTACAATGTAAATGCACCACCCAGTTTTTAGTTTCACCCCGTAAAGAACTCGTTTAACGCGAAGCTTGACAGATTCTGCACCGTTTATCGTACACACGCGAGCTTTATTATTTACGGCTTCCAGCTTTCACGCGCGTACGTTTTCGATAATACAATGCGGACTCGTTTCGCATGAAAAATACACGTACACAAAATTTTATCTAACTTTTCTGAGGGAATGCAAACATCGAACTCCAACTTAGACGCGTGTTGCTGCTTAATTACAAATTAAAGCAACCACTTTTTTTTTTATCGCTTAGATGGGTGGACGAGCTCACAGCCCATCTGGTGTTAAGTGGTTACTGGAGCCCATAGACATCTACTATGAAAATGCACCAACCACCTTGAGATATAAGTTCTAAGGTCTCAAGTATAGTTACGACGGCTGCCCCACCCTTCAAACCGAAACGCATTATTGCTTCACGGCAGAAATAGGCGAGGTGGTGGTACCTACCCGCGCGGACTCACAACAGTTCCTACCACCAGTAATTACGCAAATTATAATTTTGCGGGCTTTACTTTTATTACACGATGTTATTCCTTCACCGTGGAAGTCAATCGTGAACATTTATTGAGTACGTATTTCATTAGAAAAATTGGTACCCGCCTGCGGGATTCGAACCCCGGTGCATCGCTTCAACACGAATGGACCGGACGTCTTATCTTTTAGGCCACGACGACTTCAGCTATTACCGAAGTTTCGAATACTGCACAGTTGCGATCATGGACTAAAAATAGTTAGCATAATAATAATATATTCAAGTGTAATTTTCATGGTCGAACACAGACATCGAAATTAAACCGTAAAAATCTTCCCTTTTTCTTGCGTCGTAACCTTTACGCAGCATTTTTGTTCAGACTATATTTTTTACTGGTTATAGAACCTCTTGTGAGTCCGCGCGGGTAGGTATCACCACCTCGCCTATTTCTGCCGTGAAGCAGTAATGCGTTTCGGTTTGAAGGGTGGGGCAGCCGTTGTAACCATACTTGAGACCTTAGAACTTATGTCTCAAGGTGGGTGGTGCATTTACATTGTAGATGTCTATGGGCTCCAGTAACCACTTAACACCAGGTGGACTGTGAGCTTGTCCATCTATCTGAGCATTTAAAAAAAGAATGTTCCTCCACTCGTTCTTGTCGTCCGCGTCCACACTGTCCACACCGTCTGCTGTGTCCAAAGTCGTCTTAATTTATCGGAACAGCGCATGAGACTACCCCCTTGGCCTCATTCCTTCCAGTTTGTCGGTGATAAGTAGTTTTCAAGATTGTCACCCTTCTTCCTCGCAACGTGCCCGTAAACATATCTTAGCTATATATCTAAGTTTTACACAAAGCCTCGAAAAATATCCGTGTGACACACATCGCATTGCGGCACGATTAAAGGCCTTAGTTCTGCTTTTACATTGGCTGCAATTATATTATTATGTTTGATGTTTACTTATTTAAAACGACGGGGGAACCTCAACGTGCGTAGTACTGAAGGTAACAGAATAATTTGGTCCAAATAAATCTATTAATAAATAGGCAAAGATAAAAAAGTCAAGCAGCATTTTTTCTTCTGTTCGTCAACCGATTTTCTTTTGTTTGGTAATTAATAAGAGCTTTTTTTGTAATTAAATAAATATTTTAGTTCAGAATGTTAATAAGGTGATAACAAAAGAGAAAATTAAAAACTTAACGTATTTATATCTTGAGGTGCCAGTGACCAGGGGCGAATAGACATCAACAAAGTAAATGCCGCCACCCGTCTTGAGGCATGAGTTCTTAGCCTCTATAGTACAACGGCAGCCTTCAAACCGGAACGCATTACTGTTTCGCGTCCGAATTAAGCAGGGTGGTGGTACCTACCCGTGCGGGCTCAAAAAACGTGCTACAACGAGCATAAGATATACCAGATATAATCTAAACTTAAGTCTATAAACACAAAGAACATACGGTAAATAGAAAAAAGTAATCTATGTAAAAGATTTAGTAATAATAAAATAAAATACAATTACTTAATCTGCATTCTTTTCCTCTCACACGTCAAAATTTCTAAAAATAATTTAATTTTGGAACATTCCGACACGTGTCGATGTTATGTCGACTGCTTTCATTTTTCAGCACAAACAGTTAGTTAATACGTAGGTGGCTAATAGGCAAAAGTCAAAAATATCAAAACATGAAAGCCACGGCCCACATTTCGAAAACCAAGCGCGATTTTTATTTTATAAATGTTTTTTTTTTCTTACTAAGTCTACTTGACAAATATTATTCCCGAAATATATATTTTTTAACCAATTAACCCGAAAGATTTTTCTTCTTTTTTAACTAATTAATTTTAATAAATTAAATATAAAATTCGAATCATAGTTGTTAAAAGACATAAAACTAAGAGGTTTATAATTTTGAAAAAAAAATTATTGCCTCGGTAGCGGTTAACCCCTTTATGAAATAGTGCTTTAAAGCCCATAGACGTGAGAAATGTAAATACCACCAAATATTGGACTACGCCTATCGTAGATTTCAAAGCAGAATGCTCGAAGGTTTTGGAATTGAAGCAGACAGCCGAGCTCACAATAAATAATACGTCCTATTTCTATATACTAAATGATACTTAAATAACAGCCATAGAAACGAAACTCAAGGCAAATTAGTACCTATTAATAAATATGTCCATAATCCCAAAAATTAATAACCCCAATATGCTGGTGCTGAATTATGAACAGATATTATCACCGGATTACCTAAATCAAGCGGAGGTAATTTGTAGCTGAACCCGCAATTTACTTTAATATAATAGGATGTTATTATAACGCCCAACGCACTATTTTAGAAATGCTCGACAACATAAATCTGTATGTAATGGAGATTTAGTGTAGTAATATTAATACTACTAATAATAAAACAATTTTCGATCGAATTATAGCTAAGCTTTTTGTTTATGAGCATATTTTTATCATCATTAAAGAGATAGGATGCAGCTGACGCTTTCTTAGCTTCCGTTGTTGGTCGAATAACGACTCAGCTCAACTGGAGTAGTGACTTTGGAGCTCACAAACCTGGGATATATTCATCGACAAGAGTGTCCCTTATATTACAATTATCAATGAACGATAGTGACTCACTTGGTAGATAAGCGTCTGTCTTCTAACACAATAAATAGCTAAATGGAAACAATTGTACCGCTCGCCTTTAGACTTTAAGACCTCGATAGGTCATAACTTCAATGGGCTGTCCGTTTTTCAAACCGGGACGCATGTCAGCTGTACGCCAGGTTTCATTGTCAGCATCTCGTGGACGTATTTCGAATCTCATCAATGATTCCAGTATTTTTTAAACGATGTTTTTTTTCTTTATTACTTAGATGGTTGGACGAGCTCACTGCCCACCTGATGATAAGTGGTCACTAGAGCCGATAGACATTTACAACGTAAATGCGTCACGCACCTTCAGATATAAGTTCTAAGTTTTCACGGCAAAAATAGGCAGGGCGGTGGTACCTACCCGTGCGGACTCACAAGAGGTCTTACCACCAGTAATTACGCAAATTATAATTTTGCGGGTTTGATTTTTATTACACGATGTTATTTCTTCACCGTGGAAGTCAATCGTGAACATTTATTGTTAAGTACGTATTTTATTAGAAAAATTGGTACCTACTTGCCTGCGGGATTCGAACACCGTTGCATCGCTAGATACGAATGCACCGGACGTCCTTTAGGCCACGACGACTTCTAAATGTTATACCTTCATCGTGAATTTATTGGTTTTGTACATTGGTTAAATTGGTACTTGCCTCAGGACACTAACCCCGGTCGAGTAGATGGCTCGGTATGAGTACACTAGAAGTCCTATCAATAGGTACCTACGCATTAAGCCAGCGTTTCGGTTATAGCAACTTAGTTTTTGATGAGCGGTGCGCTAGGTCAATGTTAATTTGGAACAATATAACCAATGTTGTTATAATTTCAAATGATTATTTTTTGCTACTAACTTTTATTTGAGACCAGATGATTCCAAAACTGGATATTTATTTTTTATTTTGCCTCAATTTCTTCTTCTTGTTTTTATATCACATCATATTGGACATAATATACAACAAAAATAAAACCTTGTTTACGACATGATTTTTATAATGTTAGAAGCCAAAGCAGTACTTCACCGATCAATCATTCAGCAATCAAAATTATTCTTCTTTGACGACCGATTCAAGATCAGGAATTTGAGGCGAAATGTAATATTACCTTTGCGGCTTCATTAATGTATCAACTACCGATAATGATCTTCGTAAAACCATTCATAAGGTCACGACCTACTTCGACGGTATCAAAAAACACACGCACGACTCCACTAAATTTCATAGCGTAAACGAAACATGATTGTAAACAATTTTACGGGATAATCTCATGAAAATTAATAGAAATCACACTACGCGTTATATTTTATTGGACAATATGTATGAAAAAAAAGGTATACACGTGTTTGTATTTGGTTCTTTGGCACGCTCCAAGGTCCAAATCTTTTGACCGCTTTCAAAATATGAAGTGTTATTAGATTCGTCGCAATAGAAGTGACGTAAGGTATATTATTTCGATATGATATCCGTTTTAAAAACACTAAAGTCAATTAGGTATCAATTTTAATATACTGTGTAATTTAAGACAGAACTCGCCTAAAATATTATCTATTTAGGATCGGAATTCTGCATAGAATTAATTTAATTTAATTTAAAATTCAATAACTAGCTCGGTGGTGCAATAGTTAGCGCTTTGACTGTTGCGCCGAGGATCGCGGGTTTGATTCGCATTGCATCGGGTAAAAATTGTGTGATGAACAGATTTGTTTGATCTTTGTTTGGGTCTTGATTATCTGTACATTTATAAGCTTAAACATATATAAGAATGTTTATCATCATGTGGCACCCATAAAACAGAGAGTGCAAAATTGGGGCCGGAGGACCGTATATGATTTGTTCCCAATTTAAAAATATTACTAATAATAATGTGAAATAAAATGAATTACATATTAACAGAAAAAAATATTTTATTTATTTCTTTGTTCATTGGAAGTTTTGGTGTTATGGAGTCGATACAAAAATTACACCACGTGATATTCACGTCGAAATTTCAACAGTAACAAACGGCTACCTTACGGAAATGTTGTAGATGACGCTACGTTGCCTTATCACGTTTGCTTTATCATAAGTACTAAAAAATAGACATCAATAAACAAGATAAGGTTACTTGAAGATTCCGAGAGCGCTAACTTCCAAGTTAAAAACAAACAGACTAATATCATGAGAGAACATCCGAATTCCTCTCCAATTAAGCACTTTACAACCCACTGTCTCAACTTATGTTCTTTTTCGTGTATTATGGATTGAAGCACAAAGCTCAAATTAAAAGACGTAAATACAAAACAACTACACTGTAACAAACCAAATAGACAGAGAAATAAATTAAACATTACAAAATGCAATTATGGAAAAATCTATTATAAAAACTTTTTTTTAAATAAGCGTATCAAATAAACAAGATAAGATGATAAAAAAAACATTTTTTAATCATGTCGACGATTCGGCGAAACCTGCGGAAATATCAAACGTAATATATTACGAAGGGACATCTCCAAACATAATTTTATACAATACGAGAGACGTGCCTCCGGCTAAAAAGGACTAGTCCTTTCTGATGAGATTCATAATAATCAGGCGTATCTTTTTTTCCGTAGCCCGGACAGACAGACCCGTGATTCAGCGTCAGTTTCTCTCCTCCGGTAAAATAATTAAATGTTTGTACATCAGAAAAGCGTACTTGCTTCATACGAATGTATTTAAATATAACATTCCCTTTTGGTTCTTGTTTAATTTATCTAAAAGGTTTCCGTGCTTCCAAGAGCTTCTAGAAAGGGTAAGTAATGTTAAAAAGTTTGCGCTGTTACAGTTTTTTTGTGTGTTACGAAATATTGCGTAATCATTTGTGAAGTCTCCGTCAAATATCAAAATTTCAATGATAAGCTCAAAAGTTTTTTTTGGTGATATTTCATAATATTTTTAAACGATTAACTCAGTAATTTTTTAAATTAAAAATATCCAAACTTTAACCATTAAAATATTTTTTACGGTTTAATCTCTATTTTTTATTGACATTATTATATTTACGATCGAATTCCATTTCGGATACATTACAGTTTTCGTGATTACGGACAACAAAGCTGTTTTACGTCAACATTTGCATATTGTTCTTCAAAAATTTAGCTTTTTTGTTCTTTTCAACCAAAATAGCCTG
Source organism: Bombyx mori (assembly GCF_030269925.1). Lineage (NCBI taxonomy): Eukaryota > Metazoa > Arthropoda > Insecta > Lepidoptera > Bombycidae > Bombyx > Bombyx mori. Next base: position 14,553,129 of record NC_085119.1, on the reverse strand, counting down.
AATTAGCCTCGAATTTACTTGACTATAGTGAGTCGATTATCGAAACTTCGAATGCAACCGCCGCTTGTCGTGAAAACTGACGTTAATTGTAGTCGAGTCTCCGGCAGACAGAGTCTACACCACATTTCACGCTAAGCTCATGCTATAATACTATTAGTTCAATTAACCCTTAGACTACGAGTCAGATTTAATAATACAATACGTATTTACGACCAAGCTATTATTTTTCGAATAGATAAGGAAACAATATTCATCGCTTTTAAGGCTATAGACAAAACTAATAAACAAAAAAAAATCAAAGATAAAATAATAATAAATATAAACAAAGCTATAGTTATAATAAAGTAATTACTGGTTTGCCTTTCAAAACTGCCCGACGACACTGCCCTAGGATAGCAATAGGAAGGGTATCGGTATTTATCCATAATACCTACTTTTTCCCTTGGTGAATAACTGAAGCTTCACCAAAATGCTGAATGCGACGAAGCATATTGGTGTTGAACCAACTCAAAATTGTTTTCCTTAACTTGTATCCGAGTCACACCAAATACGTCAGAGTCACGCTTTTGCGATGCGTCTTTCTTCCTATTACCTCACACTATAGGGCACCAAACCATGTAACTGGTGGTAGGATCTCTTGTGAGTCCGCGCGGGTAGGTACCACCACCCTGCCTATTTCTGCCGTGAAGCAGTAATGCGTTTCGGTCTGAAGGGTAGGGCAGCCGCTGTAACTATACTGAGATCTTAGAACTTATATCTCAAGGTGGGTGGCGCATTTATGTTGTAGATGTCTATGGGCTCCAGTAACCACTTTACACCAGGTGGGCTGTGAGCTCGTCCACCCATCTAAGCAATAAAAAATAAAATAAAAAAAACTAACATAGATAAGATTTTGGAAATAAAAAGTTTACTATTTACATAATAATATGTAAATAGTAAACACGAGTTCAGCTTTACGTGGTATCTTGCTCCTATCTGCAGGCTGAGGCTCTTAAATACAAGCTACTTCAATTTTAACGTTCAGGTCCATACTGAAAAAGACCACTACAATAATCAGCAATCCCGTTCTCACGGATCGTTTGGAACCTCTGGGTCTTCTTGGAACATTCCATTATCGCCTTTTTAACACCGCACCGCCCAACACCGGAGCAGAGCTTATTTATCTATTCACTTGGAACTGCTTGCTTCTGCGGTGTACTTCCAGAATTGTTTTTGTCACATACAATCCGGCTTCACAAAGAATTTCCTTCCACGAAATGTTCTGCTTCAAACCAGTTTCAAGGTGAGTTCTCATAGGAAAACGATGACTTGGCTTTGTTCCTAAATTGAAAATGTCCAAAAGTAGTAGAGGCCATATACTGGTATGATACTCAGAAAAAAATGTCATCTGTGAATCCCTTAGTCGCCATTTACGAAACTGCAAATTATCTTTTCCAGTCTTTAGCAAAAGGTTATATGATTACAAAAACCCTAAATTGTATTGAAATTTACTAGGAGAATACGCAACAACAAATCTTAACCTGAATTATTAATGTTACCAATAATTTATGATGATAAATTAATAGATACATTTTATCGAAAGGAATATTCTATTAGCTTAGACAGTACCAACTTTGAAAACCCACTCCAGTATTGAACGGGTTTATTTTAAGCCGTATATATAATAATTCCACCATCCTCAGTACCTGTCATTAAATATAAATGAATGTAAAATGGAACTATGCTCGTATATAATGCTACTGCATAAACTGACTACATAAGACATAAAATACATAAAAATGATTCGTTCTACATCCTTTCTACATAAAAATTATTCTTTCCCAAGTATTTCATCCACGTGTCTGATATTTTTTTAAATAGAACAGCGTTTCACTTTAAATTTATACGCGTAGTCGAGTCCTAATAAGTCTTTAAGCAAACAATTTAGCGTATCAATGTCCAATACGTATCGGGCTGTATTTTGTAAGCCACGCTAAATTTGTTTTTCCGGATATAGAGCGACTGTTACATTATGAAACTGGAAGTTTTCGACCGTTACTTCAGTTATCGGTGATTTCACGCACGTGTACTCACCCAGACATTGCTTCGCCGAGCATTGAATTATTTGAAGGAGATTCACCTTCTCGGTGTCCTACCACGAGCGACGTCGGCGTGGTGTAATGTGTTCTTTGAGTTGAGCGCATGAGGTTTGAGTCGCGATGACGTCATGATTTTCGCACAATGACAGTAGGAAAGAGCGTAGTAACTAGGCAGGGGATTTGTGCTACAGTTTTATAATTATTTGCGGTACGTAATAGGTGATAGGCTTATGAGCACACCGGTCTCTGGAAACGACCTAGATGTATTGCTACTTCACAAGAGCGTTAGATATTAAGTCCGAGCTCAAATTCATCATACAATAGACTACTTCCTGAAAAATATATTCTTCGACTTGAGGGCAAAAAATATGCTATCCTGAACACTACTGAATTAAAATTCCAAATTTGGGTGTGTTAAATTGAGGAACAGATCAAACGATTTTCATCGAACTCATATTTAGCCATAGTGTTTCCTATTGCACAAACGAGTGAATGAGATCAGAGCTCACATGGTATTAAATTATTACCGCAACATCAGAAGGTAAATTCCGTCACTCACTTTGAGACGCAAGGTATGCCCCGATTGTTAATCTTTAATTAACAATAATTAATAATCATACTACTACTCAAGTTTCTCAAGATGACATCGTTCTAAATATAAACAAAAATTGCCTTATAATTATCGTGAATTATCGGGAAGCACAATAACAATTATCGTGAACGTGAACACAGTGACTATAGGCGCTTTAGGTAGCGTCAAGTGTCACGCGCGGAACGGTAAGCGAGTCAAGCTGACGCTAATTGATGTATCGGATTCTCACAATGAACTATAAAATACTGCTTCCCACAATTGTTAAAAAAGCGGTACGTAGCACACAAAAAATAGGAGTGGGAGTCTTTCAGCTGATATTATATACCCCTCTAATTCAAAGTGCGTGTTAAACATGGGCATGCGATATCTTCTTATTCGACTTCCGGCTACTCTTTCAAAATTCATCTATAGAATTTCATACGATATGTTTTCCTGCGCGAATCTATACGCAAGGATTTTTACTCCCACCGTTATGCCAATAGTAATGAATTTGGCGACCTTCTCTTTATGTTAGAATATCCACAATTACTTTGGGTTTTTTAACAGGTCATGAATATCAACGCGAAATTTCACGGGTGCTGAAGGTTGGCATCCTTTAATTCGTAGTATGTTAAGTATCCCACACGACTCACCTGTAAACTGGATTGTCATCTCGGTACCAAACGACCAGCAGCATGCTATCGTTGCGCTGTGGCGGGCGACTGTCGCAGGGTAAATTAGCCTCCCCGCCTACGACCGCCGCTACTCTTGTCACTGTGCCCGTTACCGACGACATCGGACTACCTGGAATAAATAATAATGTCATCTAAATATTATCTAAGAACGATAATGTGGATTAAAAATTAATAAAAATGCCTGTCAAATGTAACATTTTAAGTTGCAATTTGCCATAAAAATCCTTTCGATGGCTTTGTTCTAATTATGATGTTCGATTTCATTAAAGACTGATTTTCCAATTATCAGATGAAAGTTATGCATCAAGTTTTAATTAATTTGATTGAATTATTAAGTATTTTATTCACTGAATTGCAATTTTAAATTATTTGAGTGTATTTGTCTTTTGAACCTTATCTGATAATTGGAAAATCAGTCGACTGTGGCCATGAAAATTGTGGCTTGAAAAAGTTTTTGTGAAATAAATAAAAAAAAACACAATATTAAAATTATCTCTCTCTTTTCCTTTCTCTCTCTCTCTCTCTCAATATTTTACCTAAACTTGATGTTATTATTATTTCTGCAGCAAAATAGATTACTAAATCTATGTCGCAAAATGAGTGACGTCATTTACGTTGTCATGTAAACCGCAAGCCAAGTTGGTTGTGAGCTATTTGAACTGTATCTGACAAAAGGTTAAATAGCGTGTCTTTGTTGATCTGTACCACACATTTCAAAACGCCCTCAACGCCGCCAGAGACAAAAACAGATGGAGAAGATCGTGCATGAGCAGGCAATACAGAAACGTGGTCACGTTTCTTACATTTCTAAATTTGAGTCACAATTATTAAACTTCAATATTTCATGTAATAAAAGTAAATGGAATCATTGCTAGAAGTTGACTTTAAAGCTCAAGGGCTCCGAACATACAATCTAACATACAAAAGTTACAAGGAAAAGTGGTAAGGCGAGCTTAGACGTGGCGGTACGATCATCTCTATTATCTCTGCCGCGGGGAAATGATGCCTTTTATCTTTAACGAATGTAGCTAGGGGTGCAAGTGGTACCTAACCGTAGGAGTTGACAATACACTATACCACCAGTTACAAAATGTTTGATGTCATTTTCAATACATGTCTTTGAAGTCATCGTGGCCTGAAAGATGAGAAGCCCGTTTCATTCGTATCGAGCGATGCAACTGCGCCAGTATTCGAATCCCGCAGACAGGAGCTTTTCATTGAAATCGTACGTGATCCGAAAAAGTTAATACATTGCCGAGCATATGATTCGAGTATATTACCGACTAGATCACGGAGACTTACCGATTCAAGTTTCATCTATAATCCGCTAAACCCGTGTCTCTGCTTTTGTTTTTATTTTTTATGAATAAACAAAAAAGACATTAATGGACTACAGAAAATATCATTTCATGTTCGGTTAAAGCCGAGAAAATCCCGGCGTTTATCTGTTTAAATCCTCGCATGAAACAGTGTTACCCTATAAGCGGACGGAATCCCTGACAGCAAAACATTTCAGAGAGGGGCGACAAGCGAGTTTTAATACCTAATATGATTTGACAATTGTTATTTGCTACACGTTTTAAACAGGCTAATTCGTTTCAACTCGTATTCTAATTTTTATTTCAGATGGTGTCGTCGTTTTAGTTGCCATCGTTAACAGAAGTAATTATTGTATGAAAAAATTAGTACTTAATGCTACAAATTGCGTAATGTAGAAATAAAAATACACTTAAACAAAAAAAGGTCCGTCAACATCAGTAGTAAGCGAAGATGATAACTTCACAGTAACAAGTGAACGTCCATACTTTATTTAACAAGGATACTGACTCCGACTGAGAATGATGCCCAGAAACCGCGGTACAAAACGCACAACCATAAACTAACTAAAGTCAAATAAGATCAACAATAAAGCAAATCAAAATATGAGTCACTGAATTAAAATAATAAAAATTAATTATGAAAGCAAACGCTTTGAAATGAGTGAAACAATTTATTTATTCAGTGATCAGAGCATCAATAAATGGACTGAGGTCCATGATAAATATCACTTAAAAGATAGATACAAATGAGAATGCAAATAGTTGACAACATGGTGAAAAAAATTATAAATAGGACTATAAAATCCAAACTAAGACACAGATGTGTGTACTGTACCAATGACCACATGTCGTTGGTATGATATTACTGAACAACTACATCTAATTGGATGAAAATTGATTTGTTTAGATTCATATTTACCTTAAATCAATTTTGAGCATTCGCTATCTCCTACGATTCGTGACCCAATGAATTTTGAAAACAAGAATACTACATACGATCGCCGTGTATACGCCGCCCGTCCGAGGTGACACGGACACCTGCCTCGCTAAAAACCCTTTCTGATATTTATATATGTCCGGAATGGCTTTTAAGGTGACCTCACTTCCTTTGTGGGAGTCACGGAAGATATACGACTGTATTTTATTTAGGTGTCAAAGTGCCTCGGTATGTTTTGATAGGGTTCCGTGTTCCGTTGGATTCAGAAATGAGTTTCTATTTTTGATAGAGAACAATAACTGATCGAAAGTAATGTCCGGTTTTTATATTATTAGAGATTTCGATTAAGTACTATACTACAAACCCGCAAAGTTATTATTTGCGTAATTACTGGTGGTTAGACCTCTTGCGAGTCCGCGCGGTTAGGTACCACCACCCTGCCTATTTCTGCCGTAAGCAGTAATGCGTTTTGGTTTGAAGGGTGGGGCAGTCGTTGTAACTATACTTGAGACCTTAGAACTTATATCTCAAGATGGGTGTCGCATTTATGTTGTAGATGTCTATGGGCTCCAGTAACCACTTAACATTAGTTGAGCTGTGAGCTCGTTAACCCATCAAAGCAATAAAAAAAAGAATGCAAGAGAAAATAAAAGGAATACTGAAAATGAACTCTGATTTATTCATAAAATGTTCATTCAAGGAACCATTAGTATTTAAAATTTTCAATCGATTTATAATAATTATACTAGACGTTTTAAAGTTTTCAATACGTTAAAATACGTAGTAGGACTACAGTACCATCTATTTGGTACTAACTAAAATGTTTTATTCGCAGTATGAGATTTTTTCTTGTGCTTACGTCACTAGAGATCTTGTGCCTCAGAGTCATTTCTCAGGTTGCCTGAGGGGATTAGCGGCTGCGGTGACTCAGTGAAGGCATTTATTCCCGTCGCTTCGTCTTAATCCCGAGGCTTTGCGGCAGGTGACGCACCCAACCTAAGATAGTAGCTATTGCGAAACCGGAGACTCCAATCTGTACAATGCTCTCTTGGACATACTATTAAAGTACATAGGTTGAAATATAGTGATAATAAATAGCTTTAAAAAAACAGATTGATCCGATCGAACCATTCTGAACATTATATTTGGATGCTAAAGATATAAATGGATGAAGGAATGTTTTCATGAAATATAACGTTCTTAACATCACTATAATTACTGTTTAAACTTAGCGACTAATTATAATAGTTTGTCTTTTAAGGCAATAGAAATGTTTTATTATTGATTTTTTTGCACTTCAGTCTGACCGCACAGAGTTCAAAATAGATCCAAATTTTAAAGATTCACTATTATATAATATTAAGATCGTGGCAAATTCTAGGTATACCTGAGCAATAATAGTTACAAAAGGCATTAAATTATTGAATATTCACTTCAGAATCATCATTTAACGTCTACACCATTGTCATAATAAGGTCTCTAGATGTTAATAGGCAATTGTTATTAATGAAAACCTCAGGGATTCTCGACAACATATCACTTCTGCGGGTAATATAGGTACTTGACGTAATTGAAATATCTGACTGATTTGAAATTGTACAATTTAATCTATCTATATATATAAAAATGAATTGCTGTTCGTTAGTCTCGCTAAAACTCGAGAACGGCTGAACTGATTTGGCTAATTTTGGTCTTGAATTATTTCTGGAAGTCCAGAGAAGGTTTAAAAGGCAGATAAATATGAAAATGCTCTAAATTAAATAAAAATACCAATTTTGTTTTTCCTTTGATATGTCCCCCGCGGACGGATTCCTTTTGTTTGTTTTAAGTTTATTTTATACAAAAGTTCAGGTCTTTTATTTAGCGATTGAGGCACTACGAAGTCTGCCGGGTTAGTTAGCTAGAAATAAAATAGGACATAATGTAACATAACGTGTACGTACAAAATAAATTATGTAAAGAAAATGTTATATCTACTCGTGTGAGGTTAACTTTTTATTTATTTATTTCTCTTCTAGGCAAACAGGGTAGCGCTCCACCAGATGGTGAATAGTCAACGTTACCCATGGACACCATCAATGCCAGTGGCAGAGTCAAGCCGCTGCTTGCCGCTTAGAACTTTGCGACAAAAACATCGGAAAAAACACATCTCATAGCGCTCAGGAAGCATCGAGAAATGCAAAAAAGGTATCAATATTCGAATAAAGACCGCTTAAATCAGAATATCTTTATAGGGTATCTTAATGCGAATGCCACCATTCAACTTGAAATATGAGTCTTAATTTTGTTATCTAACTACTGTTGGATTCTTCAAGCCGAAACACGCGACCGTCTGGTCTTACAATGCATCTAACAAATTGTCAAGACCGTGCTAAGTACTTGCAGATACTGAGTAAAAACGTCATTCTTTATTCATTTTATAACAAGAGCTCTTTCATCCTGCTGCATTTTTCCGTGACCTCATTAAATAATCTGATTCGGTTGAGGATTGCCGCGTGCACGAACAAAATTAAATTCATAATAATACTAATCTCAGAAATTTATGTTAATGAATTTGATAATTACAAAATTCTCGTTGAATGGCGTTGTTATGTGATTTTAACGGTCCCCCCAAAAAAGTCGTATTGCATGTCGTAAACAAATTAATGCCTATTGCTTATAAGCAGTCGCAAGTAGTTTACAAGTATTATTGATGATGTGAGGCGGGGCTGAAGTGAACTTTGACCTCGACCTGAACTAGGAAGTGCTTAGATCGACGCGTACAACAACAAAACATGTACGGTCAGCATAAAAATAATCAAGTGAATTTTAGACTTGGTGAGCTTGGCTGGTCTTTAATCATAAAACCCCGTTGATAGATAGATACCGCAATTTGACTGGTGGTAGGACCCCTTGTGAGTCCGCACGGGTAGGTACCACCATCCTGCCTATTTCTGCTGTGAAGCAGTAATGCGTTTCGGTTTGAAGGGTGGGGCAGCCGTTGTAACTATACTCGAGACCTTAGAACTTATATCTCAAGGTGGGTGGCGCATTCACGTTGTAGATGTCTATGGGCTCCATCCAGTAACCACTCAACACCAGGTGGGCTGTGAACTCGTCCACCCATATAAGCAATTAAAAAATAATTTGTATATCATAGTCCACGGGTGGGACAGGCGTAATCCAATACAATGGTACTTTGAAGTCGAAGTATATAAGTTGCTAGTGCTATCCCTTTGGAGTACTCCGTCAGCATGCTACACTAGATGGAATCTTTGACTTCCCATCAAAAGCAATAAAAACTAGTTATGCACAATTTGAGCGAAGTTGAAAGCTAACACTAAGTAATAGATAGTTGGTAGTTTTAATCAGACAGGGGTTTTCTATTTATCCTATTAACTAATTTATATTAGCCACTATTCCATCGATAAATCGACTTATATCGGAACTTGAAGCGGAAATCGAACGTAATCACTAATGTCTCAAGAACTAGGTTCTAGGTTATCTCTTTTAGTTTTGAAACTGAAATTGTAAACAAAAAATAATAATAATTTAATGTTTTTTTTTTTAATTACATCAAAACTCGTTAGTAAATACTACGATATTAATTACAATAATGAATATAACGAAACGATTTTAATAAATCAATATTTGAAGAAAATTATTCACCAAAAAAAAACCATCACATGAAACCCATAATTCAACTAAGCAATCTGACTAACCTAACCTACTCTACTGCGAATCATTACTTTGCTCACACAAGATAATACCCACACAGCTGCAGTGGCAATTTAGACATGTCTCAAGTAGAGCGTCGGAATAGATTATTGTTTAATATCCCGTGAAATACGTTATCGGGAGGTCGGAGTATTTGCATGTCAAGGGTGATTAATTAATAAACGCGCTAACTTAACGATGATGCGTATTTCTAATCGTTGTTTTAAAGATTGTTGATTATTAGTCACGCACTGCGCTGACTCTAGTGCATCGGTTCCCAAACTTATTTTGTCCACTTTGAGAATAAATTATTTTTGAGCGCCCCCATTTTTCACCTACTAAAAACTCCTCCTAGAGAAATTACAAACCACTGCCCAAGCCTATATACAAGGCCCCCTTTTTTCCTGGGTCTCTCACTGACCCCTTTTAGGCCTACAGCGGCCTCAAGGGGGCGTTATCGCTCACTTTGGGAAAGGCTGGTCTAGTGTGATTGAGATTTAATTCAGTGAAGTGAGTATATTTTAGCTTACATCATGCTAGATTGTACAGAATGGTATGCATTAGAATTATTCCAGGCTTGAAGGCTTTTCAATCTGGTTCTCCGATTTTCGATTTCGCTGAAAGCTTGGCCTCGATACTGGTGGTAAGACCTCTTGTGAGTCCGCACGAGTAGGTACCACCACCCTGCCTATTTCTGCTGTGAAGCAGTAATGCATTTCGGTTTGAAGGGTGGGGCAGCCGCTGTAACTATACTTGAGACCTTACAACTTATATTTCAAGGTGGGTGGCGCATTTGTGTTGTAGATATCTAAGGGCTCCAGTAACCACTTAACACTAGGTGGGCTGTAAGCTCGTCCACATCTACGTTCATCTAATCAATACACGCTCATCTAAGCAATAAAAAAAAATAACAAATTGTTACTTTAATCAATGAAAAAATCATCCAAGCTTATGCAAGCTCCCGTACTCTTTTTTGTTAATGAAAAAAACATAACAAATATTGCCTATTTGATCCTATTAAATTTGAGAATGTACAAACGTCGACTAAAACGCCGGTTCATTACCCAAAAAGAGGCAAAAAAAAACAGAGAGGCATTTTATCCCAAAGTAAACGCAGGTGTACGCGGACATGACGTTCGTGACATTCTATTATCTTTGACTGTCGTTTCACGAATGAAAACAATGAGGAGAAACGCTTTGACCCCGTGAAAGGGCATTCGTGCTTGACGAAGCGGGAATAAGACGTCACACCTGCGATCTGAGGGGCAGTGTAAAGAAAAAGCAAGATAGACTTCATAGGCTTTTTCATTAACTTTTTTTATTTTTTATTTACCGAAAATTACAAACCGGATATAGTTTTTTTTTATTATGCCATGAAAGAAATAAAAACTATTCAATACCGAAAAGACAAACATAAAAATTAACAATACTTTCGTTAAGGATTTTTAGATGAAAAGCGCAATGGTAATTTCATTAAAATTAGTCGTGAGTAAAACAATGCGAGCTTATAATGTAGCATTAAGTCAATTTGATAGAGCTAAAGAATCGCTTTCCATTGATACATTTTATAAGGTGACAGTTTTCTATCATCATCATCATCATCATCAGCCTGCGGCAGTCCACTGCTGGACATAGGCCTCCCCCAAAGCTCGCCACTGAACCCGATCTTCGGTTCTACGCATCCAGTTACTGCCAGCTGCCTTGCGCAGGTCGTCGCTCCATCTAGCAGGAGGGCGTCCTACAGTACGTTTGCCGGTTCGCGGTCTCCACTCCAGAACACGTCTACCCCAACGGTTATCGGTTCTGCGACATATGTGACCAGCCCACTGCCACTTCAGCTTACTAAGCTTACAGTTTTCTATGTCCAGTCTAAATACAATGTTCAGAATTCAAACGTCGACCTTTCCAAACTGATAAAACATTAATAGAGGCCAAAGAAATGTTTCCAAAGCTTCAAAAGAATCTGAAATCGATAGTCACTTTGCATTTCAAATCACAGCAGAACAAACATTTTGAAGACACTTTTCACCTTTGTCAGCGCTGGCCGGCGTGAATTTTGTAAGGCTGCCTCGATTGACAGAGAGCTCTATGAAAAAAATGCCTTCGACTATACAAGCCTATTTGTGATTGACAATTGAAAAAAGCGGTATTACATGGGCACGTTGCGTAATAATTAGCCTTTACAAACATTCATGTTTTACGTTACATTAATTTATCATGCATAGATAAACGATACGAATGTGCGAATGATAAGAATGTGTGACATTACATTTTTCATTTATATATAGTACTAGCTGAGTCTCGCGATGCTACCCGCGGTTATTTTCGTACCGCAGGTGTCACCGCGGGGCGAAGCTGGTCTAAAAAAAGTAGCATAAGCTACTCCTTATATCATCAGCTACCTATCAGTGAAAGTCCCGTCAAAATTGGTCGAGCCGTTCCAGAGATTAGCCGGAACAAGCAGACAGACAGACAAACAGATAGACAGACAAAATAAAAAGAAATGTTATTTTGGTATATGTACTGTGTATACATACTTACGCTTTCAGTAAAGAGTGGTTATTTTATTATTACAAACAGACATTCCAATTTTATTTACTTGTATAGATAGGCTTTCGCAACATTGAATTTAGTAAAAGCAACTAACTGTCCCAATTAACCAGTTACTTTTTTCCTCGCGCTAGTTTTATTGCTTGTATTTTATTTGTCAATAGCGTAATATTTCTGTATATTGTGAGGGAGGCCCGTAAGTTAATATATGCTTGACATACTGGTGGTAGGACCTCTTGTTATTGGTGGTAGGACCTCTTGTGAGTCCACGCGGGTGGGTACCACCACCCTGCCTATTTCTGCCGTGAAGCAATAATGCGCTTCGGTTTGAAGTGTGGGGCAGCCGTTGTAACTAAACTTGAGACCTTAGAACTTATATCTCAAGGTGGGTGCCGCATTTACGTTGTGGATGTCTATGGGCTCCAGTAACCACTTAACATCAGGTGGGCTGTGAGCTCGCCCACAGCCACTGCGAGCTCGTGCTCGTCCGTCTAGGCAATAAAAAAAAATTATATTTCATTATAAATGAAAATATATAAAGACAAATTAGGAACATCAGTGAGTGGTATGTTAAAGGGGTGTTTAAAATACTGCTAAAATACAAGAACAAAAACATACACATTATGTGTGGTTTTAACTCGTGAAGTATGTATTGAAGACCTAAAATATTTATATAAACTTTTTGGGTTTGCATTATTAAAATACCAGCTTTTTTTTCGCACCTCTGTTCGAGTTATTGTAGAAAAAATGTATACTTCGGCGTTTAGTCTCTTTCCTTCTTTCTTTCTTGATATAAATTATTCTAGGTTTGTCCTTTTCTGTACTCTTGAGGACGTGTATGTCAAATTACATGATCAGTTGAGTAGTTAAGCCGGAAAGCTTAACAAGCAAGAACTTTCTTTCGCATGTATAATAACAAGTAAGTAAAATTTTGTTTGGGTCTCACAAAAACTTCCTTTTAATACTTCAAAAATGCAAATATACAATTATTTTAAGATGTTTTTAAAATAAAGTTGCTTTGCAACATCAGGATTTGTTTATCTATATAAATATTAATACGTGAAGCAAAAACTTTGTATTCCTTTTTACGAAAATTGCGCGGACGGAGGAGTATTTCATTTTCCACACTTATAGAGAATATAGAGAAGAAATGCACAATGCTAATATTTTTTTTAAATAATGCATAAAAGATACATTAAATCAATAAAGAAAACATTACACACACTACATACCATGTATTTGACGCACACACACATGCATACTATTTATTGTCAAACTTTTGTTCTTGACGTCTTTTGTCAAATTGAGAATAGATTTAATATTGTTTGTCTTTGTTAATATTTTTTATAATGTAGTCTTTGCGAAATTTATGATTATAGAAGTATAAAATACAATCATAATAGTGTACAGGCTTACAATTCCAATTAATTATAGTCGATTTCGACTACTGCGGGACCTCTAGTTTACATAATACGCTCGTTATTGACGCATTTCATACCATAAATTTATCTGGTTAATTTGAACTGTTTCATTTTACAAATTTATTTATTATATTATTATTTATTTCATTTACTTCAGATTTTTCATCCATATTACTACATTCATTAACAATTACTTTTCATGTAGAATACCGAAATTAAATAAAAACAAAAACTACAATTTTGGAATATAATAAAAATAATAATAATAAAACAAAAAATAAAAATTAATATCAAAACTACCTTAACCTAAAGCTGGTTCGGATCCAGAGTGCAGTGTTGCATTATGGGGCAGTCTTGATCCATCCGCGAGGCGAATAGAAGAATGATGACAAGTGAGTCACATTACATTTTATAAATAATTTTTTTTAGACCCCAATACGATTTTTAAGATCACATCCAATTCATTTTTTTAATAATAAAATCCCCAAAGAAAGCACTTGTACATAAGTGTTGTATTTATGCCTTAAAGTTACATGTTACGGAAAAAACGGAGCCTAAAGCAGAAAATATAGGAATTTTCAATAATTGCGGAAAGGACATTGAACTCAGTGTGGACAAAATGAGACAGGATGCTGGTGCCAAGGAGCAATGAAAATCGTGAACAATTGTGATTCTTACCGCAAAAGGAACTGAGTCAAATATGAAAATGTAACAGAATTCATTGTGATCTCACAACGATTTCTCGAAGGGCGAATTTGATTTGTAAGCATAATAGCCCCCTATGACGTCATATTTTCGTCTTCAACCCAACGTGTCCTTTTAACCAAAAATCGTGAAATTGAATTAGAGCCGTAAGTAACGTTTTCCCGCAACGTCTGCCTCCTGGAATAAAGTTGAAAGACGAAATACGTAATTCCACTTTTAATCTGTTCGTGTCGTAACATTTTTTTACTTCAAATTTGTTTTACCTCCTACCTTCAGCCGCAACGTTTACCATAAAGACTTTAAAAGTTATAATGTATACGAAATAATGATGTTATAATGCTTTAGTGTTATATATATATTAATACGTGAAGCAAAAACCTTGTATCCCTTTTTACGAATATTACGCGGACGGAGGAGTATGAAATTTCCCACACTTGTAGAGAATATAGAGAAGAAGTGCACAAGGCTAATATTTTTTTTAAATAATGCATAAAAGATACATTAAATCAATAAAGAAAACACACTGCCATGTATTTGATACACAAACATATGTAATATATTCTTTGTTGATTGTCAAACATTGATTGATTGTAGTGTGTGTACTACATACCATGTATTTGACGCACACACGCATGCATACTATTTATTGTCAAACTTTTGTTCTTGACGTCTGTGGTCAAATTGAGAATAGATTAAATATTTTTTGTATTTTTTTTTTATAGTGTAGCCTTGGCAAAATTTGTGATTATAGAAGTATAAAATACAATCATAATAGTGTACAAACTTACAATTCCAAATTAATTATAGTCGAATTTCGACTACTGCAGGACCTCTAGTATATATTAAGATAATATGTTACAGTACATGTGAATCTTGTACGAAGCTTATACAATATGAATATCGGATCTAAAACGACAGAAGCGAGCTAAACCAGACACGCTGTAGTGGAACAAGGCTAGGGAAACTTCGTAATGGTGCACACCTCGTTAGCTGCTACGGTCGAGCTCCCGAATTGAGATACCGAAGTCGTTAACCGGACAGGGCATGATACACTAACTTACCAGCTGAATATCACTGATGCGAGTTTGGTACACTAAAGTTTGACGACTATAATTAATTTTCGTACGATGTACAAGAGAATGATCGTAGTTTAAAAACGAACTGAAACCTCAAACAATAAAAAAACACGTGTGGCACTCGGGACTGCCGCGGTAAAGCTATTGCATAGCATTTTTTATCAACTTATGCAATGATAATTAGACAGTCATAATTTAATATTAAAACAATAATAAAATAAGATCACGCTTTATTTATAAACATTAACAAAAGCAAAACATTAACTGTCCCCTTAACACTCATAAGCTAGACCGCGCGAGAGAGAGATGGGCAGACTTTTCATGATGCGCATGCAGTGCGACGTCACGCCGCGCGCTTATTCACAAACACTACACAAGCGCAACGTGTGAATGTTAACGCGAGCTACACGGTTTTTTTTTTTTTACCACATGAGAAAATCGCCGGATCCCCACCCGCAAACCTCACTAAAAACTCCTGCCGCTCACAGCCGGCCCCCTATCCCGGACCGGGCAGAAACCCAGTCGGAGCTATTGAGACGGCGGGACAGGGTTTACGCAGAGCACATTACATCCATCCCGCCGTCCCCCAGACGCCGGAACGGCGGCCGCCAGCAACATGACCGCCGGTTCCCTCGGTCGACGGGCCAAGAGCCCGATTGATAGTGCCGCGCTACACCTTCCCCCGGAGCGGTCGGGGGAACGCGACCTACCACGCCGCCCCACGCCTAGGTTCCTCCCCGCACAAAGCGGGTGGAACCCGAAGCTCTTAGGGGGCCGGGTTACGGACGGGACCCCGGTTCCGACCCCCTGCTCGGCGGCGGCGGGTTTCTGCATAGTGAGGAGAGCTTTGCCTCACTCGCCCCGCCGCCTCCTTCTGCGAGATGGTGCACTCGCAGAAGTCGAGCATAGCCTTCCAAGACTCGTCGCCGCCAAGCATCGACGCCACAACGCTCGGCAGCGACAAGTCTGGTCCTATCTTCGCGACAAGGACACGGCGCTGCACCTACCAAGCGGGGCAGACAGCGAGCGTATGCTCCGCCGTGTCCAGGTCGTGTCCACAATGGTGGCACCTCGTCGTCGGCTCAGCTCCTATCCGGTGCAGGTACTTCCCGAAGCATCCGTGCCCAGTCAGCACCTGCACCAGACGGAAGGTGAGGCGTCCTCGGCCACGATTCACCCAGTCATAAAAGACTGGGTAAACCGCCTCGACAGTCCGTAGACCCCACGTGGGGTTGGCTAACCGCCTCGACCACGATTCGAGCACGGACCGCCGAGAATGGACCTTCCGCGCCCGCAGCTCACTTTTGGAGGGACGCGCCACGTCCAGAGCACGATGCTCACTGCGCCACCGATAGTCGGCAGCGAGCGACTTCGCCTCCAGCTCCCATGGCGATGTCCCCGCCAACACACACGCCGCCTCGAATGAGACGGTGCGATATCCACGGATGACCCTGATAGCAACGGTGCGCTGCGGCCGGCACAGGAGCCGAGCCATAGCAGCCCGATTGCGCGGCTCAGCCCATACAGGCGCACCGTACAGGGCCATCGATCGCACCACCCCAGCGTAGAGGCGGCGTACAACCTGATCCGGCCCCCCGATATTCGGGAGCAGTCGGCTCAAAGAACCTGCTGTCCTCATTAATCGGGGGACCAGCTCCGCAAAGTGAGCACGAAAAGCCCACCGGCCGTCCAACACGAGGCCGAGGTACCTTAACTGCACCCCGACCCCTATCCGGACGCCCCCAACCACAATGTGGGCGTCGACAGGTGGCGCTCTCCGCGGCCCGTGAAACCACAAGGCCTCGGATTTACTGAGCGCCACGTCGAGGCCCAGTCTCTTTATCCTCCCGACGACGAGGGCCACTCCCGCTGTGGCGAGACGGGCAGACTCTCTATAATCATCCCCCCGGGCCACGACCAACGTGTCGTCCGCGTATGCCCCCCCCCCTATCACAGACTAGGGCAGGGTGTTAAATGCGTTGGCGATGTCAAGAGACACCGCCAGCGCCACCCCACCCCGTGAGACAGCCTCGTCCGAGAGGGCCCGCACGCGAAGTATTGCATCCACGGTCGAACGGCCCTCCCGGAAGCCGAACTGCTCCGCCGACAGGTCAGGTCCAACCCCGACCAGGTGCTGAACGATGCGGGCAGCCAGAATACGCTCCAGCAATTTTCCCGCCTCGTCCAGCAGTACGATAGGACGATACCCGGCGGCTGTATCCACCGGGCGCCCCTCCTTTTTCAACAGCATAAGTCTGCCTGTCCGCCAGAGCAACGGAAACCGTCCCGACTCCAGACAACCATTAAATAGCTCCAGGAGCCGGTCCCCCAGGGAGCTACACGGTAGCATAGTGGTGGTGTTAGGTTTTTGTTACGGAATTTCTTGATTTGGTCGCCGCGCTCGAAGCCCGCAATAAAAGCTGTGCAATAGCTTAAAAAATTAATAAAAGAAGTTATTTGGTATCCTTTTTAATCATAGTACAACCCCACAAAAAATCTCTCCTTTTCTGCTGAGAAATTTATAAGTGGAAATTGTCCGAAAATAAATAATAATTGAAAATGCCTATCTTATTTCAAGTTTACATACCCACGTTCTGCTATAGATAGCATTTTCCCTAAAAACCACTTCTAACGAGTCTTAAAGATCTTTAGCATATAAAAAAAATTACACGAGCCAAAAATATTTTATTCCAGTACCTATATCAATATAATTCAACTAAAACATTTATGAATAGCAACGAAGCCATGAAGTGACGCAATTGATTCTTTTGTTCATGCGAATGCGTAGGCCGTGCTACAAAAAATGTAGATACGCGTAGCTTTGTAGAGGCCTCGTAGCATTTCGTAGACAAACAAATACATAACTATTTAGACTTATTGTTCGAATATTTATGAATTTTAGATCTTATAAGTCGTCGTGGCCTAAAGGATAAGACGTCCGGTGCAATCGTGTAGAGCGATGTACCGGTGTTCGAATCCCGCAGGCGGGTACCAATTTTTCTAATGAAATACGTACTCAACAAATGTACACGATTGACTTCCACGGTGAAGGAATAACATCATGTAAAAAAATCTATGCAATAGCTTAAAATCAAACCCGCAAAATTATAATTTGCGTAATTACTGGTGGCAGGATACTCTTGTGAGTCCGCACGGGTAGGTACCACCACCCTGCCTATTTGCCGTGAAGCAGTAATGCGCTTCAGTTTGAAGGGTGGGGCAGCCGTTGTTGTGGGTGGCGCGTTTACGTCGTAGATGTCTATGGGATCCAGTAACCACTTAACAGCAGGTGGGCTGTGAGCTCGTCCATCCAGCTAAGCAATAAAAATAATAATAATAAAAAATGATTAAATATATATTCAAAGTTTTTTTTAGTCGTACTCTATAACTATTAGTACATATTTTTGCCTTCATCGTTCATTTCCAGGTAATTTTACTAGAGGTATTGTTAGCTCGCGAATTTGATGGTCATCCTACGTATTGCTACCACAAATCAAATATATATTCCAGTCTGTCGACGTCTAAAGGCGATTAAGATCTGAACATTAAGCTTATCTACCCTGTAAAGCACTTATAACAGCTCACTGTCCTTTTTTATATGTTTACTCAATAGACGGGTGAAAGATCTAAAGGTTTATCTGGGAATAATTTATTCATTATTTCTCTCTCTCTCTCTCTCTCTCTCTCTCTCTCTCTCTCTCGCTCTCTCTCTCTCTCTCTCTCTCTCTTTCTCTCTCTCTCTCTCTGTCTCGTTACGTTATACGTTTACTAAATAACAACCTCTTTGAACAGGAATAACAATTGCTCGTGCTTAAGTAAGCACTTACGCAAATTGTATCAAAATAATATTGATTCTTTAGGAATTTCCGCAGATCATGGACAACACAAAACGAAGCACCACCCTGAGAAATAAACTAAAAGTCTTCATAACATAGTAGTAACCTTTTTCATATTATTATTGTTTGCTATTTAATTCTTAGTAAATTTCCGCGCTGTAACCATTCCAATTTAAACTTAGAATTTCAAAGTGAAGTTCAACGAACTTATTCCAGCAAGCAAATCATTTACGTTATGAATATTCAAAGCTTGCACTCGTGAGAGCAAACGCCTCATCAGTTTCACGGTGACGTAAGCCTTACCGCGAGTAAGTGCGGCGGCTACGATCGATGTCGGGTATTCCCGAACTAATGACTACGTAGCTAATCGATGCGGATATACTAGCTAACTAAGAAGTAAGGTAATGCCGCCATTAAAATAAACCGAGCGAATCCGCTTAAAGAAAGCATCATATAGACAAAATAGCGGAGACAATTGTTTTTTTATTTTTTTATTCTAATCTAATAATATGAAAATATTACGGGGTAAAGTAAGTTTTGTATTGACATTTTTTAATCACATCTTATTATATAATATTAGACTAGCAATTAACGTATATTCTGTTAATTAAAACTGGTAAAAATGTGTAATCTAAGATATTAGTGGAAAATCCTGCAGTAAGTTCTTTGCATAATCATTTTGTACACAGACTGATATAAAAGCTTATAAATATATTGTCGCTATTATATATATACAGGCATACACGCTACGTTCTGAGACGATTACTTTCATAAGCTACCGTTCGTATTTTTAAGCATCAACTAGATATTGTAAACAAATCTTTGCTTAAAATATCTGGCAGATGCTTAAAAATAAATACAAATATGTATATGTGAACATCTGCTTACTTATACATATTTCAAATTCTTCAATCTAGTCTTCAAAAACCTTCATTCATTTATCATACCATCTTATCTTTGGTTCAAAAGAATTTAAAATGTCCGAATACAAAGGAATCACAATGCTGTGCACAGTTAGGTAATTTCTTTATATGTTTGTCTCATCGTTATGAATAAATGCATATCGACAGTGAAATTAATGTTTTCAACTTCTCTCATTTAATAATTTCATTTGCCAGTAACATTTTCTAGAAACCTATGAAAATTATTTAAGTTTTTTTTTTAAACATTTTCTCAATATCAAGCCATAAAGAATTAAAAAACCACACGCGGCCGACATAACTGCGATATTTACCAACGCTAGGTTTGCTGTTGAGATATATGTAATCCAATACATAAACACGCCTTATAAAAAAAAAAAGAAAAAAAAGGGCTACATTAAAGATAGCGTACCTCGAAGCGTTCTCTACGAGTTTTATAAATAGCAGCCGTTACGAAAATCGTACATAATAAAGTTAATGTTGGTACGGATTTTGAATTCGATAGCCAACGTTACCGCGTAATCGGGTACTGTAAAATGAAAGTCGCAGGGAATTGTTCTTTAAAACGTGCTCTCAGCTGACACCGGACAAGATCTAATAAGGATATTTTAACACTAATAGAAACGTTTAAAAATATATATATCCTTGGGTGAGTGGGTAAGCTCTGAGCCTGGTGTTAAATGGCTAAGCATCTACAACGTAAATGCCGTCATCCGCCTATCGGCATAAGTTCTAAGGTCTCCGTTTATACAGTACAACGACTGCCCTAGCCTTCAAACCGAAACGCATTACTGCTTCACAGCAGAAATAGGCAGGGTGGCGGTACCTACCCGTGTGGACTCACAAGACGTCCTACCAACAGTGTTTACGCAAATTTAAAATTTCGCGGATTTAATTTTTATTGCACGATGTTATTCCTTCATCGTGGAAGTGTACGAAGTATTCCTCAATCATGAACATTTGTTAAGTACGTATTTCATTAGAAAAACTAGTACCTACGTGCAGGATTCGAACACCGTTGCATCGCTTGATACGAATGCACTGGGCGTATTATCCTTTATTCGACGAAGATTTCAAAATATATATTTTTACATGCTTAATTTTTTTAAATTAAAATTTCCAAAAATCTCTTCTTAAAATTTTTCAGTACCCACACTTGCTCTTAACATCGTGAGATGTAAGCAAGTGTACCTAGGGAGCTACTTGTAGTGGTTACGGGGAATGTAGAGAAATATTCCTGTGTACTCTTTCCAACCAGTAGTGTATAAAAGAGACAACTGCAGCTCGAACTAAAAATATCTGTATGGATCGAATCAACATTTATTGAAGTGAAAACTTCTTGGGCACCGTTCTGATTTGAAATTCGATGAAACGGAAATGACAGATCTCAAAGAAAAGGAAATGACACTCAAAAAGAAACATTTACATCTACAGACCATAAACCATCTAATATATTTAATTTACTCGACGAGAGTATTAGATAATTGATATCTGATTCACTTAGATCAATTTTAGTATTTTAAAAATGTTAAGTAAACAATACTTTAATCGAATGACTTGATTATCAAAACATATTTACATAATTTTAGATTTCTCGTAAGTCTAATAAAAAAGATTTCAATATATTTAAAAGAGACTTTTTGGTAGAAGATGCAGATGTTTAACCTAAGTTCTGAAATTTTTGCAGTAGGACTATTTTCCAAGAAGCCTTAGCTTACTTAGCTATCATAGTTACCATCGCTAATGATAACCCACGAACATTATTGCCTATAAAATCCATTATTGTAAAAATGAAACCGTACTTTTCGCTCCTGAAATTGAGATGTATAGTTATATATCAAATACCATAAGATAATGACATTGGAATCAAACATTATTATCAGATTAAGGGAAAAATTAACTTGAAATGGTAGTGTCTTGTCATTTTCAAAACACTTTTGAATTTGGACTTTACACGCTTGTGACGCTACCTCTTTGGGATCAAATGAAACCTCTTTGAAGGCGTAGGCATTCCAAAAATAGATCACCAAAGAAAGTAATTTTGAGTTTGGAACCCACGTACGCCCCATCCACATTCTGGCTTCTCTACACGCCACAGATAAAATATTAATATCTAAATTAAGCCCGCTTTTACCACCGCTATCGTATTATACTAGAACTTTCTTTAATATTGTGAAGTGCTCACCTCCAGTTGGCCGCTGAGACCCGTACCGCTGGAGAGGGCGAGGACTAAGAGAAGATCAGGTGAGTCACGAGTATTATATTCCCGGATTCAAGCTGTGTTTATCCATCTTCACCGCGCAGCCAAAATATGCATACCGCCTGCGCATCGCATCACATAATTTGAACCATTTTTATCCGCATACTAGCTGACCCGGCAGACTTCGTAGTGCCTTAATCTATAAATAAAAGACCTAAACTTTTGTATAAAATAAACTTAAAACAAACAAAAGGAATCCGACGGGGGACACATCAAAGGAAAAACAAAATTGTTATTTTTATTTAATTCCGAATATTTTCATATTTATCTACCTTTTAAACCTTCTCTGGACTTCCACAAATAATTCAAGACCAAAATTAGCCAAATCGGTCCAATCGTTCTCGAGTTTTAGCGAGACTAACGAACAGCAATTCATTTTTATATCTATAGAAGATTACATTTGACGTACTTATTTCTTGTCAATTCTTTTCAAATAATTGAATTTTGAATTACCGAAAACGTAAACCGTTTTCCAATCGATACTCTGAATTTACAAATTGAATATGTCGCAGGGCCGTAACCGTTTTCAATGTCATTAAAATAGTTCGCCACGCAACTCAGTTTCATAAGTGTTATATTATAAGGTCGATAGTTAGTAAGCTACCGAAACAGGTGTGCGCTTGTGGTCTCTCAGACGTCAACTGAAGCTTCACATTCGCCGTCAAAATTCATTATTTGTAAGTGCGGTTAATGGTTTGATTGGGTTGGGAACGTGTAGAGTACGAAATTTGAAAATTGAAGCAAATGAATTTCTGAGTAACTAATATTACAACGTGCTAGCGTTTTGAGTATATGAAACACTAAGCTTTTTAGTATAGACTAGCCGTGCCCGCGACTCCGTTCGCGTGGAATAGCGACTTTGGGCAGCAGTTTTAGGACATATCTTTTGGTTTATATCACCGTCATTTAGGTATTTAGAAAAATCTAATTTAAAGTAATGCTTCTCTATATTCGACATTTTTTTTTTTTTTTATTGCCTTTGTAGGCAGACGAGCGTACGGCCCATGGACTTCAGCAATGCCAGGAGCAGAGCCAAGCCGCTGCCTACTGCTTAATACTCTCCACAAGCCTCGTTTGAAGAAGGACATGTCATAGCGTTCGGGAAACACCGTGGAGGGGAGCTCATTCCATAGCCGGATGGTACGTGGCAAAAAAGACCTCTGGAAACGCACTGTGGATGGCCGCAGTGGCTCCAGGTAGTATGCATGAACTCTACTCCGGTGGCGGGCGGTGCGATGGTAAAAACGAGACGTTGGTATCATCTCGAACAATTCCTCAGAGCACTCCCCATGGAACATGCGGTACAAAATACAGAGGGACCCGAAGTCCCTCCGCAGACCCCGAGGCTCCAAGTGATCCGTGAGAATGGGATTATCGACAATCCGAACGGCTCTCTTCTGTATGGAGTCAAATGGAAGAAGCTGGTATTTGGGAGCCCCGGCCCAGAGATGGGAGCAGTACTCCACGCGAGGCCGGACTTGTGCTTTATAGAGCAAAAGTCTTTGTCCAGGCGTGAAGTACCGCTTCGCTCTGTTGAGGACTCCCAGCATTTTGGACGCCAACTTGGCTTTGCATTCCAAATGACTCCGAAATCGGACATCGCTCGAAATGTCGACCCCAAGTATCCCGATACTCCCGGAAGCTTGCAGGGATACTCCTTGGAATTGCGGCGCCATGACAAAGGGGTCCTTCTTCGCAGTGAACGCGCAAACTTGTGTCTTTGTCGGGTTGAATTGAACCAAGTTCAATTCACCCCATTCGGAGACTCGCCCCAGAGAGTTCTCCACTTCAGACACAAGTTTTGATCGTCTCTCTTGCACCACGCTCCGAGAGAGACTCTGATGGCCGATATATCGCGCATCCCCCGTGCTGTCATCCGCATAGCAATGCATGCCATCAATAGACAGCATGTCATTGATATACAGGATGAAAAGCGTGGGGGAGAGCACCGAACCTTGTGGAACGCCAGCGTTAATGGTCATGGTATCAGAGCAGTCACCGTCTACAACGACAGTGATGCTCCGCCCATGCAAAAAGCTAGCGATCCACTTGCAGAGACCCTCGGGGATTCCGTAAGATGGTAACTTCGATAGAAGTGCCCTATGCCAGACCCTGTCGAAGGCCTTCGCGATATCAAGGCTCACAGCAAGAGCCTCGCCCTTGCTCTCCAAGGCTTCAGCCCACCTGTGAGTAAGGTATACAAGAAGATCGCCAGCTGAGCGACCGTGACGGAAACCGTACTGTCGGTCACTGATCAGCTGGCGATCCTCCAGATACTTCAGGAGTTGTATATTTATTATTCGCTCCATCACCTTGGAAAGCAAGGAAGTTATCGCGATAGGCCTATAACTCGATGGGTCCGACCGGTCACCCTTCTTGGGGATAGGGTGGACGTGGGCGGTCTTCCATGAAGACCCTGTTAGTGCAATAAGAGAGGCGATACAAACGCGTTAGCGCAGGCGTCAGCTCAGGGGCGCACGTTTTCAGAACCACTGCAGGGATGCCGTCTGGCCCACTCGACTTATGGACGTCCAGGAGTCGGAGCTCCCGCCTGACTGCACACTGCGTGAAGCAGATCTCAGGCAGGGAGCTATCACACCGGGGGATGTTCGGTGGTGTAGCACCCCCGTCGTCCACGGTCGAGTTCGAGGCAAAGAGTTTGACCAGAAGGTCAGCCTTCTCTTTCGCACTATGGGCCAAACTGTCATCGGACTTGCGCAGTGGTGGGAGACTAGACCTGCAAAAGTTTCCTTCTGCAGCTTTGGCGAGCGACCAAAAAGCACGGCTCCCAGAGGGATAGCTATTTAGTCGCTCGCCAACTCTAGCAACGTGCTCCGACTTCGCCTTGGCAATAACCTTCTTGTAGGACCTGGAAGCGGCGTTATATTTCCGCATTTCCTCTGAGATGTTAGGATCCTGACGTCTCCTGGCATTATCCCATGCCACGTATGCGGACCGCTTGAGGTGTGCAGCACCCCTGCTGGCATTGTTATACCAGGGTCTACTGCGACCCCCAACGGGCACCGCAGAGGAGGGAATAAACAATTCCATCCCCTGGAGTACCATGTCTTTAAGACGGTCCGCACAGACATCAGGATCAGCAGAGGAAAAGCAGAACCGCCCCCATGGGTAGGATGCGTAAAATTCACGCAATCCATCCCAATCTGCTGACATATACTTCCAAACTCTTCGATACCCGGTCGTCGTTCGACGACCAGGACGAGAGAGTGGTACAACAGCACGGATAAGACAGTGATCAGACGATCCAAGTGGAGCGTCAACCACCACACTGTATCCGGCCGGATCCGTGGTCAGCAGAAGGTCCAACAGAGAAGGTTCGTGCCCCTCGATATCTGGGACACGGGTGGGCTGTGTTACCAGCTGGGAGAAGCCGTAGGCCAAGGCGAAATCGTAGGCAGTCCGACCCGGGAGGTCAGTGGTTCTGGACCCCAACCACTCTTGGTGGTGAGCGTTGAAGTCTCCAAGGACCACCACCTCCGCAGATGGGTACTGCTCAAGCACGCGGTTAGTCCCCTCTTGCACATGCTCAATCAGAGCTGAACCTGCATCACTGCTGTGGGACCTGTACAGGCAGGCGTAGATTCGGGTACAACCCCCGTGATCCACGCGCAGCCACAAGAGGGACAGGTCCCGTTGTTCGAGGCCTCGTAGACGGCGACAACAGACATCAGCCCGAACGAATACACACACCCCGGCTTTACGCAGGAAGTTGTGCTCCAATGCGTAGCCGGGGTATTCAAGATACGAGGTATCATCCGGAGTTGATATCTGCGTCTCCGTCAGAAACAGTAGGGCAGGCTGCGCCGTCTCAAGATGGTGGTGTACGGCGTCAAGGTTGCTATGTAGGCCCCTGACATTGCTGAAATCCACATTAAATGTGGAATAGGGGATCGCCGATATAACCCTTTTTCTGTTTATGATTTTCATTTTTGTTGTTTTTTGGAGAGTGGGATAGGGTGAGGTAGGATGTTCGAAGTGAAATCATGACAACACCTGAATAAAGCGCGGAACATAGCGTGTGGTCGATCACGGGTTGCGTGAGAGACCGACGCAGGGCATGGAAGGGCCCCCAGTCCACCCTGCGTGCGATCGCCGGGATCTACTCCGGTCTCCGACTCCGGCACGACGACCGCACGACAGGATTTTACACCGGTTGGCGGGACAGCTTCCCGGTGCGGAGTTTAGTAGTGACACCCGGGTTCAGGTCCCCTACTGACCGGCGGGCGGCGGCGAACACCGTTTCACTGGGTCTCCCTATACCCCCGTCAAACAATCACGTCCCGCAAGCTTGCACACACGTTTGCTCCGCATGTTCCAGGTATCATCAAGATTCACCTCCAACAAGGAAGAGGAAAGGGAAGGAATAAAACTGGCTCTCCAACCCACACGCCGGAACACAGCTAGGCTATTTGGCGGCGGACTCTAGTTGGAGGGTGGTCGCCAGCCAGTCGGACTAGGTCCTACCACCGGTTACGTTTTCGGCTCCCGTTTTGCACCACCCAGGGGTTACTTGTAGGGAATCGCGGGTTAAGCCTACGGAAGCGGGAAGCATTCAACCCCCACACATACATAGACGTATACGTATAGCCATCGGGGATCAAAGCATAGACATAGACGTATAGACATAGACGTATAGCCATCGGGGATCAAAGCATACAAGTTGCTAGGATTGCTAACATGTGACAGAGCTACATAACCAAGTTGACTGTATGAAAAGCAGTTCACACTTCACCCACAACTTTTAGCGTCTGACCTTGGGCTTTATTTATTATCATCACGAAGCATTCGCTGAATGGAAACGCGATCGGTAGTGAGTTGTGCTTCCCGTTCTTCTAGTGTCTCCCGAGACCGGGCAAGCTTTTGCTGTCCGAACTCTCTGACAGCTCAGACGGATTTCCCTATCAGTAAAGGTCTCAGACCCAAGCGATAGTGCATGCGCCTCGCGATCGGCAGAGAGACGTGCTTCTCATTCTGCAAGTCTCTCCTGAGACCGGGCATTTGCTGTCCGAACCCTCTGAGAGCTCAGACGGATTTCCCTATCAGTAAAGGTCTCAGACTCAAGCGATAGTGCATCAGCCTCGCGATCGGCAGAGAGACGTGCTTCTCGTTCTTCAAGTGTCTTCTAAAACTAGGCGGGATTCCCTATTAGTGAAAGTCTCAGACTCACGCGATAGTGTATAAGATTCACCATCGATGGACAAACTTGCGTCACGCTGTTCCCTGTTCACCCTAATTCGAGTGGTCTTTTTTTGAGAACAATGTGGACTCAATCGAGATTCTCGCTGAGCCGAAGTTTCTCTAACACGAAAACTCGCCTAACGTTCCTGAGATGTAGTGAGTATTGCCTCATGACCTGCTTCAGATTCCTGTGATCGAACTAATTTCATCCTTTTAGCATTCCTGCTGCACTGGGAGAGGTTGGATCTTTTTCGAGGCATTCTTACAATAAGTAGTACCTACTAACACAACGTTGTTTGGTAAACACGTACTTATCATAAAACTAAATTATAAATACTTACAGATTATTACACAGTTTAACTTTATTACCGTTTATTAATTATTAATAACTATTAAGTCGTGTCAACCTAATCTTTTAACTGTAGAAAACAAACGTGCCTATGGGTTAATTTATTCATCGAGCCCTTCGTCGCAAGCGACGGGTTCGTCAAGGAAGCAGCGGTGCGGCATCGGCACGCTTTGTATACCCGCGCGCTGCACAGACGTAAACAATCTACAAACGCGCAGCTACGTGATTCTTTAAATTTGCATAACTTTTTTATTTATGAACCGATTGACATGAAACAAACACTGAATATTAAGTAAAGCTTACCACAATATATTAGTGAAAACCACATTTAAATCGGCAGAGCTGTTTCTGAGATTAGCGTGCATAAACGCACAGATAAACAGACAAAAATTCTAAAAAATACTTTTTTTGGTTCTGTTACGTTCATAAAGCCCCCTATAACAGTTTTCCTGAGATATCTTCCATGTACAGACAGCGACCAGTTACGATTTTATTATATTTATTGATTAACATGTTCCTTCATTAGCGATATTTAAACATCTAGTATGTTTCCGGACATCTGGCAATTATGATTGAAAAAAAAAGAAAAAAAAACGGCTTCAACAAAACAAAACTATCCAATGAGTATAATAATGTCATCAATGTAGTGGAAGTCAGTTAAATATGCATTGGATATCCATGGAATATGGATATCCAAAAAATTACTGGTCAGATCTTGATAAAATCTAAATAGTGTCTATGCTAATCTGTGTGAGAAAAAAGGACATAGAGATTTACCGGAGAATGAGCAGCAACATTCTTTACATACTACAAGCCCGCTGGCATTCAACGGTAGGGCCAATTTGTTCACAAGAATAAGTAAAATAGGTATGTTAGGGCACAATTAGAAATCGACTCCTGGTCTGGTCTTCCTTCTAAGGTCAATATAGTTACAACGGCTGCCCCGCTCTTCAAACCGAAACGCATTACTGCTTCACGGCAGAAATAGGCGAGGTGGTGGTACCTACCCGTACCTACGTCTTACCACCAGTATAGAACCAGTTCTAGATCTTGACATTTTTTTGCCAAATAATATAAGACATAAAGAAATCGTTTTTAAGAGGACAGGTAAAAAAGCCGGCAGACATATTTCTATTTCTCGAATTCATATCCGAATTTGTTTCTCCGCATTCGAAGTCTGCTAGCTCGTGCACGATAGCGATTCAACAAATTGGCACAAACCGTAAAAGGAATATCAACCAACCATCAGCTTTACGGCCAGACGTAACCTATTTTTATTTATTTAGCTGCTTCTGGACAAGTACCGCCATATACATAGATTATGGGCACCGCAAACATAAAACTAAGAGGCACACATCTAGGAAACATGTAAAAAAGACGCAGAATGAACACACACACACTGACGCTAGTCCAGGATATTTGGTTACGAACTGCGTAAAATGAAACGTAACCCGTTACGTCACGTTTTGCGGCTTGATTTTTATGGGCACTATGAAGTTTTATTTACGTTTTTTTTTCATATTTCTGTGAGAGAGACTCGTCTACATGCTTTATACGGTTATGTCGGGTGGCGTTCTTCGAATGGGCTTTGATGATAACATGACATAATTCGGGTATTCGTATTTCGAAATATGTCCTGTTGTATAATTTGCCAATAATATATCGAGGGGTGTAAGGCTGTTTGGTTTAAGAGACATTTCCCTTAATACGCGACATTAAATTTATCTTTGTAATTTTATTTGGTGTTAGCGTCATAAGTTCGATGCTTTTAAGTTTTTTTAGGCTATTGCATAGCTTTTATCGCGGGCTTTTAGCGCGGCGACAGAATCAAGAAATTACGTAACGAAAATAAAACCTAACACCTCCCACTCCGCCTACCATGTAGCTTCAACACATTCACACGTTGCGCTTGTATAGTGTTTGTGAATAAGCGCGCGGCGTGACGTCGCACTGCATGCGCATCATGAAAAGTCTGCCCATCTCTCTCTTGCGCGGTCTAACTTATGAGTGTGAAGGGGACAGTTAATGTTTTGCTTTTGTTAATGTTTATAAATATAGCGTGGTCTTACTTTATTATTGTTTTAATATAAAATTATTATTGTCTAATTATAATTGCTTATGTTGCTACAAAATGCTATACAATAGCTTTACCGCGGCAGTCCCCGAGTGCCACGCGGGTCTTTGTTTTTTAATTGATCTTCAATTAAGTTTACTCCATTGAAATAGCTGACGAAGTTTTTCTGTTAAGACATTTTTTCGAAATTTCAAATGGCTCACCTGTAAAATTGCAAAAATGTCGCTTAAACCAAATAGCCTATCATCACCCCTATTTTTTTTTTTCTACCTAAGCTGATAGCCTTGAGAGGCTATATCAGCGGAACCTTAAATAGTAGGTGAGCTCACGGGGCTCAAACCTGACGACGTTGCTAACACGAACCCTAGCAAGAGCAGTGCTTCGCAGAATCTACCACCGGATCGGAAACGCGACCCACTGAGAAGATCCGGCGAGAAACTCAGTGGACTGTGTCTGAGGAATCACCCCTCAATGTTGTTCATTGTTCACTGTGTAGGTTAGTTCGTTCGACCGTCCACGCAAAATGTGTAGCATTCGTGATATAAGTAATTAAAGTCACGCGTTAGTCGACTATTTTTTTTTAAGTAAAGCTAAGTTTGTTTTAATATCACACCACTAGTAATTCAGTACATTATTTTAATATAGTTAGTTTGAAATAGTAAAATCATCTATCTACTATAGCCTCCAAACTTTTCACTGAATATTTTATCATTCTTCATAATTATATGGTTGTTATTTTTGAATGAATCGTTGGTGCTGTAGTTAGCGACCTACACTGAGGGCCGTAGATTCGATTCCCACATCGAGCAAGCATTATGTGATGAATAGGTTCGTTTGCTATTTATCTGGGTGTTTATTATCTATATACGTATATATTTAAACACATATAAGTATGTTTATCAATCTTTGTTACTCAAAGTACAGGGAATCTTAAATTAAGGCTGGATGACCGTGCGTTATTTGTTCCCACTTATTATTATTATAAAGAGAAAAGGCGATATTACTGCGCCAGAGATGGGCAAGGTAATTGTATTTATCGGCGCGATCTCATGGTACGCCTTTTTTATTTATTGCTTAGATGGGTGGAAGAGCTCACAGCTCACTAGGTGTTAAGTGGTTACTGGAGCGCATAGACATCTACAACGTAAATGCGCCACCTACCTTGAGACGTGAGCTGTAAGGTCTCACTTTTGACAGTACAACGTCTGCCCCGCTCTTCAAACCGAAACGCATTGCTGCTTCACGGCAGAAATAGGCAGGGTGGTGGTACCTACCTGTGCGGACTCACAAGAGGTCCTACCACCAGTAAAACCTTACAAGCCCTACATTCCGTGTTTCCTTTTTAACATGCTTTTATTAGTTTGGTATGTATCTATGTATCGAAGCCATGAACTTGCCTTTCACGGGCTTTGGAGCGATGGATTCAATTGAAATTTCGCATGCCTATCAAAGACCGATGATAACACAATGATTTAATAAAATTGACCGATTATACTCATCAGGATCTTAAAGATTAACGACGGTACGGACAGTTAAAAGAAGGATCTTGAAAGAAGTGTCTTGTGCCACGTACCGTGTGTGGTTGGTGCCTTCCTTGGATATAACAGCTGTTTCTCGGGCTCCTACTCGGAAATCAAACTTTTGGGATGCTTAACGATGAAGGGATGATCTTCCACCGAGCGGGTGATATTGCTCGGTAGACCGACAGTCCAAATGTTGTTGTTTGAACTTGTATATATGCGAGCTTATCTTGAAAATATCGTAAGCGAGATTCTGGCATCTGTCAAATATTTTGCGTTGTATGATGGCTACCCGCCACAAATTCTAATTCCCCGTTAAAACCCGCCCGTCACTCCCTTTAATATAAAAAACTTTCATATTACTTCTATCGACTGCTGCCAAAGGCGTTTCTTAGTACCTTGGACATATTTCTGTCGTAAAATGTATTAAATATTAACGACAAATCGAGAATGTTCTTAAAGGATCAAAAGAACTAATAAAGACGCACGTAATCTAACTTTAATATTGCCGGGTAACGCCCATTATCCGATATAAGGCACTCCACGCTAAGGAGAGTGCTATAAGAAACTTTATATTGTTCTTTCATTATGTGTTTTCTTTCCGAATCGAATTACCGAAAACGAGAAACGTTACATTATTTTGTTTGACATATTGTTTTTTGTCGACTGCCGCTAGAGACGAATTTTACTGGTGGTAGGACCTCTTGTGAGTCCGCGCGGGTAGGCACCACCGCCCTGCCTATTTCTGCCGTGAAGCAGTAATGCGTTTCGGTTTGAAGGGTGGGGCAGCCGTTGTAACTATACTGAGATCTTAGAACTTATATCTCAAGGTGGGTGGCGCATTTACGGTGTAGATGTCTATGGGCTTCAGTAACCACTTAACACCAGGTGGCCTGTGAGATCGTCCACCCATCTAAGCTATAAAAAAAAAAAAAAAAGTAGGCATATGTACAATATAAGTTTTTTTTGCTTTAATGGCAGGGCGAGCTTACGACAAGCAAGCAACCGAAAATATTTGTACAGCTGTCATAATCAAAAACTACTCAACTAATGAGACAATTTTGGCACCGCCTCTATCAATTTGGTAGCTACTGCCAGTTTGGTACTGTATCGGTATCAGTTGGCATCTTATGATTTATACATATGATTGTTTACTATATTAATACTGGCGAACCACCTGTGGTGAATTGATGCTGTGTCGAGAGCTTCAACTGCCAACAGTAACCGCCCAAGATTCATCTCAACCGCATAAACTACATTCTGACACATAAACACGAACAAGTAATATTATTTTCCATTTAATCTTTAATAGAATAAAACGATTTTATATATCTGTACCTATATATTATGTACATAATTCTGTCTTTATTTCGTTCATATAGAATGTATGAGAAAGTTACGAAGGCTGATTGCGGATCTAATCTTTTGTTAAGCTGTTTGAAACTTATAGAGTGAAGTTGTGTTTGTCCCACAACGTATTTTCGAAATGTGAGCTTAGGAATACTAAATTTACCAGCGTCAATGAGCAAACATGCTCACGATAATAATCTCACTCATACCCACACACAAACACACACAATAGCTCACAAAAATAATAAAACAGGTCTTCCAACCTATGAATATTGCATCATCAGCTTCCTACCACTTTCGCACCATGAGTCATTAGTATCTTCAGTTTATCTATCAATGTAACTTCCTTTACTACGCGAAGGAATTCCTTAGTACTTGAGGCTCCTTCGTTTTGCCCTACTCCCTCTTTGTGTCTTCTTACTTATGCATCCCCCATGGTAGTCAGCTTTCCTTATCTTTCCCCTCCACTTCACTCCGATTTCGACATTAACGTCATTACCATTGTATTACCTCTTGTCCTTCAGCATTACATCTTTCCACCTTGTCTTGGGTCTTCTTTCAGGTCTTAGACCAGGGAGGTCAAATTGCAGCGCCGAATTTCCATTCTATTGGTCTGTTGCTGCCGCCAAACCAGTTCGCTCACCAATTTAATAGCACTCCGAGAAGCTAGTGTAGACGTTACCGTCATCTCCTTTATCATCGAACCGGGCCCCATCGAAGCAAAGTTCAACAGTTTTTCCTAACACCTCTAGCCCGTACATTACACTCTGAAATAAACATTCCTCTACAGTATTTCCGGTATTACGATACCTACTAATGGTGGATATTCAGGCATTACGATACCTACTAGTGGTGACCTACAATGTCGATCCATGCTAATCCATAATATTTTATATGTATTAAGCTTCTACTCACGGGCCTTTGAATTGCGAGACATGTTTACCGCTATTCGACCTTGATCTAAGAACTCCCGCGCCCTTAATGACATTGAGTCAAAGCTCTGTTAGCAGAGCTGTTGGCAGGCAAAGTCTGCTATTGAACAAATAACTCACGATACGAGTTATTTTAACAAATTGATGTTTTTCATATTATTATATTCAACAATGGTCACAGTTGAAACGAGACTGTGCTAATCTTATGATAAGCCAAAACCGTGGTGAAATTGTTTGTCTTTGACTCCTCAGGGTCCGATTTTTTTTCAAATTGATTAAAATTTAAATAAAAAAAAAAGAAATAAATTTAATAAAAATAAAGTATAATTTCTTACGCGCGTACATAAGTACACGCACCCTTTTTTAAATTTCATAATGTTTGTTTGATTTTCATCGCATCATGACGCGTATTCCTCACGTTCGCAATTCAAAACTTAAATTTAACACGAAAGGCCTCTTCATAAAACTTCGTATAACAGTTAGCAGTGTGTGTTGGAAACTTCGATGAAAAGTACTCAGTGATTGGAAAAGCTTAACGCGGATAGGCGTTGCTTACTTTACCATACTTTGTCTTCAAAATTACAGAACAGAGGCAGAAGATCGGTTATCCGCAATTTTAGCTTCTCGGATTCAATATTTCTATTGGTCTAATGACAATATCTACTTTGTAGTAGGTATAACTATCCAACCAAACATAGGGACATAACATTGGTCAAATAAAAATAAATAAATATTATTATTGTTCTGATAAGTAAAAAATCGAGTCCTCGGGTAACTGCTTGGGCAAAATCATATTTTTGACGTACTTCTAACATGATTTTAAAGTTTTGTTAAAGTTTAACTTCGGAACCTAATATTTTTATAATATTTTTTTGGCCGAAAATTTGCAGGAAATAAAAATAAAATAATTGTGAATTATGAAAGATCGTGTTTCATTGTAAGACGCATAATCTGTTGCATGTTTAATTATTTTTGATCACCCACCTGCCTGTATGATAATAATAATAATAATAAATAAATATTTACTAACAATCACGCCACGTTAACTGGTCCCGTGATAAGTTCGTAAAGAACCTGTGTTACAGGTACCAGATAACGGATGATAATTATTAACCATTCTACCAACTTTTACAATTTTACAATATTAAATTATTCAAAATCTTTTATAAATCTAGGATCTTCTACAAATTTCGTCATTTGTGTACCTACAATATAAGTCGAAAACAGAATCACCAGAGGTCGTTGACTTCGCGGATTAGTTCTAATACATTGCGTGTTAAACGATTGATTCAAAATTTATTAGTCAATCGTAATTTAAATGTTTTATTTTCAACTATCTATAATCACTTAGAACCTGCCTTCAGGAATATTACGCAAAGCAATGACTACAATAAGCGTTACGCAGTACACGAACCAAAGAGATGTCACAAATATAGTCGCGTACAAATGAGTTATCCGAGTTTTATTTCAAAAATATTTGTTAATATAAATCATCAGATTTACCATTAAACATTGTAATAGTTTGTAAATTTAATTTTCTGAATCATTAAACCGTACATTATACAAAATGATTTAAAAAATTAGACTTCAGGGAATCGGTATACATTTCATGAAACTTTCGTATTCAAAATAAATATACTTAATAATTTTTGTTCAAAAATATTGAATTTACATTTTTCATTTTATATCATTTTAATTTATATTTTATAATTGATTAATGCAAACCTGCGGCTTAATATTGCATAGTAGCTAGTTGTAGGACGTATTGAGAGCAAGCAAAGATCCCTATCATTTCTATTTCGGAACGCGAATCAACCACGCCTTAAAAAAATTTAAAACCAATAAGCTTAGAGCCAAAAATAGACATCCTATCAATTGAATAAATCGCTGTACATTGCCTCGGAGACCATTGTTTTCACTTCATCCAACATTTATCTGGTTTAGTGAACCAGAAATTATTGCCAACCACTCCGTGAAAAGGACAATATTTTTTGCCGGATCTCTCTCTCGTTTTAAAAGGTGTATCAATATTTTATGTAAATTTGTTCTATATAATTTTTTGAGGTATTTTACTGTGTTTGGAATTAAAATTGTACTTACGGACATAATTTTTAGATTCCTTTAGTTTTTGTGGTCCTGAACTCTTTATCTAATCAATCAATTAGAACTTCAATACGTGGTGCACTTCTGAGAATATCTGGTTAATATCAGAACTTGGCATGAAATAACCATTAGTATTGATGGACAGTGCAAGATTAAAAATAACTAAATCTCTTCAGGTATATCTTTCGTAGAATAAAAAAGGTTCACGTAATTTACGTAACCTTGCTCTAAGTTTAAGTTTAAAGCAAGGTGAGTTTACATGATAAAATGAATTCTTTGAATTTTACGCAGTTGAAGAATTAACAGAATGAATAATTTGATAAATCACTCAACCGCGATTATACACTTTAGATTAAAATAAACTTGTGACTAATAGATTATGTTAGGCATGAACCTAAATATTGTCTTCAACAAATAAAATCTTGTAAATATTATTTTCACCGCTTATAGCAGAAGAATTACAGACAAGATTTTGAATTTTGATTTAAGCTTCGAAAATCAAACACAAGGCAGTCAGCCGCCGTTAGATACGTAAAAATTCTTATTAAAGGGATCAAAGAACGTTTCCAAGTAATTTCCCGAGTAACCTTTGAGATGTATTTTTATTTGTAAACGATAGAAGTTTGATTTCGGTATCGACATTCGAATTTATTTTCAACAATGTAACAGAAGAAATGAGTAGTTCTATTTTTCAGTAAATAATTTTCAGTACATTAAATATAAGAATCGTAATGCTGACTGGTGAGACTAGTGTAGAGATAAACCTATAGTCTATCAATGCGTCGCTGCTATCGAAGTATTCTATCTATACTTGTGGACGTTACCTTGAAATGTCTTCACATAATAACTCGTTTTCAAACACGTGGTCTTAACATTGTGCTGAATAAACATCCTATACTTGACGACTCTTAACGGAGCGCACAGAATTTGTGGCTGAAATAAAAATTAGACTAAGATTTTTTTTCATTATTAATAATCCGTAGTCAAACTTTTAGAATAAGTAGTTTCGGCCCCTTTGCAATGGCATCACGGTTCAACGTCCGACGTATCTGACAAGGGTAAGATTTATATCCCCATAATGCGTGCTAGACAATATGTTTGGTGTGTTTTTCTGCTCGCACTTTCAAAGCTATTGTGCACATATTCCATTTCGGGGCGAAATGAAAAAGGCTCGAAGCAGTGAGAAAGTGTTGCCCACAGTTCACTCGGCTTATGCTGATAAATAACCGCTTGGGATGGTTTTCGCTTTTCATAAATCTCAACTAAGTGAGAGTTTTGTACTATGTTTTTTTTTATATATTTGGTTGATTGAAGTTTTATATAACCGCTGCCTACTGTCGAAGACTCTGCTCAAACCTCGGTTGAAGAAGGACATTATAAGATGTTCTTCGTAATATCATAACGACACGCCCTTGAGAAATACCATGGAACAAAGTTAATTCAAGTCCGGATGGTTCGTATTAAAAAATATCTCTGGAAACGCACTATCAATGAACGCAGCAGTTCCAGATACTATGAATGGATTCGGTTCCGATATGAAACTGAAAAGGAGTTGAGGGCACCATCTCAAGCAATTGTTTTTTTATTTATTTTTTATTGCTTAGATAGGTGGACGAGCTCACAACCCACCTGGTGTTAAGTGATTACTGGAGCCCATAGACATCCACAATGCAAATGCGCCACCCACCTTGAGATATAAGTTCTAAGGTCTCAAGTATAGTTACAAACCGAAACGCATTACTGCTTCACGGCAGAAATAGGCAGGGTGGAGGTACCTACCCGCGCGGACTCACAAGAGGTCCTACCACGCGTAATTACGCAAGTTATAATTTTGCGGGTTTAATTTTTATTACACGATGTTATTCCTTCATCGCGAAAGTCAATCATGAACAATTGTTAAAATTAGAAAAATTTGTACCCGCCTGAGATTCGAACACCGGTGCATCACTCAACACGAATGCACCGGACGTCTTATCCGTTAGGCCACCACGACTGTCAGAGTAGTCAGATTGAAATGGCCAGAAGCCCAAAATAATATGTGATGGAACATTGTCAAACTAATTGGTTCTATGATCTTCTCTGCCTTTCTCTATGGCCTTGAGATATGGACACTATTAGCGGCGGAACTTCAACACATTTAAGGTGTGCTGGAGGATAATGCTAAGAATAAAAATCGTAGACTACAGATCGAATTATGTCAAAATATTACAACAACTCTGGATTACGACAAAAATTTCCACGTTTTTAGCACTCTCTCTTAAGCGTACCCATCCAGTACTTTGCCCACATGGCCAGCCAAATTACAGTGACAGCATTTGAAATTTGATGGTAACTGGTAAGGACAAAATGCCACTAGGTCGCATTCTGATATGTGGGCCCGACCAGATAGAATAGTATAGTGTGAACCACATTAGACACATCGCCAGTACTCGTGGTCGACCACATGATGAATAACTTTTATTCATATTATATATTATAACATGGCACATTAACCTTAAAATTAGTAATTCTTCAATTCTTCAAGTCGCGAAAACATCGTTTGTATTTGTTGAAATTAAAAAGAACAAAAAGTAA
This sequence comes from Bombyx mori, assembly GCF_030269925.1. Lineage (NCBI taxonomy): Eukaryota > Metazoa > Arthropoda > Insecta > Lepidoptera > Bombycidae > Bombyx > Bombyx mori. Next base: position 14,514,964 of record NC_085119.1, on the reverse strand, counting down.
GAAACCTAAAACAAACAGTTACAAAACAGAATTGTATGAAAAAATATATTTAGCTCGCTAAGAAAGAAACATGGGATCGTCTGGAATTCTTTGTATTTATTAAACAACAAAAGCCCAATAGAATTGTTGAATTCAAAGTAAAGTTTCTATGGCATCTCTAATAGGGCCTGGAGCGGAATTTTAAAACGAAAAAAGCCTTGTACTCTGAAGAATCTATCTCCGGGGAAATCTCGCTACCTAAGCTTATGCAAAGCTCAACTCAGAAAGAAAATCATAAAGTTCGAAAACAATAATTAATTAGTGTCTGAGCGAAAAAAATTTAAAGAATCTTTACATTCAAGTAATTCGAGGTATTAATTTTGTTAATAAACGAGTTTTGAGAGAACGTGTCGGGAATATTTATGTCGAGAGAACCAATTGCCGTTAACGAATTGAATTAATTATAATAATACTTTTTCTCATTCCAACTCCGTATTAATAAAAAATAAATTTAAAACTCCATTGGTTTCAAATTTAAAATATCAACATAATAGGTTCATTAATTGCGGAGAAATGAAGAGATCTATATAAAAAAACACAAAGATCAAAATAAAATATCTCCTCTTTAAGTCGGTTAGTACGCACTTTGAATCTTATGTTCACACCGTCATTAAATGAGGGTGTGCGAGAAAGAAAAACCTAGACGCCCTTCTCCCCATCCCACTCATACCCGTCTTTCAAATGCTATTCTACATCATATCGAATATTACCATATTGCTATCAAAATTGTATGGGATCACATAATAATCATAGCAAATTGCTCGTTTTTGACAGTTTTTGATGCAATTAAAACTACTTTTAAGGAATAATCAAACATGTGTTATGTTAGTTTAATATCTTTCAACATTTTGAATACTTCACAGTTTTCTTGGTTAAGGGTGCATGAGGATATACTTCGAGGATATTTGAATGTTTTCAACCATTTAATTTTTTTTAAGCTACTCGTGCGTCCTCTATTCTACGTACTATGGTACAGATCTTCTCTGAAATGTCTAAATTAGCTTTACAAATCATCAACATCGGTCGAATGGCTTAGGAACGCATAGAGGTCGAATACACGAAGGAGAAGTACAAAATGTAAATAAAGTGCCGATATAGCTTCCGTGCAATACTTACTAGACGTGCTTCCTTCAATAATTACATATGTATGTATGCACATGCTATAGGTACTTATATACACCGAATCGCCCAGAAACGTTTTTAAAAGTCGTCGTGGCCTAAAGGATAAGACGTCCGGTGCATTCGTATCGAGCGATGCACCGGTGTTCGAATCTCGCTGGCGGGTACCAATTTTTCTAATGAAATACGTACTCAACAAATGTTCACGATTGACTTCCACGGTGAAGGAATAACATCGTGCAATAAAAATCAAACCCGCAAAATTATAATTTGCGTAATTACTGGTGGTAGGACCTCTTGTGAGTCCGCACGGGTAGGTACCACCGTCCCGCCTATTTCTGCCGTGAAGCAGTAATGCGTTTCGGTTTGAAGGGTGGGGCAGCCGTTGTGACTATACTCTGAGACCTTAGAACTATATCTCAAGGTGTGTGGCGCATTTACGTTGTAGATGTCTATGGGCTCCAGTAACCACTTAACACCAGGTGGGCTGTGAGCTCGTCCACACATGTAAGCAATAAAAAAAAAAAAAAAAACTTTATTTGCGCCCGCGACGGTCATTATCTCTTTTCTTGTTGGTGTTAAGGGTAGATATTGCGCAATACGAAATGTGTAACATATGTATAAACAAGTTCCTAATAACAACATTCGGAAAGCTGCTCTGCCAAGCAATTTCGACCGCTCGGTGGAAGATCATTCCTTTGTCGCTAACTGTCGCTTCCCAAACTGGTCTTTCTAGTATGGCCACTCGAGGCCGGAAAGCAACTTAGCTAGTAGCAACTCGCACATATCCAAATAATGATTTTCATTTATTCATTAAAAGCGTTAGTAATTAAAAAATATGAAACATTTTCCTGAATTTAAACAATTGCTCCATAAGGTACCTGTGGATTTGTAGATTGATTTGTAAAATCAGAAACGATCTAACGCACTGTCGCATTTCTTATGATAAATATAGCTGGCGTTGCCCGATTCATTTAATTTACCATAAGAATAAATATGATATTATCAAGGTAATAGAAGAGCTATTTTGACATATTTACACAAGAAATATTCAAATAAATAATGTTATGTACAGATAGTTTAGATTTATTTATTATTTACGATTTTTGTACACAAAACGATCTAAAGGCATCTTAATGTTTGGCAGTTTGTTAAACTTGGAGCTTTTATCTCATTTTCAAACTTTTTTAGCGTTTAAAAAATAGCCTTATTTTACATATACAACACATTTACAAACCCAGAGAAATGTTCAGTATATATTGACAAAGTGTTCTTGCCAGAGACTTTCATTCTTTACGCCACGAAGCCCACAAGTATTTTCGGTACTGTAAAAAAAACTGTGCAAAAAATGAGCGTCCTTGTTGAGGTCCCTAGAAGGTTATTTCTTAGTTACTTGAACAAAGCATTGCGTGTTTGCGTAGTACATTCTTTAGCGTGATTAAAACAATGTTTATGGTTAAGTCATATATATAGGTCATGAACACGAAGATAATGTAGTTTAATATTAATATACTTTCATGATACTCAGGAAATCGTGTCCTTTTGTTCAAACATGCATGAGATAAATCTTAGATTTCTGTTGTCTTTTTGTTACTTCGATACGGCAACCGTAAATACAGCTTAATGGTTTTCATTGAAATCTGGATGTCAAATGGTTTCAAAAATAAAATCGAATGTCAGTATTTTCTCTGTAGCTTAAATTAGATACTGTAATCTTCTACATATATAAAAATGAATTGCTGTTCGTTAGTCTCGCTAAAACACGAGAACGGTTAGACCGATTTCGCTAAGTTTGGTCTTGAATTATTTGTGGAAGTCCAGAGAAGGATTAAAATGTAGATAAATATGAAAATACTTGGAACTAAATAAAAATACCAATTTTGTTTTTCCTTTGATGTGTCCCCCTTCAAACTCCCTTCCGCCCTTCAAACCGAAACGCATTACTGCTTCACGGCAGAAATAGGCAGGGTGGTGGTACCTACCCGTGCGGACTCACAAGACGTCCTACCACTAGTAATTACGCAAACTATAATTTTTTGGATTTGATTTTTATTACACGATTTTATTCCTTCACCGTGGAAGTCAATCGTAAGCATTTGTTAAGTACGTATTTTATTAGAAAAATTGGTACCTACCGGCGGGATTCGAACACCGGTGCATCTCCACATACGAATACACCGGACTTCTTATCCTTTAAGCCACGACGATTTCTACAACATGTGTGTTGGGTACGCAGCACGTCACCCGTATCAATAAGGCGAGTGACGTCAACCCAGGTTGGACGGGTTTATGAATCTTATAAGATTTCTTGAAATCCTATAAGACGCCGGATGCCCGTCTCGTGGCGATTATTCGTGTCGATCTGAAGCAGTCGATGTAGGGTCCTGAGGTGTACGATATCGTACAAGCTCACTCGAAATTAAAACTCAAAACTTTACTAATTAACGTAAACCGAGCCGACCGATCTGTCAATACAATCGAGTTCAATAACCGACGATCTTTTAAATGGTCTTCAAGTCTTCAATAAATATCTTCGAGGCGCTGATGTCTTTACTCGTGCGTTTTTTTGTAATCTTCGTTCGGAGGGTCGGCGGCCGGCGGTTGGCAGGTAGTCGGTCGAGGGTCGGTCGGTAGGTCGGCAGGTACCTGACAGCGTCGCAGGGTCGCTTAACTACCTCGGAATGTTACCCTACAGAGATCTCGTGTAAAATACGGCTCTCGTCGAGATCATTTTCACTATGATCGGCTCGGTTTATTCGTTATATCTATTTATTTAATAAATGTATATACTAATGCCTTATACTTAACTATTCTATGTTGTAATCCCTATCGATACATATAACTTATTCTATGCTTAATCTATATGACGCGCCCGTATAAACAAAATACCCGGTCCTGAACACAGATAAATGCTGTTTGTTACATCGTTTCGGGACGCGGGCCGGGCGCGTGTTCATTTAAGTTAATATGCTAATCTTAAAACTATCGGGAATAATAAAGCAAAAGTGTATACTATTTATTTCAAAGCAACTTACGTTCTATTCTTAGTAAAATCTATGTGCACGTTATCTATATACTTATCTATCTATATGCACTCTATATAATTTATCTATTTGTTATTTATCTATTTGTTATAACTCTATGTCTATGTACGTATCTATATAAATCTATTATTCTATTCTATATTCTATTATATTCTTCAACTTATTCTATAATTATGGGGCGACGCCGCTGTCGCCAACATCCTCCCCCTCGTGCGTAGCACCGACTCCTTGTCGTGGCGCCTCTATGGGCGTGGGCTCGTCGCTCGTTGCAGGCACCAGCAGGATCATCTTGGAGGCAGGTCTCTTAAGTAGACCGCCGCTCGTTCTGACGTCGACAGTTCGTACACGGTTGTCGGGGCCTGGGTAGGTATGGACAACTTGCCCGCGCGGCCATGTGTTGCGTGGCAGCGTGGAGTCCACTATGAGGACGGTATCCCCACACTGCAAGTCCTCGCCAGCTGCTCTCCCGTCGATCTTCCTGGGCAGCAGCGTGGGCAGGTATTCCTTGACCCACCTACTCCAGAAGTGATCCGCCATACGCTGCGCCACTCTCCATGTCCTTTTGCCGGTCAGGTCTTCGTCTCTGTAGTCGCCGATGCTTGGAGCTCCGCAGGACCTCCCTATGAGGAAGTGATTCGGCGTGAGTGCTTCTGACTCCCAACTCTCTTCCCTGGCGACGAGCGGTCGCGAGTTGACGACGTGCTCCGCCTCCAACAGAAGAGTGTGCAGAACTTCTTCCCTCGGGTGTCTTTCCTTCAGTGTGACCGCCAGCGCGGTCTTCACGGACCGCACCAAACGTTCCCACGCGCCTCCCATGTTCGGCGCTCCTGGCGGGATGAACTTCCATTTTATGTTCATCTGAGCGGCCCGTGACACGACGTCTGCTTCCCTTGCATTCTCGATTGCCTGCTTAAGCTCCTTGTTGGCGCCGACGAAGTTAGTCCCATTGTCGCTGTAAATGACTTTGGGCGTTCCTCGCCGGGCGGCCATCCTGCGCAGCGCTAACAGCATTGAGTCTGCCGTCAGTGACGCTGCTAGCTCCATGTGAACTGCTCTCGTGGTGAGGCATGTGAACAGCACGCCCCACCTCTTCTCGTGACGTCGTCCTACAGTCACCGTCATCGGCCCGAAGTAATCGACGGCAGCACAGGTGAACGGCGGCTCTCCATGTCGTAGCCGCTCTATCGGCAGGTTTCCGGTGGGCGGTAGGCGTGGTGTACTCCGATAGACCTTGCACCACTGGCATCGGACGGCCGTCGCTCGAATGATCGATCTTAGACCTAGGATCCAGTAGCGCTGCCGCACCTCGTTCATCACCGTTGCGTGGTTACCGTGCTGGAACGCCTCGTGATAGTGTTTGATCAATAATCTCGCTATCACGTGCTTCCCGTCCAGCACGATCGGTCGCTTGCAGCCTGCATCTATGCATTGCGCTGCGTCGATACGTCCGCGCAGGCGCAACAGGCCATCTTCCATCACGACGTCGAGCCGTCGCAACTTGGGGTGACGTTCGGGATCTTTTTCACCGAAGCTCTCTCCTTGGCTGCTTCTCAGTAGGATCTTCTCCGCCTTCTTCAAGTGGGGCGGATCAAGTGGCAGCCATGCTTCTGTAGGTGCTTCTGGAGTCCTTATCTTCCATGTGGATCGGGGTTGCTACGTTCGTGTCGTCCTCCACGTGGGATCTTGCTGCTTCGATTGTCTGGACACGCAGACGCTCTCCTTCCGGGGTCGACACAGCTCGATAAATTGGAGGACCTTGGCTGTTGCTCTCAATAACTTGACCCAGCTCGAGAATCTGTGCGGATCGGGCGTGGGTCGAGCGTCAGCGGTCCTCGCCGTGGCGACCAGGAAGGCCTCTTTCTCTTCTCCAGACGGTTCTTGCTTGAAGGTTCGCGGCTTGGGCCAGCGCGATTCATCCCACGTCGGGAACTCGGGTCCATTAAACCACCGATGCGTGTGGTCGAAATCCGCCGGCGCCTCTCTAGTTGCGTCGTCTGCTGGGTTCTGCGAGCCAGGCACCCATCGCCATTCTTGGGGCTTCGTTGACTCTTCTATCTCGGCGAGTCGGTGCGCGACGAAAGGTTTGAACGTGCGTGGGTCGGTCTTTATCCATGTCAGGACTGTACTGGAGTCAGTCCAGTACGTCCTTACACCGACTGCGATGTCCAATTCGTCCGCTATCGCCTGCGCCATCCTTGTCCCCAGCAGCGCAGCTTGCAGCTCCAGCCTTGGGATAGAGACTGGTCTCAGTGGGGTCACCCTGGCTTTCCCTGCTAGTAGTGTGACGTGGTAGGTGCTGTCGTCTGTCTTCTGACGCCAATAGGCTGCACACGCGTAGGCCCTCTCGCTGGCGTCGTCGAACGTGTGCAGCTCCCCCTCAGTGTTGCAGCACGAGAAGCACCTTGCCATTCGGAGGCCTTGCAGCATGCGAAGGTTTCCACGCCACCTCGTCCTTTTCCAGGATGACGTCGTCCCAGTCGATCCCGCTCCGCCAAATGCTCTTCTCGTTTGGTCGGGGTTCGTGCTTCTATATCCTTTGAGTCTCGTGGATGGATCCGGAATCCCATCTCGTCCGACTCGTAGAACCACTGCAGGCCCGGGGTCTTTTCTTCCTTCGACCCCAGCTCTGTGTCTCCTGGGGTCACACCGTCTGCGAGGCTCACCAGAATGCAGCGCTTTCTATTGCCCGCGCGGCTTCTGGATATCGATGTTTGTACTCCTTGGCATTCTTATTTGTAATGAACGACGCCGTGCTCGGTGAACAGGCCGCTCCGAATATGACCGACGTCATTCTATACTCTTTTGGAGCGGCCTCGCATATCTTCTCTATAGAGGAATCTCAGGCTGTCGCGGTCCTCGTCCCTGATCCTTATCAACCTCTCCTTGATGTCCGCGACAACCATGACGAGCCTTTTTCGGAACCGCAACAACGCTTCGAACAGGGATTGTAGGTCCGAGCTTCGAAGCGGCCGTCATCGCGTCTCCAACCTCTGTCGTCCTCCTTCTCCAAGATGTCGAGCGCCTTCGCCTCCATATCCGTGCTCGGACGCTTGGGTTCGACTCTATCATGAAGTACTCCTTCACCTGTCTGTCCAAGGCCTCTTCGCGCATCGATACATGGGCGCAGGTGAGGAAGTTGACCTCTTTGGCGTTGTTGCCGTCGAGACCATGTAGCACCCATCCCAATTGGGTGAATGAGGCTACCGGCTGGTTCCTCCTGCCCCTGCGCGTCGTCTTGGCGGCGATGAGTCCCCAGTTGTCCTGCCCGATCAAGAGTTGGGGGGATTGTTCATCGTAACATAACTGGTCCGCCAGGCTTTTCAGGTGCGCGTAGCCTTCGATGGTTTCCCTCTTTAGTCGCTGGGGTGCAAGGCTCATGTCATCCATTGTGCGCGCTCCGACGATCGTCCTCTTCTGCCGCTGGTGAAGCCCTCGAACTCGGATGTTAAGCTTCATCGAGTCCATCTTCGTTAGGGTCTTCCCGCCCACGGTCTCGAGGCGGAGCAACTCCTTGGGTCCCTTCAGGCCGATCTGCTTCGCCACGCTTGAGTCCAGGAGAGTTACCGTGGAGCCTTCGTCCAGCAGGGCCAGCACCGTCGTCGATCCCGATGGCCCGTAGACTTCAACGGGCACCATCTTCAAGTACGCCCTGCTGATCCGTGTGCAGTTGATGGGAAGTCGCACGTTGTTCGCGATTTCCCTGTTCTCTGCTGGCTCTGTCTCCGGCTTCTCGTTGTGTAGCGAGTAGTGGTGCCAGCGCTTGCACGTGCGGCATGGCGGTCGTTGACATGTTTCCTTCCGGTGCTTACCGTCGAGGCACTTATAACACAGGCGCGACTCCTTTGCCATTCTCCATCGTTCCTGCACCGTAGCATCCTTGTACCTCGGACAGTCGTATAGTGGGTGTCCATCCTTGCATTGCGGGCACGCCGGCTTGTCCCTCATTGCTCTGTCCGAAGTTGCACGCTCGGTGCAGTCGGTTGTGGCGTGTGTCGCCTGTCGCCTCGATGGTTGTCTTTTCGTTGCTACTTCAACCACGGCGTGTGGCCCGCATCGGTCCGCCATCTTGTTCAGGAAGCCGCACATCGTGTTGAGGTCCGGGTCTCCTTCAGTCTTTTCGATAATGTGATCGTACCACCGGAACCTCAGGATGGTCGGCATCTTGTCGACGATGCTCTTCAGCAGTTCGGGCGACATCAAATATTGGGGTTTCCGCAGTCCCCTGATCGCTGCGACGGTATTGTTAACATTGCTCGCCAGTGAGCAAATGTCGTAGGCGGAGTCACTTATCGTTGGAAGCCTTCGTATGCGGTCTAGCTCCGCTAAGACTAAAGCGTCCGCCCTTCCATAGCACCGCCGCAGTGATTCCATTACTTCCTCCGGTGTGCTCTCGGAGTACAGCTGGCTGCGGACTCCTTCCCTGGCTTGTCCCTTCAGCGCTCTTCTCAGCCGCGCCATGTTTTGAGCGCTTGAGAAGAGTGGAGCGGTATCTTCGTAGACAGCCTTGAAGGCCACCCACTCCCTGCAGTCGCCTTCGAACGTCGGCAACTGGTGCATGTAGTCGGGTTGTGGCGGCAGCTCCTTGGTCGTTGCGCTCCTTACTGCTTCCACTATCGCCTTAGCCAGGTCCCTGTTGCCGCACTCTTCCATGTTGGCCTTGCTGACGGGACGGTTCTCAATGTGCTCGCCTGCGGGCTCCTTGTCCATACTGCCCACCGACGTCTGGACCCAGGCCCTGACCTGGTCCTCCCGGTCCTTTGGCTCTTCTATAATGGAATCATCGTCGTCTTCGCTTTCGGCCTGAATCAATTGCAGGCGGAGTCTGGCGGCTATGGTGGCTGCTTGTGCTTCTATCAATTCTTTTTCCGCCAGCTCCGCTCTCGCTGCCAGTTCCTTACGTCGTAGCGATTTCTTCGACGCGGGCCTATTTTCACCACGTGTCCGCGTCGTTATCTCTTCAAGTTTTGTGTTCTGGGTCGTACCGGTCGCGGAGCTCTCGTATGTTTCGTACGACGTCGCTTCTGTTGCCTCCGGACTGGATTCTTGAACCGCAGGTTCGAGTGGCTGTTCCCTCGATGATCCCTTGTTGCTCCTGGTGATCGGCATCGTTGAATAATCGCTGTATCCGGCTCGAAGGACCAGCTGTTGGGTACGCAGCACGTCACCCGTATCAATAAGGCGAGTGACGTCAACCCAGGTTGGACGGGTTTATGAATCTTATAAGATTTCTTGAAATCCTATAAGACGCCGGATGCCCGTCTCGTGGCGATTATTCGTGTCGATCTGAAGCAGTCGATGTAGGGTCCTGAGGTGTACGATATCGTACAAGCTCACTCGAAATTAAAACTCAAAACTTTACTAATTAACGTAAACCGAGCCGACCGATCTGTCAATACAATCGAGTTCAATAACCGACGATCTTTTAAATGGTCTTCAAGTCTTCAATAAATATCTTCGAGGCGCTGATGTCTTTACTCGTGCGTTTTTTTGTAATCTTCGTTCGGAGGGTCGGCGGCCGGCGGTTGGCAGGTAGTCGGTCGAGGGTCGGTCGGTAGGTCGGCAGGTACCTGACAGCGTCGCAGGGTCGCTTAACTACCTCGGAATGTTACCCTACAGAGATCTCGTGTAAAATACGGCTCTCGTCGAGATCATTTTCACTATGATCGGCTCGGTTTATTCGTTATATCTATTTATTTAATAAATGTATATACTAATGCCTTATACTTAACTATTCTATGTTGTAATCCCTATCGATACATATAACTTATTCTATGCTTAATCTATATGACGCGCCCGTATAAACAAAATACCCGGTCCTGAACACAGATAAATGCTGTTTGTTACATCGTTTCGGGACGCGGGCCGGGCGCGTGTTCATTTAAGTTAATATGCTAATCTTAAAACTATCGGGAATAATAAAGCAAAAGTGTATACTATTTATTTCAAAGCAACTTACGTTCTATTCTTAGTAAAATCTATGTGCACGTTATCTATATACTTATCTATCTATATGCACTCTATATAATTTATCTATTTGTTATAACTCTATGTCTATGTACGTATCTATATAAATCTATTATTCTATTCTATATTCTATTATATTCTTCAACTTATTCTATAATTATGGGGCGACGCCGCTGTCGCCAACAATGTGCTATTAACAAAATTAAAAAAAAAAACTTTTGAATACTAACGAATGTTTCATAGTAACCCTGATTATATTTTAAACATTAAGAAAGACTAGTTTTACGCATATTCACGAGAATTTTTGTCATTTCACGAACAATTTTAAGTAAATGAAATTCACACAGTACAACAGATCAATACATGTCGTATTTATTAAAAACCTTTAGATACTACACAATACAGCAAGAATGACGTACACAGGAAAAGCGTTTTACTAATTTTCGAGTACCTTTATACGAATAAAATTTCAATTTATCAAACAAAACATACATTTCAGGTCTCCAAACAAACTTAGCGTCGTCGGCTCAAATTAATTCTCGTCGTGTTATGTTTTTTTTAGCCGAAACTCGACTATAACACATTTATATGTCGCCGCTTACCTCGTTTCCGTGTCAGGGGGTTAATTCGCTTGTGTGTTTATCGTCGCGGAAATAACAGCGTTCTCTTTTCAATTTTATTTCATGCGTTACCGTTTTAAAACCCATAAGATGTTAGTATATGTACTGCGGAAGCCGTAGGGTAGGGTAGGGCAGCCGTTGTAACTATACTGAGACCTTAGAACTTATATCTCAAGGTGGGTGGGGCATTTACGTTGTAGATATCTATGGGCTCCAGTAACCACTTAACACCAGGTGGGCTGTGAGCTCGTCCACCTATCTAAGCAATTAAAAAAAAATGTGTGCGTGTACTAGTGTACACACGTAAGAAGTGAAACTTCTTTATGGCCTTATTTTTCGAAAAATGATCTACATGCAACTTTCTAGAAATTGGTTAAATAAAGTTAAATTAGATAAAGTTTAAACAAAAGGATTTTATTATCATAGACATGAATACAAAAAAGTTAAATTAGATAAAGTTTAAACAAAAGGATTTTATTATCATAGACATGAATACAAAAAAGATGGCGCGTAACGGAAAAATGTGACGCGTAACCGAAAAATGTGACGGTAAATTTTTTTCCAACGCCGATAAAGAAGTTTCACTTCAAAAAATTTGTTAAGGAGCTTCAGAAATATATCGTTAGATCTGCATTTACTGTAACCGCTTGTAGTCGTCGTGTCCTAAAGGATAAGACGTCCGCTATCGAGCGATACGATTGTACCGATTTCCAAATCTCGTATGCATCGTTTTTTTGGAGTTTACTCCTTAAGAATCGATTTACATATATAGGCCCGGGGTATGAAAATTATGGGGACCAAAATCGTACTAGAGAGTATAGCATGTCACACGAAATGCGTTATGCGCCTGATTGGCCATGGTGATGCGTGTGCGCGCCAATCAGGAGCCAACGCGCGGCCGCGTTATCGCAGGTGACGCCGGGCTGCTGCGCCGGCAGTCCGCCACAAAGCCTCGTACTGATCGCGCGTTTCTCTCATTATTGTATTTTCATATATATGTTAGTCGTTTGTTTTGTGTCTCGTTAATTGAAGTGAAACTTCCTTATCGGCGTTGGAAAAAAATTTACCGTCACATTTTTCGGTTACGCGTCACATTTTTCCGTTACGCGCCATCTTTTTTGTATTCATGTCTATGATAATAAAATCCTTTTGTTTAAACTTTATCTAATTTAACTTTTTTGTATTCATGTCTATGATAATAAAATCCTTTTGTTTAAACTTTATCTAATTTAACTTTATTTAACCAATTTCTAGAAAGTTGCATGTAGATCATTTTTCGAAAAATAAGGCCATAAAGAAGTTTCACTTCTTACGTGTGTACACTAGTACACGCACACATTTTTTTTGTTAATAATCTGTAGTGTATCGTGTTGTCGTAATATAGAACTATTTCTCGTATTGTTTCGTTTAATTTACCGACATCGTTTTGCTTGTGGCCGGACGCCGTTCGGGTTCGATTCCTGAACGTATCAACTGTTAGTGGGTTGATACCCGAATATAACCCGCTACAAATCATTTATTAATAAAGCTTTTTTAATAAATGCATATTTTACTGTATTCAACTGACACAAATTTATATTTATATCCAGTAAACTCCAGTCGTGCGTCGGAGCGGACACACACACTTTTTTTTAACGGGTTGTCGATTTTTTTTAGAAATTTATTTTCGAGCGACAAGCAATCCAATGCTATGTTTGTTTCTAGCGTTTACACCATACAGATCATAGACTCGGTGGAAATCGATTGACCGATCGATACATGCTCGGCATCCTATTCACAGTAATAAAAACATTAAATCAAGAATATATTGTACCATCTTATAAAGAACGCGGAGAATCGCACATCACTTAATTAAAATAAGCAAACAACTTAAATATCACAGTATACCCTTAATATTGTTACGCCGGTAAAAGTAATGCCATCTATCGTCGAATAGTTGAACGAATATCGAAGGATCCAGAATGCTCGAGAATCACAACGCCATCTACTGACAGATAGTGGAAACTACGACTAGAGATGTGTAGAATATTCTCGATAATTCTAGGGATGAGGTATCGGCTATAAAAGCGTTGTAGAGATGGCACGCAGTCAGTAATCGGAACTACTCGAAGCGAAACAGCGAACGGATCTCCTGAAGCGAAGCGGAAGAAGCGAATTGAGTGCTCAAAGTGTTTGTTGAGTGTTTTAAGTGTTGAATATAGCTTTTTTAGTTGTACTTTGGTAGAATTTTATTTATCCCGAACCCCAACGCGTAACAATATCGATCTAATACAGTTATAAATATTTATTTCTACTTAAAATAATTTACCCTCACAAATCTTCACAGAGAGCCCTCTACGGAATCATTAGACTAATTTGCTTCAGTAAACAGGTAATTGGATTTCTCTGATATTCTTCCTCAATAGCGAACAGCTGACATTCTGATCGCTATTAATTTCATTAGCATAAAAATATAATCTTCAAGCAGTAAACTGAACCAAGCATGGGGTAGTCGAGGGGGGTCCGTCACGATGATTTATTCAATTTTAATGTCGGAAAGGCGTTATTGTCTTTTCGATTTTTCAAACGACTGCTTAAGTTTTATGGGGAAACTTTACCAAGTTCATTTCAATTTTCGTCGCAAACGAATTCCATTTTGTTGTTGGAATGTTGATTTGTATTTTTTTGATAATAACGGCGGCTCATATGCTATGGACCTCGTGTCTCAATATGAGGTAAGTCTCATATTGTACCTTTACATATGCCTCTCAATATGTAAATAAAGACGCAGACTAAAGAATTTCTGAATGCATCGTCTTTATATCAAGACGATTTATTACTAAAAAGGCAGCAGAACAGATTTGGCTTTATTAGTGGAAACACATATAATATAGAATATTTATTTTATATTTTAATTCAAATTAAAAAAAATATAACAAAAAAGAGAGCCTGCTGGTAGAAATAGGCAGGATTGTAGTACCTACAACTCCAGGCTTAGAAAACATCCTAACACCAGTAACCTAATTTCAATTTCGCAAATTATTTCATCCGAAATCGCGAACAATACGCAAAAAACAATATACGTGGTAATCATTCGTCTTTTCGTTTCTGCTTCTGACACTTCGCTCCCGGCTCCGAGCTTTCTAGAAACTTTATTTGCATACAAAACAAAATAAAAAACACCACAATTATAATACACAAAAAAAATATAACAGAAGTATGAAATCGTTAAAGAAACAAAGCTAATTGTATTTTTCATTGCTGATTACCGTTGCTCCTTGAAGGGTTTTCCCGTTAATTTCTGAACGGGTTATTTTTAGATTTAAAGGCGACTAAAAAGATTTAAAAAAAATTAGAACATTCTCCTTTTGTGAGTTTTTGTGTGAGGAATAAGATACCGTGATACTGAAAGACTACGGAAATGTTTTGTGTGAGGGAAAGGCTTTACAAATTGAAAATGAGATGTAATCTTTGATATATCTGTGAATTCGTGTGATAATAACAAATACCATCAAAAGGTTTTATTAATGTTTTTGGAAATATTGAAGAGAACTAAGAATTTAAAATAATTTGGAATATACCTTGCGAAATGAGGTCTCAGTCTCAATCCATCAAAACCTTTGCTTCGCAGCAGAAATAAACAGGATTATGGTATCGTCCCGTGCGAGCCTATAAGACCCCTTCCACTAGTATTAACACGCCTCATAATTGCCACATAAAAGATGAATGTAATAAAAGCGAATTTCCTAAATCATGCAACAGTAATTGGGTATTCAAGTCGTAGTATAGTGTTATAAAACCGGATTATAATATTCTGCCCATAAACCCAAATAAAGAGTTCGAACTGTTAATTTTTGCCACGCCGCTCAAATGTGAAGAGCATACGCAAAGAAAATCTGTATCATTTAGCATTTGTTGTACACATGAATGAAGAACACAATAATATTACAAAAAACAATCATGTTGACTGACTTACATATTATTATATCAACAAACTTCCTCTAATAGATTAACCTAATGACAAGAACATTAAAACCGATGTTACGCTCTGAGCTTAATAACTGAAACCTCGAGTTCATACGGGAAGGTCAACTAATAATAGATCCCACGGGTTGTTCTCTAATTGTGTAACCGATATTTGAACATAAAGTTCTGTAGTAATCGTTTTCCCGAAGAATGGTTTGGGAGCAGAAAAAAATTACTTACAAATATATTCTATCATATTACTACTCTATTACATTATATCGATTTTAATAACTGTAAATGATAATGCCTTAGCTATTCAAAGAAAGTGGAAGGCTTAACGCGATCGAAGACCCTTCAAATTAAATATGACTAACTTAAGAGCCCTGCACGTAACAAACTGTTGTTTAGTTTTTTTAATAAATAAAAAACTAGTGATATAACATCTATCTACTACTTATACAAGAATTCATATAAAATAATTTAATTTTACTTTAGTTTGTGAGTAATCTCGTCGGTCATTTGGAACCGATTTGGATTTCAATAAAGCTTCAGTTCTCTTTTCGTTTTGTGTTAAGTGGGAATTGTAATAAATTATTTTTAGATTACACCATAATATTACATTTTTTCCCCTAACAATTTACTGGTAGCTTAAGAGACTATTTCGGCTACGCCCGGACGGGTAGGTGAGCTGACGGGCTCAATCTGAGAGAATTTGCTAACACTAGGCCTAGCAAGAGCAGTACTTCGCAGAATCTACCACTGGATCGGAAGCACGGCCCATTGAGAAGATCCGGTGAGAAGCTCAGTGGGCTGAGTCTATATGTTAGGGCATTAAAACTAATTTTCTGTAACCCTTGGTCAGAACTCAACCTAAAATTACTTTTGCGATATACCATCAGACTTTGAAATGATGCTTGGCGTATCCACATTATATATCTTACTTCAATGTTGTTTATTGTTGAAGCACCACCAATATTAATGGACGATTTAGTTGACTTTTGGAGCATAGCTTAATTATATACCAAGAGAAATCTCAGCAATAACAAATAATCAGACACAAGTCGCCAATAAACAAGAATAACGATAGAACTTGAGATATCTTATTACTTAGGTCGAAACTACTATAATAGAGTCACGGAGCGAGAAATCGAAGCGCCCAATAAAGTTTATCATGAACTTTGTGCTTGCGGTTTCACTTAAGAGACATTGACAACTTAAACACTACATCGCTCAAATTTAGGGATTCATACAATTGTGTTTAAAAAAGAAAATTATCAATATTATTCATACTATGTATTTATTGCTGATAAATATTTATATACAGTTGTCTGAGTTCACAAAAGATTGGTTCCCTTCGTACGCAATGAATTAGAGTCTAAACTATTGTATATTCGTTTGAGGAAAATCTTTACTGGTGGTAGGACCTCTTGTGAGTCCGCACGGGTAGGTATCACCGCCCTGCCTATTTCTGCCGTGAAGCAGTAATGCGTTTCGTTTTGAAGGGTGGAGCAGCCATTGTAACTATATTAAGACTTTAGAACTTATATCTCAAGGTGGGTGGCGCATTTACGTTGTAGATCTCTATGGGCTCCAGTAACCAGTTTGAAGTCGTCGTGGCCTAAAGGATAAGACGTCCGGTGCATTCGTATGTTGCGATGCACCGGTGTTCGAATCCCGCAGGCGGGTACCAATTTTTCTAATGAAATACGTACTCAACAAATGTTCACGATTGACTTCCACGGTGAAGGAATAACATCGTGTAATAAAAATCAAACCCGCAAAAAATTATAATTTGCGTAATCACTGGTGGTAGGACCTCTTGGGAGTCCGCACGGGTAGGTACCACCACTCCGCCTATTTCCGCCGTGAAGCAGTAATGCGTTTCGGTTCGAAGGGTGGGGGTAGCCGTTGTAACTATACTGAGACCTTAGAACTTATATCTCGAGGTGGGTGGCGCATTTACGTTGTAGATGTCTATGTGCTCCAGTAACCACTTAACACCAGGTGGGCTGTGAGCTCGTCCATCCATCAATGCAATAAAAAAAACAAAATAAAAAAAAACCACTTAACACCAGGTGGGCTGTGAGCTCGTCCAAACATCTAAGTAAAAAAAAATCTGTCAAATGAAATATTGATCTACATTCCCTTTTTTTTAAAGAAGTTTTTGCTGTTACAAGTGAATAATAACATCATGGAGATAAAAATATTTCAATTACAAATATACTCGTGAAAGAGCGTATTATGAGCCAGCCCGTTTAAACATCATCGCCCTGTCTATATTTGTACTGAATCAGTCACGCATTCCGGTCTGAAGGGTAAGGTATCCCTTATACTGTAGAATTGAATCCTTGGAACCGCGAACCACACACTGAGATTGTTTACTCAATGAGTACTATTTAAAATTCTAAATTCTACACTTATTCTTTATTCTTTATTGTACACACAGTTAATACAATATAATGATTGCGAAAAGTTATAAAATGGCGAGCTTAACTCAACAATTGAGTTATCTACCAGCTAACCGTTCTTAAAGAGAGTGAGCTTTACATAGGTGGGTAGAAGAGTGCAATCTAATCAATTTACTTATTGATACAATACACAGTAACAATAATAGTAACAATAATAAATAAAAACATTAATACATAATATACCAGACTATATACATACACAATTACACACATAAATAACATAAACATATACATACACGTACATTTATATAATGAAATACATAAAATAAATACATATTTATTATTACTAGAGGTCCCGCAGTAGTCGAAATTCGACTATAATTAATTGGAATTGTAAGTTTTTACACTATTATGATTGTATTTTATACTTCTACACTATAAAAAAATATTAATAAAGACAAACAATGTTTAATCTATTCTCTATTTGACCAGAGATGTCAAGAACAAATATTTGTCAATAAATCATCAATAAATAGTATGCATGCGTGTGTGCGTTAAATACATGGTATGTAGTGTGTGTAATGTTTTCTTTATTGATTTAATGTATATTTTATGCATTATTTTAAAAAAATATTAGCATTGTGCACTTCTTTTCTATATTCTCTATAAGTGTAGAAAATTTCATACTCCTCCGTCCGCGCAATTTTCGTAAAAAGGGATACAAAGTTTTTGCTTCACGTATCAATATATAGATTATTTATTATATTCCAAATAAATTAAATAAAATTTGAATATTTTCAACACTAAGTAAACGTGGAGCACGGCTTCTTATGAATAGGTATTTAAAATGAAAATGAAGCTTTGATAGTGAAAGATCAGAGTATTCATTATATTATTATATTCGCAGCTTTGACGGATTGCTTGTGTTAATTAGAAGACATTGATATTTCACAATGTAAGCTGAGACCCTAAGGCTATTCAGCCGAAGGTCCTAATTAATGAAAATAACGGAGCTTAAAAACAATTTTCCTGACTACTATAATTTTCTTTGCTTCATTACAAAATTAATTAATTAAAAAACATTCTCAGTAAAAGACTGGTGGTAGGAACTCTTGTGAGACCGCGCGGGTAGGTACCACCACCCTGCCAAATTTTTCCGTGAAGCAGTAATGCGTTTCGGCTTGAAGGGTGGGGCAGCCGTTGTAACTATACTTGAGAGTGAGACCTTAGAAATTATATCTTAAGGTGGGTGGCACATTTACATTGTAGATGTCTATGGGCTCCAGTAACCACTTAACACCAGGTGGGCTGTGAGCTTGTTCACCCACCTAAGCAATAAAAAATAAAAGAAGATTTTAGTTATCTTTTTGCCTAGTAGCATTTGAGTCTTCAATGAACTTCCTCAGAGGTTTTTCTAGGCGCTAAACATAATGTCTGTCATAACACATCGCCATCCAAATCTCCGTATTCTAATTCATTCAACCTCATACGTTAAATTGCGAGGGTTTTTGGGTGAATCAGCTCGTCAACCCCCCATTAAGTGGTTACCGAAACAGTTATAAATACTGGCAACGACTTGGAGATACGAGGTTGTAATCTCAGTAATACAACTGACTGCCTCACGCCTCATGTCAGAACACATGATTCTTTCGTGACAGAAATAGGCCGGCTGGTGGTTTTCAACCGCGTTACTCTGCAACACGTCCCACCACCAGTTAATGCCAGTTGGCAATAGCAATGTAGTGGGTTGATACTCATGGTATGGTAGGCACTGCTGTCTATTCTCCGATAAATCCTTTAGTCGCCTTTTTACGATACCCACAGGAAGGGACGGGATTCTATATCTAGTTCAAAATATCATAACTGTTCAGAATATATGAAAAAATATGCGAAATTAAGAAAGATACTTCTTAAGTAGCGGCATCAGTAAACGACCCTGAAAAATGAAGATATATAAGAGAAAACTAGTTGGTGCTAAAAAAACTCAGCACCCAATCCGTTTGTTGCCTTTGTAAATATCTAAATTTCGATAGCTTCGGGCCGTTCTTATCTATTTCATTGAGATTTATTATCGGGGGCGGAACAAGGCCGGGAGGGTCACTCTTGTCAACGGCTGTTTTTTGTCTACGGAATTAATTTAATGCCGTTAACGGATTTTATGTAACAACCTCTCTTAATCCGTATTGTTTTGGAATGAATTTATTGCAGCCCATTTCACTTCACGGAAATTTACGTGAAAATTTTCCAGTATACGTTCCTTTGTAATGGCTTTCCGGTTTAAATTTTTCTTCTACGAGTATATGAACGAAGAAAGTATACCGAAGATATCGCTGTTCTGTGTTGCATTACTCTTGTTTAATTTCTCTTTAGTTATCTTCAATGTAGAGACAGCTGATTCTGCAATTTTATTGGCTGTATTTTTATGATTTTTAGTGGTACAGATAAGACGTATCGTAAGTATGAATGGGTAAGTACTATCACCGTACCTATTTTTACTGCGAGCCTTTGAATTGGGTGGATTTGGATCTTTGGGCTGTGATATCTATTGACTCCATTAACCTATGCTAAACTTAAGTACACTGGGTACTGGGTGGGTTACTTTATTAGTTTTTTTTTAATAGTCATAACGATTTTTTAACCAATACTGTGCCAAAAATTGAATTCCGTCATTAGTTCTTTAAAAAAATTGTCATCATGAGAAAATAAATCAAAGTTATACATTCAGAATGAACTCTAAAATTCATTGTAATTCCCTTTTTGTTATTTCTTCCACATTTTATTGAGCATTAGGACTGTGCCGAGTCCAGCGTTATCTGTCTCGTGGAGATTTATTCTTGAGCCGCCCTCCGAATTTTGCTATGCCCAGTTTTTGCGAAGGAATCTGTTCGATTGGTTGAGAATTTTTCGTGTTAATCTTCGACGGGTAGTCGCCTTAGCTTGAATCTCAATTACATTTCCGTTTTATCTTTGAATGTATATTGGACTTGAATTGTATATTAGCTGTTTTTTTTGGAACGAAGTTCCTTATGGGACGATGCGGAGGGGTACCCTAACCAGGAAAAAACGTCCGTAACGTAAGATTTTTGAAGTGAAACTTCCTTATCGGCGTTGGAAAAAAATTTACCGTCACATTTTTCGGTTACGCGTCACATTTTTCCGTTACGCGCCATCTTTTAATTAACGGCTGTATGTTCTGAAGTATGGATGCGCATTTGAGAAACCGACCTCATGTCTCAAGGTGGGTCACGGAATACATTTTGTAATTGCAATAATCCCAGGTAACCCACTTAATATCACGTGGACCGTGCTATTATTGTTATTACGTAAAATAATAGGAAGAAAAGTACCAGGGTATTATGATATCAAAGAGATGTATTATTATAACTTTACTCTGACGTACAGCCTTCTTTATTAATTAACGGCTGTATGTTCTGAAGTATGGATTCCGATTTGAGAAATTGACCTCATGTCTCCAGGTGGATTACGGAAATCATTTTGTAATTCCAATAATCTCAGGGAGCCCACTTAATAATATCACGTGGACCGTGCTATTTATTACTGTTATTACGTAAAATAATAGGAAGAAAAGTACCAGGGTATTATGATAGCAAAGAGATTTATTAATAATTAACGGCGGTATGTTCTGAAGCATGGTTTCGGATTTGAGAAATCGACCTCATGTCTCAAGGTGGGTCAAACTTCACGAACCTCAGGAACCCCATTTAACACCACGTGGACCGTGCTATTATTATTAATTTATAGGAAGAAAAGTACCAGGGTATTATGATATCAAAGAGATGTATTATTAAAATGCTGTAATAATCTTAGTAGCAAAAAGGTAAAGTGAAATAATTGTATTATTTGTATTCATGTCTATGATAATAAAATCCTTTTGTTTAAACTTTATCTAATTTAACTTTATTTAACCAATTTCTAGAAAGTTGCATGTAGATCATTTTTCGAAAAATAAGGCCATAAACAAGTTTCACTTCTTACGTGTGTACACTAGTACACGCACACATTTTTTTATTAGTGATGCACATAGTGTACGACTTAACTTTGTAATAACGTACAAAAAATAACATATTTTTTATCATTCATTGACTACGATCTCAGAGCGTTCGTTTGCCAATACACTAACTCTTATGCAAACAACCGTGAATGAAGTGTACAACAATAAGTTCGCACGTCACCGAACGACCGTGGGTTGTTGCGAAACCTCCAGTTTTATTTTCTTTATACCTCGAATAGAACTTAAAATTAATATTTTTATAATAAGGAATTTCGTTCCTATCCGGTGGCCCACGACACCACACATATTTTTAAGGTATTGCATAGATTTTATTGTGGGCCTTGAGCGCGGCGACCGAATCATGAAATTCCGTAACGAAAAAAACCTTACGGCCCTCTCTCCGCCTACCATGTAGCTCGCGTTCAACACATTCACACGTTGCGCTTGTGTAGTGTTTGTGAATAAGTGCGTGGCGTGACGTCACATTTGCATCGCATTTTGTTTGTTTTATTGCATAGATGGGTGGACGAGCTTACGGCTCACCTGATGTTAAGTGGTTACTGGAGCCCAGATACATTTACAACTTTTTTTATTTGTTTTATTGCATTGATGGGTGAACGAGCTCACGGCCCACCTGATGTTAAGTGGTTACTGGAGCCCAGATACATTTACAACTTCTTTTTTTGTTTGTTTTATTGCATAAATGGGTAAACGAGCTCACGGCCCACCTGATGTGAAGTGGTTACTGAAGCCCAGATACATTTACAACTTTTTTTTTGGAGTTTACTCCTTTAGAATCGATTTACATATATAGGCCCGGGGTATGAAAATTATGGGGACCAAAATCGTACTAGCATGTCACACGAAATGCGTTATGCGCCTGATTGCGCATGTCACACGAAATGCGTTATCGCAGGTGACGCCGGGCTGCTGCGCCGGCAGTCCGCCACAAAGCCTCGTACTGATCGCGCGTTTCTCTCATTATTGTATTTTCATATATTTGTTAGTCGTTTGTTTTGTGTCTCGTTAATTTGTTAATAATCTGTAGTGTATCGTGTTGTCGTAATATAGAACTATTTCTCGTATTGTTTCGTTTAATTTTTTATATCCAGTAAACTCCAGTCGTGCGTCGGAGCGGACACACACACTTTTTTTATTGCCCTTGTAGGGAGACGAACATGCGGTCCACTTGATGGTGAGTAGTTACTGTCGCTCATGGTCGTCAGCAGTATTACGTAGAAGCAGAGCCATGCTTAGCATATAAGCAGCTTACATAATTTAGTTATTTTTATTTATTTAGTTTATGTATTTATCTAGTTTAAATATATAAATAGAAATTTGTTGCTCCATTCATAACCAAAGAAATTCCATATATAAAGCGAAACAATAATGCACTCGGCTTTGAAGGCTAAAATAGCCGTTACACAATAAAATTATAATTTCTGTCTCATGTTGAAAGAACTGGTATAAGCTCTGTAATGACTTTCGGGTCTAATGGGCGTTTGATATTAACAGGCAACGAATTAGTTTACCTATCAAATATCAGGGAAAAAGAGGGATTTACGTGAATCAAATTTGTTTCACATTTATAACTGACAAAAAAACACTCTCTGAAATAAACTATGATTCTTAAGATTTCAAGTCATTTTATCAACATCCTTACTAATCGATCAGCCCCTCGAAATCTGTTTACGTTCTTAACGGACTGGCTGCTGATCGATAGGATCTCGGTCCGAATCAATTAAACTCAATTTCCTAGACTACATTTTGAAATGTCACAAATTCGTTCCGCGGCCGAGGCAATGCGAATTCCCGGGATTAGCCCGCTTTGATGTGGGATGACTTGCCGACATGAGGCCGAAACATTTGCCAAATGCACGAACACCCCCAAACTTTGGGAGTTTGGCAAGTTCGTCGAATGTCCATGATGGGGTGTGAGCGTGATGCAAAGTTTTAAGGGGTATACCGGTTTCAATGAAACATCACTTATGTTGCTTGCAGAAGAGATTACGAGAATTCTTTACTCAAGGAGTTTACTTTGTTTTGCCTCTATAGCTCGAGGCTCTATACTTTTAAGGGTGAGACATTCACTCATAGCAATTAATTTAAAACTACAGCCTCATATGTACTACTGTTATGTCACTTGATACTAAGTGATTATCGAAGCACATTGATTGTTCAATCAAATAAGTTTGATGCCACAATTTACGTTACGTGCAAAGTAAAAAGCATGACTGCTTACCGCTACTTGGCGGCAGAAGTATCCTGAATGGTATAATAGCCACCGACTTTGGCTCGCCATACAAGATCGCCACACATACTTCGCAAGGAATTCTTAAATTTCGTCGTTTTTTCTAAACTTCCATCTAAGGTCTTTTAGTTAGAGACCCGTGCGGACTCACAAGAGTGAGTAGGTACCACTGCCCCGCCTATTTCTGCCGTGAAGCAGTAATGCGTTTCGGTTTAAAGGGTGGGGCAGCCGTTGTAACTATACTGAGACCTTAGAACTTATATCTCAAGGTGTGTGGCGCATTTACGTTGTAGATGTCTATGGGCTCCAGTAACCACTTAACACCAGATGGGCTGTGAGCTCGTCCACACATCTAAGCAATAAAAAAGTTAGATTTTACGAAGAATTGCTGTTAAGTTTTTTGTTAATTGAATGGTTAAATTCAATTCACTAGATTAATACTGTCTAGTAGCACTTCATCGGTAGCGATAGTCGATTGCGTTTGCTTTTTGGTAAGTGCTATTCCAATACTTGCGTAAAAAGACACTTGCTTCTATTTAAACCCAGACTAAACTGATCGATAAGCATTTATTACAATTTTTCGAAAGATAAATATATAGTAAATGGCCAGGCCAGAATGTGGCCAGGTTTTATTCAGATTTTATTTTATTTTAATACTAGCGACCCGCCCTCGCTTCGCTTCGGAAACATTAAAACACACATGAAACCAAAAAATAAATAAAAAAAAGTAGCCTATGTTCATCAGGGACAATGTCGGCTTCTAATGGAAAAAGAATTTTTCAAATCGGTCCAGTAGTTTCGGAGCCTATTCGAAACAAACAAACAAACAAACAAATCTTTCCTCTTTATAATATTAGTATAGATATGGCCAGGTTTTATTCAGGTTTTATTTTATTTTAAACACAAGTGGTTGCTTTAATTTGTAATTAAGCAGTAACACGCGTCTAAGTTGGAGTTCGATGTTTGCATTCCCTCAGAAAAGTTAGATAAAATTTTGTGTACGTGTATTTTTCATGCGAAACGAGTCCGCATTGTATTATCGAAAACGTACGCGCGTGAAAGCTGGAAGCCGTAAATAATAAAGCTCGCGTGTGTACGATAAACGGTGCAGAATCTGTCAAGCTTCGCGTTAAACGAGTTCTTTACGGTGAAACTAAAAAAAATATCGGGAGCTTTCAAGGAAAGTCCAATTTCTGGTTAAGACACTTGTTCCTGCCAAGCTTATGATTTTATAAAGCCGGTTAAAATTGCAATTTTCTTTGTGTTTCAGGCTGAAAGCATCGAAAGCTTTTATTACCGTAGACAGATAGACGCAGCTCACGTCTACCGGCCCTTAAGTGGTTACAGAAGCAGAAGATGGAAATGCCAAAGTCACCACTGAACCGTTGCCCCGACCAGAACGTTCTCCAAAAACTTTATTTGGAGAAATACTCATCATAGAACCTAGGAAACACCGTGAGGGAAGATTCATTCGAGATTCGGATAGTACGTGGGTGATAATAATATATTTCTCTGAAACACAATGTGGATAAACAATGTCATTCCAGGTCATAAGAGTGCACTCTGCTGCAGAGGTAGGCAGTATAATGAAAAAAAACATGATGAGATCATAGCAAACAGATCTTCAAAGCACCTCTTTAATTATATATTTTTTATGTTCTTTTTTTTATTGTTTTGATTGGTGGACGAGCTCACGGCCCACCTGGTGTTAAGTGGTTACCGGAGCCCATAGAAATCTACAACGTAAGTGCTGCCACCCACCTTGAGACATGAGTTCTAAGGTCTCAGTATAGTTACAACGGCTGCCCCACTCTTCAAACCGAAACGCATTACAGCTTCACGGCAGAAATAGGCGGGGTGGTGGTACCGTGTGGACTCATAAGAGGTCCTAGCACCAGTGGAAAATAATATGGTATAAAACACAACGATCAGAAGTATCTTCCTAGGTTAAAAGTTCCAAACGTTCCAAAAGTTGTGCGCTTACTTAAATAATTGGTACCTGACGCAGGATTCAATCATTATGCAATAGAAACAATATATGGGTCGGGTCTGGATTACGCCTCAACTAACACAAAGGGCCTCTCGCCTCAAAATTTAATTTTATATACAGAAACGTTCTGGTATCCAACAAAGGCAAGTTTTCTAATACAAAACACGAAAACAACGATTAATACAAGTTCCGATGGATGGTCGAAACTCACACACGTCCGCGGGCGTCTCATTAGAATTCTGTGCCTTCCTTCATACCCTCCCTGTTACTGCCGCATTATGTTTTAATATATGAATACTGTCTACTGATATTAATAACTTTACATACGAACATATGTTGCGAGCGTGTTTCGGAATGCTAATTTTGTGTATCATTCCGCGGGCTGCGGTTAGCTCTGTCGTTTTTTTTGTTTATATTTGTTTGTCAAAGTTTGGGAAGTTCAAATTTTTTGCTGGCGATTCATGTTTCGATTCAAATGGATTGTTTATGTTCGTTTTTTGTTTTGTTACTTTTTTTTATGATTGTAGGATTACTGGTGGCCCGAAGACCTTTCGAGTTTCACCAGGACAGGTGGGCGAGCAAAGGCTCCGCCAGGAGGGGTGGGATTTGCTAACAGCTACCCGAGCGCCTCCGAAGGAGACCTAAAAGCTCAAGAGCAGCTGCTTCGCGAATGGATCTACTACCGGATCGGAATCGCGACCCGCTGAGAAGATCTGGCGAGCTGAAGGCGTCTAATGCAAAGGTTATTGAATCTGATGGATCCGTAAGGACGTGTCTAGGGCAAGTTTTGTTACTCTAAATTCTGCTCTAGTTTCCTAACTCGAGTCACTGTTGGTATTGGCATTCATCACGTTAATGTAGTCATTAATGCGTTCCTCACATTAATCTGGATAATCTGGCTGGGCAGATATCTGTCAAAAATTCGAACATTTATTTTCCATTCGATTCGTATGACCACTGCGTGGTTTTCAATAATAAATCAATGATAAAAGTGTGGTGTGCATACATTTTGTTTTTTCGTAGAAGCTTATTGATTTCGTTCATGTTGTTGTGATTGGGAAGATGAACCATCATGATACTCCCGAAACATGAGCGACTCATAGCTACTATAAACAGACAGAACGGGCTCATGGTGAAATGTTTGCCTTATTCTTATTTGATAATCGAGTTGAGACATACTTTCGAAGTTCATTCTATTAAGTAATTTTTCACTCTAAAACATTCATCTAAGACATTCATTACAATCAACAAAATCTTCGACAAGACCAATAAACTGACAATTTTTTTATTGCCCTTGAAGGCAGACGAGCATACGGCCCACCTGGTGGTGAGTGGTTACCGTCGCCCATGGATTTCAGCAATGTGTATGTATTTTACACTATATCTATATATATATACATGAATTGCTGTTTTTTTTTTTTTATTGCCTAGGTTTTCGTTAGTCTCGCTAAAACTCGAGAACGGCTGAACCGATTTGGCTAATTTTAGTCTCAAATTATTTGTGGCAGTCCAGAGAAGGTTTAAAAGGCATTTTAATATGAAAATGCTCGGAATTATTATAAACTAGCGACCCGCCCTCGCTTCGCTTCGGAAACATTAAAACACACATGAAACCAAAAAAATAAAATAAAAAAAAATTAAAAAAAGTAGCCTATGTTCATCAGGGACAATGTCGGCTTCTAATGGAAAAAGAATTTTTCAAATCGGTCCAGTAGTTTCGGAGCCTATTCGAAACAAACAAACAAACAAATCTTTCCTCTTTATAATATTAGTATAGATATAGATAAAATTAGCAATTTTGTTTTTCCTTTGATGTGTCCCCCGTGGAACTGATTCCTTTTGTTTGTTTTAAGTTTATCTTATACAAAAGCTTAGGTCTTTTATTTATCGATTGTGGCACTACAAAGTCTGCCGGGTCAGCTAGTTTGAAATAAGACCGAAATCAGAAAAATAAAATTAAATACTTATACATAATACTTACCAGTGATAAAAGTGTTTTGCGTGGCTGAAGGCGAATTACTGAGAGCCAGTAGAACGAAAGCGAGCAGAGTCCTTTGAGCGCCCACTGCTATATGCATTTCGGTATTTTTCTCTAACTAACATTAAAAACTAATATATATTCACATATGGACTTTCACACTTGTCACTAGCTATTAATTCGCCTATTCGCGTTTCCAGTCGGATCTGAAACAAGAAGAATGTGTTGTTAATTATTATTATTTTGTTTGTGTATAGCTTATGTATTTTTTTTATTGCTTAGTTGGGTAGACGAGCTCACAGCCCACCTGATATTAAGTGGTTACTGGAGCCCATAGACATCTACGAGGTAAATGCGCCAACCACCTTGAGATACAAGTTCTAAGGTCTCAATATAGTTACAAGTATTCGAGGACTTTATCTAGTAAACGATTGGGGATTGTAAGGATTATCGTATAAATTTATTATTTTTATACGTGAATGTGATATCAAATCAAATCAAAAAAGTTTTATTCAACATAAATGAAAGTACATACTTGTTGAACGTCAAAAGAACTACTGCCAATTCACAAGAATTAGCCTCCGTCCTGAGAAGAATTGGCAAGAAACTCAGCGGGCATGTCTTTTTTTTTTTTTTTAAATATTAGATTTTTTTTAATATTCATTTTTACAATAAATAATTATAACATAACAATTTTAAAATATTGAAATGCCCGGAGCGAGCAACTCATTCCCACTTTGTGCAATATTCTAGGCTTCAATCTTCTAGGATAAATGTATCATCATGTATCATTTATCAAAATACGATGATGGATCAAGACTATTCTTAACAATCGTTCCACGTTCCACCGAGAATTAATGAATCAATCTATTAGCTGGTCGCATAATTTAAAAAGGCTACGTGATGCGAGATATGATAAATTTACGAAAATAAAAACACTACAAAACTTTACAAAACTCTTGCAGATATAGACCAGGGTAGAAGCCTTTAAAAATAATAATAAGTGAAAAAAATAATAGCAGGATGAAACCCATTAGAAAAGCAGGGGAATATTATAAAAATGAAAGGAAAAATAATTTACGGGCGATCTGAGGTCGGGAAGGGGGGCTTAAGGGTAAAAAACGGTTTTTAAAACTAAAAGTCCTATGGACCGTTTTTTACCCTTAAAACCCCCCTCCCGACCTCAGATCGCCCATAAATTATTTTTCCTTTCATTTTTATAATATTTCCCTCCTTTTCTAATGGGTTTCATCCTACTATTATTTTTTTTGGTTTTAAAAATTATCGACACTGGTCTAATACTTCCTGTGTTTTTTATACGTAATTAATTTAATGAACCAGTGAATTATTTATTCACTTAGGTAATTACTCTTGCCTTCAAACTCCTATGATTGAAAATTCGCTTAAATTAAAACAATTATGTTAGTCCAACTACGTTTTACAATGAAATCAAGAGGGATCACCAACTTTTTTGTCTTAAATAGAATAATTTCGCACGAATTAATTAACGCCCTCGTAATTAGAATTATATTGTTTCACCTTAAAATATACATAACAGGGAACTTAAAATCGAGAAACTATATTATTAGAGATATTAAATTTATATTCCAGAATATTATAATTGCTATAGTGGCAAACAAGATCTACGTGATATTGTTTTCAAATGATATTATAACAAGGTGAATTCAGCCATACAACTTGAGAAAAAAGTTCGAAATTCGGAGTGGTTTGTAACGGCTGTTACACCCTAAAAAACCAAGAGCAATAATAGTTAATTCATGTCAGAAATAGGCGCGATTATGATATCCTCTCATGTTCGCTCGTGAACTAAAATTAACTATGTATCTGTTGGAAAAATTAGTACCCGCCTATGGGATTTGAACGACATGGTCGTATTACTTTGATTCGATTACACGGATATTTTTTCACGAACTTTGAGGACGCTAACGCATTTCGCTTCTTCAATCAATTTATGATAAAACAATGAAACTTGGTCCCGCTGCATTATTCCAACAGTTAATTGTGAAATTTAAAAAATGTAGACATCATAATATTATCTCTCTCTATAATACAACTTGCACAAAACTTTTTTCTCGTTGATCGATCGATAAAAAAGCTTCTCTGAAGTAACAGCAACGAGTTTTGTCGTAATCGAATGAATGGCTTTTAAACGCATACAAGATACACAAAAACATAAAATTTAATACATAGAATAGATAGAATATTTGCTGGAGCTTAACTGAAGCTGATTATAGATTATGACGAAAATATATAGTTTTTTTTTATTATTGCTTAGATGTGTGGACGAGCTCACAGCCCACCTGGTGTTAAGTGGTTACTGGAGCCCATAGACATCTACAACGTAAATGCGCCACACACCTTGAGATATAGTTCTAAGGTCTCAGTATAGTCACAACGGCTGCCCCACCTTTCAAACCGAAACGCATAGTATTACAAGGATTGTTAATAATATTTTTTATAGTTTCCAACACATATTTAACAGTTCTTGAGCGTATTAAGAAACGCATTGTGTTTTTATTTATATTTTAAATTGCGATCATGTGAAATACTCATAACTATACGATGAAAAATAAACAAAAGTAATCATATTTTACGGATAAAATTTCTAAATCACAATACCAATGCAGGGTCTTCGAAATTGTCTAACTGGTGGTAGAACCTCTTGAGTCCGCACGGCTAGGTACCACCACCCCACCTATTTCTGCCGTGAAGCAGTAATAGGTTTCGGTTAGAAGGGCGGGGCAGCTGTTGTAACTATACTGGGACCTTAGAACTTATATCTCAGTGTGGGTGGCGCATTTACGTTGTAGATGTCTATGGGCTCCAGTAACCACTTAACACTAGGTGGGCTGTGAGCTCCTACACCCAACTAAGCAAAAAAAAAAAAGATTTTGAAAGAGCCGATGTAAGTATAAATGTATCTACCTCGTAATCTTCAAAACAATTTTTTTTTATATACATGTACCCTTACATAAATCTATGTACACAGAGTTAGTTTTGATTGAGAGATTTGTACTCTGTAACGAACAATTATTATATTGTATGAAACTTTCCCGAGTTCCGTAAGTTTTGGGCTTTGAAATTTCGCTGCTTACAATTTAGTAATTTCGTCTCGTACTTACTCAGTTAAATCGTTTCGAATTAAATCGTGATTAAATTAATTTTTTGAAAATAATCTTATACGAGCTTAACTTGAGTTCCCGATTGATTACCATTATGAGGAAATGAAATTATCTTAAAACTTTTAACCTCGTCACTTTATAAATCTACATAACACAACTGTCTTGTTTACCGTTGCCGCCAAGCATCATTCATTTCGTGCTTAAAGTTTTATTTTTATTGTACTCGAAGAGTGAACGAACTCAGTATTTCACGGATTTTACGAGATTAAGATTAGGCATCACATCATGAGAGTCTTCACTGTCCAGTCTAGTCAGTCCATACTTTGAGCCGGAAACTATTAAAACGGATAAATTTTGTTTTTAAGTTATTGCATAGCCTCTATCGCGGGCTTTGAGCGCGGCGACTGAATCAAGAAATTCAGTAACGAAAATAACCTGACACCCCCACTACGCCTACTATGTAGCTCGCGTTCAACACATTCACACGTTGCGCTTGTGTAGTGTTTGTGAATAAGCGCGCGGCGTGACGTTGCACTGCCGCGACCCAGTAGACCGAATGGTAAACCGTCGACGTCGCCCAAAGCACGTCATTACGGATCCTCCTGATCCATTAACGGTGCTTTTAGGCACCACAAGCACCGGTCACCGTCCTCGTCGAACCCGTCGCTTGCGACGAAGGGCTCGACGAGCGAACTAACCCATAGACACAGCCCACTGAGTTTCTCGCCGGATCTTCTCAGTGGGTCGCGTTTCCGATCCGGTGGTAGATTCAGCGAAGCACTGCTCTTGCTAGGGTCAGTGTTAGCAACTCTCCGGTTGAGCCCCGCGAGCTCACCTACTAACGTTAGGGTGAAGCTGAAATAGCCTCTCAAGGCTATCAGCATAGGTAGGATAAAAAAAAAAAAAAAAAAGCACTGCCGCATGCACAACATGAAAAGTCTGCCCATCTCTCCCTCGCGCGGTCTAGGTTATGAGTGTGAAGGGGACAATTAATGTTTTGCTTTTGTTAATGTTTATAAATATAGCGTGGTCTTATTTTATTGTTGTTTTAATATTAAATTATTGTCGATTTATAATTGCATAAGTTCATACAATATAATAATTGTTCGTTACAGAGTACAAATCTCTCAATCAAAACTAACTCTGTGTACATAGATTTATGTAAGGGTATACGTATATAAAAAATTTGCTTTGAAGATTACGAGGTAGATACATTTATACTTACATCGCGGCTCTTTCAAAATCTTTTTTTTTTTCCTTAGTTGGGTGGAGGAGCTCACAGCCCACCTAGTGTTAAGTGGTTACTGGAGCCCATAGACATCTAAAACGTAAATGCGCCACCCACATTGAGATATAAGTTCTAAGATCTCAGTATAGTTACAACGACTGCCCCACCCTTCAAACCGAAACGCATTACTGCTTCACGGTAGAAATAGGCAAGGCGGTGGTACCTACCCGTCCGGACTCACAAGAGGTCCTACCACCAGTAATAAGCTAACTAGGACCTCTTGTGAGCCCGCGTTACGATGTCTATGGACTCGTAACCACTTAACACCACGTTGGCTGGTGAGCCCGTCCACTCAACTAAGCAATAAAAAAAGCACTGTTACGGCTTAGCCTCGAGTTTTTAGTCATTATATTATTTGTGACATTCCCATTAACTTAGAGTTTTCTTGGTCACGGACAAATACGATTTTATGTGTCGAATTGTAAAACTGACATAAATAAATTAAGAATCTACTCTGTATCCGAACTATCGTTGATTATTCAATGCAAATTCAACCACGCACAGAAGGATAAAATAAACGTACAATATTAACATTGTCTATTACAGTTTCCATTTCGATAGTAAACTAAACATCGCAGCTATCACAAAGGGGAAAAGGTCAACGAACCGGAAATAATAATAATTGAAAATTTCAACAGAACAGCCAATCAAAATGAACGGTTATTTGAATAATTCTGAAATGAGTCTAGCTAATGTTTATCATGATGAGCGTGGATGAGGAGCGAGGTCACAATGTTGTTCACGTTAACCTGACAAAGTGAATGAAGCCACCCACAGTGAAACATGCTGTCTTAATTATCTATATATTAATACGTAAAGCAAAACCTTTGTATCCCTTTTTACGAAAATTGCGCGGACGGAGGAGTAAGAAATTTTCCACACTTATAGAGAATATAGAGAAGTTCACAATGCTCATATTTTTTTAAAATAATGCATAAAAGATACATTAAATCAATAAAGAAAACGTTACACACACTACAATCCATGTATTTGACGCACACACTATTTATTGTCAAACTTTTGTTCTTGACGTCTGTGGTCAAATTGAGAATAGATTAAATATTGTTTGTCTTTATTAATATTTTTTTATAGTGTAACCTTGGCGAAATTTGTGATTATAGAAGTATAAAATACAATCATAATAGTGTACCAACCTATATACCATTCCAATTAATTATAGTCGAATTTCGACTACTGCGGAACCTCTAGTGTTGATAACTACCCTCAATGCTCTAAGTCAAATAACTGCGCAATTAAAAATTTCTGTTTTTCCTTCATCGCGGTAGACATTCGCGAGTACGCGTTAAGTAAATACATATTTAATTTAAAATAGATACCTGCATGTCGAACGCCAGTATAGTCGTACCACTGAATACGATCACATAGGGCATATCATCATTCAGTCTATGAAGATCTAAATTATGACGTCAGCAACTGCATTCATTGCCAATTTAGACTGTTATTTACGTAAACTTAATAAACTTTTGTACAGTTTCGTAAAATGCAATCCAAACTAAACAAAACTGACTGACATTTACACATACTGGTATTTAAATAGCTTGTTGCTATTTCCACTTGACAGTGTCATAGAATTATTATTCAGAAATTTAAATATTCCCATCAATTTTCGTCCATTCAAGGAAGTACTTTATTGTTAGTAACATGATTAAAATTTGTTTTTATTACCCCTGTAGGCAGACGAGCATACCACCTGTGTGTGGTGAATGGTTACCGTCGCCCATGGACATCAGCAAATCCAGGGGCAAAGCCAAACCCCGGCCTACTGGGCAGGATGTAATCTAATCAAAATACTGCTTGACTGCTACCTACTATCGATTTCAGAACAGCGTATTATGTAATTAATGCATAAAAATACTTAGCAGTAATACACGCTGGTTTAATACATAAAAGCCTTTATTTATTTTGAAATGTGTATGTTTGCTTAAGTTGATCTTACAAGCTACTACCATTTTTTTAACCTACGAAATACTGACAAGGAAACCTTGCAAACTGATGAGCAGTATAGGAATAAGATATTTTACTTACGACAGCCGGTTTTCATTTAGATGTTTTTTTTTAAAATTGCTTCTCACTATTAAATTATGATGTTCAAAATATGAATTTAAATTAACGATAATAATATGTTTCGACAAGTTTTGATATGGTTATTGACCCAGATGTCCTGTTTTACTAAAAATACCAAGCGACTGTCTCGCTTAATTCTAACTTACACCAACTTATTAGCCACTAGTGGCCCGCCCCGGCTTCGCTTGGGAAGTAGCGCACGCGATGTAAAGAATTTTAGGTATTTTTTTTACATATTGAAGTTTCAGTAAGGATCCCTAATTTTTTTGAAAATATAATAAATATAGCCTATGTCACCCGGGGATAGTGCAGCTTTCCAACAGTGAAAGAATTTTTTAAATCGGTTCAGTAGTTTCGGAGCCTATTCAGTACAAACAAACAAACAAATCTTTCCTCTTTATAATATTTCTTTTTTCCTATTCATACACTCTTGACAGAGTGGTCGTGGTCATGCATCAGTCGGATCCTGCGATACCGATGCTCTCGCGATGCGACGCCATGTGGCACGATGTTTCGCAGAGTGAGAGCAATCATTTATGTTGGAGTGAGTCACAGATTTTATGAGGTCGGTCCATCGTGTTGGAGATCGTCCGCGAGATCTTTTGCCCTCGATAATATTAGTATAGATCAAACTCATGCAAAAATAATTTAAATGAAGTGAATAAATTAATGCGGCATTAAAAGCAGTCGAAGCAGTTTTAATTGTATATTACAAACAATATCATTTAACAGTTTCCTACTACGTTTACTACATTAACGAGATCCGGATATTACAGCGTTGTTGCAAAGAGCAGTTGACACGAATCGACCAACGACTTTTTTTATTTTATTTTTATTGCCTTTGTAGGCTGACGAGCGTACGGCCCACCAGATGGTAAGTGGTTACCGTCGCCCATGGACTTCAGCAATGCCAGGAGCAGAGCCAAGTCGCTGCTTACTGCAAGGCAAGACTGCGAGTAAGATGTTAGGAGCAGAGAAATATATCTACCCTCTTCATAGTTAATTTATGTTATTTATCGGACTTGATAATTCGCCTTTATAATATCCAATTGCGATATCAAGATTTTTTAAGAACACTTTTAATACGCATCGTTTATTTCTACACCTAATACTAGATTCCATCCAGTTGAAAAGCTAAAGCCGGTTGAAGTCTTTATATTTGGCTAAAAAGATTTATTCTTGACCAGTCTCTGTATATAGTAAATAAAATCTGCTAAGTCAACATGTAACATTAGTAAATAATTTAAATTAAAATGTAAATAACCGCTAAAGTTTCAAATAATTAATAATAAATTATTATTGTTTTTATTATGCAAATGCGGTATCCACCATTCTGTCTGCATTACGCCTTTAAGCTAGAGCATTAGTCCTTTAAATCAAAAGTCCCTCAAAAGAAATCTCGAAATCAAATTTACGATTTTTTAAGCAACCACAGCAGCTTCCGCGGCCTCAGCTTTTCGTTCACAGTTATTTATGCTAATCGAGATTGCGAAAAGAGGAAAATACCGCCGGCGTAATACCCATAATGCATAACAAGGCTTTATTCTCGCTTCTAATAAAAATATGGCCACGAAACAGCGAATATTGATCGCAATTGGTTGCGCTCTTCAGAAAACGTAGGAAAATGATATATACCTTTTTTTTTAATGCTCAAATGGGTGAACTAGCCTACCTGATGTTAAGTGGTTACTGGAGCCCATAGACATCTACGATGTAAATACGCCACCCACCTTGAGATATAAGTTCTAGTATAGTTACAACGGCTGCCCCGCCCTTCAAACCGAAACGCATTACTACTTCACGGCAGAAATAGGCAAGGTGGTGGTACCTACCCGCGCGGACTCACAACAGGCCCTACCACCAGTAAACTCCTTTAAAAATTTCGAAGCCTTTAAAAATTTCATTATAATAAGAGTAACTTTTAAGCTAAAATAGCCAAAAAAATAAAGACATATTAAATGCTATGATTGTATTTATAAGTAATGTTAAAAACAATCTAATTTGATTATCTTATTTAGTGCATTATTTATTAAAAATGGTTTTCAGGTAACGAAATTTAAGAATTTCAGTATTGACGTCAACTCTCCATTGACAGAATAGGATCCACAACGCAAACGGTTAAAGTTTTCACAGGCGCCCCGCCTATTTCTGCCGTGAAGCTGTAATGCGTTTCCGCTTGAAGGGTGGGGGCAGCCGTTGTAACTATACTGAGACCTTAGAGCTTATATCTCAAGGTGGGTGGCGCATTTACGTTGTAGATGTCTATGGGCTCCAGTAACCGCTTAACAGCAGGTAGGCTGTGAGCTCGTCCACCCATCTAAGTAATAAAAAAAAGGCGACTAAGGCCTCCATTCGTCGGTATTTGATTATTGTACTAAGTTATTAAACGGTATGCTATTGTGATACTTGATTCTGGGAGCTTTTTATTGTGAAAATTCCAAAAAAATCTAGACCTCCCTCAAAATAGTGTTAGTTATGTCCGTATTCAAACAAATAAATATGAAACTTGTGTCAATGTATTTCGTTTTAAATTAGACGTTAATTAGCGTTACATTCAAAATGTCAACAAATGACATCCTAATTATAAACGAACCATTCTCCGAACCATTGAAAAGATTGAAAATTACTAAAAATGGAATTAATAAACGTGATATTAAATATTAAATGCTAATTTTAAGGCTTGCGGATACCTTAAAAGAACACCGTACAGAAATGTTCTCATTGATCGCAAGCTCTACATTTACCCTAGAAGGAAGCAGTAGGCAGCGGCTTGGCTCTGCCCCTGGCATTGCTGTAGTCCATGAGCGACGGTAACCACTCACCATCAGGTGGGCCGTATGCTCGTCTGCCTACAAGGGCAATAAAAAAAAAAAAAAGCTTCATGAAAAACCTTCGAAACAGCTATGGGCGTGGACATTAAAAACGTTAGACGATAGCTCGTAAAAAATAAGTGGTAACGTTTTTGTGAGGTGAAAAAATACAGGGCAAAAATTTGCGAAGCGGCTTACCTCCAAAATATATTAAAGTTATAATCAAGTTTAATATTATTATACTTACCTCAAAAATTTGAAAACTATCATAATATTGTATGACAAACGTTATTTTGAAACTCTGTTACCTTAGTAAACAAAAGTGTTGATAAAATTCTGAAGACAGCACCATCAAGAGAAGTCTTTTTCCAGCTATGGACTATGCAATACAATACAAACTGATGATGATTGATCTTGAAGTGATCTGATTATACTTACCTCAAGAATTTGAAAACTATGATAATATTGTATAACAAACGTTATTTTGAGACTCGGTTACCTGAACAAGCAAAAGTGTTGATAAAATTCTGAAGAGCCAAAGACAGTACCGTCAAGAGAAGACTTTGTCCAGCTATGGACAATGCAATACAATACAAACTGATGATGATTGATATTGTAGTGTAACACCTGTGATAGAAAAGACACTGCTTTTCATCCTTTTCTGAAGGTCCTCAGAGACAACGCGAATGAAGTCACGGGAGGTTAATAATTCTTCGTAAATTATGATTTATCTGCGCTGGTACATTCGCGGCGAATTTTCCTGTGCGAGAACGATGTGAAAGTAAAAATGCAATAATCCGGTCGGCTGATTTAGGTAGCTTCTTTTTATGCCTGGTTATTATCCCAATTTCTTTAGGTCAATTCTTCTAGTACTTCTTGAATCCAGAATATCCATAATGTCATAAACGAAGATACAACCAGATGTACCAACATAAAATAAATATGATTAACTACTAGTAAATGTACTTAACTATGTAGCTATTAAGCTTTGTAAAACAATTATACCTATTCGAATTGAATCATGGAGGACTTTGATATTAAATTATGGTATATTGGTAAGGTATTGTGGTATTAAAAAATCTAGGATAATAGATAAATCTATACATATAAATAAAATTAGTGTCTGTTTGTAGTATTGAAATAACCGCCTTTTACTACATGTATATGTATATATATACGGTACATACACCAAAATAACATTTTTTACAATATTTGTCTGTCTGTCTGTTTGTTCCGGCTAATCTCTGGAACGGCTGGACCGATTTTGATGAGATTTTCACTAATAGGTAGCTGATGATATAAGGAGTAACTTAGGCTACTTTTTTTTAGACTAGCTTCACCCCGCGGCGTCACCCGCAGTTATTGTCGTACCGCGCGCAACACGCCTATCAATAATAAAATTTAATGTTTCCGAAGCGAAGCGAGGGCGGGTCGCTAGTTTGAAATAAAATTCCTAAAAATGTCATAAAATGATTGATCAAAAAATTGAATCCAGAAAACCTCACAAAGCTTAAACACCACAAAAAATACGTTTGACCATCGAAAAGGTATTTATCCTTATACAATTTTTCGCTTTGTAGTCAGCTTCGTAAATCTGTCATGAAGCCCATCATTCACCTTAGACGTCCGAGCCCAGATGGCTGCCTTTATCCATCTTGGCGGTGACACTTTTGATCCCAGATATAAACAGAAATACGACCGACCCATTTTCCGGTATGAATGAACTGTGATCAATAGAATTTCTCGTCAAACTTTGTTAAATGTATGTCGAATAACTTCTGATAGGTATGTAGTAAAAATACTAAGTTCGATTATTTTTTTCATCTAATTACTGAATTATTAACAGAGTCTACAAAATCAATCTTTTATCTTTTACCGTGAGAACCGAACAGTGACATCGAAATTATTTGTTGTCGATCTCAAAAAAATCAATTTCGTGGCGTGGCTCAACGCAACATTGAAAGAGTAAAGTAACTATACGACTGGTTTCGGTTTTGATTCCAAGTCAGTCTTGTTTTTTTAAGTTTTGTTTTAAATTAAATTCACTTCTTCTTGTCCTATGTTTAAAACACAATCAAGCTTACAACCTTATTTAAAATACAACACATTACTCAAATCATGGCAGCAATAAATAGCAGTAATCTAAAACTGCATCCAAGGTATAATTCCATGTCATCATTAAAATTATCACAACTATTCTGAATAATACATGAATGTGAAAATGTGATGTGAGAATTCGATGTGTGTGTGAATGTGATGGCAACGAAGCTCTCTGAAAATAGTTCGCTTTGGCATGTTAATTACTCTTTACGTACCCAACCGACCATACTGCTTTTAATGAAGTTCAATAGAAATACAAATAATAACATAACGATAACTGGAAACAAATTACGCACGGTCATCCGGCCCAATTTAGGATTCCCTGTGTTATGGGACCAGAGACTGATAAACATGTTTAAATATATACATATATGTATAGGTAATAAGAACTAAAACAAACAGTTAACAAACCTGTTCATCATACAATGTTTGCCCGATATGTTAATCGAAGCGACGACCCTCGGCGCAACCGTCAGGAACGCTGACTATTGCAACACCAGATCAACCAAATGACACTAATTTTCACTAACAAAATCACTGACATTTGTTTTATGAAGATAAAGTTTTCGACGCCCCCTTTCAGGTTCTAATGGGGCGCATAGTTTGAACGGCTGCCCATGACGAGTTATTTTCTCAGACAGCGACCGTAAACTTTCGAGTGGCCAATGAGCCGGATTTCCGAGGTCCCCATTTACTTTGTATGACTCTTCAACAATTTCAACATCCCCTTTCCAAATAGAAACAAGGGCGTAATGTGTTTGACGGGGACGAGCCCGGGCTTTTTCCCCGATTCCATTTTTGGTCCCAACATTTGGCGTTTACGTTGTTCACAAAATCTATAAACATTAAAAACGAGACAAATATTATTATGTCTTTGAGTTAGCGAAGGATTGGATCTGGTGTGAAAGCCGAGTTTTTTTTTTTTTTGCTTAAAAATGAAAGTGAGTTTTTTGCTTTCGAGAGAAATTGACTTTTCTGCTTCTTGTGTGTTTACCAAAAAAAAAACCTTTGTAAAGAACAACAGACCTTCGTTTATAATTAGTAATTATATTTTGACGAATGACATTCTATTTCACATCGAAATAACATACTGTAACTGTAACATAATACTGTAAC
Organism: Bombyx mori; assembly: GCF_030269925.1. Lineage (NCBI taxonomy): Eukaryota > Metazoa > Arthropoda > Insecta > Lepidoptera > Bombycidae > Bombyx > Bombyx mori. The sequence goes on along the minus strand of NC_085119.1, from coordinate 14,475,052 downwards.
ATTATTTATCGTAAATTTATAGAAAATTTCGAGGGCAAATAAGCAATAGGTTTACCTAATCATGTTTGGGTCACTGTGTTTGATTATAATGCCGAAATCATAGTCAAATCGATCTTTACATTCAAAAGCTTTCTTCAATCTTCCTATGAAGCAAATCTCTTTTTAATCACATACTCTTCCCTAAAACTCACTCTCCATTGAATTCCACATAACTTAACGAAAAATGCTCTACAGATATCCAATATATAATTAAAATATTTCCAATAAGCTGTTATTTATAGAAAGACTAATTAGGTTAATCTTTGATTTTATTCTTTGCGAAGACGGAGCGAAACAACGGGCAATTCTAGCTCACTACGGTTCCTATAATGACGATAATCCGATTAGCCGCTTTTCTCGCTAAATCTTTTGCAATTATGGACTATCTCACGAATATAGTTGTGTCACGTATGGAGTGCTTAGTTAATTATAAGTACAGTCTCGGTCTAACTCTCAGAAAATGTTATGAAGCCCTCGAGGTAACTTTTTAATAGTATTTGTTAGGACTTGACTCAAAATTATGTGTCTTAAATGTTTTGGGATTGGTGGTATAAAAGTCGAATGTACTAGATTTTTGAAATGAATATTATGAAATTATAATTTATTCTCATTTAGTGTTTGAGAAATTTCTGAGTGCCCAATGACGAATGTTCGTCGCATTAACACTTGCTAACTTATTACTGTCTGGCATTGAGCATGCAATGCTTGACAGCAATGAGCCTTAGGCTTCAATCTTGCAAAAGTAGGTGATGAGGTGTGAGAGAGTGCTTTTCTCTCTCCGCATCAATCCCTCATCATTGATAAGGGAGTCAAAATAGAGATCTCGCCCGAATACTAGGCGTCCAAGTGATTTCTAGCACTCCCCGTATGCTGATTTGGGGACTGGCGTAGGAGACCCAAGAAGGCAAAGTATAGGTCACTCTACAAGCTTCCCGTGGAAGAGCAACCGGAGCTCTCTCGAAACTATGCAGCTTAGTGTCTCAGCGAGAAGACCGGCGGTTTACCTTGCCCCTGTCTCTTTTGGATGAGTTTTGCCTAATCCGAGATCCGGATCGGTTCAACGCCAACATCCCTTGCCTAGCTGCTCCAATATGTAGGCAAAGGTCCAGGAAGTCCAGAGAATTTCCTCTTGATCCAAACTACAAAGCCGCACACTTTTCTGGTAGGATTATTTTCAGTTTCACTTCTTGATTAATTATTATCTTTACTATCAAGGAACTGAAAAGGATTACGGAATGATACTGTTTTCACCCAGTCGAAGCTTTTACGGCACGAAAAGACAAAATTTCCCTGTAGTTAACTAAGCCTTTCCTTTCAGTATTTTATTGTGGTATAAATACATATTTAATAATTTTTAAATATCTCGTTTAGTTATTTCTGTTGTCAAAAAGAGGACACTTGAGCGAAAATAGTTCTCTCTAAAATGTGTTCAGCCCTGAATGAATTTCAAACGGTATTAAGGCTAACAAAAGCAAAGCTTAAAATACGAAAAACAACATTAAATTTTCATATCTTTCCGCCAATGATCAAAACATACGCATCTTTTCTTCAGAGCCGAATAACCTTTGTACACGAGCCCGTCCATTCCACAGTCGACTCTTTCCCGCCAAGGAAAACAAAAAAGACGAAAAATTAAATTACGTGTCCTCCGGAACTAGCTTTGAAGTCACAAAAACAAAAAAATGTCTGTCTCGTATATTCAAATAACTTCGTACATACATAAGTTCGTGATGTGTGTCAGTCACCTTTGTCTAGATGTTAGAAAGGATGTTAATATTTGACAGAAACCTGTTTATTTTTCGGAACAAAGCAATAACATGATACTGCCAGCAAATATATGTAGATGGTTAAAAGGCGGCGCCAAGCGAGGATTTTCTCCTACATTACGAGTATATGATATGTATATGCGAGATATTAGAAATCTTAACAAAGGTATTAACTTCAACTGCGAATCGAACCCGGATATTTTAGCAGAGCAGTCTGTAGCGGGTAGCTGTCATACAGCACAAGATATTTGACAGATGCCTGAATCTCGCTTACAAAATTTTCAAGTTAAGCTTGCATATATACAAGTTCCAATCAACAATATTCGGACAGTCGGTCTACCGAGCAATATCACTCGCTCGATGGAAGATCATTCCTTTCGTCTTTATATCTACACAGTCAAGGTTACTAATGAATAAAGCGCAAGGCGAAGAATATATTCTTGTTTCCGTAAAACAGTATTTTTGGAATTTGCCGCTTTTGAATTAAATGAACGCAGAACCTTTATGCAGTATTTGCAAGTATGCGATTTGCAAAAATTTTTAATTAAAAAATTTTTAAATTTTCTTAGATTTAGCTTGACAAATCTGAAATTTATAGGCATAAGACATTTGGATGGTTGACAGATGAAAGACATGTTACAACGGACGATATGTTACGTAATATGGAAGCTGTTAAGCCGTTGCATTATATTCCAGTTAAAATTACTTTAGCCACCATTATTTAGTGATTAGTGGCTCGAAAACCAAAACCTATGCCAGAATTCAGTAACGACATAAAGCTATTGGTTGTTCCCAATGTAATTTCGTTTTTTTTTTTGTGGAAATGAACCCGTGCATCGGACTTCATGGATTTGATGGATTCCAGGCCTTTCAAGTGGTCATAAACTCTTGAATTTAATAAATTTAACCTCAATCCGATCTCACATGTGGTTCGCAACAACTAATGCCTTTATCGCGTCTTTATCAGCTTCAACCGGCCTTCCTGAACGTGGTGCATCATCGACATCAAAATTGCCGGATCGAAATTTAGCGAACCAGTTCTGGCACTGGTGTACTGTCAACTTACTTTGTCCATACACGTCGGTCAATTTCTTTCTGGCTTAAACAGCATTTTTACCCTTTCTATAGTAAAACAGTAAGATATGTCGAAAATGCTGCTTATCGCTCTCCATATATAAAAGGGCACCAACCAAAAACTACTGCGTAGAATTAATTGGAATTTTTCACACACAAGCCTTGCTATATGAGCTCTCAAAGCATATAAAAATTATACGGCTTAAATGTGAAGTTGGGTGCAAAAAAAATACAATTAAATCCTCTGTCGGGAAAAAACGAAATTACTTTCCGAACAACCTATTAAATACGAGTACGCCTTTTAGAATTAGAAACTTATAGATGCTGTAAATTATTTAACCCTTTGACTGCCATATAGGTCATCGGTGCCCTACGCGGTGCACTGAAGTAATCGATTACTGTTACTAAGGCGTCCGGAACACCTAGTAGACTCTGGGAAAGACGAATCCGAAAATGCTGAGAATGAATCCATTTCTAAAAGACCTAAAAGACCAAAATATACATTTAAAATAAAAAAATGTGTGTGTGTGTGTGTGTGTGTGTGTGTGTGCAAGTCACACACGGTAGAAGTGAAACTTATAAATAAGATATAGATATACTGGCTATCCCACTACACAGGAGCATACATATGGATAATGTTTAGTAGACGATAGTGGGGACGCTACGAAGAGTCGCACAAAAAGGAGACCCAGAACTTCTGATGTGTTCTATCTCATTCTCTCGCCACCTGAATCCTATACATTTATGTGGTTTTTTTTTATTGCCTAGATATGTGGACGAGCTCACAGCCCACCTGGTGTTAAGTGGTTACTGTAACCCATAGACATCTACAGCGTAAATGCGCCACACACCTTGAGATATAAGTTCTAAGGTCTCAGTATAGTTACAACGGCTGCCCCACCCTTCAAACCGAAACGCATTACTGCTTCACGGCAGAAATAGGCAGGGCGATGGTACCTACCCTTGCAGACTCACAAGAGATCCTACCACAAGTGTGTTTGTGTCTCTATGGACTTATTTTTTCGTTTCATCGAGTTTGAAATCACAACGACTCTAAAGAAGTTTCACTTCAACAAAAGTAGCCAAAGTTGGGTAATCCAGGCGCGTTAGTAACAGAAATCGACATAATTACTTCAGTGCGCCGCGTAGGGCACCGGTGACCCACACGACAATCAACGTGTTCAAAAAAAAATAATACTTACACGCTTACATTGTTTGAAACGTTTCCACAATTAGCTTAATAAGCTTAACATCGAAACTAGCGCTTTTAAATGAATCATAAAAACGTAAACCAGTAAAACGGTTTTGGCTCGAATTAAATCTATTCACTATGTAACAGCCATCAATAATGTTGTGTTTAACAAAATAATTTGCTGGTTCTTTGAACAGTCGCTGACTTGCAGTTTATTGGCGGGTTGTATGAAAGAAAGAAAATTTCAGCTGTTTTTATGTAATATACTTTCATGTGGAGTCATGTTTACTGGTATCTTGTTAGCGCTCCCGAGTAGTTACCGCCATCTTGCTTATTTCTGCCGCGAAGCAGTAATGCGTTTCAGTTTAAAGGATGAAGCAGCCGTTGCAAGTATACTGAAAACTTAGAACTCTTTTTTTTTATTGCTTAGATGGGTGAACGAACTCACAGCTCACCTGGTGTTAAGTTGTTACTGGAGCTCTATAGGACATCTTTTACGTAAATGCGCCACTCACATTGAGATGAAAGTTCTAAGATCTCAGTATAGTTACAAGGTATAGGTATTACAATATCTCAAGGTGGGTGGCGGGATTTACGTTGTACATGTCTATGGGTTCCAATAACCACTTAACACCATGTGGACTGTGAGCTTGTCCACTCATCTAAGCGATTTAAAAAATAAATGTGCTATAGATTCTCAGGTTTTTTTTTTCTAAGTATATCACAAATTCTGTGCAATATTACTAAAACACGTACAGTTGAAATGGATGTCATTTATTGTACAATTTAGTATTTCTATGTAGTTATATGTATTTGCTGGCTTGCTTATATATCAGAGCGTCAATTTTTAGCTTGAGTAAAATTTATGAAAAAATGTTTCGCAATTCAGAAAATGTAGTATCGCCAACGTGTAATGCGAAAATTTTTCTAGAAAATCTATCGCGTTAATCAATTCGGATCACTGGTTCGCAAAACTATTTTTATATAAAATATAAAAGTGAAATAACAGTCACTCGTCACGAGATCTTCAAAACTATGCGCCCGACAGACTTTAAATTGGGCATAGATACTCCTTTTACATTATATTTATACGCTCAAGTTTTTTTTATATGGATTACAATCAAATGCGTTTACTTTAAGTGGAAGGTTTATTCTAAAATTTTAACGAACGAATTTGATAATTAATTTTGAATTAAATTGAAAAACATGGAAACATACTCGCAGTTAATCTAACGACATTTTTAAATAAAATCGGAAAATTCCCCTAAACTCGATCTAGTATAATTTTCCTGATGCCGTTGTTTCCTTTGTGACAATAAAAATAATGAATTATGGTTATTCCGCATTGCAGAATACTGTTTATCAATGACGTAGTTATATCGTTGGCTTCAGACACTTTTTATTTTCTTACAATGATATTTTTTTTTTTTAATTTCTCTTAAAATAAATAAATAAGGGTGCGTGTACTTATGTACGCGCGTAAGAAGTTATACTTTATTTTTATTGAATTTATTTCTTTTTTTTTAAATATTAAATAATTAATAATAAATATTTAACGTTAATAATTTAACAATATTTAGTATGAATTATATTAAATAATAATTTTGTCATTTTTATTACTAAAAAATGAATGCTAATAACACTTTTTTTTACGAGTGTACATGCGCGAAAGTTCACCTGCGGCTATATTCAGACTCGCCAAGTTACGTCGGTCGTATTGTAATGAGCGATTTAGTGGGCAACTTCATTTCTGTTAATTTTGTGTCACGGTGCGTAAAATTTCACTCTCATCAATTTTTCATAACGCGCCTAAAGAAGTATAACTTCAAAAATTAGTCGAAAGGTGGAAATCCCAAGATAAACAGAGCAATAGGATACACGAATGCGTCTAAAGTCGATTTTAAGAAAACAAAATTCAACCTTGTGTTTCAAAATCTTGGTTTTGTTTTTCAAACGATATTTTGGATATTATTGTCAGTACCGTATTGCTGTAAAGGCTTATGTCGTAACGATGAACTGCTGCAACAATTCCCAAGGTTAATGACATAGGCTCGTTTATTCTAGATTCCAACTAAAACATTTCAAATTCAAATTGGTTCTAGTGTGCTACAAATATCCATGCCTCTAGATTGCGACTCTAAGTAGCACACAAGCAAAGGAGAATCTAATACAATAGTACTCGGTAATCACGACGTATTTTTTCAAGATTATTCCAGAATGCTCTGTTTAAAATCTAGTATGAAAATGCTGTAGCTTTTTTAAAAAAAAAATACGCCTATCTGTTTTTTTCTTTTCTTTCAGATATATAATTGAAAATAAATATGAAGAAGATTTATAACTTTAAATTCATAATTAAGCCGTTACTGCAGCCCATAGATACCACACGAAAACAAACCATAATCACTATGAATTAAAGTCCTCTTACCGCTATTCAAACCTCACAGACGCCGGCAAAATATTTCATAATAATTAATGAGGTCAATTCAATTTTGGGTATTGAACAGAATCAGAATACATTGCATCGCTAAAATCATTTGTCACACTCACGAAGACATGGCTTAATTTGAATAAACACTAGAGTTATCCTACACCTGATATTACTCTAGAGCTAAATCAACAAGCCCGCTCACTTAGATTAACAGATTAATGACCAGGACTTGTTTAACTTGTCAGCACATACAAGTGCATTCTAAATACAAATTAATTTGGATTTTTGATCGCAATGTTGACTAACGACCACTATTGCTGACATTACGGACAGTTACCACAAGTTTCAGTTTATATCTATAATTTAGGATTTGGTGTGTATAATAATTCTGGCACATATAGGTGTATAATAATTCTAGCACAGTAGGCAGTGGCTTGGCTCTGCCCCTGGCATTGCTGAAGTCCATGGGCGACGGTAACCACTCACCATCAGGTGAGCCGTATGCTCGTCTGCCTACAAAGGCAATAAAAAAAAACATGCTAGGATATAACATAAAATCCAAGCTGAAGGCCATTGAGGAGGAAAGCTTTTTTACATGTGTGATGGGTACCGAAGATTGACATAGATATTTATATACGTTTAAATACATATATACAAATATAGACAATAAACACACAAACAAAGAGCAAACGAAAATATTCACACGAATGTTTGCCCAATGTGGGAATCGAACCCACGGTGCTCGGCGCGACGCTCAGGGGTACAAACTATTGTATCATTGAGTCAATTATAGTATAATATTGTTAAACATTACATTACATAGTATAAGTATTTAACATAGTATATTTGAATGAGGAATTGTTTTTGATTCCCAGAGTACAAGGAACCCAAGTACGCGCCTAGATATCCGTGTGCGATGATGATACCTCGGATTAATTAATTACTTAATTCAAATATAATACTGAACTTTATCACGTAGAACTTAAGCATCAAAGTTTATTTGTATATTGAATTGCTATAGTCCATCTGGTAATTACTATTTCAAGAGGCGGTTGTAGATATAGATAATCATCTGCGCCACCGACAATAATCATTGTCAGATCTGAAGATCTAATGAAAGTTATTTGCTTCAAATTAAATTTTGAGCAGTCGATTTTAAGCATTAGTTGTACTTGAGGTGGTGATAGAAGAGAACGCATGTCGTATGCATATCTTTAAAATATTTCGTAGTCAGTTGAGCATACGGCCCGCCTAATGGTGAGTGGCTACCGTCGCCCATGGACATCAGCAATGCCAGGGGCAGAGCCAACCTACTGTCTACCGTTAACGTGGGATATTTATTTAGCAAAGAACAAACTGAGTTTTTCGCTGATTCCTCTTAACCATTTGAGAGTTATACAGTCATGAATATTTGAAGTCAGCTGTTAAGCTTTTTATTAATGCTACTGAACGCTTGTAAAAGTTCTAATCCAACATAGCTTTTACGTATGGCCCGAACGTTTACTGCGGACTGAATGTGAAGAGTGCGTAAGTGCCACTTTAATAATGTACCTAGATCACGCAACCTAGCATTTATACAAATTGTCCGGGCCGGTCGTATTCACGGTATAAAAACATAATATGTTTCATGTAACAGTTTTATTCGCGTTTACTAAATATTTACTGCATTCATTTTACGATAAACGGTAGTGAAAAAATCACTCTTCATGAGGATCGGAAGGTCGCTTACGTCACAGCAGACTTATGTATATTGTACGGAGCGACCGAACAATAACTTTTTCCATCAGATTTTTACTTAAAGCATATAATTTAGATTAGTATACGTACACCAAATACCGGGTATGCAAAAAAACTCATGTATCAGTATAGTACATATTATTATAACTAACTTTCATACTTTTCAAGTCACGAAATTAAATTTTGTATCAACCTTCGTGATCATACGTCTGGAACTTCACAGATTTTTTTCTTTGATTGACTTTTGATAAAAAAACGAATGAATACGCATCATTTATATAATAGAAAAGCTCATGTGTGACATATTTACAAAATAAATGAATAATTTATTAAAAGCGTAAAGAAAATGTGAATTCATTCTTTAGCGTAAGCCGATTTTGACTCAAGTTGATGCTGTCTACGCATAAATAACCAGTGTTGGTTTTCAGCAAGACACGGAGCCACGACAAAAGGCACTGTTCAGTGTACGTAATCGACTCTATGCTTACAGATACTCAGGATCCGGCTCGAAGGACCAATTAGAAAAGAAAAAAAGTTCGTTCACACGCTCTTTAAACATATTAATAATTCTAAAACTCTGTTCATTATCGTAACGCTTTAATAAAAAGAAAACTATCAACGTTAAAAAACGATAAAATTTTACCAGAGCACACAGATATCACAACGTGAATTCCCAAAGAAACCCGAGACATCAAGTTAAAATCTATTGTATTTCATAACAGCTGTCGCACCCTTCCAACCGGAAAGCATGATTGCTTCGCGCCAGAAATAGACACTATAGTAATGAAACTGAATACTAAAAAACAAAATGAAAACAATAAATGCGAAATTATGCCGTAAAAGTAGTTTTAAAAGTACCACTCGCGGAAACCGAAGATATAGATAAATATAGTGTGGTATAGAGATAGTATAGTCTGCCACAGTTGAAATGTGTCCAGTAATATTTCAAAATAGAGTAGATAAGAGTAACAACGATAAATTGTTGGATCAGCAACATGATATATTTAACCGACTTAAAAAAAGGAAGGTTCCTTTTTATGTTTAATCACAGACTTCTCTTCATTATTTGTGGACCGCTTTTTCAAAAATACTGCCCTTCTATTTGGAACGCATGGCTGCTTTACGGCATTCTTCTAGTTCTTAATCGGGCGTGTTCCCAATATGCCTACCCCATCACCTAATCGCAGGGTAAAGACCCTTAAGACGGCATTCCCACTTAACAGAAAAATCAATCAATTATTAAAATGTCTTACGAAACTTGAATTACAAAAGCGTGAATAAATTATTAAGTAGCTGGAACTAAGTTTATTTGAGTTTGTCAGAACGACATTACAGTCCCTTATGGGCTTTCAAATGTCAGGATTACAAACAAATTTGTGTAAAAGCTTCCTGAGTACATTGTTTATGTAGATAATTTATCGGTTTCCGTGCCTGTTTTAATCTTGACAAGTTTTTATTGAATTAAGTGCTTAGAATTAGAATTTCTGAAATAATAATATAATATAAACCATCGAAATATACATGTAATGTAATATTTAAGGTTCATTTATCCAAAAAAAATTAGGTTTTAATTCCGTTCTATAAAAAAAACACGGCAGTTAGTACAAAATTCAAATCTCGACGAATACCTTAATCGACCACGAAAACTGTAAACTTGGGAAATAATACATAATATATGAAAACATGAGATTAAATCATACAAGTACATAGTTTTAGTTGTTGATCCCATAAACGTTAAAACAGAAACCACCACCCATCTTGATAGTTGAGTTCGAATTCAGACTATATAACGACCTTCCCACCATTGAGGCTTTTTTACTGGTGGTAGGACTTCTTGTAAATTCGCACGGGTAGGTACCACCACCCTGCCTATTTTTGCTGTGAAGCAATAATGCGTTTCGGTTTGAAGGGCAGCCGTTGTAACTATACTTGAGATCTTAGAACTTATATCTCAAGGTGGGTGGCGCATTTACATTGTAGATATCTATGGGCTCCAGTAACCACTTAACACCAGGTGGGCTGTGAGCTCGTCCACCCATCTAAGCAATAAAAATAAAAGGCTAGAAAGCATAACAGCTTTAGACTGCAGCAGAAATAGTATAGAGAACCCATCCATGTGGGCATATCATATCTACTATGAGTAAAATATTCATGTTACAGTTCTACGTGTGATTTATAATAAACATTCCAGTTAACTTTTTATATCGTTTCAAGTTTTACGCTAGTGTAATAAACATATATAATTTGGATTTATATTTAATTTTGTCATTCAAACTGAAGGATTGATTCCATTTTTTTATTAAATCGAAAAAATCAGAAATTTATTTTTATTAATACTCTTTTTAATATATAATCATAGTTTAATAATAAATAACAAATAACAAACCGAATTTATTATCGTTGAATTGTACTTCGTTGTCGATAATATTAACTGCAATTTTACACCAGCTTTTCACTAGAAAAATCATTAATAAAACAAAATATAATTCAAAACGACAACTTAATACTGACAGAAACTTAGTTCAATACGACTCTATATACTCTTGGCTCGTTAATCAAGAAAATGTCTGGTTTAAAATCCAATATTGATAAAAATAGCTTTCTCGATAAATTATCGTTTGAAAATATCGATAAATGCCTTTTTAAAGCTCACAATGAAACTCAAACATAAATAACAGAAAACGAACAGAAACCGAAGGACTAAGTAGAAGATACGCTTCTGAAAAAAGATTATCAACTCACCGTAAATCCACGTGAACATGCCTCGTTATTCCACAACATCGTACACTAGCACAAGCAAAAAAAAAAAAAACACAAACTATCAATTTAGAAAACCGGTTCAAGACACAAAAACGTGTAAACAGTCGGAAACATTCATGAAAACATTCGCGAACTCTCAGCTCTCTTAGTTGATACCCGAAAGTTTTCAAAGTCCCCTAGTTACATACTTCCTGATTTTATATAGGACGTAGTTGTGCTTCCGGAGCTAGGCTTAACAACGTGTGCGTCGAACGAACGCAGCTCTCTCACTACGTAAAGGCGTAACTGGAAGGCTCGTTCTGCGCTTGCGTGAAACAAAGTGACTCTTTACCCTGACGAACTTATTCACCAGTTAATTAATATATCAACTTTTCCCGTCCCCCCCATATTAACTGTCGCCCCTAATAAAATATTTGGCTTAGTCTTACCCTCCGCCGAGTCTTTTGACCCTGAACGCCAAATTCGCACTGACGTTACTCGCTAACCAATTAAGATGTTAATAAATTAGTTTAAAGTGCCCGCTGTCTTGACTAGACACTTCTGTCCGCTAATTACTATTTTAGCTAACAGCTTTACTAATTATATTGTAAATTAAATTAAATTTTGCTTCTCAGAGTTGTTGATGATCAATTTGTTTCGTTGACAGCACTGGTTTCACTTAAAATAACGCGCGGTTTGGTGTTCAATGTTTTTTCACGAACACTAACTTTTATTTATTTATTTATTGCTTAGATAGGTGGACGAGCTCACAGCCCACCTGGTGTTAAGTGATTACTGGAGCTCATAGACATCTACGACGTATCTGCGCCACCCACCTTTAGATATAAGTTCTAAGGTCTCAGTATAGTTACAACGGCTGCCCCACCCTTCCTACCGAAACGCATTACTGCTTCATGGCAGAAATAGATGGGGTGGTGGTACCTACCCGTGCGGACACACAAGAGGTCCTACCACCAGTAAGAAACACAAAACAAAACACAAAAGACAGAAAACACAAAAAACACAAAAGAGAATTCTTATTTGAAGCCGATGTATTTGGAACGATCATTTAAGAAATCATTCTCTAAAACGGCTTCTGTATCTGTTTCAATTCAACACACAGACAAATAAATATAACTTATTTTATAGATTACAGAAGCGTAGAAGTGTGCAAAAAATTATACAGACACTATGAAACATTATAAGAAAAATACACAATACCTAATGGTATTGTAACATAGGTAGACCTCAGATAAACAATAATAATGAAAGAAATATTTGATGGTGATCATGTATATATAGTCTATAATATTCAAACTTTTGTTTTCAATATAACCTCTAGTAAATAGGCAGTGCTTTGTCAGTGCTCTCGGCTCTATCAGGACCACCACAATATCTGGTTTACCCTTTAAGATTTGAATTTGTGTAGGGTAAATAGTAAGCGTGCACGGGTGGGTACCAACATTTTGTGTAATAATAACCACTAATACCATATAACATCTTCAACAATTTTTTTTACCGTTGGAAATATGAGCTATTGAAAACCCGTAATCTAATTTTCGTTCTCTTAGTTTGATTGTGTTCTAGGAGATTTTCGTTACGCTATTTATGAGCTTTGCCAACCAATCAGCAACATATCGACTACGATTTGGCCTTTATATTCTAAACCTGATAAAGTCATTAAAAAAACAACGCAAAATTTTGAGAAACGCCAACCTAGATTTACATAGTAAATAACAATTAGTGAGTAAGTCTAGACAAATTTATTGGTTCTCACCACCCCTAGCCAAACAACATCGTAATAAATGTAGAACAGTTAATTTAAGACTAGCCGTTTCTGAAATAAAATTTTATGTGTCACAATAAAAAGAAATTAGCAAGCCTCAGTGGCTCAGTGCTCGTTCAAACACGAGGAAATAAACACAATAATAATAACAAATCTGTAACGGCCGGCAATATAAACTTCTGAATAAATATAAAGTTCTGAAATAAGAAAGAGAATGAATGACACAAGTTATAGTTGAAAGAACAATGTTTCGATAGCCGCTTAATCTGAATCGTGTTGTGTATTCGTTTGGTTTGTACCAAAATCAAATTGTAACAAGAATTTATAAAGCATCTGTTTTCCACGATTTTTAATAACTTGACTTGCATGGAACCATATGAAGTTTTAGCGCAATATTTCAATTCTATATCCATTCCCTTCCAATTTTGAAATCACCATGAAGCCTGGTAACAGTAGTCAGTCAATGTTTCTTAGCATCTACTATTTACAATGTACATTTTTATTATTGCACAGACTGGCGAATGAGCTCAATACCAGTGGGTATAGTATAGACTATAGATATATCCCATAGACATCACAACGCAAATGCCGATATACAGTTTGTGATTCAAGGCTGCCTCAATACTTTATTATTTTTGTTAAACATTGGCATTCTGTTATTTGGATCATTCTATTATAATTTGAATTTGATTTAAAAACGCTTTTTAGCTTTATCCGTTCTAAACCCTATTGATAACGCTATTGATAAGCCAACGTTGCCGAAATCCACGGACACCGCAAGCTGAACGCTAGCGCCCTACTTAAAGCACTAAGCCAAAGTCAAGTTGAAATATAAGATAAGGAAATCAATAGATAATGTATCGTAATCTGATGATAATACCTTCTGACCCACTTAATTATTTGACGGACGGTTAATATAAAAATGCTTTTCCATTAACAATTTTACAAGCTTTACTTGTATTTTAGAAACTTGATGAATCTAAAAACAAGTATGACGGCGCGCCAGTGATGGCTGGGCGGCGGTTTCCTTCATCATCGGTATTCGGTGGAACTCAGGTTAGTGCAATAATTGCAATAAAAGTTAATAAAACCTTTTGAATAATAAATATTGAAACTCTCAACAAATAATTTTCACAATGACAGGGTAAACCGACAGTTTCGTTTCAACTGACTGACTGACCGACTGACAGACTGACAGACTGACAGACTGACAGACTGACAGACTGACAGACTGACAGACTGACAGACTGACAGACTGACAGACTGACAGACTGACAGACTGACAGACTGACAGACTGACAGACTGACAGACTGACAGACTGACAGACTGACAGACTGACTGACTGAGACGGACTGAGACGGACTGAATGTCTGACACGGAATGAGACGACTCTGTCCACGTACCGCCATTTTAGACTCTGGCGTTACGGCGTCTACCTTACATGTTTGTGATTAAATATCAAAACAACATTTTAGCATTTAAAATAACAATCAAAACAATGTCTTAATATTACTAAAGTCGTTATCCACGACAAGTACATAATAGATAACAAGAAGGATAAGTGTAGGTACTCGAGAAACCGAAAAGTAAATGAAAAATATTATACGCTTTCATTTTCCCTTCCACCTACATTCAGGTCATTGGACTTGGCCCTATATAAAGATATCGGTAAGAAAATCCTAAGAGATCTAAGGGGAATGAGTCAAGAAGCCGAAACGGCAAATTCGTCTGTCGCAAAAACGATTAAAGTTGGAGCAAACATGGCTCTAATCTCGTAGTAAAAGTTTCAAGATGTTGCTTTAGATTTGACACTGAGCTCGTACCACATCATAAATACAAAATCAAAGTACTATTTTCAAATAATTTCACGGCTTAACGCGATAGAGCGTATTGTAAGCAGGCAAGAATAAGTTTTTTTTTCTTAGATGGTTGGACTAGCTCACAGCCTGGTGTGGAGTGGTTACTGGAACACATAGACATTTACAACGCAAATGTGCCACCCACCTTGAGATATAAGTTCTAAGGTCTCAGTATAGTTACAACGGCTGCCCCACCCTTCAAGCCGAAACGAATTACTGCTTCACGGCAAAAATAGGCGAGGTGGTGGTACCTACCCGTGCGGACTCATATGAGGTCCTACTACCAGTAATTACTACCAAACTTACTATTTCTGCGGTGAAAGAGTTATGCTCTCCAGCTTAAGGGTCGGTCACTGATAACATAATAAGCACTTGACTTAAAATATTCCAAATCGATGGCATCATTCAGATTGTTATGTCTTTAGGCTTTTATAACAAGGGAATGTAAGTAATTTAGCTATTTAGAGCAATAAAAATAATGTAGAAGAATAAGGATGCGAGTTTTAGAAAAGAATTCTTCTCCACGATGTTTGGACACTATATCACGTGTTTCTTCAGCGACATTTATTTAAAAGAAGCTCCAGCGGTATGTTAATACGTTCTTGGTATTGTTACTACAATTTAGAGTAACACATCTACACAAAATACCTAATCTTGAATAAAACAACTGTTCCAATTTAACTGAATATTCGAGATAAATTATTATTGAATCAATATTAAATGTTAATTTTATTACAGGTACAAATACGACACGGGACCAGGGTTTTAATTCAATTAACGTTGTTTCACTTAGAATGTATAATAAATGGGTATTGTGCGCGATACTAGTTTAGATATTCGCCTCGAATTCAACGTATAAGTGATGTAGTAACTTAATTAAAATTTATCAAAAAATTTATTAGTTTGTCTGTTTTTAAGGTAATTAAGGTTTTAAATTTTCATATTATATTTCACTTAATTTGGATGTTTAATAAAGAAGGTTGATTAGTGACATTTTTTCATTCAAATAATCGAATTTCCAAATTAGGGTGTTTCAGAAGTTTTTCGTTTTTGAATTGACTACTCGATACTGTCATATGATCTGGACTTTTTTGGCTACAGAAATGCAAAACCAGTATGGTTACAGCACCTTTTTCCAGCAAGATGGAGCCATTTCTCATGTTACAAATGACTCATTAGTTGCTCTTCAAGATTTATTCCCTGGAAAAGTGATAATCGCCGAGGAGACATCAACTGGCCACCGAGGAGCCCTGAGTCAACGCCTGCTGATTTTTTCCTATGGGGTTACTTAAAAAGTAAAGTTTACAATCCATTGCCACCCAACCTGAATGTTTTGGAGCAAAGAATCACGGAAGCAATCAACTCTTATTTCAAGAGCGATGTTCCAGCGAGTAATTGAAAATGTTAGCTCCAGGTTAAATGTGTGTGAACAAGTGAATGGTGCGCATTTGCAAATGGTTGTTTTTCATAAATAAGCTTCAAGAACTGCTCTTTATTTTCACAATAAATAAAATGAGTTTTAATAAATATTGTTGTTTTTTTTTTACCATTTAAAAAAAAAAAAAAAAAAACCTAAAACATTCTGAGACACCCATTATATATTAAAACTTCACAGAGCTTCAATTAAGTTACATCTAGACTAAACACAGTTAGACAGAATTAAAAGCATTGATATTTCGCGTAATTGATATAGCCAAATTAAGCAGACATAATAACTTAGGCTCAGAGCTTTTTTATGGACGATTCGTTGAACTATCTATCACGGAAAAGTATGTACGTGAAATTGCAATAATATTTTGAAGTTCATCTTTTTTTTAACGTTTGTAACCCCGCTTAGCAACTCCGGTTGAGGTATATATTCATACATATGCATACATATCGACGCTTGAAAGGCAAACGTGACTAAGCGACAATGACTGCTTTATATATAAATGATAGGGAAATAACCATATTCGATGCGCAAATATATATATATTTCTAGGTCTATTAAAATCATTTCAATCCTACAGCTAGATTCGTTAAAATATTTTTGTTTTCAGGTATTTCAACTTTAAATTAGTCTACTGTAAAGTTCACGCATTGTCGCTTAGTCACGTTTGCCCTTCAAGCCTCGATATGTATGTGTGTTTACCTCACCCATTACTACGAATCTTAAATTTGAAAAAATCACGCTGTTTTACATGCTCTAATATATTCAGAATTAAAATTATTATTAACATTAACATTAAATAACAAAGCTAATACTGAGTTGGGCACATCCCGTGGGATGCCTATGGGCTTTTGACTGAACAGACCCGCATGGATAATAAATTTTGAATAAATTAATTTATGTTAAGTGGCTTATGTCTCTTTTGTGCGAAATGATGCGACCCGCTTCGCTTACGATAACATTTATCAATATCTGCTTGTGTTTATTTAAATAGCATTGTAAAAAGGCAAATAGTGTCGTCGATATTATAATGAAGCCCTCTTTTTACACGCTTTATATTAGCTTCACTTGTATGTATTTTTGTATGTTTGTAACTGACTCCTTTAGACGCGATTTTGACCCACTTTAAACGGCCAGATTTCATTCAAACTTTGTAGATTTGTCGAGGATCGAGGACAATACACTAATTTGATAAGATTATTCCATTATTCAATTTGCAAAATAAGATTTTTGCCAATTTATATAATTTTTATCTATAATCGATAAGGCAGGAATTGATGTTAAAGTACTTAACATGTAGTTTTAAAAATACGCTTTTATAGAAAATTTAACTAAAAAATGAAAAATAAATAATAGTTTAAAAAAACTAAAAAACACGCTTTATATAATTTTTAAACTAAAAAATAGAAATTAAATTTTAATAAATTTACATTGAAAATAGTGTAAAAAAATAAATATTTTATTTTAAAAAAGCGTGGGGTGCTTTATAATATATTATTGAATTATTAAAGCGTGTTTTTTAGTTTTTTTTAAATATTATTTATTTGTGTCTAACGTGTTTTATGTAGAATCACATCATCTCTACTATGGTTGTAGAGATCACCGTAAGTTTTTTTTTTATGTTTTTAACTGTACTCAACAAGAATCAGTGATCGAGTCTTTTTTTTTATTGCCCTTGTAGGCAGACGAGCATACGGCCCACCTGACGGTGAGTGGTTACCGTTGCCCATGGACTTCAGCAATGCCAGGGGCAGAGCCAAGCCGCCGCCTACCGCTTAATACTCTCCACAAGCCTCGTTTGAAGAAGGACATGTCATAGCGCTCGGGAAACACCGTGGAGGGGAGCTCATTCCATAGCCGGATGGTACGTGGCAAAAAAGATCTCTGGAAACGCACTGTGAATGACCGCAGTGGCTCCAGGTAGTACGGATGAACTCTACTCCGGTGGCGGGCGGTGCGATGGTAAAAACGAGATGCCGGTATCGTCTCGAACAATTCCTCAGAGCACTCCCCGTGGAACATACGCTACAAAATACAGAGGGAACCGAAGTCCCTCCGCAGACCCAGAGGTCTAAATGTAATTTCGCAGAAAGATAGTTTATAACCTGCGTTCAATACACAAAATGGAAAATAACATTACCGGGTCAGTGCTGGATATATCTGCTATAATAAATACTAGTGTATTTGCTGTTGATTAATTTTACATTCCAACGGATCTACAAATCAAACTACCACTCTTAATGGACCAGAGGGTGACACAAGCCACTTTTTATCGAAAAAACGCAATGATCATTAGATCATATTAACATATTAAATGCGAAACATATCTAGTATGTTACTAAAGAAGAAATTATATTTTGTTTGTCTAGTTATTAGGTACTCTTTAATTATTATTTATTTATACCGCGAATATCTCGAGTTTCGTCACGAAGCTATTACCGATTCAGTCGAAGTCCCGACTTAAGTACCTCACAGAAAGTCTTCGCCACTTGATCCCGAGTTAAAGTTTCATTTGGTCTATGACTTTGAGCTTTACGTGACTCAAACGAAACGTGTATCGATAGTATTTTTGTAAGCTAACGAAGTAATGACAGTAAATGGGGTTCGTGGTCAAAGCTATATCGTGTGTGAAACTTATTTAGAAGGCAGCAAGTTCGAAGCTGAGTGCGCACTGACATGTCTTCAGATATTTAAAACAATTTTTTTTATTGCTTAGATGGGTGGACGAGCTCACAGCCCACCCGGTGTTAAATGGTTACTGGAGCCCATAGGCATCTACAATGTAAATGCGCCACCCACCTCGAGATATAAGGTCTTAAGTCTCAAGTATAGTTACAACGGCTGCCCTACCCTTCAAACCGAAACGCATTACTGCTTCACGGCAGAAATAAGCAGAGTGGTTGTACCTACCCGCACGGACTCACAAGAGGTCCCACCACCAGTAATTACGCAAAGTATAAAGCTAACTAAAAAGAAACTACTTACTTAATATTAAATCCCAATTCCTTTTACATATTTGTATCGACCTGCGATCTCTTTTAATAATAATGTCATTATTCTACTCGTAATTGTATTTACACTGCTTGCCATTGCGGTCATACCAAATATATGTTTTCAGAGATCAGTTGTACCAGATCCTGTCAAGTTTTGATATGAAATTAGAAATTCGTCAAGTATATTTTCGATTCAAAAATTCGCTGCTGTCAATGAGAAGATAACTGTATCTTCATATATGTATGTATATATGCAGCATAATTCGTATCGTTCAATGTACAGTGCAGTGGGGTCTATTTCGAAAATACTATTTAATATTCTGTTTTTTATATCTAGAATATAGAGGAAGAGGTAGACCTAAGAAGAAATGGATGAATTGCGTGAAAGACGATATGGGTAGGAGGGGAGTGAGCGAAGAAATGGTATATGATAGAAGAGTATGGAAGGAGAAAAGATGTTGCGCCGACCCCAGGTGACTGGGAGAAGGGCAGGATAATGATGAATGATTATTATCTAGAATCTTGTATGTCTATTTATTACCGAAAATGTTTACTTGCAAATTATGTAGACTACAGCCGTAGCGTTTAAAAAAAACCAAAATTCTATGAACTTATTTATTAAAGAATTATAATTATAACAATTAATTAAACTAAGATGCTATTGAGTGGACTTGGACGATGTCAGTACCGAAGTGGCGCCAGCGGGCCCCGGCCCGGGCGGCATAGCGACGCTGCAGTGTCAGCACTTGACGCCAGTCGCGTATTTTTCCATGAACATGGAATGAGGTTGCTGCGTCGACGATTTGTAGTCACGTACGCCACTGGTTGCTAATTGCGAAATCGCGAATTAGCAAAATGCACGTAACTAGGGTACGTAACACCTCCCCCCTTAGCTCGGCAACTATTTGATAATCTTGAGGGCAAATGTTGCCGGAATTCGGTCCTTCTTCTGGGGTTCTTCTGGACTCTCGTACGGGTGAAATTTTGAGGTTTCTTCGCGTGGCTTCTTTTCCAGGTTTATGTTGCAAGACTTGTGCCGATGAACAGCGATTACAACAGCTAGGATAATCGCGCCGCAGAGTGCTCCGTAAAAAGGTATTGTCGTATGAAAGAGTGCTTGGTTCGTGACGTCACTTTGTTCTAGGTCCACAGGATGTTGTTGGATTATATCATCTTGGATTTGGTGTATTTTCTCCAGGTTCAAGGAGGTGAGCTTGATATGAGGTCTAATAGGTCCTGTGATTTTTGCATCCTTCGGGATTTCAGTTATTTTCAGAGGCTGTCCGTTGATCTGATCATTATTGTTTGCTAGTGTCAGTCGTCCGGTTCGCAGCTTACAATTTTGCGGAATGGTAACGAGATAACTTCCTTGAAGCGTACTGTACTCCAGGCGTTGACAATGAAGTTCGATCTTCGTGGTCTCGGGGAAAATAAGGACGTAATGCTTATCGTCTAGTTGTTCCATGGCTTCTATTCCGGACGGCCACCGCTCAGGTTTCGGCCACCACGTGTGATTTTTAGACTTCTTACTCTCGTTGAAACGTGGTGGCTCGAGTATTGCCGCAGTGGCTGTCGCGGAACGGGTGCTGGGATTGGTTCGAGGAAAATAACGAAGGCTTCAAGTATGGCGTTCACACGGTCCTCGTGGCTTGACCGGCGCAGGGCGTAGGAGCGAGTCTTTTCTTTTTCGGTTGGCGCTCTCCTCTTCTTTCGGAGAGGTCTTGACTCGTCGGCTCGCTGTCTCGAACTGAATTTGCAGCGAGGTAGGCCCCTTATTTATGGTCGCCCACGCGCACTCGGCCAGCGCTATTATGAGTCCGAGCACGGTGGGCGTCTATTGTTCTCTCGGCCGCCTCGCTCGCCTATTGTTTGCCTAGTCGCTCTATTAGTCGCCCGTATAGTGACTCGCTCCTGCGTTCCCACGCCAAATTAAAGACCACGAGGACCAATCTTTATTTACAAACAAATATTTACAAATTACTTATTTCTGTTCTCTATTTATGTTAACCTATTTTTAACATATTATCTATTTACGGACATTTATAACTATTTATTCTCTATTTTAACTATTTTCTAACACAACTATTTATTACGGACATTTTCTATAACTATTTTTAACACTATCTATGTCCGTCGCGAACAATATCTATTCTAATCTTATATTTATTCATGTCCGTCGCGAACATCCTCCCGCCGTGCAGCGTCGTTCACGTCGCTGCATCCTCCCTGGTGAGCGGCGGTCATCGTGGGCAACACGATAATCTTCTTTGCCGGGCGTCGCAGGATACCGCCGGCGGTGCGCACGTCGACCACTCGAGTGATGCCGTCGGCCCCCGGGTAAACCTCCTGGATGATCCCTCGTGGCCAGGTGTTCCGTGGGAGCGTTCCGTCTGCTATTATCACGACGTCGCCTATCTTCAGGGCGGGCCCGCGGCTGTGGGGCTCCCGCCGGTTCTGCAGGTCGGGCAGGTACTCCCGGAGCCAGCGACTCCAGAACACATCTGCCAGACGTTGAGCTGCGCGCCAGTGTGCGCGCCCTATGAGGTCGGCGTCGTCAAATTTGCCCGGCACGGGGACTCGCGCCGGGCCTCCCAGCAGGAAGTGGTTCGGTGTTAGAGGGTCGGGATCGTCGGCGCTCACCGATACATGGGTGAGAGGTCGGCTGTTCACTGTGAACTCTGCCTCCGCTAGCAGAGTGTGAAATATTTCGGGCGTCGGGTGCCTCGGCTGCTCCGTGGCCGAGAGCGCGGTCTTTACTGCCCGTACCATTCTTTCCCAGGCGCCGCCCATGAAAGGCGCGCCCGGTGGGATGAAGCGCCACTGGATAAGTCTTAAGCTCGCTTCGTGCTCGGTCGCCTTGTCCAAAGCTTGGCGCAGCTCCTTGTCGGCACCCCGTAAATTGGTGCCGTTGTCGCTCCATATCTCCGTCGGGGCTCCCCGGCGCGCGATCATGCGCCGGAGGGCCATCACCGCTGAGTCCGTGCTGAGGCTCGCTGCCGGTTCTAAATGCACCGCACGCGTAGTGAGACATGTGAAGATGGCCACGTAGTGCTTCTGGGTGCTTCTGCCGGTGGTAACTTGATAGGGCCCGAAGTAATCGAGGCCCACGTATGTGAATGGTCGCCGATGGTGTGCCAGTCTGCTCGGTGGGTGATCGCCCGTGGCTGGACGCGGTGGTGTGTCCTTGCGGATACGACACGGAAGACAGTTGTGGATCACGCTCCGTGTCACTGGGCGTAGGCGTAAGACCCAGTACGACTGTCGGCACTCGGCGATCGTAGCTTCGGTTCCGGCGTGGTGCATCTTTCTATGGATGAAGTCTATCATCAGTCTCGTTTCGCGTCGGGATCCGTCTAGCACGAGAGGCGAGGTGATGACGTCAGCTCCCTCAATGTTGCCGATGCGTCCGTTTATTTTCAGTATCCCGTCCGCGTAAGTTACGGACAAGTTTCGCAGTCGGCTCGCTGGGGATATTTGTTTCCCTCGCTGGAGCGTCAAAATTTCTTCCTCGAAGGCTGCCCGCTGGCTCTGTTGCCAAATGAGCGTCTCGGCGCGTCGAAGCGTGTCGGCGTCTAAAGTCTTCCATTGAATGACTGCTTGCTCTGGCGTCCGCGGTGTGTTCAGCGGGGTCTTCGAAGTCGTCTTCTTTCTATTCTTCTCCCACGTCGGGTCCGAACGCGGGTTCCGTCTGGTCCTCTTGTAATGAGTGCGCTCGCGACTTCTGCGGCATAGGTCGACGAATTGCAGTATTCGCCCCGTTGCACGCAGGTACTTCTCCCACTTGGAGAAGCGTCTTGGGTCCGGGATCGCTTCGCCGAGGCTCTCTCTGCTCACGGCGAGCGTTGCGCACTTCTCTTCACCCGTCTCTTCTGCCCTTCTTGCAGTCCGTTGTACGGGCCAATCATCCGGATGCCGTCTTAGGTATTCCGGGCCTATGAACCAGCGGTGGTTTCTTTCAAAGCCGACGGGTATCTCCCTTGTGGCGTCGTCGGCGACGTTTTCCTTTGTGGGGACCCAGCGCCATTCCTCCACAGTGCTGTTCTCCTCTATGGTGGCGCTGTCGGTCCAGAACACTCGTGTCTGGCTTTCTATTGTGTTCTTCCGTGACGGCCGCGGCCATGCGGCTGCTCATCACGGCGGCTTGTAGCTCGAGACGCAGTATCGATGTTAGCTTCACGGTTGCGACTCGGTCTTTGGCTAGGCAGGTCCTCATCTCCCCGTCGGGCGTCTCCACGCGCCAGTACAATGCGGCGTCGTGGGCGTACTTGTTGGTGTCCACTTACGTGTGGAGCTTGAGGTTGGCGGCGTCCGGGTACTGCAGTCCGTTCTTCACTTCGATGGTGGTTGCAGGTGCGCTTGTCGCGCCGAAGACGATGGACCTCATCCGGTATTCTATAGGTTCTCGTGAAGGGTCCTCCCTCCACAAGTACCGGAGCGCGTCGCGGTCCTCGCTTCGGGCGCCTATCTGTATAAACATCTCCGTGATGTCCGCGGAGACGGCGACGGCGTGCTGCCTGAAGCGCATCATCGCTCCGGGCAGCGACTGCAGCAGGTCCGGGTCGGTGAGCAGGATGTCGTTTGGGCTTCTTCCCTCTATTTTTCGCATCGGCGTCGTGCACGACGCGAATCTTCTCCTGCTTCTTGGGATGTGTTACGTCGAAGTGTGGCAAGTACCGGGTTCGATCCTTTGTACCCGTCGACGGAGTCACTTCGGCGTATCCTTTCGCTACCAGTGCGTCCATTTGTCGCTTGTAGCGCTCTTTCAAATTTGGATCCTTCTCCAGTTTATTTTCTACGGACGTCAGGCGATTCAGTGCGGCTTCAAAATTGTTGGGCATCTTCAGGCTCTCCTCACGCCACAGCAGTGCGGTCTCGTAGCGGCCGTCGGGTTGCTGTTGAGTGGTCTCTCGCAGGATCTTCAGCGCGTGCTCGTCTGGGTCGTTCTTCGGTGTCTTGGCGGCGACGGTGAGTCCCTCGATCGCGAAGTAGTGCCTGAGGGCTTCGTCCATGTTCGTGTCGACCGTCGTCGCGTGTCCCACGAAGTTGACGCGCTGTCTCTTGCCTTCCGGGCGTGCTCCGTGCACAACCCACCCGAGCGGAGTACGAGACGCCACTGGTTGATCGCGTCGTCCCGTCCGCATCTCCTCCGTCACCAGCAGGTGCCAGTTGTCTTGGCCGATCAGGATCTTCGGCGAGGCGTAGCTCGTTTTGAAGTGATGCCGGAGGTCGGTGAGGTGATGGCACGACGCGAGGACTTCGATGTTCAGTCGCTGTGGTGTTAATTTTAAGCCGTTGACTGTCCGTAGGTTCAGGTCTTGCGGTTCCCCCGTGCGTCCGCATAGCTTCAGCGGGACGCGTCGTGAGCGTGTTGCGTCTATCTTGTTGTCTCCGATGGCAGTGATGAAGAGGGGTTCGATCGGTCCTTTGGCGCCGACTCGTCTCGCGAAGTCTTCGTCAATCAGCGAGATCGTCGACCCGTCGTCCAGCAGGGCCCATGTATCTGCTTCTCCCGCCGGTCCGATAACAGTAATTGGCGCCATCTTTAGGTAGGCTGTCGCACTTCTTGCGGCCCACGTCGAGGTGACCGCCTCTTCTTTTTCTTTCGGCTTCTGCCATGCTAGCTTCTTATGCAACAGCTCGTGGTGCGTGCGTTCACAGCTGTCGACGCCGCACTTCTTCTTTTTGCATACGTGTCCCCGGGACCGGAACCGTAGGCACCGGAAACACAAATTCTCGCGCTTCGCCGTATCCCAGCGCTCGCTGACGGCTGCTCTCTTGAATTCGGGACAATCTTGTGGGATGTGCCCCGGTTTCTGACATGCTGCGCATTTCCTCTCTTCCTTCGCTTGCGTGGTGTGCGTCCTCTGAGGCGTGTTCACCATCTTCCGCCAACCGCTGGTGTTCTCCACTCTCGTCTCTGGCTCCGGCTGTGCGTATGGGCTGCACAGGTCCGCCTCGCGCTGTAAGAAGCGCGACAGCTTGACGAGGTCCGGTTCTCCCGCCGGTTGAGTCGCTGAGAATTCGAACCAGCGGTGGCGTAGAGTGGACGGCAGCTTCTCCGATGTGATGTTGGTGAGCTCCGGGTTGTACATATAATGTACGCGGTCGAGGGCCCTCAGAGCGGCGACGACGTTGTTCACCTTGTTCGCGAATACGCAGATGTCCCTCGGTGTGTCCGTGCAGCGTGGCAGCGCGCGCAGTCGTTCCAGCTCCGTTGCGGCGATTGCTTCTGGACGTCCGAAGCGCGATTCTAGAGTCCGCATGATCTCGGCGGGCTCGGTGTAATGCAGCAACAAGTTTTCGACCGCTTCTCTTGCTCTTCCTCTCAACGTACGCCGAAGTCTCGCAGTATTCTCTGCGGCGCTGAAGCTGTCCGCTGATTCGGCGTAGGCGACCTTGAAGGAGAGCCATTCTTGGTGCGATCCACTGTACACTGGAAGCTCCCCGTAGTACCGATGCGATGGTCCGGGCCTGGCTTGGCGGGCGGCCGTCGCGATGGCAGCTGCTAGTTCGGCGATGTCGCTCTTCGGTGCGACAGGTACGGCAATCGGTGCCGCGGCAGGGGCCGGTAGCTTCAGCTGTTCTATTGGTGCGGGAAGTTCCAGTTGCTTTTGCTCGATGGTGGCTGGTGATCCGTGTGTTGGCTGCATTACTCTTTCTTCGACTCCCTGTAGCGCGATCGATCGTTGCTGACTGAGCCATGTATCGATGCGCTGCGATTGCTCGTTCTCGTCCTCCGTGAGTGTTGTGCGCGCATCTTCCTCCTCTTCAACGAGCGCTTCGGCTTCTAATGTTGAGATGCGGGCGGCGGCGAGCTCTGCTTGGAGTCGGGCTTGTTCTTCCTTGGCGCGAAGATGCTCTTCCTTGAGGCGCGCCATAAGCAACAGCCGTTGTGACTGTTGACTCGACTTTCTTGAAGATCCTCGTACTGGTGGCGCCATCCCGTCGCGGAGTGTGGAGCCTTCTTCTGTCGTCGAGATTTTGGCAGCGGCGTCCGTGATGTGGGACCCGTGTACTATTTGATTGGCCGCGAGCGCTGACTCCTTCTTGTTCTGGCTCGCGGATACGACGCTCTCCGTTGCTGCGTCGCCTGAAGTTGTTGCCGGTGTCGCGGTGCTGGGAGGTCTGACCACTCGACGACAGACCCCGCTGTTCGGTCCCGTTGGCGACGCCGGCGAGTATTGCGTAGGCAATATTTGGCGGGAGGGGGGCATCGCTTGTGAGCCCCACGGCACTCCCGGACACTTTTCCACTTGGGAGGAGGGTGCCGCCATCGGTGGCGGTCCCTGCGTCACTCCCGAACGCGGCGCGGTTGACTGGGAGGAGGTTGCCGCCATCGGTGGCGGTCCCTGCGTCACTCCCGAACGCGGCGCGGCCGACACAGCTCGTTGCTGTGCGTCTTGCGATGTTGAGCCCGAGACAGCTTCGTCGCCGGGCCGGTCAAGGCGTGACGACCTCATCTTCTCGGACCGTGTGAGCACCATTTCTTCAATCTTCAATCTTCAATTTTCTTCGATCTTCCTCAAATGAATCCGGCTCTCGAAGGACCAATATTCCGGACGGCCACCGCTCAGGTTTCGGCCACCACGTGTGATTTTTAGACTTCTTACTCTCGTTGAAACGTGGTGGCTCGAGTATTGCCGCAGTGGCTGTCGCGGAACGGGTGCTGGGATTGGTTCGAGGAAAATAACGAAGGCTTCAAGTATGGCGTTCACACGGTCCTCGTGGCTTGACCGGCGCAGGGCGTAGGAGCGAGTCTTTTCTTTTTCGGTTGGCGCTCTCCTCTTCTTTCGGAGAGGTCTTGACTCGTCGGCTCGCTGTCTCGAACTGAATTTGCAGTTTTTTTTTTTTTTTTTTTTTTTTTTCCCTACCTATGCTGATAGCCTTGAGAGGCTATTTCAGCTTCATCCTAACGTTAGTAGGTGAGCTCGCGGGGCTCAACCGGAGAGTTGCTAACACTGACCCTAGCAAGAGCAGTGCTTCGCTGAATCTACCACCGGATCGGAAACGCGACCCACTGAGAAGATCCGGCGAGAAACTCAGTGGGCTGTGTCTATGGGTTAGTTCGCTCGTCGAGCCCTTCGTCGCAAGCGACGGGTTCGACGAGGACGGTGACCGGTGCTTGTGGTGCCTAAAAGCACCGTTAATGGATCAGGAGGATCCGTAATGACGTGCTTTGGGCGACGTCGACGGTTTACCATTCGGTCTACTGGGTCGGGTATGTAATTTCCAGCGGCTACGATGAGAGGGTTCTCATGTCGTGCCGCCTTCTCAAAATGGCGCAGCGATGCCGACTGTAGATACTTACTAAGAGAGTCGAGCTCCAGGTCGTCGTGGAGATCCACATTCCTAAGGAACCAAGGCGCTCCGACGGCTATCCTGCAGAATCGTGATTGAATAACCTGAAGGGATTTCAAGTGGGTGCGGGCTGCGTGAGCGAACACTACGCTTGCATACGTCATGACGGGGCGTATACAAGTTTTGTAGAGAGTTACCTTATTACGGAGGGACAGTTTGCTTCGACTACAAAGCATTGGATAGAGTCGTCCTAGAATAAACGCGGCGCGGTCGCGTACCGTTTTTATATGGGGACGGAATGTCATCCCTCTGTCGAGGGTGACGCCTAGATATTTGACCTTCGAGACCCACGGAATGGGCTGGCCAAAGAGAGTGATGGGACTAACGGCGGAGGTGTTTGCGCGCCTACTACGGAGTGGGATGCTCGAAGTGATGTTCGGAGGGCGACCCCTTTTGAAGAGCACCGCTGCGCTTTTCGTGGGGTTGATGTCTATTCGCCACTTCCGGAACCACTGTCCCAGGGTGGCTACTGCGATCTGGAGTCGCCGATGAAGCAGCGACATCTTCCTACACGAGTAGTAGATAGCCGTGTCATCGGCGAAGAGCGCTAGATGGGTCTCCGGAGACCGGGGTATATCATTGATATACAAACTAAATAATAACGGGGAGAGCGCGGAGCCTTGCGGGACTCCGGCGGTCAGTTGACGGGGACGAGAACGAGTTCCCTCTACTCGATATCGAAACGAACGGTTCGACAAGAAGTCTCGTATGATGAGCACGAGTCTGTCTGGCACTCCCATGTTGTATAGTTTATAAATTAAACCGTTGTGCCAGACTTTGTCGAACGCCTTCGCGATGTCGAAGAAGAGGGCGCCGGTCGGGATTTGTTTACGCCTATTTAGTCCTATCAGAATGTGCTCCGTGAGGCGGTGCACTTGTTGTACGCACGAGTGTTTTGAGCGGAATCCGAACTGTTCGTCTATGAGAATTTTGTTCGCGGTAACAAAATTCCAGAGGCGTTTCCTAAGGAGCCGTTCGTAAATTTTTCCTATCGTCGAGAGGAGACTAATCGGACGGTAACTAGAAGTTTCGTTTGTCGGTTTGCCCGGCTTATGTATACCGATAACGTCCGCTTCTTTCCACACCGCGGGAAAGATGCAGTGCGTCATAGCGGCATTTAAAATTGTAGCCAACATTGCTATCAGTTGGACTGGCAAGAGTTTAAGCGCGCGGTTGTGGATGCCGTCGGAGCCGGGTGCCTTCCTAGGTTGTAGGTTGTGGATCGCGTCTCTAACTTCGTCGGTGGTAATGGGGGGTAACGCGTCCGAGGGCGGCAGGGAAGCTCTGCGCTCGACCTCCCTGTCGACTAACTCGGTGTGTTCGGGGTCCGCGTGTTGAGTGCTGGTGGTGCACTGCTCTTGCAGTGCATCGGCCAGCAGCTCAGCCTTGTCATCGTCATCGAATGCCGGTGGTTGGCCTGAAGGGCGTACGAGGGGAGGCATAGTGGCTATAGTTTCGGATTTGAGAGTCCTAGCTAGTCGCCAGTATGCTTGGTGGGAGGGCGCGAGTTGTTCTAAATAACTATGCCAATTATCGTTACGCGCGTCGCTTAAGCGGGAGTGGACTTCGCGTTGTAGACGACGCATCCGAATCCGGTTTGAATGCGTGGGAAGACGATCGTAGGCCCGGATTGCCGCGTTCCTAACTCTTAAGAGATTCCTAAGATCGGGGGACAGTCTGATGCGGTGGAAGCTGTCCTCCACATCGACTTCTTTAGAAGATCTAATGATCGCGGAAGATATGTGATCGGTAATGATGTTTATGGATTCGACGGTGTCCTCGGGGGATAGATTCGAATCCGGGCCGTAAGGGAGGATTGGCGGAGCGGTGTCGGCTAGGCACGTGCCCAGCTTATTCCAATCCACCATGGTCCTCGTAACAGTGACTGGGTTGTGGGGGCGACCGAGCTGCATAACGACAGGTCGGTGGTCCGAGTCGAGCTCTGACATTGCTTCGATGGAACGCAAGCGCAGAGTTACGTTCCTCAGCAGTGCCAGGTCTATAGTGCTCGGACGGAGCGCGATGTTATACGGATAACATGTTGGAGTTGGGGGACCGACTACTTCAAAGGTAAGGTCGTCTATAAACGCGTCGAGACGCCTACCATTTATGTTTGAACTGTGGCAGTTCCACCTAGTGTGGTGGCAATTTAAATCGCCTGCCAGGATGACGGAGTCTCCCATGCCGAACAGTGACTCGATGTCACTGCTCAGAAGGGGCTTGTCCGGGGGGAGATAAACGGATGCGATGACGATCGGCTGGTGTCCCGTCAGCGAGATACGGCACACTGACGCCTCGATATGTGAGAGCGAGGGAGTATCGAGAGGGACAACGTGCAGGGCCCGCCTATAGTAAATGGCAGTCCCGCCTTTGGAGGCGGTGAGTCTGTCATTCCTAACCATGACGTAATTCGCGACTTTCGGGTCGCGACGCGAGGGCTTCAGACAGGTTTCCTGCACTAATAGAATATCTACAAGATTATCGCGGAGGAATTCGAAAATTTGATCGCGTTGCCGCGCGAGTCCGTTAGCATTGTAGAATGCTAACGTAAGGGAATACGGTTTTTCTCTACCTTTTTGCGCCATTGATTACCGGTAAAGATTTTATAACGTACGCGACACGGACTCATAAACGTCCATGTGATCGAACGCGGCCGCGAGCCGCTGTTCGGGGGTTGTCGACCTACGGATAGCGTCAGCGAACGATCGCAGACGGTCGAAGTTCACCGCGGTGACGAAGTCGCGCACGAGCGCGAAGTCGTTGGCGGCAGAGGGTTGCGGGGGACGGAACGCGGGCGCGGGGCGAGGTGCGAGCAGGGGCTGAGGCGCGGGGCGTGTCGCGAGCGGGGGCGGGGGTGCGGTTTGTGTTCCCGCCTTCGTATACGGCAGCGGCTTTTTCCACGCTGAAACCGTGGGAACTGCAGCCGGCACGAAGGCAGGTTTCGGCACTGAGGGTGCCGAAGTCTTTGGGCCGACGGTTCGCGGAGCTGGGAGGGTTGAACGCTTGCGCGGAGCCCTAGGACATCCACGGTAGTTCGCGGGGTGCCCTTGCTTAAGGCATAGGACACAGCTTGGGGGTTCGGTCGCGGTTTCCCTAACACGCGAGCAATCTAGTGTGGCGTGGTCGCCGAGGCACTTTACGCAGCGGGGGCGCGCGTGGCAATTACGAGCCGAGTGGCCGTAAAGCTGACATCTGTAGCACTGCCCGGGAGTGCCACGCTTGTGGGGGGCTTCGATTGAGATCCCGGATAGGCCGCAAATTGTCGTGAGACATGCGATCTTCTTTTTGGCCTCCGGGGTGGGTTCTAACGCCACGAGTATCATATTATAGGGCTGTTTGCCCCGCCCGCTGTGCATCCGGTGCACACTAACTATCGGGAGGGCCTGAGCGGTCAGATCCTCCTTTATGTAGTCGATGTCGAGTTCTTTAGGGACTCCGCGTATCACTACGCGGAGCTCGCGGTCCTCCTGAAGAGCATAGGTGTGGAAACCTATGTTCTCCTTTCGGAGGTATGCTGAGAGGGCCCTATGGTCGCCCGGCGTTGCGACCTTTATCTGAATCCCATGCGCGACGTTACGCGCATGGGTATAATTAATTTTATTTGCCTGAAGGGCCTGGGAAACGCGGTTCCACGCAGTTTTTTCCTGGAGAATCAGCGGGGGCGGGGCAGCTGCTTTAGGAGCGGGCGCGGGCTTGGGACGCGGCGGCGGGGTTACGCGGCGAGCGGAGTCCGACTCCGGTGTCACGACTACCTGCGGGCGGGAGGCGGTCGCGGATTTTGTCTGCTTCGTCGTGGAGCTCCGGGACTCCACGGCGCGAGTACGCTTTTTACCGCGCGTTACGGTTTGGAACCCATCCGAAGTTCCAGGCTGAGGGCTTGACGCGGATTCGAAATCCATCTCCGATTCGGTATCGGAGCCTGAACTTGAAACGATCGAGGTCGCGGCGGACGTAGCGCGTGATGACGTAACCGACGCGGGCGCGGGGGTGGGGGTAGCGCTAGGCGCTTCGTGAGTCGCATCGTGGGAACGTGCGCTCGAACTTGACGCGGCGGCGGGGGGTGCGCGGCGTGCCTCCGAGGCACGTTTGAAATACGCGGCGACGGACTCGGGGGGGGAGGGATTGCCACGAGAGGCCCTATATGCCAGATATTCGGCCCTAATTGTCGGGTACCTTTCCCGGAGGAACCCGACAAAATCACTATCACTGACACTGTCACGATCTTCAATCATCTTGCTGTCTTCTTGCCCGGGGGGGGCGGCCCCGGGACTTTTGTTGAACTCGCCGAAAGGCGAGGCCCCGGATAGGATAGGATTTGTAACCCCCCTGTGCTGCAGGACAGCAAGGAGCAGGGGGGGGGAATGCCTATGCCGTGAAAACGGCAATCGGCGGGGAAAAGGAAAGGAACCCGCTCGGGCTGTATAGTGCTACAGCAGGCAGAATCGCGAGCGGGGGTCTAGTCTTGAAAAAGACTGTTGTTTTTGGGAAGGGTTAGGAAATCGCTAGCCTGTGAGTGCCACAGGAAGCTGAACGTAGCGATTGGTTTTGCCTTGAAAAAGGCAGTTGGTAAAGGGTGGGTTCGCGGTTACAACACTTTAGCGCACAAAAATGGACTCCGAGACGCAAATCGCAAGCGACCAACGGATCGGCACGTCCGCACTACTGAATTGTAAGCACGATGTATTCACGGTCACTACACTGTCGAGCACAACTGTGAGTTCAGAGACGCGGCTCGCAAGCGGGCCACGGATCGGAAAGCACGTCCGCGCACGACCGAGTCGTGAGCGAGAATGAATTTGCAGCGAGGTAGGCCCCTTATTTATGGTCGCCCACGCGCACTCGGCCAGCGCTATTATGAGTCCGAGCACGGTGGGCGTCTATTGTTCTCTCGGCCGCCTCGCTCGCCTATTGTTTGCCTAGTCGCTCTATTAGTCGCCCGTATAGTGACTCGCTCCTGCGTTCCCACGCCAAATTAAAGACCACGAGGACCAATCTTTATTTACAAACAAATATTTACAAATTACTTATTTCTGTTCTCTATTTATGTTAACCTATTTTTAACATATTATCTATTTACGGACATTTATAACTATTTATTCTCTATTTTAACTATTTTCTAACACAACTATTTATTACGGACATTTTCTATAACTATTTTTAACACTATCTATGTCCGTCGCGAACAATATCTATTCTAATCTTATATTTATTCATGTCCGTCGCGAACAGCTTCTTTAGTGAAAGAAACAGAGGTTGGCTGGCATGAAGTGTTCATAGCTTGATTGTAGATAAGATCGTGGATGCAATCAGGGTCATCTCTTGGCTGGTGATTTATATTTTCCTCGCAGAGGTAGTACCTGTTGTACTTCGGGCATTCAGCCTCTATGTACATGAACGCTTTCTTATTTGTTGCGATGAAAGGATAAGGAGGGACGAAAGTTAATTGATGCTTATTAGGGGCAATGGTTAATTTATATAGTTCGAATTCATCCGGAGAAATTACAGGAAATTTAAAGACAATAACTATTTTCTTTCCTACATAATAATAGCCTGGTTTTATAATATTATAATATTCTCTTAAATCTACGTTTAAAATACGGTTTTCCGTATATAAATTTCTTAACCTATCTGTCATATTACTTAACGTATCTATGCTTATCATACTATGGTGTGTGCTTGATGCACGGATAAAACTTAAGATATTTTCAATCCTACATAATTCGTTATATAAATCCTCAATATTTTCACTAATGATAGCTAGTAACTGGGCGAATTTAGCATATTTAAGCAGATTACTATCGGCATATATTTTACTGTCTAATAACCAGCTTAAGGTGACATTAATTTTTTCCTGATTCTTTGCGATTTCGGAAAGTAGCTGTGTATGTTCGGTCATCCATGCTTTGTTCAGACTAATATATTGGTTAAGCTCGGATGATAGCTGATTATCATTATTTTGCAAAATTTTAATAGCTTTACTGTAAAGTTCGGCATCTGACTGGTCTAGGTTACCTGTAATGCTTTTAACAATTGAACCTAAGCCATCAATGAGACCTCTTTTTACACGATTGGGTTTGAGGCTATTAATTTTAGAATTGATTTTAGTGATTTTGCTAGTTAGGTAGTTTATTTGCAGTTCATAAAGGAGATAAGTGTGTTCGTCTAGTTGGTCTTTAAAATATTTTAGTTGAGTTTGTACTGAGTCGAGTCTGTTGTCTACATCAGCTAATTCTATATATTGTAAAAAGGAATGATAGTGGGATACGAGTCTAGTCTGTCCGAGTTTAAAAGGTAAAAGTCCAGGTCCGTTCTCGAGGGTCTCAAGTTTTATCTCGTGTGCGGTCGTCAGATGTCGGGTCAGGAGGTTCAGTAGAATCCTGTAACAATCGGAAGTCTTTATGTGCACGTTTAAGTCGGGATTTAGCAATAGGGCCTCGTTTTTTCGATGTGTAGATATGAATTGGTAAGTCTGCTAACACTCTATCTTGAGTGTACCTCGGGGCTGTTTTTTGTCGGGCTGCTATCGGATTTTTAATGAAAACTTGTTGGTTAGGCTGGTACGTCGCTTCTGGTTCGCGGTCCTTATTTCTATTTTCAATGAGAGATGTACGGTTAGCAAGTGAGGTTTCATTTATGAGTTCATAAACTGTAGTCATTTGAGCTTTATGTGATTCCATGTACTGCTGCAGTAAATGGGCTGTTATGTCGATGTCGAGAGGGTCTCTAGGGTCAAAGTGTCCCGTTATGATGTCAAAAGGGCGACATTTGGTGAAACTGTGAACTAAACTGTTGTAAGCTAATATTGCATAAGGCATTAAGTTTATTACAGGTTCATTTTTATGTTGTAAGCGAAGTATGCGAAGGTGTTCTAGCAAGGTTGAACGGAATCTCTCTACATTGCCATTGTCATTAGGTGTATGTGCTAGGGTTTTATGATGATTTATTTTGTGAAGTCGTATGAATTCGGAAAACAATTGGTTTGTGAATTCTGTACCATTATCAGTTACTATCGTTAAAGGTAGACCATGATGCGTGCAGAACTGCAATAGACCCTGTAATACGCTAATTGCTGTGCCGTCTCTCAACAGGTAAGCCTGTCCGTACTTAGAGAATACGTCAATAAATGTCAGGTATTTTTCGGATTGGGCGGTGAACAAGTCCATATGAACTATTTCGAAGGGTTTCTTCGGGGGTGGTACTATGCTAAACTGCTGTTTAATGGGTGCGCGATCGTATTTAGCTTGTCCGCATATAGTACATTCGTTTATGAATTTTGTAATTTGATCTTTCATTTTCGGCCAGTAATATTTTCGCGAAAGAGCTAAATAACACTCGTTTATTCCGCGGTGGTTAGTTTTTCCATCGTGATAGTGGCTTATTATTTCTTGTTGCCGAAGGTACTCTTTCACATTTTCTAATTCGACCTTTGTGAGTAGGAGGTTCATTGCCGAATTTCTGAACGTGTCTTGAATTATGGGTATAATGTCGTACATGCTTAATGTTGGATTAATAAGGAGGCCAGTTTTTACTTTAGGATTAACGAATTCTTTAATGGCGTTTATGACGTCTTCTCTTAAGTTTGATTGGGAAACTTGTATGGATATGCGAGTGTGCGTTTCAAATGGCTTACTGACAACGGGTCGTTTTTTGATGTCTCCGACCACTGTTATGCATATTTGCTTATAGAATTTATTCAGTGGTTCGTCGGTTATGGGGACCTCTAATATGGGGTTTTCATTACTGGTATGAGCAGTGGCGGTGGTTGAACCAGTGACTGAGGGTGGTTTTTCTGAAGGGTTCGCTATCATGGAACTTACATCTTCGTTATGTATCTCTACTCGCGAGAGGGCGTCAGCGTTTGTATTAATTTTGCCCTTTTTATAGACGATGGTGTAGTCATACTCGCTAAGTTTAAGTCGCCACCTGGTCAAACGTGAGTTAGGTTCTTTAAGGTTCATAATCCACTGTAGTGGTTTATGGTCCGTTATTATTTTAAATTTTCGGCCAAATAAATATGGTCTAAAGTATTTGGTGGCCCACACGATTGCTAGTAATTCTTTCTCGATTGTACTGTAATTCATCTCGCTTTCATTTAAGGTGCGTGAGACGTAACATACAGGTCTATCGGAGCCTATGGGGCCCTGTGACAATATAGCTCCTAAAGCCACATTTGATGCGTCAGTTGTTAAAATAAATTCCTTTGTAAAATCAGGGTACTGTAATATTGGGTCGTTAGTCAAAAGTTGCTTACACTTTTCGTAACAGTCTATGTAGTCTTTACTAAGGGTTATAGTCCGTCCTTTCTTTAAGCACTGTGTGAACGGTTTCGTTATTTTAGCAAAGTCGGGTATAAATTTTCGATAATATCCTATAAGTCCGAGGAATTGCTTAATTTGTTTTGTGGTTTTTGGTATCGGGTACTTTTGTATGGTGGCAATTTTGTCGGGATTAGGTTTAATTCCTTCGCTGCTAATTATATGACCTAAGTAGGCTGTTTCTAATTTTAAAAATTCTGATTTGTCCATCTGTATTTTGAAGTTGGACTCACGAAGTCTCTGAAACACTTTTTCGAGGTTAACAAGATGTTCTTGTAAAGATGTGCTAAAAACGATGATGTAATCAAGATATACTAGGCATATAACGTTTTGAAGACCTTTCAAGACGTTATCCATAACTTTTTGAAATGTAGCCGGAGAATTTTTTAATCCCATCGGCATTCTTAAAAATTCAAAATGTCCGTGCTCTACATTGAACGCTGTTTTTGGGATGTCTTCAGGGTTCGTCTCCACTTGGTAGAATCCGCTTGCCAGGTCCAGGGTTGTGAAATACTGGCACTTACCTAATTTATCTAGAACGTCGGATATGTTTGGTATCGGATATTTGTCGTCGATAGTTTTTTCATTTAGCTTACGGAAGTCTACTACTAATCTCCATTTTTGTTTTCCAGATGCATCTGCCTTTTTAGGCACGACCCAGATAGGCGAGCTCCATGCTGAGTCAGAGGGTCTTATTATATTTTGTTGCAGCATCTTAGAAATTTGATCTCTAACCTCCTCCCGGTGGACAAAAGGATAGCGATAGCTTTTTGTATAGATCGGAATTTCATCGGTCGTCCTAATGTGGTGTTTTATTTTATTAGTAAAGGTGAGCGGTTCACCCTCAAGATAGAATACGTCAGCGTACTGCGAGCAGAGGTTAATTAAATTCATTTTTTCCTCCTCATTCAGGTGATCGGTACGTAATCGCGATAAGACCTGATCAACGCGACTACGACTTTGTTCGGTACGGCTGCACTCGATATTAAACGTTAACGCTTCTATGGGGCGGTCCATTGAAAATATCATGTCGTTATTCGATGTGTTTTCGACTTCAATTATACCACGGTTTTAACGACTGTCGTGATGCATTCGTTCACCACACAGTTGTTCAGATATTGCTGCGGGATATAGACTTCGCCGTCAGATGAATTTATTGGAATTCTAACTAGTTTACTAGAGTTAGCCGGTACGATGTCTTCGTACAGGTTGACGTTGCGAGAATTGAACATTTCAATAGGGTTGGTAGAATTGTCTGTAATCAGTAGGTTGTCTTTAAGGTCCATTCTAGATTTCCATTTAGTCAGCAAGTCTAAACCAATAAGTCCGTCAAAAAATTTGTGGAAATCGTAGACAAACAGTTTAATAGGTCCCGCGTCGTTAAGTTCTGAAAAAGCTGGTATAGTGATAGAAAAGTCGTTTCTAGTTGTAGCGTGGACGTTCGTTACTTCGAAGGGGTCATATTTAAGAGGTATATTTGCATAGAATTTTTCTACCGCTTTCGGGCTTAAAAAAGATTGATTTGCGCCCGTGTCGATTAATATGTTTAGAGGTGGATTTTTAATTTTTAGGTACGGTAACTGGCGTTGAGTTTGTAAATTTAATTCTATTTTAACAGTTTTAATGGGGGGCTCACGGGAAAATCCTGATCCGAATGACTAGTAGAGGGTTGCGCTTCGGCTCCTATACTACTTATTTCGTTAATTTTATTTCCGTTTGGTGGGCAGTCATTTATTGTAGGGTCGTAATATTCGTATATTTCATAGTTATTATAGTCCGCGTCATAGTTAGTGTAATCTATGTAATAGTTAGGGTCATAGTCGTGGGTATAGTAGTCATTGTCGGGATAGTAATAACCGTTATTATCGTAGCATTCGTTAATGTTCATCTCTCTTGTTTTAAAATAATTTGTTGGAGGTGGGTTACCTGACTTACTCCAATCATGACCTGTGAGTGGAAGTTGTTTTGCCACGTAGTGACTAATACCACTCATAGGTTTCGGTCCCTGGTTCCGCTGAGGTAGCCTAAATACGTTGCTACGGGGGTTGTAGTTTGGTGGGTGCGATGCGAACATTTGCTGCGTGCGTGATGGCATGTTAGGCATGCGCTGAGGGACGTTAAATTTGAAAGCAGGTTTCCAGTGGTTATTAAGTCCTGGTGGTGGCTGTCGCTCCCAGCTCGGTCCTGGGTTCGGTCCGAATGAAAGCGGTTTCGGCATTGCTACCGGAAACATAGGTGGTATCTTTACAGGTGGTGTCGGTGTAGGCTGAATAAGGTTGCGCCGTTCAGAGGTGAACCCGTTTCGCTGTTGTAGATACATTATGTTAAGTTCTTCCTGTACAAATTCCAGAGCCTTTTCAATGGAGGTCGGTCTCATGCAGCGTATGCGAGATCCCAAGGGTTCCTTGAGGCCTCGAACAAATGCTTGCATTGTTAGCTTTTTATACAAGTCGCGTTTTGCCTCGATGGTTGTGGCAATACTTTCGTGTAAAGTTACGTATGTCATGAGAGTGCTGAATAGGGTCTGGCATTTGTCGTAAAACTCCTGGGGGCTACTATTTCCCTGTGTTAGTAAGGAGAGGTCATTGTATAAAGCGGTCTCATCTCTTTGGTCTGAAAAATTATTAATGAGGGCAGTACGGATACCTAACCAGTTCTCTGGTATGCCATTTGAATTTATGGTCCTGGCGGCAGGACCAGTTATTTAATTTAATATACCGTTTATTAGGCTGAGGTTATTTAATTCGTTGCCAGGATCTGTTCTTATATACTGTGTGACGATTTGGTCACAAATTCTGATAAACCTAGTCAGTATGTTCGGATTGCCGTCGAACTCTGGCACTGGCCGAAGGGCCTTGTAGATTTGGTCCGGGTCTACGGCCATTTCTAATTTATAACTTACGTTAATATCTAAATTTCTATTTAAATCGACGTCTCTCTGTCTACTACTAATCTGCCTTGAGGAGACAGATTTTTCACCGTAATTCTTCGGATGAAAAATTTTGGATTTGGATTGACAAGGAGGCAACACAAAAAGAAGGTTCAAGTACTTACATACGATATATCATTTTGGTCTTCTCGCGTATCGATTTCCAGATACTACGCCGGCCGTGTCTTCACGATTCAGGTATTCGATAAGGGCTTGATAGCACGAGCAGCGACTATACGGAGTCGGCAGAATCAACGATTTCTGGAGTTCTTTACCGCGCCGCGCACTGCTTCGAATATCCTACCGACTGCGCCAATTATGTAGACTACAGCCGTAGCGTTTAAAAAAAACCAAAATTCTATGAACTTATTTATTAAAGAATTATAATTATAACAATTAATTAAACTAAGATGCTATTGAGTGGACTTGGACGATGTCAGTACCGAAGTGGCGCCAGCGGGCCCCGGCCCGGGCGGCATAGCGACGCTGCAGTGTCAGCACTTGACGCCAGTCGCGTATTTTTCCATGAACATGGAATGAGGTTGCTGCGTCGACGATTTGTAGTCACGTACGCCACTGGTTGCTAATTGCGAAATCGCGAATTAGCAAAATGCACGTAACTAGGGTACGTAACATGCATTTCTAATTTCGGCCGGTAAATATCGGGTATCGTCATTTGTTTTCGATTGATTCCAGCACAGTATTAATGGCGTTTGAAGTGGATTGTTTGCTTCGGGATAACGCTTTGTTGTTAGAATCCGATATGTAAACATAATTAAATTTGATTAAAATAATTGTTCTATTTCGAATGTTTATCGGATAATGTTAAACGGTGGACCTTAGAAAATGATTGTTATAATGTAGATGGGCCGAAGTGTATGCCACATATCTTTAGACATGAGGTCAAATACTCAGCTGTACTGTTTAATACTATGTACAAACGCCGGGCTGCTTTGCGAGAGGAAAAGGTTGCTTTATAATTCGAAATAACGTTTCAAAGGTAAGCTTTGATCCAAACCATATGTGTTTGACATCTAAAACGTCAGAGATTTCGTAACGCTAAAAACCTATGCTAAAAACGTAATGTACTTCAAATAATTGTAAATAAACATGCTTTAACAATAACCGACTTCAAATTGAAAAAAAAAAAAGATATTCCAAAACAAATTAATATAAAATAAAAACAATAATCATCGAAATCGGTTAACGTGATATTGAGTTATCGAGTTATTCATCTATTTGTCGCGCACGTACTTAATGCAAATATAAGACTTACATGGTTTTCTTATGGATACCATTATAAGAACTGAACTAAATTGAAATTGACCCACACGGGAAGTGTCAGCTTTCTAATAAAAAAAGAATCATCAAAATCGATTCACCCAGTCAAAAGTTATGAGGTAACAATTATTAAAAAAAACATACAGTCGAATTGATAACCTCCTCCTTTTTTGAAGTCGGTTAACAAGCTCTAAAAAGTGTCCTAAGCGGAGGCAGCAGTTTGACTCTGACATTGACCATGTCCATGTGCGAAAGTAAATACCTATTCCGAATCTTTTAGCTCACAATTAACAGAGTATAAAACAAAAAATGCTTTGAAGTTAGAACTCGGAATTCGATACCCTGAGAAACCAGTTAGCATTGACGGACCGTACGATGATGGATAGCAATCCGATATGGCATACTTTCTCTAAATTGAAACTGTTCGATCGCGTTTCATCAAACACATATCGTAAAGTATATTTAATCAATTCGATAAATTTTTTTGAAGTGATGCTCAAAATTATCGATATTGTGAATTCGTTTAGTAGTTTGCGCTATGTGCTAAAATAGTCACAAAGGGTCACGGGACTCAGTGCCGTTTAAAATACTGGTGGGTAAAATTTACTGGTGGTAGGACCTCTTGTGAGTCCGCACGGGTAGTTACCATCTCCCTGCCTATTACAGCCGTAAAGCAGTAATGCGTTTCGGTTTGAAGGGTAGGGCAGCCGTTGTAACTGTAGTGAGACCTTAGAACTTATATCTCAAGATGCGTGGCGCATTTACGTGGTAGATGTCTATGGGCTCCAGTAACCACTTAACACCAGGTGGGCTGTGAGCTCGTCCACTAATCTGAGCAATAAAAAAAAAACATACCATACATATATCAATTTCCTCATCAGTCTGTCCGTAATCTATTTATTTTTTGGCCTTCAGATATACACTGCTGGACATAGGCCTCACCCAAGCCTCGCCAGAAGGAGCTGTCGTGGGTTTACTGAAGCAGCGGATCCCCGTGAACCTTACTAGGTTGTCGGTCTACCTCGGTCGGTCGTCGGATGGCCTACGTCTTCCTACGTCTACAGTCTATGTCTACGACTACAGTCTGCCCGTAAGCGCATAAGAAGTCGTCGCAGCCTAAAGAATAAGACGTCCGGTGCATTCGTGTTAAACGATCCACTGATGTTTTGAATACCAATTTTTCTAATGAAATACGTACTCAAGAAATGTTCACGATTGACTTCCACGGTGAAGGAATAACATCGTGTAGTATAAATCAAACCCGCAAAATTATAATTTGCGTAATTACTGATGGTAGTACGTAGAACCTCTTGTGAGTCCGCACGGGTAGGTACCACCGTTGTAACTATACTTGAGACCTTAGAACTTATATCTCAAGGTGGGTGGCGCATTTTCGTTGTAAATGTCTATGGGCTCCAGTAACCAATTAACACCAGGTGGGCTGTGAGCTCATCCGCCCATCTAAGCAATAAAAAAAACCTTTTTTTTAGTACTAATAATGTTTTAAAACTAGCATTATTCATACACAATTCAACATCAGTAACCTTGTCCTAGAAAATGACAATAGCGAACCAGCAAAAAGATAAACAATCTCTGTATAAACAGAACGACGCCATTAAAATATCGCGCAAATGACTCATCGTCAGGAATAAAAAAAGCCTTCAAATAAAATCCATTGAACATTCAGATTAAAAATATGCAATAAATAATACACAAGCGAAATGTTTTCTTAATTACCGAGTCTGGCAGAGACAGGCGTGGCGATTAGACTCTCGGAGGAAAATTAGTTTAGATAAAGAAATTGAATGAATTTCATGACATTAAAATTCGTTTAATTTCGGTTCTATTATTAGATCGAAGGCTCTGAGATTAGCGAATTTAAATAAACTAGAGGTCCCGCAGTAGTCGAAATTCGA
Organism: Bombyx mori; assembly: GCF_030269925.1. Lineage (NCBI taxonomy): Eukaryota > Metazoa > Arthropoda > Insecta > Lepidoptera > Bombycidae > Bombyx > Bombyx mori. Next base: position 14,433,210 of record NC_085119.1, on the reverse strand, counting down.
CTATAATTAATTGGAATTGTAAGTTTGCACATTATTATGATTGTATTTATACTTCTATAATCACAAATTTCGCCAAGACTACACTATAAAAAATATTAACAAAGACAAACAATATTTAATCTATTCTCAATTTGACAACAGACGTCAAGAACAAAAGTTTGACAATAAATAGTATGCATGCGTGTGTGCGTCAAATACATGGTATGTAGTGTGTGTAATGTTTTCTTTATTGATTTAATGTATCTTATATGCATTATTAAAAAAAATATTTAGCATTGTGCACTTCTTCTCTATATTCTCTATAAGTGTGGAAAATTTCATATTCCTCCGTCCGCGCAATTTTCGTAAAAAGGGATACAAAGTTTTTCCTTCACGTATTAATATATAGATATTTTTTTAAATATAATATAAATAATAAACTACCGTGGCGAGTTAGTTTATCCCGCTATATAGGAAAACTATAACCTCTTTAGGGATATTGGCACATATGTGCAGATTTTTATTATTATTTATATCTATATATTTAACTCTACATGTATATATGTTTAACTGAAATTTCACGTTTTTTTTTACTTATTGTATTATTTTCAATATAAAATTAATAAATTGCAATAAATAATAAGCTAAGCTCATGTCTTTTAATTCAAATAGCTAAGATTAAGCCGATAAAAATAATTTTAATTACCTTTCTTTATTGATGTGAAATATCTATAGCCGCACATAAAACCGATTTGTGGCGTGGCGACGCATGCCGTGGCGACGCGTCGCCACGCTATATGATGGTATATATACAGCCTATATATGTGCCTATAGTGTGTACGGTGTGGCGACGCGTCGCCATGGGCAATCGACTGTGCGATTCTCTCCCACTCGATCCGGCGTTCAGCCATCTCTCTCGCTACACTGAGCTCGGATACCTATAGTGTATACCCCGTAGTGTATACAATGTTGTTTACTACAGTACACATAGCCTGTGTTTTACTTGAAAACAAATTATTTTTTCGTAATATTTTATTTTATCATTATGACATATTTAGTTCCTTCAGTGACCGTCACTTCCTATCACAATCTGTTCTTTTCTGCATATTACTTTTACAAAATAATGTCGATGTTTCACATCTGTCAGGCGTCCCGTGACGGCTCACATATTTTTAATGAAAAACGTACTTAACACAAGTTCACGAGTGACTCCCATTATCAAGGAAAAATCGTTAAAACAGAAAAACCAAACCCAAAAAATAACACGTAATTATAGGTAGTACGAGTATATAGCGTCTTGTGAGCATGCATGGATGGGTACGTACCACCACCCTGCCAATTTCTGCCGCGAACCATAGTACCGCCTAATGTCTCAAGGTATTGGTATATGGGACTGTGGCGCGACTTCTGGGATCCAGTAAACAATGATTCTTACTGGTCATTTCACTGGGTTTATAAACAAAAAACCGCTACAAGGTTATACTGCAACCTTGACGTAACTTATAAAGCCTCTTTCTTGTATTTAACTAAAGTTTGGATACAATGACAGTCGGCACGAAAATAACTAGCACGTGCTGTTTCCAAGACGCAAGGGGAATTTCACATTGGCAACCGAATATCATGCATTTTGATCGTTATCAGGAATACTGAACATTTATTTCGTGTCTGAATTACGAAACTTTGCCGGTTGAAAATAAATAAAGTGATTCTAGCAAAAGCAATTTCACACTTCTTATTCTTGCGTTTATTCTACGAGTTTGTGTGAGTGTGTTTTATTATTGCTTAAACTGCTGAAATAGCTCACGGCCCACCTATTGTTAAGCGGGAAACCTTGAAATCCCAGCTTTGCGGAACACATTACTGCTGTTGCAGAATCACTGGATATATAACCCTAAAATTCCTATATACATCATAATACGTAATAATACCTATTTATTTTGCTTATTAAGATATCTTAAATGGAGTTCTTAGGAAATAATAATAATTAAAACCCACCGAAAACGGTACCACCCACCATCTAGGTCAGTTACAACGAAAACCGGGCGCTTGTAATGAGCAAGTCACTGGGATATTTAATTCTGGTTTGAATCTAAACAAAAGGCCAAATGGGAGGAAGAACTTTCCTTGGATTGCCTGTCCCGAAAAATAGAAAACAAACATTTTTTTCTCGATAAGTATTATTATATTACATATAATAATAATAATAATAATAATATTGGAAAATAGCACTCATAAAATTTACTATGACCGCGCAATACTAACCGATAGAACCATACACTACAACCGTCCCGATATTACCGTACGAGACAAAATAAATAAAATCACTTACCTGATCGATATAGCTGTCCCTAACACTCACAACCTACAAAAAACAATAGCAGAAAAAATACACAAATATGCAGACCTTAAGGATGAAGTTTTAAGAATCTGGAAACAACAAAAAGTATACATTGTCCCTCTAGTATTGTCCACAACTGGTGTTATTCCAAAACATATACATCATGGTTTGAAGCTCCTTGACCTAAAACCTAACACCTACATACTTCTTCAAAAAGCTGCTATATTAAACACGTGCAGAATTGTACGAAAGTTTCTGCAAATAGAATATGATCAACCACATAATGCAATAGTTAGCCAACCCCAAGAAACCGTGACATTTACTTGACCGAGTCCGTAAATGTCACTAAAGTACTACCAGCATAAGCTGAGAAAATAAAAATTTTAAAAATAATAATAATAAAGCTTTATTTAATTCCATGCATAGTACACATTAAACGATAACAATTGGTAAATTTTTAATGCTTAATTATAAATTTTTGGTGTTTGATTATTATTTGTTTTAATTTTCCATTACCTAATTATTCAATGCATGGACCCCGTTCCGGTAAAAGCCTCCCCCAAGGAATGCCATCCTTCTCTGTCCTTAGTTCTGTCCATAGAGTCTTTTTATTTGGCCAATGTAGTAGAAGGTATATTCGTCGTCTTTGATTATCTGTTCTCCTAGGCGGCGAACTTCGCTCAAACCTATTATATCATGCTTAATATCTTCTAGTGCAGCTTCGAGCTCAACAGAAGACAATGATCTTACGTTGAGGGTGCAAATGTATGCGGCATTTTTCATTTTGACAATTGTTCTTGGGGGGTTTTGGTCGAACTCTCCCGCGGTGACCGGCCGTATTGGGAGATTATGGGTTGGAGGAGGGTCCGATTTTGATTGCTATGCTGTGTTGTAGTCTGATGACTTCGATTGGCGTTGGGTTGATTCTGTCTGAGCGCGAATTAGTTTGGGCTTTTGTATTATATAATTCTTCTTAGTCTTAGTCTTAATAAAGCGTAAAGAGCTACAAGTCCAACTACAGAAAGAAAAAGATGCAGGAAATACCGCCTTTATAAAATACGACAAAATTATTATACTGAGCAACAAAAAACCCACACAGAAACAGTCAAGTAAAAGAAACCTATCAGAGTCCCCAGAAACGCTCCACCCAGCCAATCAATATGTTCAACAGACTAGCAAACAACCACCTAAGAAAAATAAAGGGGACATGAAGAATTATATATATTACATATACTAATATTTTATCGAATTAAATTATAAAAAAAACTAAGGAAAAAGGAAAGAAAAACCAAAATTTATGACGTCATTAACAACGTCACCTTCGGAGGTTTTTTTTTTAAACTAAATTAAATTAGAGTCGATACGTTACTACAGTATTCCATAAAACACTAAATATCTTCATTTCAATATTTGTTAAACCAAAAACGTGTCCGCATCGTCAAGTCAAAGTCTCGATTCCATTATAGTAGGTACGAGGCACGTGAGATATTATAATCCTACTAATATTATAAATGTGAAAGTTTGTAAGAATGTGTGGATGTATGGTATGTTTGTTAGTCTTTCACGCAAAACCTATTGGATGGATTTTGATGAAGCTTTACAATAATATAGCTTATACATCAGATTAAACTATAAGCTATAGTTTTTTTTTATTTTTATTGCTTAGATGGGTGGACGAGCTCACAGCCCACCTGGTGTTAAGTGGTTACTGGAGTCCATAGACATCTACAACGTAAATGCGCCACCCACCTTGAGATATAAGTTCTAAGATCTCAGTATAGATTCAGTTACAACGGCTGTCCCACCCTTCAAACCGAAACGCATTTCTGCTTCACGGCAGAAATAGGCAGGGCGGTGGTACCTACCCGCACGGACTCACAAAAGGTCCTACCACCAGTAAAAGTTACCAGTTTAGCGGTAGGCAGCGGCTTGGCTCTGCCCCTGGCATTGCTGAAGTCCATGGGCGACGGTAACCACTCACCACCAAGTGGGCCGTATGCTCGTCTGCCTACAAGGGCAATAAAAAAAAAACTTATAAAGATATTTTCTGAATTATACATAATATAACGATAAGTGTCAAGTAAATAGGAAAAAACCTGCCATGTGCGAGCTATTTTTGCGTGCGCTGCAAAAACCATTGGAGTTACACGTATATAATGTATAATTTAAATGTTCATCTTAAATAGTTCTACAAAAAAGTCTGCGACTGCATATATCTATCTTTTATGATTAAGCAATTATAGCCAAATAGTGAACCACAAATACAATAAAAATTGATAATTTAGTTATAACGCAGATTTAGTAGTAACAAATTGATCCTTACATCAAATACCTTTATCGGATCTAATATTTAAATTAGTTACTGGTAGTTTTAGTATTTACTGTTTAGTAGGACCTCTTGTGAGTACGCACTGATAGGTACCACCACCCTGCCTGTTTTTGCCGTGAAGCAGTAATGCGTTTCGGTTTGAAGGAAGGGGCAGCCGTTGTAACTATACTGAGACCTTAGAACTCGCATCTCAAGGTGGGTGGCGGCATTTACGTTGTAGATATCTATGGGCTCCGGTAACCACTTAGCATTAGACTCAGGTGGGCTTTGAGCTCGCCCATCGATCTAAGCAATAAAAAAAAAGTTAAACTTTGTATTTTACACTACATCATTTGGATAAATATTTGAATAATTATGATAACAAACAACCGATATTATGAAAGATGAAGAAAGAAAATTCAATTAGATCAATAATAAATAACAGTTTTCGAAGCGAAGTGAGGGCTGAGCGCTAGCTAGTATCATAATATATTTAAAAAAAAAGGACAACCTAACTAAAAAGGTAACTTCATACTTCAGAAAATTGCGCATATTAAAATATCGATGTAAATAAAATATTTTGATAATTAGATTGAATAAGGGATCTTCTCTTCGTTTTGAGTTCATTCTGAGAACCTGTAGATTAAAATTAATCACTGACAACTTCTGAGAGCATGGCTGTCTCTTTTAAGTTTTATTTTATTGCTGTCTTATCTTCAATATTGTAATAATAATTATTTATTTTTAAAATACTGAGAACAGGTTCAACCTAACCTATATTAAAAACTTCTTCATTTGTAAAAAATATTTCAGACGTTGGTTTTACATGCGTGAACAAAATATGCAAAAGAGCATTGAAATTTGTTTTAACTTATTTTTTCTTGTACTTAGCAATCATTTTTTGAATAGATCGAATGCGTTTATATGAGTGAACACCGTCACGCATCGTGAAACTTCAGGTCTGCATATCAATTTTAAAGTTATTATTACGCAAATTACTTTATGGAGATTTTATTTTATTACACAATGTGACCCCTTCATTGTGGAACAATTCTTTAGACCACGACGACTGTGTAAGATACAACAACAACTCCAACATTTTGCTATAATGCAAGCACAGTGGCAAAATACAGACTGGTACCAAGGTTGTCGATGATATTATGAATAAGCTCTCGTTTGATAAAGTAGATTGAAAGCTCTACATAACAATAAGCATTAGCTTGCTGTGCCCATGACATAACCGATTTCCTTGAAAGAGAGTGATCATTAAAGCAATGATTTTTTTCAATTGTCCGTGTAGGCAGACGAGCATACGGCCCACCTGATAGTTAGTGGTTACCGTCGCCCATAGACTTTAGCAATGCCAGGGGCAGAGCCAAGCCGCTACCTACTGTTAAGTACTCTCCACAAGCCTCGTTTGAAGAAGGATATGTCATAGCGCTCGGGAAACATCGTGGAGGGGAGCTCATACCAAAGCCGAATGGTACGTGGCAAAAAATATCTCTGGAAACGCACTGTGGATGAACGCAGTGGCTCCAGGTAGTATGAATGAACTCCACTCCGGTGGCGGGCGGTGCGATGGTAAAAACGAGATGATGGTATCATCTCAAACAATTCCTCAGTAGGATCCCATGTGGGATGTACGGTTAGTTCTTTTGATAGAAAACGTTAAAGCTAAAAGAACACCAAAAGTACTTTAAAGTAGATACAAATGTAAATTTAAATCTTGAATAGATAATTCAACTTTGACATCCCTGAATTCAGTATCCGTACTTATCAAACGGTCAAAGTCGTCCTAATAGCTAGGAGGGAATAAAGTTACATTCATTTGCATACATTACCTTCTCTTAAGAAAGTTACCACCAAAGTTTTGTTCCAGTTCAGACTTTTGTATTAAGAACTTTTACGTTCAAATAAAATATTTAGTGATTTCTTATTTAGGCACTGTTACAATTGCTATTGTAACGGTTAGGCTTATGGGGAATTATTATTGGGAATTAAGGTAAAAACAATCCCAAAACTTCCCTATCTAAAACAATCCTAAAACTTCCCTAACTTAAACGAAATTTTCGAATCTAAGAGAACACGATGGAAATCAAACATCTTACATTATATAAAATGATCTAAGTCAAACAGTAATCACTCAGAAACACCAACCGCTCTAAAATCATTAACGTTATTTGCCAAAGAGCTACTATTAAGTTTATCATTTGAAAAACAATTTGGTAATCCTAGTATTCCAATACATATTAAGAAACTAGTGGAAACAAGAGGTCCTACCACCAGACCCTGATTAGATTGAAATACTTGAGATGTGTTTAAGAAGACTTATCGGCACAAATAGCCAGGACGTTGGTGCTAAATTCCAACTCTCAATACGAACCAATAAGGCGTTCTAAAACATTTACTTCAGACGTTGTAAAAAAAAGTAACAAGCTTAACCTTTCGATCAGTGGTAAAACACCCAAGTTACCAATGCAACAAACCCATTTGAACAGCCAGAGCCGAGCAACGTAACGCGAAATAAATTCACAAAAGTTTCCGATGCTCCTTGCGGCGGTAACATTGTACGTTTGAGATAACCGTTTCACTTGATACGTATTCCATTTCATGTATTAAGTAACCAGTTCCGTGCCAGCATTGTACTAGAATAATATATTATTAACTGTCAAAGTATCATACAAAAATTTGACTTTGTTCTTCCTTAAGACATCAGGGCGAAGTTTTTGCTTCTTGGCACAAATGGGTGGGTGGTAATAGCTACTGATATGACCTTGTTATGTGCTCTGCCTCAGCCTAAATCTATCTTGAAATCTAAAGCTACTTTTAAAAAGGGCTTTACGTCCAATCAAACACTTTTCTTAATTTAAACATATTATTATTTAGATGTGTATTATGAACAGGATTAATATTATTGTATTTATCATAATTGAATGCGTTTTAATAGATCATTTGCATTGTATCATTTTGCATTCGATGCGTGTAATAAAGATTAACATAATATCGTTATATAATTAATGTTTTGTTCGAACAAAAAGAGTAATTTCGAAATATAATTTTCAATTCCTTTTTCAGATTATCTTATGACAAAATAATGGATGAACGGTGACAAAGAGTCTCCTTAGAACTGTTTGGGTTTTGGTAATAGACATATGTTATTAGACGTATAGACAATTACGGTGGGAAATTTTAGCTTGAGCCTTGAACCTATGTTTTTATACGGCAGACCGCTGATTTTGATCGGAAGTTGTATCTTTACATTACAGTCCTGTTTCTAACGCAGAGCAGTCAAGCCTTGCTATTTGAACTAGCGGCCCCGCAGTACCTTTTTTTCCACAGGAGAAAATCGCCGGATCCCCACCCGCGCGGCAGGTGGGGTATGTGGGAGTTGAACCTCACTAAAAACTCCTGCCGCTCACAACCGGCGCCCTGGCCCTAGTACCTAGTCAGAATTCGACAATAATTAGTAAAAATTTTAAGTTTAATCATTAGTATGATTTTATTGTCAAACACTATTATTATACTTTTAACACAATCACAGATTTCGCCAAAACTACACTATAGATAAATAATATTAAAGACAAAAAATATGAATCTATTCTCAATTTGACCACAGACTTTAAGCAATACCAATAGTTTGACAATTGACAATAAATAAAGAGTATATTTATATGTATGTGTTGTGTCAAATGCATGGTAGTGTTAGTAATGATTTTTTAAATGATTTAATGATTTTTATGCATAATTAAAAAAAACTAGAGGTCCCGCAGTAGGTCCCGAAATTCGAGTATAATTAATTGGAATTGTAAGTTTGTACACTATTAAGATAGTATTATATATTTCTATGATCTTAAATTTCGCCAAGACTACACTATAAAAAATATTAACAAAGACAAACAATATTTAATCTATTCTCAATTTGACAACAAACGTCAAGAACAAAAGTTTGACAATAAATAGTATGCATGCGTGTGTGCGTCAAATACATGGTATGTAGTGTGTGTAATGTTTTCTTTATTGATTTAATGTATCTTTTCTGCATTATTTACAAAAAAAATTTGCATTGTGCACTTCTTCTCTGTATTCTCTATAAGTGTGGAAAATTTCATACTCCTCCGTCCACGCAATTTTCGTAAAAAGGGATACAAAACTTTTACTTGACGTATTAATATATAGATATTAGCATTCTGCACACCTTCTCTATATTCTGTGTAAGTATAGGACTACTCCTCTGTCCGCGCAATTTTCGTAAAAAGGGTTACGAATTTTTTGCTTCACGTATTAATAAATAGATAGTTGGATGGCCACTTGGGAATTGCTTTATTTCTCTCTCACCGTCATTATCAGTCAAAAGACATACAGTAAATAGGCCTGATCATCCCAATCCATCACAATATATGAAATACAGTAAAAGCTCCTTAATCGCGAGGAATAAGTTCCGTGAATTTGTTGCGTGAATACATAAACAGTGAATATGGAAAAGCGCCTTTACAAAGGATATTCGTTTGGATACCTACGTATTGGAATCCTTTTTATTAACGTGTGGTTACCGATGTACCGATTAGATCTGACCAAATTTCTCCTATTTTGAATCGACGACCCTATAATCAGCGTGATGACAGCAAATGAAATCATATATGAATACTTCAATGTCGTAGTTGGGAGACGATTTTATAAGTAGGCATCACGAGATTATTTTTTTTATTGCCTAAATAGTTATCCCATGGACATCAACGACGTAAATGTCGCCAACCATCTTGAGACATAAGTTATTTATCTAAGTTTTACAGTACAGCGGCTGCTTCACTCTTCACACCGAAATGCATTACTGCTTCACCACAGTAATAAGCAGGGTGGTGGTATCTGGCCGTGCAGGCTCACAAGACGCCCTACCACCAGGAATGCTGTTACCCTTGATTGACCATTGAAAGGGTAGTTTACCCTTGAAACTGGAACACATAATTATGCCATTGCATAGCAACAAGCCATGCTGGGCGAACTGATAATTTCTCCTAGAATCAGTAAAAAAAGATATAGCACCTACCTATGCATTCAATGTATTTTCGATTCATTTGAAAATTTAATGAAATTTAAATCACTTGCCAAACGCTCTAAACTATCTGTGGTTTAATTGCGTTATTATTATCAGGGATTTCAATTAAAATAATTAATTGCTCGCCAGATTTATTAAAATGAAAACTTGTATGCATGTATTATAAATGAGCAGCGAGGTTTTAATATTTTTTGTTCTTTTCACAGACAGGAGGAAAAGAAGAAAAAAGAATCCTGAAACGTTCCCGTGTCTACGTTGAGACTGGGACAAAAAGAAAAAGTTCCAATATAAGGTTGAAAATTACATCTCTTATATTTTTTCAACTGGACGCACGACTACACCGCGAGATAAATTAAAAAATATAACAAGCTTTTGATCAGAAGATTTAAGTTCACGCGGCCATATATATTTTTTGGAGGAAGGTCTTACTAGTACCTCGGAGGATTACCTGTTTCACCAGAACGGGTGAATAAGCATAGGGTCAGACGAAACGGTCCAATTTGCTAACAGCTGCCCGAGCGCCATCGAAAGAGACCTAACAGCTCAAGGGCAACTGCTTCGCAAATACATCTACTATCGGGTCAGAATCACGACCCACTGATAAGATCCAGCGAGAAAATCAGCGAACTGTTGTATGGATTAGGTTTTACATTGAACTCTTTAACGAGTTCGACGAGTTCAGCTAGGGGCGTCCTAATGGCAAGATAGTGGAACGAATTAATCCTTCAGGACGTATCTTTTTGTTTACTCTTGTAAGCAGAAGAGCATACGATCCACCTGATGGTGACCTACCTGATGGTGGCTACCATCGCCCATGGACGTCAGCAGTGCCAGGGGCTTTTCGAAGGTTACGGCTGTGGTCTGAACTTTATTCGTGATTAGGGACTTGTTTCTACTCGAGTAGTAAGCAGCCATATCATCGGCGAAGAGAGCTGAGTCGGCGGCGACCGGGGTTCAACCTCCTAATCCTTCAAAGTAAGTTAGGTACTAAGGTTCTCCTGTAAATCTCCTCTTTCCTGATTTCGCAGGGCTAGAAAACCTAGCTAGGGAGATCTTTAATGATATTTTTCCCATTATGAGCGACCACATAGAAGGTCAAAGACTTTCATATCAAGTTCTCATTATTTGTTAAAAATTTAACGTCAGCTACGAGTATAACCGAGCTACGGAGCACACCTCTTTATATCTAATATATTTTTTATGAAAAGTAAACAGCTAAAAACTCATTTCTGTAGAAAAGGTCTTAAAGCAACTATGTTTCAAAGACATAAAATAGGTGTCACCTATACACAAACTAAAAGACAACAATATCATTAAAATTTAAAGACAAAGCATAAAGTAATTCTATTAAATATATAGAGTATATTTAGTATCAACATAAAAACTGTCTGAAATAAATTAGATTGAACAGGATTCCATATTATTATGAAAACTAACAGGCTTAATACTCAAAGAGAAAAAAAATGTGTTTCAATTCACCAATGAGATTTTTGTCTGGATAAAACGATATGTGAATAGTGCTTACACATTTAACTATTGCACTGAAAAATTATTTAAATCTAACTATTTTCAGCAAATCGAAATGGTTATACTTCGTGCATCTAATAAACTCTGTTTCGATAGCAACGTTTCTGCTCACCTCGGAACTGTATACCTGCGTGAATATACGAGTAGATAAGTCTTCTGCTCCCACGTTGATTCAACGTGAATTCAATTTAGTCAGGGCTCAGTGGCGAAAACGATTTTTTGTAAACGAACAAATACGTATTCACAATAACCGCTATTTAGATTGTTGACTTGCGATAGAGTGTACTGAGAGTCTGCGTCGATTGGTAAAGACGTTCTACCTATTTTTGTACCTAACCAATCAAGTTTAACGATTTTAAAAATGATGTAATTCCATCATAATTAAGTCTTTGACCTCCTATTTGAAAATGAAGAATAGCACCTTCGAACATACTCCTCCTTCTTGCGTCGTATTCCTCATTGCTGAGGGTCGTGACCACCCTTTTGTATCACCTTCGCACGCACGATCTTTCTCCATCCATTCTTGTCTCTGGCGGTGTGGAGGGCGTTGTGAAACGTGGAGTACCCTTGCCCTTATATATATAATATATAATTTTATATTTATATATTTCGAATATACAAGTGAACTAAATATCTCGGTAGGGCGTTAGCAAAAAATAAAGTAAATTAATACTCACATTTTTTTTATGTTTCAAGCACTGCTATAATCGATGAAAAACAGGAATCACACAAAACAGGTCACATTAAAATTAAATAGAAAACAACAAAGTACATTCGTGCTCAGAAGTTCATTAAATATTCAAACGAGGAAAAGTGAAAATAATGAAAAAAAATACGAGACTTTGCTCGTAGTACACTCGACAGCAAAATCTCTGAACACCGACGAGCACTGAAAATCAGAGCAAAAAAAAATTACAAATAATATGATTTGAAAAATACTGTGTTCGTGTTTAACTCGAGACGATATTAATGGCGTTTGAACTGACAACTGACTTGCTACAGACTGAAATTTAAGGACACTTAATAACTTCCCTCATGTCAATTAAGCATAATTGTATTGACCTAAGCTAACCCGAGCGATCTAATTCGGTAGCGATGCAACCGGCTTACTTTTGCTAATGCATTTGGAATGATTACATTAAAAGCAAAGTGTCTATTTGTGTTTTTTGTGTGTATACGTTGATTTGAATTTTTTTGACGCAGCAATGATCGATACTTCATTTCCGTAGAGTACAAGTATGAAATACAGTGAATTTGAGATGAGAATGAAAAAGTTGAGCATTCGCAACTAGGTACAAACTTTAAAGAAAAAACATTAATAATTAAACTATTTAAATAACATAGTTAAATATAATATAATATAGTTATAACTAAACTACATTCCTTATTATAGTTTAATTAGTACACCTAATTTAATAAGTAAATTACTTAATGTTACTTTGACTCGTGAGGTCTAAATCTTAGTTTAATAAAATAATGGTTATTCCATACTTAAGCCGAAACGCGCTACTAGCTAGCTTCGCCACAGAAAAAAGCAAGATGGAAGTAAAAACAAGCTTGTTAATAACACGTCCTACTCGCAGTAATAGCTCAATCTATATTTGTTACGGATTTGATTTATGTTATGTTCGTTACCTATCTATTTCTACCTACGAGACATGAACACCGGCATATTCGCATGACTTGATATAAATACACCGGGCGTCTTATTTATCAGGCCACGGCTTCACTTGAAAAACTGAGCCATCGATTTTGTTTTTTTAAGATTTATAAAATTTAAAAATATTGCGACCTCGTATATTTCTTGCTATCCAACAAGTGTCTAATTACTCAGCAGTTACAAATTCAAGCCAATGCGGAGATGTGCCGCTTTCGATGAGTTTTTTTAATAATTTCGACCAGGTTTTAGATAGTGAAATGTTTAATCAAAGTTAAGGTCGCCTGTCGCCTACTTATCGAGTACCTGCTGATTTTAAATTGCCTTTCTCAAGAATAACTTTTGTTAGTACATTGTTTGAAGTAAAAGGCGATAGGAAAGTTCAGTTTGTAGTTAGATAGGATGGACAACGAGCATTGGCATTCTATTTGTCCCATCATATACTCTCAACCATTTAATAGTAATAAGTAAAATCCAAAATTAAATAGGGGCTATTTCTGTAAATTTATGATAAATATTTAAATCTACTGAAATATGACGAGTAAGGTCTCTAAGTATCGTAAGTAAGCAGGTATATAGCAAGAATCATTATTTAGAATGTCGTTTAAGAAGAAAAAAAACTAACTAATTTATAGGAACAATAACTTTAAGTTAAAGACTCTTTTCATCTAGCGTGTCTGTAATTAAATTTACTTGTATAGTTTTTAAATCAATACCTGTATACAGTTTTATAAATGGCTTTATATCATTTTCTTGTCTCTTCTTTTGCTGTCACCTTTCGTTCTTCTTTTATTTTATCGTCACCTTTTTATCAGCTTCCTCCGAATAGATTGAAGTCGGTCTACCTAGGCATCGTGATGGACTCTGTAGCCGCCACAAAGTAATTGAATGTATATAAATATTTTAAATATCTATACTTATATACTAATATTATAAAGAGGAAAGATTTGTTTGTTTGTTTGTATTGAATAGGCTCCGAAACTACTGAACCGATTTGAAAAATTATTTGACTGTTTGGAAGCCACACTATTCCCAAGTGACGTAGGCTATAATCTTTTTTGAAAAAAATTAGGGATCCTTACCAAAACTCCAATAATGTAACCCTAAGGTGTAAAAAAATTACCTAAAATATTCTTTACATCGCGTGCCCTGCGAAAATTATTGATGATAGAATAAAATTATGTACTACGACTTTATAGAACACATTATTATGTACAAAAAATGTCTCGACAGCATATGTCTAACTATTATAGTTATGCCGCAAAAAGTGTTGCTTTATTTAAAATTGAATATTTTGTTAAAGACCCGAGCGGAGCCGGAGCGGACCGCTAGTTATTATATAAGACAGGTTTTAGAAATCGGAAGTAGTGTTTTTGGAAACAATTATACAACATAACGTTTCTGCGATGAATGAACATGGTATAATTAAAATTACACGCCCATAAATTTAGCGTGATTACCGGTTTCAGACCTCATTGCGAGACCGCGGGCGTAACTACAACTGTTTTGCCACTTTCCGGGCGAAGCAATCGTGTGTCTTAGTTGAATCCGGGATTTTCATGCCGATATTAAAAACCCTTTTATTTTTGCAATGAAGTTGAGAGTTCAAATCTATGTCCCAAGGTGGATTCAACTTAAAAATGACCAAGAGGTGTCCTAAAAAGGCAGGTTGTGACCTCAACTAACAATGTACTTCATTAAAAAAGCATAGTGTAATTGGTGCTCCATATTTTTTGCTTATACGAACAAGCTACATACATATATAAGGCATGGTTACCAAAGAGCATAGACATCAAAAAGTAAATGCTCGAGGTCTCAATTCTTTCATGTCTCAATTTTATCGTACAATGGCTGCCACACTCTTAAAACCGGAACGCATTACTGCTTCACAGTAGAAATAGGCAGGGTGGTATTACTTATCCGTGCGGGCTCTCAAGACACCCTACCACCAGTTAGATTTTGTATTTGGTTATTTACTTCAAAATATGTATTAAATAGTCAGCCAAAACACACTGACCGTATTGATTTATAAACATACTACACGTGAGTCATTTCGGGTAAATGTGAAATAATTTTCGCGCGGTCCAAACGATGACAAATTACACGTTGGGGACGTTAACGTGTGTCGTATAAATTGAACAAGTTTTTGTGATGGTTGAATTTCGATTTTTTCGTCAACGTCAGAAAGGGAGGACCCGATTTTTTTTTTTAATAATTTTCTTGTCTCTCCGATTACAGTCCATCGAAAAGATAAAAGAGATATAACATCCAAAACATTGAAAAGCATACATTTTCCATCGCGTTGATCTAGACTGCGGCTGCTGATTCTGATTCTAAGATATTTGTTACCTGACGAACCCTAGATTTAAGCAGTTGAATATTTAAAAAAAAACTCTAATAAGATCCCATTCCAGTGCTGTTCCAATATATCCGATATTCTTTAAAAAAAATACTTCAACTACAATATTTCGACAGTGTCAATATCATCAATCTAATCAATTGATCATTTCTCTATAGAAAATGCAAACTTTCCCTGAAGCTACCAGTTAATTGAAATATCCACTAAGTAAGAAATTATTTACCCAACACAAAATTCTACAAACGATGGCTCTCTTTGTAAACAACATTTCTAAAAGTGTAAACTCGGTCGAACCTTAAAGCGGCGGTCGGGACTCCGTTAGTTCAACCAGAAGTTTCGTCGCTGCAAGTATTTCTCTTTGTGAATTTATCTCTATGCCTTTTAGAGCTTTTATATATGTGGTTCTTAAATTTATTTTGTCTCCGATATAAGCTTTTAGTGCTGTAAACGTACAAGTTATGTCACGTTCTGTCGGAAGCTCATAGGCGATTAAGCGACTCGTTTTTAGAAATTACGACCCATGTCAACAGCAATACTTACACACAAGTAATAAGTCACTCAGGCTTTTTTCCTAACTGAGAATGCCGGGCTTAAGGGATCTTTTCCGAAAACGAAATAGTTTTGTAGTGTTTTTTGTAGGCAAAACAAGGCCATAACCATCATAATGTGCTGATCCAATGAGATCAAAATCTTTCTTTTATGGTACCATCGCCGTCCCACTTAAAAAACTGGAACGCAAGATTAATTTGCGGGAAATATTACCTACCCTTAAAAAATATTAATCAAATATAAGTATAATCTTTTTTTTTTTTTCATAAAGAAAAAACACTACTTATTTTGTGCCATCGAAATACGCAAGTGGTGCCTACGCGTCCACCTATATCCTATTAGCAACTATACGAAACAAAACAAAACCTACAACTAACACCTATTTTGCGCAATTCGAATACAGACGTGAAGATAAATCTCGGAAATTCATTAAACAAAGTTCGTTTATTACTGTGGGCGTCGCAATATAATTATACGGCCTTAAAAGTTGCAACGACAGTAAACTATAAAGAGTGAGTTCTCTAATTAAATTTTCCGCTTAAGTGCAGCATTAAGGGGTATATAAATAAGGTACTGATAAAGTTATGACTTGAGGGATAATAGTTTTATTAGCTTTCCCGTTTCTTAGCACTCAGCTTTAAGATGTCGGCTTTATGGTTCGCTGAACCTTTAGTTTTAGTTGTCACAAAAACAAGCGAGTCTTACATAATTTTTAAAAACGCCTTTATTAGCTTCTAGGTCTTTTTGCAAAGATCAAACATATTTTTTTTCAAACTTTCAGACGTCTTGAAAATTTGCTCACGTATCAGAGATTGACGTAAATATAATACTTTTATTATCTTAGCTCAATATACTGTCCAGAAAATAGAGAGTATTTAAATATTAGTTCAACTGGCCATTCAAGTATTTTATAGTTTTTAACTATATAAACTTAGGTTTTGGACGTATTTTTTTCGTTTTATTGTTAGTAGCCATAAAGTCGTCGTCTACTTGTCGATTTCTCCGCTTACTTCTACTAAACTATGAATAATATCCGCACCACCACCCTGCCTATTTCTGCCGTGAAGCAGTAATGCGTTTCGGTTTGAAGGATGGAGCAGCCGTTGTAACTATACTGAGACCTTAGAACTTATATCTCAAGGTGGGTGGCGCTTACGTTGTAGATGTCTATGGGCTCCAGTAACTACTTAACACCAGGTGGGCTGTGACCTCGTCTACCCATCTAAGCAATAAAAAAATATACAAATAATACTAAACAAAAAAATATTTAAGTATATAATATATGAATAATAGTTTCCATGGCTAAGGTTGGACATATTTGGTTAGTTATTCTAATAAAGTCAATTCTTATTAATTTAATAGTACCTCAAAGCTCAGGTTTGGTGGATATAGTCCGTTCTATTCTTCGCCATCTGAAATAGTTAGTTGTATTGCGCTTGTAACTTATTCACGAGTTCGAGTTTCATGAGCCGTCAGTTTGCTCTGCCTTATCAATTGGGGCAACTGAAATTTCTCATGCACAAGACACTGATGTAGTCGATTTTGCACTTCTATTTTTGGGTTTATCCAGTTTGAAGAGTGGGGCAGATGTTGTATTTACTATATAGAACTGAGGCTTAGAACCCATGTCTCGTGGTGGGTGGCGGTATTTATGTTATTGATATCTATGGGTTCTGGTCACCAATTACTAGGTAGACCGTGAGATTGTTTGCCCCTCTAAACAACAAAAAGACTTGTATAAATTGGCTTCCATTCTGTATGAGTTTGTTTTGTTTTAAAAAATCTCTTATTTACGCTCTCGGCTAATCGCTATACACCAAACGAGATGTGAACTCACTCAAGCTCCTAGTTCTATAAAAATACAAATGATGGGTGGATTAGTAGTTTCTTCTGGCTTTCTGGTATTGACCTCAAAGTATTCTCTAAATATTATAATCGGGTACTTCGATCGCAAAACAACATTTACTAGTATATTATAATCCTCAATGCCTCCTCCTCTTAATATGTATGTACATATGCAGGATTACAATATGTGCTATACGGTATTACAATATTGCGAATTTCAGATACGGACCAATCGTGTGTTTCAATTTGAAGAGTGAGAACACTGTTATAAAATCCAATTGCGACTTTGACTTCAATGATGTCTTTGGACTTCATTAGTCACTTCACATGGTCAAACAAGGTAATAATTTGCACAACGTCAAAATATTAAAATATAGTTGACAATTTTCATAATAGTCTTGTGACGATGAATAATGAAGCACCTGTTTACGGTATCGGGATCCAGTACATACAGAAAAAGATTTATATAGTCCCCTTCACTCACAGACTAAAACTTATTAATAAACCATGTATCATAGCTGTGTGTAATGAAGCTACGTGATACTTGAGTTAGCGCTGTTCTGGGTTATAAAACTTTATTATATTTATCATAAAGTCACATTAGCATAGAAAACAAAAATTTCAAAATTATGTACTAATTTTGTAATAAAATTTAGGAAATACATTTTTATGTTTTGAACATTTCGAAATTTGCATTCTCCCCGCTATGACCTACGGCGCGGAAACCTGGACACTGACGGCAGGGCTGGCCCATAAGTTAAGAGTCGCACAGCGGGCGATGGAGAGAGCTATGCTAGGTATTTCTCTAAGGGACAAAATCCGGAACGAAGAAATTCGACGGAGAACCAAAGTCGACGACATAGCTCTCAAAGTTAGCAGGCTGAAGTGGCAATGGGCCGGTCACATCTGTCGAGTCAGCGACGCCAGGTGGGGGAGGAAAGTCCTCGAATGGAGGCCACGGATGGGTATAAGGAGCGCGGGGCGTCCTCCAACCAGGACTGACGACTTAGTGCGCACGGCGGTAAGTCGTTGGATGCGGAAGGCGGAGGACCGCATTATGTGGAAGGCATTGGGGAAGGCCTATGTCCAGCAGTGGGCAGATAAAGGCTGATGGTGATGATGATGATGATGAACATTTCGATCTAAAAAGAAACTTAACCAAGAATAACACAATTACATTCTTCCTTTTTCAATTACCATTGTAGCCCATTTAGAATGATTTCATAATGAACAAAAACTGTAAAAGTGATATGAAATAAGTCGTAGACTTAGCAGAGTCCATGTCCCGAGAGTAATTAATACCGCAAAAACACAATTCTCATTTTTCGAAATGACAAATAATCCTTCGATTTGGTTAAAAATATTATATTCTTTAAAATGCTAGAGTTCTTAATAAAAATACATCAATACTTAACTCTCGTTTACTGGAGAAGAAAAAAAAAATTGTTTATGAAGGTCATTGAATTCTACAACTGACTCCTATTTTATACAGAGCTAACATATTGAATGGTCAATTAAACATCACATTCCGTTCAAAGTAACTTTTAATTGAAACAAAAATTTCAATACATTGAAGTAAAATTTTGTAGCAAATCGACCGTCTAATATCTCAATCCAAAAGTGCCTTTAACGAAACAGATGAATTCTGTGGACCGACGAGCCCGCGGGAGACTGACCAAAGTTGAATAACTAATTTGCATACATCCCCGGGATTCCGAGATGATTTAGTCCTGTGTCAGTGGGATGTTTTGCTTTATTTTTATTTTCGTATGACTGAAACGTGGATAAAATATGTACGAAACTGTTTTTTAGACCTTTTCGTGGAGGCCCACCACGCGTAATATCAAAAACGGCATATATATTTTTTTTTTCTGCGCATATGCTAAATTCGAACCGGGTCACATGTGTGAATGCTTACATTGAACTTTTTATCTTGCAAATTTTCAGTTCATATTATTTAATACTAATCATTCTTAAAACTGGTGCATTTTATATCGTATTTAATGAATAAACTGAAAAAAAGTATCTAAATTACCGATAACAACTGAACCAAGTTTCACAGCAACTGGATGAATAGCAAAACACATAGCGGACAAACAATTTGACTTTTATTCGTATATAGATAGAAGATAATTCGAAGAGTAATTTAATACATTCAATGGATATCACATTTAGCTTCAATGGATAATCTATACCAATATATAAATCTATAGTGGTTTTTACGGATGTTCCGTTATAACTACTGAACCATGCATCCGATTGACTTGAAACTAGGTATCCATGTAGAAAATACATGTACTTATTAGATAAGCTAATATTTATATGAGGGCTGGACTCTCTAATAATAATGACAATAAATAATAATGTTAATTTGAAATTCCCAGCGAAGTGGGCGGGTACGGCTAGTAATATATGTAGTTCACGCTATTTCTAAATTGCTTTCAAAAGGTATGATCTAGATTTAGGCCAAAGGGTCTTACATTACGATTAAGCTCGTTTATCTTCAACAGTAAGTTTTACTTCTTAACGTTTTTTTTTACCTAGTTAATGTCTTTTGTAAAATACTAATTTTTTTTATTCCAATCTTGAGTCCTATTTGAATACACAAAATGACCAACGCCACCACTGTTTGCCATTTTCATTGCCATTTAAAAAACTTTTCTGAACTGCATGAGCATTTATAAGATTATTGCATCATAAGACAGTCAGTGGGCATGAAATGTCTCAATCGATGTTCATTCACGTATAAACCCGTCCAGTTTTAATAATAAATCAGACTTTCATAGTAAATGATGTGGCGTTCATTCCATATGACCACAGTCCAATCAAAACAGTTATTTCATATTAGTCGTTATGTTCAATTAACTTTGCAGCTCTATATAAATTTACTTACGAATTGAAACACAATTTGTGTTGTTATTAAATTGTGAAATAGCTGAAAGATTGAAGTACTCTATTTAATTATATTTAAATCTACACCAACAGAACACTTATCGACTTTCTCGTTATTGTTTCTCTAAGCATTACAATTTGCCTAAACTCTAAACGTGCGGTCGTCTAGCTAAAGTACGATGCCCTGTACAAAACTTGTAAGTCACAAGACCTAAAAATTACTAACGTGGCTCGAGGCCAGTATCGTAACGCCTAACCACTAGAGATCAAGTATACGAACTAACACTGTTACCGCAAACCACACCGATATCTTATGTCTTTCTTGGGAATTTTGTTCGATTGAGTAATATCATTTTGGTTTTCGTAGGCCAAATTTTTGGGAGGTACTGGAAAATTTTGGCTGCTGTTACCACAAATCAATGATCAATCTTCTACAATATCCAGTTTTTAATAATAATATCAAGATTCACAATTCAGGTCTTGTCTGTGTGTTTTTTGTTAGTTCTTTGTTTAGTCTATGGAAATGAGTCGGGTAGAGTGCTATAGTAGGAGCTCACGACTCATTCGTTGGGTCAAATTGTTACCGATGACCACAGACATCAAACTTGAATGTCCCTATTGAGAGGTAACGTCAAAGCCTGATCCGTATACTGTTAATTACATGCTAAATTCCTGCATCACGGAAATCATTACTGCACTCGTGTGAGGTACGGATTTCTTTAGATAAATTGGCACCTACTGATGGTTTACTGCTGATGGAAGGTCTTGTGACCTGCTCGGGTAGATACCACCACCCTGCCTATTTCTCCCGCGAAGTAGTAATGCAATTTCTGCCGTAGTAATGCGTTGCAGTTTGAAGGGTAGGGCAGCCATTATACTGTAAAACTAACACCTTAGAACTCATGTCTCTAGGTGAGTGGCAGCATTTACGTTGTTGTTAACTATGGACTATGAGCTCTTGCAAGCTCATCCAAGCAAAAACAAAAAAAAACCTGCCTTCGAAATTTGAATCATGTTGTATTCCCATCGCTCGAAAAGGTACGTCCAACGTCTTATTTTAAGGATCATAGACTCTTACAATCCACAGATCATTGCATTACCGCTTAATACCGAAAAAACGTGACCCAGAAACGGTACATACCGCTATCATCTTTGTACTAAATGCTATACATTTGTTCAGGAAGATGTATGCGCGTACGAACAAAGATAAATGTTCCAGCCCATATTAATTTAAGTCATACATCAAAACAATATGTAAAAGCTAGCCGACGCTGAATTTGGGTGTGTGAGCACACATTTATTACTCTGTTTGGCTTTTAAAGCAACCTCGTAGCGGGTCGGGATAAAAAAATGGCCGTCCACTGACGATACATTTTCATGTTTAAATTGAATCCTAAACTTTTTAACTGAATATGAGAAAAATATGCACAAGATATACTTGATAATTTGATCTAAACTTATTTCTGTCTTCAAGTTCTAATTTAAAAAACCTTTAATTTAAGTTTTATAATTCTTCGTAGACAAATTAGAATTCAAATTAAACGAAAACGTATTATTTTTGACTTTGACTCTTTCAAAGTTGAATTATTTATTACCAATTGGAATTTTAAAAAACGTGTGTCGCCTAAATAACTCGGGTTTGTTTACCAATGACTAGTAAAAACACCAGTATAAAAAACACTACTTTTATTAAAAATAAAATAAATATATAGAGAAGCAAAACCATTTTATAAATACAAAATAAATATAATATTTGAATGTTTATTTCCCATAAAGAAATTTTCATTCCGTTTTTAACTAATTAACATTTTTTGGCAGGCCCATTTAAAAAGTATCGATTTGATTAGCATTTGTCTAACAACTCTCCAAATATTTATTTATGTACACTAAACTTAAACAAATGAAAGCCAGATCCAAATTGATTCAGTTGTTGTGGATGTTAGCAAAGATACGTGTGCTCGTGTGCCCGACCGGAGTTAAAGACTTTTTGCAGTTTTATTCTTAACGAATCTATCGACGAAAGCAAAAAGACTTTTAGCGCTTAGCAATACTGATCATTTTCCTTCATCTGCTGAAGCAGACATGTATCCTTTCAATTCTGATGAAAGAGTGAGTACTCACAATGCACAATATGTTGTAGTGTTTTAGGTTTAATCGAAATATGAATTGTTTAGTCTAGACGTGTGGTTCTGTGAATAAAATATAATGTATTATACTCCTTTGTAGATCATCTATATATTAATACGTGAAGCAAAAACTTTGTATCCCTTTTTACGAAAATTGCGCGGACGGAGGAGTATGAAATTTTGCACACTTATAGAGAATATAGAGAAGAAGTGCACAATGCTAATATTTTTTTTAAATAATGCATAAAAGATACATTAAATCAATAAAGAAAACATTACACACACTACGTACCATGTATTTGACGCACACACGCATGCATACTATTATTTATTGTCAAACTTTTGTTCTTGACGCCTGTTGTCAAATTGAGGATAGATTAAATATTGTTTGTCTTTGTTAAAAAATTTTATAGTGTAGTCTTGGCGAAATTTGTGATTATAGAAGTATAACATACAATCATAATAGTGTACAAACTTACAATTCCAATTAATTATAGTCGAATTTCGACTACTGCGGGACCTCTAGTAATTTATAATAATCTCATATTAAACATGTAATAGGAGTATGACTGGGATTTTAACGATGCTATTAATAGCCGTAGACTCTAGGAGATTTTCTGGTTTCTCTTTGGTTGGTGGGAAATCTCACGGGCCTCAGCCTCAGAGAATTTACTAACATTAGCCCCTCTAGCAAGGGCCGTGTTTCGCTGAATCTACCACCGGATCACGAACGCGACCCACTAAGAAAATCCGGCGATAAACTCAGTGGGTTGTATCTGTGGGTTAAGTTTCACTATTCGTCGCATTTGACGAATTCGACGGTAATGGTGCCGGCGCTTGGAATTCCTAAAAGCATCGAGAATCGGGAGGATCCATTTTTAAAACGAATACTAAGCCCATACGTATTAGACGTAATAAAAGGACACACATATCTATAACCACATCATTATCCACAAACATTACGAATGGAAATCAACTAGAAAGTCGCTCATTATAACATACTTCGTTGAATATGCAATCTGAACGGCAAATCTAGCCTTGCCATGACAGAAAAATCTAGATCAAGAATCCACCAGCAACCTTAATTAGACCATTCACGAATTTCTAGGTAAGGTATTGCTAGGCTTTGTGACTCGCTTAATGGGTTCGTAACGATAAAACTTCAAGATTAGCTGCCTGGAACGGCATAAAATCTATTACACCTCCGTAGTAATACAGCGAGCATGTCAAAAGGTTCATTACTGAATAATTAAGTACGCCATGATTAAATTTGGCTCGCTTCGCCCTTATAACTCGGACCATAAGAATGAGAATCGCAGTGAGCGCATTGAAGTCGTCACGTGGAAAATTTTATGAGCACCCGTAGGTGAAGTTAACGTTATGGCAAAAAATTCAAGACTGTAAGGCCAAGCGTCAGTTTTATGTGTATGAAAATATGAAAGCTCTATGTTTATTTTATAGCCAATCAAATTAAGCTAATTGAAAAAATATCAGGAACTTTAACGATCAGTTTATGACGACTACAATCGAGATTGCTATTATATTATTTATAGAGTGAAATAAATATTTTTTTTAATTACACCATTTTCCTTTTTTGATTAAACTGGATATGGCAAATTCTTGCTGTAGAGATAAGAGTTAATAGATCACCTATTTAATGACTACCAGAGCTTATAAACACTACGAATGCCTACTTTGGGGAATCTCATCGATATCTCAATTATTTTCTAATATGGGCTTTAAATCAGAGCTTATCAATGCATTACGGCAACATGAAACAGTGTCATATTCAGTACCTTCTTTCATATAATACCTTTATTTGCCCTTGGGCATTAATTGTATATCGGTGAAGAGGTCAAAAGGGACTTTTCCCTTCCTTTAAACTGGTTACCATGGCTCAACTAAAGACATAATACTGAGGTCTTCATTCTATTTTTATAATCTAAATTGCCGATAGGCAGTTAGAAGAGCATCGCGCAGAAGTTAGCAATTATAGTCCCTATCATCTACCCCAAAATTGACAACAGAATAGCGATGAAACAGTACGCTTTAATGGTCTAAAGATTAGGAACCACGACACGTCTAAATGAAGACTCAACAAATTAAAACACCCACAACACAATATCACGATATATAAAAATGAATTGCTGTTCGTTAGTCTCGCTTAAACTCGAGAACGGTTGGACCGATTTGGCTAATTTTGGTCTTGAATTATTTGTGGAAGTCCAGAGAAGGTTTAAAAGGTAGATAAATATGAAAATGCTCGGAATCCAATAAAAATAACAAATTTTGTTTTTCCTTTGATGTGTCCCCTTCCCGGACGGGTTCCTTTTGTTTGTTTTTAGTTTATTTTATACAAAAGTTTAGGTATTTTATTTATTGCTTGAGGCACTACGAAGTCTGCCGGCTCAGCTAGTTACAAATAAAATAATAATGTTTTTCATTACCATCCATCAAAGAAATTACTGTCTCTCATAAAATCGTATCGAAACGTAATTTAATTAAGGTTTATTTCCTGATTTCGCGATACCTTATTCCTCTTTTCACTGGAGTCCCTATTCGTATTCATTAAACGAACGCTCACAAATATTATTGGACTTGCTTTGACTGAATTATTTCAGTTCTGTATTTTGTTGTCGTTGATCGGCAGATAAACTCACTGACTGCTTAGCTGGAAGTCCATGCAAACTAAAACGACAATAATGATTTATTCTGAAGTACTGGTACTAAAAGTATTTTTATTTTTTTTATTGCCTAGATGGGTGGACGAGCTCACAGCCCACCTGGTGTTAAGTGGTTACTGGAGCCCATAGACATCCACAACGTAAATGCGCCACCCACCTTGAGATATAAGTTTTAAGGTCTCAAGTATAGTTACAACGGCTGCCCTACCCTTCAAACCGAAACGCATCACTGCTTCACGGCAGAATTAGGCAGAGTGGTGGTACCCATCCGCGCGGACTCACAAGAGGTCCTACCACCCACCTTAAGTATGGCTTCATTTAGTGATTTTTTCAAGGAATTCTGGTAGATTATTGTAAATCCGTGAAGTTGTAGTATTTTATTTCACTCAGGACTGCATAAAGTCGATCGCGTACTAATAAGCGTCGTTAGGGTGCGCTAGAAAATTGGAGATGACTTGAAATGAGGAAGTAAGAGAGAGGTAGGAAATGTAACTTGGAATCTATATATTAATACGTGAAGCAAAAACTTTGTATCAATTTTTACGAAAATTGCGCGGCCGGAGGAGTATGAAATTTTCCACACTTATAGAGAATATAGAGAAGAAGTGCACAATGCAAATATTTTTTATAAATAATGCATAAAAGATACATTAATTTAATAAAAAAATAAAAAACATTACACACACTACCATATATTTGACACACACACTTAAACCCTTTGTTTAATGTCAAACTGTTGTTATTGCATAAAGTCTGTAGTCAAATTGAGAATAGGTTAGTATTGTTTATCTTTAATATTACGAGTATTTGTCTATAGTGTAGTCTTGGCGAAATCTGTAACAATAGGACCATAATAATGTTGAAACTTATAATTTCAATTAATTATTGTGGAATTTCGACTACTGCGGGACCACTAGTTTATAATAAATTCGGAAAAATGTGTTTATAATGGTGTATCCCGAGAAAGACTTGCATCGACAAATTGTTTCGACATCGAAAAAAAAAAAATACATTTACAAAAATTCAACAATCCCTTTATTTCGTACTGTTTTTTGTAAAATAAAAATTAAAAACTCGCCTTCAACTTTAACCTATAAATTACATAGAAATTATACGTTCGAAGCATAATTATGTATTTGGAAGAAAGGGGCTCTGTTGTTTTGAAATAGTTTGACAATTATTGGTGCCATTCATTTGTGGTAGGTAAGAAATTACAAATTACTCCTTGGCGTAGGGCTGCATGCTTAAATCGACCCGGTCATTTGAAATAAAGTGATTGTAGCAGTATTCATTGAGAAGTTAGTATAAACATTTTCTACAACAATTATGTAATTAGTCAAAAATTTTAAATCTCTAAAACAAGTTAGTGTTGCTCGAAATGATTACGTTGAAATATTATAATGTATCTTTATAATGTATAACCTCTTTATAATCTGCATATTATCTTTCTACATTAACTGCGAACGAACTGCGTAAAGTCATGATTTAAAAGCGCCTTCAAAGGGATAGTTCAATAAAAACAGTGTGATTTTGATTTCAAAGACTTTCCAGATTTAATTGAGGAGTGATAGCAGCTTCTACGGTGAGCGGTTAATCACAATTTTCATTAAAGTATCCTGACTAAGTGGTAACATTATTAAATTAAGTTAAGGAAAAGCCTCAAATAAAACGGGTAAGTGCTTCGCTTTTGGAACTTCACCTAATTTAACGTTTACAACATTTTCGTTTTTTTTTTTTCAAAACGAGTACAAAAGGAAATTGCCCGAAATTTATTATCAAGTCTTCGTCTTTATTTCATCACGTCTCTACAACAGGCCATTACTTCGAACGCAAGTCTTTAAAATTTAATTTTCAAAATGTTTACTGTAAAATAATTTTATTACCGCAAACGTTGGTGTAAGGTGATTAAAATGACAAATGCCTAACAAAGGGCGCTTCGTCTAAGGAATTTTTGAATAGGCCAAAACTCGATGAATGTAAAATCGTCGGTGGGCTTGTACTGTAAGCCTTTAAGTAGAATACAAAATGCTTATTGTCAAACTAACTATTTCTAGTTAACGATTTGTTTTTATCATCTGAATAGCGGCCCGCTCCGGCTCGCTCGGGTCTTTAACAAAAATCTCAACGACATTTCACGTTGTTTTATTTAAAAAAATAAAAGAACACTTATTGCGGCATAACTATAATAGTTAGACATACGCTGTCGCGACATTTTTTGTAAATAATAATGTGTACTACAAAGTCGTAGTACATTATTTTTTTCTATCATCAATATTTTTCGCAAGGCACGCGATGTAAAGATTAGTATAGTTAATTTTTTTACACCTCGGGTTGCATTATTGGAGTTTTAGTAAGGATCCCTATTTTTTTTTCAAAAAAGATTATAGCTTATGTCACTCAGGTGTAGTGTAGCTTCCAAACAGTGAATTTTTCAAATCGGTTCAGTAGTTTCGGACCCTATTCAACACAAACAAACAAACAAATCTTTCCTCTTCATAATATTAGTATACTTATAATAAAACGTATTATCTATATCTATATTTCTGAATACATTTTAGGGTAGCTGGTGATTGAAGGAATAATGCTTAATTCGAGAAGAATGAACGTTAGGAATTAAAAATCATGCAATAGTCTGAAATCTAAATCATGATAGTCTTGGATGGGGTGCCATCCAATAAAGCCCATCTAAGTGCAATAGATGAGCTATGTTTAATGATCTCTCTCTAATCTGTCTCGTATCGTGTTAAGATGCTGCGGGCACTTGTGACTACAACAAGGTACACAACAACTAGTTTATACATGAGTATTTACAATGATTTCTTAGTGAAGAGGATTTTTGATGGAAAATAATATGAAAATATCGAACTATGTCGAAAATTCATCTACTATTTTGATAAAAGGATAGAGACAAGTACAACGCTGGTTTCGTTAAAGTAAAATATGACTTTGCTATAAACTTACAATAATACATTTGATAGCAAAAATAAAATAAGATATAGAACATCAATCGAGTAAGAAAGTCCGACAGCTGTTGCCTTTGCTTAAATTAATAAAAAAAAAACATCAAAAAAATGCGAGTATCAACGGCATCAGCCATTACAATCTTTTTATTCATCAGCGGAATTCAATTTATAGTAATTGACAATCTTTTTGTAGCTACGGGTTTGATAAAAGGTGCCTTCTTGCATTCATTTTGAGGGCTTTTATGATTAATAAATGAACATTATACTGTTTTCCGGTCCAAATAAGATTACCTTATTCTCAGAAAATATTCGGGTTTTCCTTTTTGCGAACTAAAGTAGATAAGTCCTTGGTGTATCTGATTTCTGTAAAATGTTAACCTGGTGTTAAGTGCAAAGCCTACAGATTTTTTTTTTTTTTTTTATTGCTGTGTGGACAAGCACACAGCCTACCTGTTGTTAAGTGGTTACTGGAGCCCATAGACATCTACAACGTAAATGCGCCACACACCTTGAGATATAGTTCTAAGGTCTCAGTATAGATACAATGTGAATGTTGTTTCCAACCTTGAAACAAGAGACCAAAGTCGCAAAATCTTCCAATCCTCAACTTCTTCCACTCATGATGTAAATAGTATACCATCCAGCCAATTTCAACCATCTATAAAAGTTTTAGCCTGGCTTTTTACTAGTGGTAGGACCTTTTGCGAGTTTGCACGGCTAGGTACGACCACCCTGCCTATTTCTGCCGTAAAGCAGTACTGCGTTTTGGTTTGAAGAGCGAGGCAGCCGAAGTTAAAAGTGAGACCTCATGTCTCAAGGTAGGTGGCGGCATTTACGTTGTAGATGTCTTTGGGCTCCGATAATCACTTAACACCCGGTGGGCTGTGAGCTCGTCCACCCCTCTAAACAATAAAGAAAAATATATATATACTACTGCTCCCCTCTCTCTGGTTCGAAGTTTCAAATATCAACTGCTTCGTTTTGACTCCTTACAGAGAAGGCCTCTTCGGATTGTCGATAATCTTGTTCTCACCGATGATGGACTTTTGGTTTCTCAGTGTTTTATACAGTATATTTCCCAAGTAAATCTTTGAGGAATTTACGATAGTCCCGTCTCGTTTTTCGTATCACACCTCGTCGAAACAGAGTTCATCCATACCAACTACCATACTTGAGAACAATTGCGTTTATCCACAGTTCATCTCTTGAAATGTTTTTTGTCTAATTCCATCCGGCTCAGGAATGAACTTCCACCCAGAGTTTTTCCTGAGCGCTATTTCTTCAAAAGAGAGTTCCAGTAGCTGGAAAGAGATTTCCAGTACTCAGCTGTAGGCAGCGCCTTGGCAGTGTGACATTGCTATCATCTATGAGCAATGGTATCCTTTCCCCGTAGACCACAGCCTACTGAGTTTCTCGCCGGATCTTCTCAGTGGGTCGCATTTCCGATTCGGTGGTAGATTCTGCGAAGTACTGCTCTTGCTAGGGCCAGTATTAGCAGCACTACCGGTTAGAGCCCCGTGAGCCACCCTACACGTCAAGGAGAAACTGAAATAGCTTCTCAAGGCTATCATCATAGGTAAGGGAAAAAGAAATGTATCCTTTCACCATCAGTGGGCCGTGTCATCTGCGTACAATGTAATTATCAAATATTTCGATTTAGCACTACGGCTTGCTTATTCATAAAACATTGACTACGCTCAAAATGTCCTAAGCTATGTGCTTATGACAAAACTCGGAAATTAGTTATGCAACATGAATTCATTTTGTGTGCAATTAATGGAAAAGCGCTGAGCTCACAACGCAAGTATGTTTGAACTACGTGCGTAACAGAAGCGGAATTCACTCCAACTATTTAATTCATCGCGCTGTTTAGTTTTAAATGTCTCTTTATATCATATTATAATTTACAATCATAATGAAATTTCAACTAGCTATTTTAACCATTGTGTTGTTGGTGATTTTCTGTAAGCGTAAATAAACACCTTGATGTTTGTAGCTATATTTTTAAGTAAAGTTGCTGATCTTATTACGACAAAATACGTTAATAAAATTGAGTATTAAGATTAACAGACCCAAATATTTTCAAAGTAAATCATGATTTAAAAGCCGTAACACTAATATAATAATAATAAAATATAAATATGCATAATAAAGATTCTAAATGTGATCAATTCAATCAATTTACGTATATTAAAAAGCGTGCCGATGTGTCATGGTTAATTAATTACTCTAAGACTAAAACAAATTTGCTATTTAAAAATCAACGATTTGGAATTTGGCATTAGATTTAGAAATACGTTTTTGACAATCACTTAAGCAAACCAATTTCACGCAATTATAACTTGAATAATAATTCAACCCTCAATGAAACGTGAATAATGTTCTTTCTATAACGTAAGAGAGTTAGTATTAAATCTTGATATTCTAAACGATAAGCAACGTTGAATATGGACGATGAATATAAGCAATTTAAAAATAACATTAATTCAGTAAATATGGAACAATACGTATGTATATTGCATAATATGAGGAGACACAATGACATAATATATGCTACTTGCGCTCATCATAGGAAAAGGTAGAAATTAGAGAGAGTGAATCATAAATGAAAAACAAAGAAACAATATTACTATTTGCCAATAGCATTTGGAGTGGCAGCTCGAGGAAACTATCCTACTCAAAGATAGCACTTACGGACTATATTATTGTCGTAAAAGAGACGACCGCTGGGGCAAAAGTCGAGTGACTATAAGACGCAGCCATTCACATGGTACACCGACCTATTGAAGATCGGATTCAAATCCGCTGATCATCATAACGAACCTTAGGGGAGGCCTAATTCCAACTGTTCTACCCACACCTATGAAAACCGATGATTATCTTGAAATTATTATTCGAAATCGTCTTAACTAAGAGATTAACAAATAATTTCTAATCAATTAATTTAAGTAAATTCAAGAACTAAACTCAGTGACTTTTGTACCCCGAAGCTTCTTTACAGGCTTTCTTACAAAATTTCTCTTTAGAAGCTTAACAGGAAACGCTGGGACATAATAGAGTCTTGTCATCATATCTCGTGTATACACGTGCTTTATTAAGGAAGCTCTTGCGAAATAAGGTGCTAACGCAAACTTCCTTAGTATAAACAAGTTGAAGCAAAAGTTAACAATGTATTACGCACTCCAAATGAAGATAAATTAATTTAACGTCAGGCCCTATTTACATAACGCCATCGTAAGGCAGGCTGGAATGGAAGACACAGTAAAACTTTTGACAGTACTGCAGTTTTTTTCTGCAGATTATTTCATCGAGTCAATTGAGGAGATTCGAACTCTAGTCGGAGATTGGTCTAGGTTTCTTTCGTAAATTAGAAGATATCCATCACCTTTTTGACGGTGTCTCAAGTAGGTACTTTTGCAGACTGCGTTTCGGAATATTTCTGAACTAGTGTTAGACCAGGATCTGTAAATTATTATATAATGAAACCCAGTCACGCGCCACCGTGTCTGTTGCTAACAACAACAACACTAATGGAGAGGGTGAAAAAAAACGTTGATTATCATCTACTTTTTCATCATTATGAATATTTTATAAAAAAAAAACTGGAGTCCCTAATTACCAGTGGTGGGGTATAGTTTAAGCCTACACCGCATTATTTTCAGATTGGGTCAGCCGTCATACAAGATAATTGAGACTTTGATCCCAAAATTTTAGGGTAGGTTGCGTAATTCAAGTTTTTATGTCTATAGGCACATATGATAAATCAGTTAAAACAAAACCATAAGATTTATATATTAGTATAGTATGGTAATTCTACCAGCCATTGGTGGTATGAGGTTGATCTCTCAGTTATTTTACTGTATAAAGCAAAAATATTGATCATTTTTATACCGTCTCGTGGAAATTAATCGCCTTTTAGGTGCATTATCACTATTGACAAATTAACAAATTTAGCAAATTTTCTTACAAGCACCCCAAAATTCAAGTTTTCTTTGTCGGCAGCTTTGGCTTGAGAACCGAAAAATTATACCTACTACTTTAACTCGAACTGTTTCAATGTCTGTGAATAAGCTTACTTTCTCAGCTTATCCTTGACCTTGACTGTATATTAAAGACTTACTTACTTATCTTAGATGACCTAAATGATAATCAGTGATGTTAAAAGGTACCAGCATTAATTTTAGACAACTACCGCATTTTTTTCCACTAGAAAATAGGCATTTATTAGACCCATCAAAGTGATCGTCCACAATTGTTTTGAGTTTTTTTCTTGTAATTAATTAAACGACTTGAATAATTGAGGACGGTTTGTTTGTGAGTTTATTTTACGGAAAATAAAAGGTAATTAGTTGATGTTGTTAGATCTGGCTTTCCTAATAACGAGGAGTTTTATTAACGATGCCAGAATTATTTTCATTCAGCTTAGAAAAAATATTTCGATACTACGCGTTATTTATATTTGTACAATTTTAATATTAAATACTGCAAACATATTTGAAATTTGAGAATATTATAGAGATGTTTGTTTTTTTGGCAAATTAAGTTTTGAAGCACCCGCTTGGTAGGTCTTCCACAAGACGGACCAGTCTTGGGATTTATGAGCAGCCTATATCACGCTGTGAACGTCTGTAAGCTAATTTTGATGATGATGATTTTATATTGTACGGATACTAAATAAATGAGTCACGGCAGAGTGGATTAATAGAGTAAACGGTCACGATGAATTATAATTCCAGCTTAATAAAATTAATTATCGTTTTTAACTCCGATTGTATTGTTATTAAAACTTATAATACTTTATCTATAGCTTATGCTTTAAGCATCATAATTTATATTGAAGTGAAAAAATGTAGAAGGCATTACAATAATGAATACTGGCGTAGTCGTATCGTTGGATACGGCGTCTTTTGTTGTCCGATGATTTTAAAGCAATGATTTCAGTTATTTGTTTGTAAACAAAACAGTTTTGTACCGTTCTCTAGGTTGTTTATCAACCTGTTCTTGTTATTTTTTTCCTTTTTTTAATTAATTAATTTACTTTGTTTTATAAACAGTTCATTAACGTTTTCTTTTGTTTTTTTTTCAACCGATGATCGATGTGGCGTTTTATTTCATCATAGTTTTTACCTTTTATGAAGGTATATAATATAAAGAGAAAATGTAATATATAATATAAAATTTAATCTTAAAGTATCAATAAAATAAAAATGGTTTTCCTTGAAGGAACAAGAAATTATGATCAATTTACTAAATACCTTATCCTACTTATTTAAAAGCTTCTATCTTTATTAATTTTGTTTTAGCCCCTCAAAGGTAAGAACCAAGAAAATTTAAGAAGCACGAAACTTTATTATAACAAAATTCACTTAATTTTTATTTTTGTCTATTTTCATTATCACCATCATTGCTGCATCTTCAATTGCACGCCACTCAATACGATCCTCGACTTCTCTCATCCAGCTTTTGCCAGTTTATTTTTATCTATTTATTTGGGTTATTTTAACAAATCAAAACCGGTCAAAGAAAACCCTTCGAACTACTCTCCTGCTATTCCAGCTATACCCAGGTGGGTAAGTGAGCTCACGGGCTGAACCTGAAGAGTAGTGTTTCGAAGAATCTACCCGCGGATCAGAATCGCGACCCACTGAGGCCGAGCGAGATCCGGCGAAAAACTCAGTGAGCTATATCTATAGGTTAGTTCGCTCCTTAAACTCTTCGCCGTAATCGACGGGTTCGACGAGGATGATGACCGGTGCCTGAGAGGCCTAAAAGCACCATGAGTGGATCCGGGGGAACAACACATGTTTCGGGCGACGACGGCTTTATGTTGCCGCGTCACCAGGGTCGGATAGGTAATTAACGGTGGCCACGATAAGTGGATTATCGTGTCGCGCCGCTTTTTCGAAATAGTGTTCTGATGCTACCTTAAGATACTTAAGTATCGATTATAAATTTAGAGCGTCGTGGAGGTCAACATTCCTCACGTACCACGATGTTTCGACCGCTATCCTGTAGAAACGAGATTGGTTGACCTGGAGAACATTTATGTACATAAGGGCCGCGTGAGCGATCACTAAACATGCATAGGTCACGACGGAACGTATGCAAGTTTTGTAGATTGTCACCTTGTTACGAAGGGACAATTTATTTCCCTGGCAGATCATAGCGCAGAGTCTACCGAGTAGAAATGCGGCTCGGTCGCGTACTGATTTAAAGTGCGGACTGAATATCATCCCTCTATAGAGGGTGTTTAGCCTTCGAAGCCCACGGTATGGGCTGGCCAAAGATTTTGATGGCAGGAATGGAGTTACCACGCGCAATTCGAGGCAAGATACTAGCAGTAGTGGCGGTAAGGCGAGCTCTCTTGCATTCATTGATAATAGTATACAAAAATGTGACATTAGTTCACGACGAATCATCAAACAGAAGCCTCGACTCGTTACGATGTCATTGCTGCTGTGAGCTTCTATTCACAACGATAAAAATATAATTCCAGCTAATCATTTTACATCTGCTAGATGGAGGCAGATTTTTTTTATTATATTCAAATCAGCGCAGTCAGAAAACCGTTTCCATCTCTATGTTCTACTATAACTACCAGATACAGTAACCTTTATAGCTTTCGTCCATACTGAAGATATCTATGTTAATTAATCGGCGTCAAAGGATTGATACGATGAAAGCAATTAAACAACGAAACGACTCCACAGAGCTAAGTTTAATAGATACTTGTTTTGAAACGATCACGCAACTTGAAAATTGTGTCTCACTAAACGCTATTAACTACACAATAGCTGAAGTTTGCTTTGGAGTTCAGTAAAGTTGATTCAGTCAATGGAAATACGGACAATTTTCTTCACCAAATTAATTGAAAATAGCGAATGTCTTCAAGAAAGGTACTTTTTTTTCTTTTTTTTTTTTTCAATAAATAAATAAATATCTACTAACAATCACGCCACGTTAACTGGTCCTGTGATAAGTTCGTAAAGAACTTGTGTTACAGGTACCAGATAACGGAAATAAATGTAAGATTTTTATTATACACATACATATATTTAATATACATTCATAACCCTGGAAAAGACATTTATATTTATCATACAAATATCTTCCCTTGGCGGGATTCGAACCCGCGACCCCCTTATGTAGTGACTATGTCACTTACCACTACACCAGACGGCCGTTGAACTCCAAACCAGGACTCCAATCCGGACCAGATGTAATTACTGCCAAGATCACTAACCACCTAACTGTAACGCGATAATAGATCGATCTAAAACTAACGCACGGTTTTATCGCATGTTGTAAAATGGAATATGAATACTCAGATAATTCACAGTTTCACATGGTCATGGATGTAACAGTTTTTATATCTTATGACAAGTAATCCGCCCTTACTTACTGTATAGTTTGATAGATGCGATATCGGTTAGCTCAATGTAATTGAGGTAATCTCTACGATCTCACCTAATCACAAAATATCAGGTGAAGTAGAATTAGTAAAATCCATCCGCGCTGATACCAAAAAAAATATATTAAAAAAAGTCAATAATTTCAAAACCAATATTAAAACGGGCGGAGAAAAGAATCTTTTCAAAAAAGTTCGATGAAATAATTTCAATAAGCGCAGCTGTCATTTGAAATTCGGTGAGATCCGTTCTTAATTTACTCTCAGATACCCCGATTATTTGTAAAGTTATTTATTAAAACCGTTTGCGATTTGGATATTTTATATTTATTTATTTATTTCAGTATTCTTATAGACTAACAGTTGAACTAAAACTTTTAAACCATTAATGGTAGCTTAAATAACTCTTTGCAACTGTTACAAATCGCTAGAGATCATTAAGGAACATATTCGTTTCCGGAACACAGGCTAGTAAGCCATTAATTGTAAAACAATATAAAGTAATTATTATATCTTGATCCAATTGTTATTGCTGCCAGAGAGAATTGTTGAATGGCGTTCTTGGCAAATTGTAGTCGTTAAAGTGGAATTAATAATTACGAGTCTCCTAAAATATTATAATCTATACTTTGTTTGTATTGAATAGGCTCCGAAACTACTGAACCGATTTGAAAAATGCTTTCATTGTTTGGAAGCTACACCATTCCCGAGTGACATAGGCTATAATCTTTTTTGAACAAAATTAGGGATCCTTACTAAAACTCCAATAATGTAACCCAAAGTGTACAAAAATTACCTAAAATATTCTTTACATAGCCTGCTCTGCGAAAACTATTGATGATAGATTATAATAATGTACTACGACTTTGTAGAACACATAATGATGTACAAAAAGTGTCGCGACAACATATGTTTAACTATTATAGTTATGCCGCAAAAAGTGTTCTTTTATTAAAAAAAAAACACAACGTCAAATATCGTTGAAATTTTTGTTAAAAAACTTAGCGGAGCCGGAGCAGGCCGCTAGTATTAAATATTCTTATTGAACAATAAAGTAAACACAGGCTTTTAATCTAAACGTCATGTGTCTCGATATTAAAAATGCTAACCTACCCTTCAAACCTGAACCCATTACTGGTCGCAGTGTAAATAACAAAGGTGATTGTGTATCACACAATCGTATTTATTAAATAGAAAATATTATTTATGTATGGAAATCAGTAGGTATTTAAATTATATATTTAGACTAGTGATTGTGGAATAATCCCTGACACTATAATAATTATATTCATTTTTTATTTTAAATTTCTCCTTTCTTGATATTATTTTCATCTCTTCTGGTAAAGTTGTGAAACTAATTTGTTCCTAATATATTTTAAAGTTTAACAAATGAGCTTTTAGTTTATTAATGTTGACAGTAGCTAATAAACAATTTTTTTTTTTTGAAAAACTAGAAATAGGTCGAATTTTTGGTAGTTATAATATAGCTGAAGAGCTAAGGGTTGGCCACAAAATAGTTTTGACCCATTTCAAAAGATTAAGAGAAACCGAACGAAGGTTATCTATTGAATTTAAAACCGAACTGTTTTTGAAAAGATTAACCACTGGTCATGAAAAATGGAATGTATGATAAGAACGCGTGAAAAATTCACGGAGAGAGCAACCTCGCAAGCTATAGCGGAACCCGAATTAACGTAGTAGCCACGTTAAGTGAAGCTACCATAGCCTCTCGAGGCTACTAGCAATAGGTAAGAAAAAAAGCACTAGTAGATATTACTATGTAGCCTATTCCTACCACGAACAATCGTGTGATCGACTTTTAGGAGTGGGGCAGTCGTCACACATTAAAACGAGACCTGGACCTCATATCACAAGGTAGATGGTGACATTCAGGTTGCTGATATCTATGACCTTCGATAATTGCTTCATACCCGCTCAGCTATGAGCTCGTTGGTACCAAATGAAAAAAAATAATGCAAAAATGCTGTTGAGTTGGGTAATTTTTCTTGAACTTTTCGCACCTTTTCTATAAACCTGTAATCTATATTTATATGTAACCATACTGAGACCTTAGAACTTATATCTCAAAGTGGGTGGCGCATTTGCATTGTAGATGTCTATGGGCTCCAGTAACCACTTAACACCAGGTGGGCTGTGAGCTCGTCCACCTATCTAAGCAAAAAAAACAAACAATACAGCTATTAACTATAAACAATCAATAAAATTATATTCATTCGTAGCACTTAGCATTAGACAGCGGCTTGACTGTACCCTTGGCATTGCTGACGTCCATGTTGGGATATAGTTGTCTGCGTACAACGACAAAAACTATATAACTCATCATTAACGTCAAATAAATGAACACGGAAGTCTCCCGCGAGACGATTATAAGCATACGACAAACGTACGAGTGTTTGTTTTTTTTTTTTAATTATATTAACAGCAACCGAAAGACATAGATTAACGACATTCTCACGCTACAGAGGGGTGAAATTAAACAATTCCAATTTTCCCGACCGGTTCGCGAGGTGAGCCGGTTAATTGCGCAACTTTTCTAATTAAAATTAACTCTGAGTAAACGTGGAAGCATCTTCGGATCGTTTCGTCGGTTGATGAATAGTGCGATGTTAATGTTTCTGCGTTAGGCGTTCGATCGGAACGCTTAGTACAATTATTTTGACTGACTCTTTCTTACTGGTGGTAGAACCTTTTGAGTCCGCACGGGTAACTCCGTCCAAAAAAAATTCTCAATTTGGTGCGGGAATTCACATTATGGTATCGACACATCACAATATACACTATAGTTTTTATTCAACGAATATTATAATGATATAACACTTTTACGATACAATCTCGCGCTTGTCTTATTCATACAGTGTGAGATACCTGTAGATGGTCACATCTTTCTAATGTCCGAGCGAAATCACTGTGACATCAAACAATGATTTTTTTTAAATAAATTTATTACGAATCCCTTTTGTTTCCCTTAATGTTTTCCATTCAAAGGTCCTCGAAGCGCTACGTCAAAATGAACACGCTTTATATAAAACTCCACAAACATACATCATCTCCATAACGAAATTGGAATCCATTTACACATCACTCTTGTAGCATCAAAAGGTGTTCTTAATTAGTAAAGATTAAACATCCGTCAGGAACGTAATTGCTACGACCCGTGGCCTCGGGAATTAACACCAATTTGTCGTGTCAAATGCTTCGAAGACACGTAGTCCACGAATTGGAATGACCACGGCACTGAATAAAATAATCTTACGCGCGCCGAGATGCAGTGTACCGCATAATTCAAATATTAGCCTAATCTCGTATTTCTTGGATTAAATGTTTATTTGACGTTTTTTAATCTAACCAAATATTATAGTGGACAATGTGTGAATTTAAAAAAAAAAATTAGGCCGTGTCCTTCCTTTCATACAGTCTTAAATATTTAAATTATTAATCCGTCAACTAATAATGAAGTCGTCGTGGCCTAAAGAATAAGGCGTCTGGTGCGTTCGTATCTAGTGATGCAACGGTGTTCTAATCCCGCAGGCGGGTACCAAGCTTTCCAATGAAATACGTACTTGACAAATGTTCACGATTGACTTCCACGGTGAAGGAATAACATCGTGTAATAAAAATCAAACCCGCAAAATTATAATTTGCATAATTACTGGTGGTAGGACCTCTTATGACTGCTTGCCGCTACTTGGCGGCAGAAGTATCCTGAATGGTATAATAGCCACCGACTTTGGCTCGCCATACAAGCTCGCCACATATACTTCGCAAGGAATTCTTAAATTTTGTCGTTTTTTCTAAACTTTCATCTAAGGTATTTTAGTTAGAGACCCGTGCGGACTCACAAGAGTAAGTACCACCACCCCGCCTATTTCTGCCGTAAAGCAGTAATGCGTTTCGGTTTTAAGGGTGGGGCAGCCGTTGTAGCTATACTGAGACCTTAGAACTTATATCTCAAGGTGGGTGGCGCATTTACATTGTAGATGTCTATGGGCTCCAGTAACCACTTAATACTAGGTGGGCGGCGAGCTCGTCCAACCAACACCTTAATGGATATAAGGAAAAAGGATATTATCATGACACACCTATCATGTCGAATAGTTCGGTGTTACGTAATCAACAAATGGAAATGACCCAGTACGGGAATTGGAGGATTAAAATTTAATAATCTTAAATGCACTTAATGATATTAGTCGCAATGACGATGACGCTATATTCGAGTATTGGCGACCCGCTCCTCCTATTAAAGAATTACTGAGACGTCCTCACATTACTAATATAAACCTATTTAGATTAGTATTTTCTTTAAAAACACATTTACTGGAGATCAATAATTTTGGTTTGAATAATATTTTTTTATGGACATCCCGGTTTGTCGTCACACATTAAAATGAGACTTGGACCTCATATCACAAGGTAGACGGTGACATTCAGGTTGTTGATATCTATGACCTTCGATAATTGCTTAATACCAGCTCAGCTATGAGCTCGTTGGTACCAAATGAAAAAAATATATGCAAAAATGCTATTGAGTTGGGTAATTTTTCTCGAACTTTTCCCACCTTTTCTATAAGCCACTACGAGCTATTAACTATAAACAATCAATAAAATTATCTTCATTCGTAACACTTAGCATTAGACAGCGGCTTGACTATACCCTTGGCATTGCTGACGTCCATGTTGGTACACAGTTGTCTGCGTACAACGACAAAAACTATATAATTTATCATTAACGTCAGATAAATGAACTCAGAGTCTCCCGCGAGACGATTATAAGCATTTAACACAGACTTTTCGTACGAGAATCAATGTCTATATAGCGTATGTAGCATGTGAATGATCCAATAAAATATGCTTCGTCTCCAGAGCCTCTTTTTCTTGATATTTGGTCTGTAATATTCGTTTGAAATGCCAATTAGCATCCGACTCGCTCCGAATACTTATAACGATTACCCCTCACGTTATTTTTACATTTGTAATTGTCTGGCGAGACGCGTTAATTACGAAGTCACATTATGATTTCACAGCTGTTTTTCGACTTAGTAATCATACTTTTTTCAGTAGCGTTGGTTATTTTTTCTTAAAATTAAGCTTTAACGTG
This sequence comes from Bombyx mori, assembly GCF_030269925.1. Classification (NCBI taxonomy): domain Eukaryota; kingdom Metazoa; phylum Arthropoda; class Insecta; order Lepidoptera; family Bombycidae; genus Bombyx; species Bombyx mori. The sequence continues at coordinate 14,392,406 of NC_085119.1, read as the reverse complement.
AAGAAATACTGCGAATAATAAATTAAATGAATTGTGGAGACGTCGTGGCCTAAAGGATAACACGGCCGGTGTAGTAGTATCGGGTAATGCTATTTATTATTCCAGTGTTCGAATCTCATAGACAAACATTTTTTTTCCTTAATTAAAAGCTATTTACATAATATATGTTCACGAATGACTTCCAAGATAAAGGAATAAATAAAATTGAGGATTAAAATTCAAACCCGAAAAATTCATATTTGCGTAATCACTGATGACATTACTGGTGCTTTGACAGCTCACACGGGTAGCATGGTGTGGGACAGTCATCATAACAATGATACTTGGATTTCATGTCTCAATGTGGAAAATGGCATTCACGTTGTGGCTGGGCTTCAATAACCACTTAATACCAAGCTGGCGTCAGGAGATACACTCGCTTATACTATAAAAAAAATTGCGCAAATTAGCTTCCAGTAATTCAATCTCTTTAATGAAGAGTTTTTCTAATTACCTCATCCCCTACATATTTGGGATTTTATAAAAAAATACGAAATCAATATCACAAGCAAAACTCCTAAAAATTTGATCAAGGTTAAACTAACTCATGCTGCGTTTAACTTCGAGAATGTCAGGATAACAATTAAGTAAATCATCCTTAACAACATCTGCCTAAGGGTTGTAGACTACGGAAAGCTAAGAGATCCGCTAAATGCATTGTAGCATATAACGTAGAAGATTCTGGACATATGGGTTTTAAAATAGCATCGCTAGTGAAATGTAGAATGTATTATGTTTTCCAATGTAATTTTGAAAATAGATGAATGTATCTAAATGTAAATTCAATGTAAAGGGTGGTACAGCCATTTTTCAATATAATAGAAAATTTTACTCCGTGTCTCAGATTGAGAGGTGGCATTTATATTAATATCTAAATGAATAACCAGTTGTACGATAACATTTCCATTCAATCGCAGTAACAATAACAGAAAGAAGAAAACATAAAATGCTATTAAAGTAGTATGAAACTCATATATTTTTATTTAAAATATTCTATATCTACTAATCTAGATTTGTAAAATAACATAAAAAGAATAAAGAATTCAATCACATCATAGAAAGTGCTAAAATACTCGAAAAGTACTTTAAATACTCTGATTGATACATGTACAATTTTTTGTTTCATTTCATAAGCTCTTCAATTTTTTTTTTTTTTTTTACATTAAAATCCATAATAATTTTCAACTTTTTATTTTTTATTTTCATCAAATCATTTGCTAACATAGTTCAATTTAAAAAAAAATAGCTTTTGTTTGACTCAATATTATTTTATTTATAAATGATAGATCTAGCCCATTCATTAAGTTGAGGAATCCAGTTAATCCAATACTTACAATGTGCCGTTGCCGTATTCTGGTACAACATAGTTAGTGATTACTGTAAAACTTGATATTTTAGCTGCAGGTAGTATGGATGAACTCTACTCCGGTAGCGGGCGGTGCGATGGTAAAAACGAGATGATGGTATCATCTCAAAAAATTCCTCAGAGCAGCCCCCATATACGAAAATACAGAGGGGACTGAAGTCCCTACGCAGACCCAGAGGTTCCAAACGATATACGACATACAGGTTGAATATATATATTTTTTTGTATATTTCCAATAAATTCTAAATCTTCGCCTCAAGCTTTACTCAAAGCTTCCTTTATAAATATATTACGTCCATTGACATGGAGTTATATCCCAAAGTTAGTCGTTCCTACTGCGAACCCGTTGTTCTGTGCAACAATGGCCTTGTTTTCCTCGTAACTGCACTCCCACTACAGTACTAATGTCGTGTTGGGAAATTACATTATTATAATTGATGTCGGGCTGTACGCATTTTGCAGCTAAATGAGGAAAAGTTTCATGATTTTTTTTTTAATTCTGGCTCTCTTGTTTTTCATGTTGCTTGAATACCAAAGTAGTTGGAAGTTCTTATAAATCATTTTGCAATTTCGAAAATACATTAGGAACGTTTTTATTTATTGTTTTAAGACAATCTTGAATTTGACCATATTAAAAAAATCGTATTATATATTTTATTAGGTATGTTTATACAGCTTTATTATTTTCGTAGAAAACTATATTACATCTAGCTAATGTACAAAATCAAAATTAAAGAATGGATAATGATTGATAATTAAAAAAAATTCAATATAGAACGTTCTGAAATTATTTAGCTATAAAACAAATAACTACATATTCAAAGTATTTTTTGTGTTATTAATTTTTCTTGTGAAACGCTTCCATTTTGATAAGTATATTTACGTATTATCATGTCATCAAACAAAACCATTTGATATCTCAATTTCTATTTTCAAAAAGTATAAAATTGTAGTGCCGGTTTTAATGTCCCATACCCTTAAGCTTCTAATAATACGCCGCAAGCCCTGCTATTTCAACTAAATTATCGGTTACCGGTACCGACAGTTACGCATTTACATTACCATATACTCATGTCGCAATCCTGTTCAACGGAGAGGTTGAATAAAATCCAATTAATAAACAAAAACCCTGTAACAACACACTTGAACAATCAAGGGAGTAATTGTTTCGTAGTATCTAACATTTCGCAAATCATAAAGGATAACATTCAAAGGGAAATAGAATCAGAGCATGTAATTGAAGGTTTGGGTAAACATTTACATCTTGCATAAGGTTGGCAATCCAATATTATTAGTTAGTTGGTCTAACGTCCAGCATTGAGCTTTTTTGAAGTGAAAACTTGTTTAGACGCGTTGAGCAATTTTTGGATGGGTGGCATCTTGTGAGTTCGCGTCACCGATATGCGTAATAGCAGTATACCTGTAGCTATATAGATCATCTATATGTATCATTATGTTCCGATTATATATCATTATGTTCCGACCAGCCTGGTTCTGTTCAGCAGGATATTCCGGAACACTAACGAAACAGTTCAAAAACGACCTGGATTAACCAGACCAGTCAACTCTTCTACCGTTTCAGACTTTTGTCACCAGTGGGGCAAAAGGCTCGGGTGAGAGTACCGGGAAATAATTTATCGTGTGGCTTCGGAAGATGTACATTCTACTAGATTTCACCCTCAATACCACAATCTCGTGGGAGATCTGGGCCCTTGCCCAGATACTTTTGTTCTTTACACAGTCAATTTCCGACACTATTTGGTATTCGAAGCAATGGACGATTTAAGTCGAGAAATATGATGACAATTCTTTTAATATATTTTTTTTATTGCTTAGATAGGTGGACGAGCTCACAGCCCACCTGGTGTTAAGTGGTTACTGGAGCCCATAGACATCTACAACGTAAATGCGCCACCCACCTTGAGATATAAGTTCTAGGGGTCTCAGTATAGTTACAACGGCTGCCCCACCCTTCAAACCGAAACGCATTACTGCTTCACGGCCGAAATAGGCAGGGCGGTGGTACCCACCCGCGCGGACTCACAAGAGGTCCTACCACCAGTAATTACGCAAATTATAATTTTGCGGGTTTTGATTTTTATTACACGATGTTATTCCTTCACCGTGGAAATCAATCGTGAACATTTGTTGAGTACGTATTTCATTAGAAAAATTGGTACCCGCCTGAGATTCGAACACCGGTGCATCGGTCAACACGAATGCACCGGACGTCTTATCGCTTAGGCCACAACGACTTCTAGGGACAATTAATGTGGTAATAGTGCCTGCTCGAGGAAATTTGAGTGATGCACTATTCTAATTCTTCTTGACGAGTACCTAATGCCCGGGACACCAGTGCTACGAGGCCCCTATTGTTTGTGCTGTGCAATTGTGTGTGCCCAAGAGTGAGAGTGTTTCATCTGGAGTTGCTGTTTCGGAGTGGAAACGCCCCGAACAGTGAGACGAAGGACCCGGGAACAGGTAAGTGGATCGACACTTCTTTCCTTAAACGATTAGTTTAATACGGGTAGGTGTCGACCAGCCTGTGTAAGCTGCGTTACCGTTTTATTTGAATATAAAACCGGCGAACGTTAGCGCCACTGAGTCTGGCCTCCCTGTGTCATTCCCAGTCCTCTCCTACCCTTCGGGGCTAGGCGGGGCGGTCGCAAAACCCGATAAACTGGTCTACGTAGAAGGTTGTTGGCGTTTGAACCCCCTACCGTTAGTTAATTAAGTCTAGACAGTAAGATTAATTAATCCCTTATTTTTATAAATTAATTTCTTAGTACCATTTAATATAATAGCAGTAATTTTATTTCGTTATTTCATTAGTTTACCAATTAATTTAATCTACCCGCTTTTAACAAAAACAAGTGGCGCTGCCATAGAATATTAAAATTACGTTTGTCTTTTCTTTTGCATCTACCTACTTTTAATATCACATTTTGTTTAACATAGTTTAGTTTAAAATTTTTAATACATTGATTCTGGCGCACCGGTCGGCATTCATAAGTGGTCTATGCTGTCTATCCATCCATTGTTTATTTAGAGTTATCCTGATTTGCTTTATTAAGTTAGTGTTAGTATTTAGTGGGGTTCCCGTCTAATTATTCCTTCATTTGATTGAATTTAATTTAATTTATTATCTTGTTATTTTGTTGTTTTATTTCAGTTTCTTTATTGTTATTTTTACTTTATTTTAGTATAGGTTTTCAATAGTTGGGTGTTCAGTGACCCTTTTACTAGTGAAATTCGCTGGTAAAAGAGAGTTACTCAACAATCCGGTAAGTTTATTGTTTGTTAAGTACATTTGTATAATATAGGTTGTTAATATATTATTATTAATTTGTTTATTTGAATTCTTTTGATTCATTAAAGACTAGTTTGTACTGGAACCGGGACTCACCGCTTGTCTAACACTGACCGAGTACAGATGCAAGTGTAGTTATATTATTTAGTTTAGTACATTCATTATTAATTAGCACTTATTAGTTATCGGTAGATTTTAATTTAATTTCGAGCAGTTAGTTTAGTTAGTCTCTTTTCTGTTATTTTATAGTTATAATTATATAATAGCAGTATCCCTTATTGCCGGTTAACCGGAGCCCAGTCTAAAAAAGTAACATACCAACTGGCAACGCCCGGGAGTACCAATGACTCAACCATCGTAGGACCAGGGAAATCATGTCGTCGGGGAACTCACCCCCGTTAATCAGCACACCCGGCCCGTCCAATAAGGGACGTCAGGCGATTCACAAGCCAACACCTGCAACCCGTACAAGCTTGACGGGACTCGGGTTGGACAGCCAGCCCGGGCCTTCGGTCGCGGCCCAGGGGTCCCCGAGGATCGGACCGAGGGAAGGTAATCTTCCCTCGTTGACCGATCCCTCCGGGCCCTCTCGGCCGCGGAAGAAGGCCAGGTCTGAGTCTGACCGAGGCTCGTCAAGCGACAAGGATAAGCGTCCGCGACTGGGTCCTTCCTCCAGATCGGAGGGAGAGGAAAGTGCGACCACATCCACCGATCATTCCTCAACTGAATCCGTGACTCCTTCCACGTCTAGATCTTCGTCCCCCTCTGGGAGCCCAATCCCAGCCAATAAACCAATTCCGAAGCCTAGGGCCCCCGCCAGGACAGGGACAGCCCTTAGGCAACTACGATCCCCTCCACGTTCTCCCTCCCCAACGTTATCCCCAATCCCGGTGGACTCAACCCGAGGTGCCCCCGCCCTAAGCGGCACGGCGGGCAACCTGGATTCCACCAGGTATATGGACCTCGAGTCCACCAGACCCCAACATATTCCCTTACCGACAAACCCCAAGCCTTCTACCTCCTACGCTGCCATGGCAGCTAGGCCAGGTATTCCTACCACCCAGAGGACTTCCCAATCCCCAAAAGCCCCTCCCCCGAGGTCGAAGGGTCGTGCCCAGGAGGTATTACGTCGACACCCACCAATTATGGTGGAGGCCCTCCCAAATTGGCCTCGCCATTTGGCGGCCATTAGGGAGCGCTTAGGTCGAGCTCCCTCGGCGCGACCCTTCGGCGCCGGTTTTAGATTTCTGCCGACGTCGGTCGAGGAGTACAGGGCGGTCCAGGCCTACCTGTCGGAGGCCTCTGCCAGGGATGGTACCATTAAATGGTACTGTTATGCCCTGGCGGAGGAGATGCCTTCTAAGGTGGCGGTCCGGGGCCTCCCTGCCGACACCGACGAGGCAGAAATAGTCAATGCCCTGAAGGAGCTGGGATTCCCGGCTCGATATGCCAGGTGCATCAGGTCCCAGAGAGGGCGACCGGGCTGCGTGTTTCACGTAGCCCTGGACCACCTCTCAAGGGACGACCTCGCCCGCTTGTACGCAGTCAACGAACTGTTGTACTTGCCGGGGGTGACAGTTGAGGGATGGCGTCCAACCCGAGGGCCCGCGCAGTGTCATCGCTGCCAGGCCTTCGGACACGCATCCTACAACTGCCATCGCGCGGTCCGCTGCGTAAGGTGTGCCGGAGAGCACATTGTAGCGGACTGCCCGAGGCCGAGGGACGGCCCATTCTCCTGCGCCAATTGTGGGAAGGACCACGTCGCCGTCGACAGACGGTGTGCGGTCTTCCGCAAACGGGCCAGGATGATGGGAGTCACCGTCCCTCCTCCTGCGCCACCGGTGCCTCGAGCCGGGGGTGCAGCTCCTCCGGCTGTACTTCCCATAGTAAGGGGGAAGGGGAAGGGGAAAGGGAAATCTTCCCTTCCCCCGGCCCCTCCCCCTCGAAACTCCATTCCGTCCGCCGTGGTAGTGGAGGCTGAGCCGTCAGCGACCACGTTGATGGCGCAGGCCAACCGGCCGCGGCGGACAAATAAACCCATTCCCGTTCCTCGTGGTCGCACTTCCGCTGGTGTCACACCTACACCTCGCCCGACCGGCGGTCCTGCACCCGGAAAAAATAGTAATAGGAACAAAAAGAAAAAACAAAAGAAAAAAGATAAAAAAAAAGAAGCACGAGAGAGAGAGGAAGCCATCAGAGCGACTGATGCTGCACCTCTCGAACAATCCCAAATGGTCGTTGAGACAATGGAGGTCAACGAGGCCTCCCCTACTGCCCAAACATCGAACTCCAATCCGCCATTGCCATCGGCCCATCTGGCCGAAGACAATTCTAATCTGAACAGCCAGCCCCCCCTTCCCCCCCGCCCTCAGCGCGAGCGCCGCAGCGGTCGACAGGCCTCTCAGCCTGCCGGCTTTGCTGCATGGCTGCTGGCACTCTGGGAGAACTTGGCCGAGGTGATCTCCGGAGTCATCCGCGAGATCGCCTCCGGCGCTAGCCCTATCGGGGCTATCCTGTCGGGGTTCTACCAGTTGATAGCGAGGCTCAATGGCTAGCCAGGAGCTTCGCATCATCTATTGGAACCCCGATGGGATAAGATCCCGAAAAAACGACCTCTTGGTTCTCGCCCAGGAGTACAACCCTGAGGTTCTGCTGCTGGGGGAGACCTTGTTAAAACCTCAGGATGTGTTCAGGATTCCCAACTATTTCATGTACCGACGTGACGAGCTTACCCCTGCCGGGCGGCCGTTCAGGGGCACTGCGGCCCTTGTCAGGCGGGACGTGGTGCATGATCAGTTGGATTTGCTGTCCTTCACATCGACAAGGTCAGTCGGTGTGAGGGTACACACCGCGGGGGGAGATATGCGGATTTATGCCGCGTATAGACCCCCGGGGCCTGAATTCCATCCTGAGGATATAAGACGGGTCCTGAATTACGACAGCCGCCCAGCTCTGCTGGTCGGGGACCTCAACGCGAAGCACGTCGCGTGGGGTTCCCGACTTAACACAGCAGTGGGCAGGCGGCTGTTAGAAGATGCCGATAGGGGCGACTACTCTGTGGTCGGCCCCGATGAACCCACGCACGTCCCGACCGCCGCGCGATACCAGCCCGATGTGCTGGACGTGTGTGTTCATAAGGGGCTACGGTGCCCCGTAACGATCGAGGCACTGTACGACCTGGGTACCCCACATCTCCCTGTCCTGGTGACACTGGGAATGGGGCTCACCCGGGTTGCGACTTCGCCCCTACGACCGAAGGTCGACTGGGAGCTCTTTAAGAGACGACTAGTCGACCTTCCCGTAATTCAGGACCCCAACACCCCTGAGGGGGTCGATGACGCGGCAGTCCGCCTTATCGACTCCATCAGGGGAGCGATTGACCAGGCGACGACTCTTGTGCCCAGCGGCGGGCCCAGAGGTAGACTCCCGGCCCATCTGAAGGCGATCATTCGCCGGAAGAGGGGCCTGAGGAGGCTCTGGGCGACAACTCGTTGTCCCAGGATCAAGCGCGAGCTTAATGAGTTGGAAGCGGAGTTGGCGGCGAAGATTAGCTCCTTTCGGGGCTATGCGTGGGAGGAACGGATTGAGGAGGCCCGTGAGGACCCCTCTTCCGTGTCCCTCCACCGACTTTGCCGCCAGCTCTCAAATCGGCCTGCCCCGACTTGTCCACTCGTGGACGAGAGGGGCAACCGATGCTTCTCGGCTCAGGCCCGCGCCGATGTCCTGGCCGCAATGCTGGAGCGGCAGTTCGTTCCAAATAACTCTGCACCCTCAGAGGCCGCATTCCACCAATCGGTGGAAGAGAGCGTAGCGAACCTACTCTCCTCCCCGGTGCCTCCGTTGGGAGATGATGCTTTCATCACTCCCAGTGAATTGCGCCTCTCCATCAAGCGGATGAAGAGGCGCAAGGCGCCGGGTGAGGACGGTATTCCCTCCCTCGCATTCTTCCACTTCCCTGAAACGGTCGTGTCATATATGACACGGCTGTTCAATTCCATTCTGTCCACAGGACACTTCCCGGGAATTTGGAAATTGGGCAAGGTTATCGCCTTGCCCAAACCCGGCAAGGATAGGAGAAATCCCTCCAGTTACCGTCCGATCACCTTGCTGTCGCATGTGGGCAAGTTGTTCGAGAGGCTGCTGCTGAGAAGGGTGTCGCCGCACATCCTTCCCAGACCCGAGCAGTTCGGGTTTCGCAGCGGCCACTCGACAACGCTGCAATTGGTCCGCGTCATGCATCACTTGGCGGATCGGTCCAACGCGCGCCAGTACACGGCCGCAGTCTTTCTCGATATCGAGAAAGCCTTCGACCGTGTCTGGCATGCGGGACTGATCCACAAGCTGGTGCAGAACACGGACCTCCAGCACGCCTACGTGCGATTGCTGGGGTCGTACCTGGAGGGAAGATCCTTCTTTGTCGCGGTCGAGGGCGCCAAGTCGTCGGTGCGCCCAGTCACGGCCGGAGTTCCTCAGGGAAGCGTCCTGGCTCCATTCCTCTACGCTCTCTACACCAACGACATTCCCACGCTCGAGGGTAACCTCCAAGCGTGGGAAGTAGACGTGAGGTTGGCGCTGTTTGCCGACGACAGCGCCTACTTCTCGTCATCCAACGTCCCCTCTGCGGCCATTCTGAGGATGCAGAGGCTTTTGGACTTACTGCCCCAGTGGCTGGACCGATGGAGGGTCGCGGTCAACGTGGGGAAGACTGCGGCTATCCTCTTCGGTCCGGTCCGCACAACAGTCGTCCCGGGACAGCTCAGTCTCCGTGGCGCTAATGTCGAGTTTAGATCCAGCGTCCGGTACTTGGGGGTCGATATCGACCGGAGTTTGAGGATGACCGCCCACGCCAATAAGGCGTTGGCGGCCGCTCGCTGTGCGAGATTCCTCCTCCGGCCGGTGTTGGCCTCCAGGTTGCCGGTCAGGACTAAGCTCGGCATTTATAAGACGTATGTCCGTTCCCGTATCACGTACGCAGCTGAGGCCTGGTATCACCTCATCCCGCAGGGTATGCGGGCGAGGTTACAGGTCCAGCAAAATCTGGCTCTTCGCACGATAGTCGGAGCAGGGCGTTACGTCAGAAATGACGTAATCGCCCGGGATCTAGATGTGGAGTCGCTCGAGGAGTTCATCCGGAGGCTAGCTCGTAATCTTTACGAGCGGGCTGACGGTGGACCCCACGAGCACCTCCACAATATAGCTCCCTTGCACGCCAGACCACCTGATGGTCGGGCGCTACCAAGGGAGCTACTGGAACCCCCGGCTATGGTAAGATAGTCGGCTTAATCGGAGTGATATGGGAGTGCTCATAATGAGTGCCCCCATGGGACTGAGCTGTCCACACTCGTCATGTCCCCCCACATCGTTGGGGTGCCCCCTTATGGGGACCCATTTCCCACCCCCGTTGGGTGGACCACTCCCCCGTCTGGGGAGTGTTTAACATCGGTCCCTCCCCGCGATGGTCTTCCCCTTTTGGGGAGCCCAGAACGGGTGAGCGCCAAACTAGTGCCGCGGCTCCTCCTCTGGTTTGTAGAGGTGGGGCCGCGGCATGGGGCCGGTGGCGGGCCCCACGGTTGCTGACTGTTGTCCCTGTTGTATATAGTAGTTTAGTTAGTTTAGTTTAGTTAGTAGTTAGTTGTAGTTAGATAATAAGAAAAAAAAAAAAAAAAAAAAAAAAAAAAAAAAAAAAAAAAAAAAAAAAAAAAAAAAAAAAAAAAAAAAAAAAAAAAAAAAAAAAAAAAAAAATATATATAGCTGTAAGGAAGCAGAGGACAGCAGCCGGCGCCGGGGTGTCACCGCCGCGGGCATCGAGCCGTCACCAGACTGCCCATCGTATTATATATATGTATGTATTTTTGTCGATGTGAGTGTGCCGAAGCACGCTGCGAACAGCCCCCCCCCAATCCAGTCTTGCATTTATTTCACCCCTGCCCTATGTGGCAGGGAGCGTCTGCCCGGGTAGTGGGGTTTACCCCGAGGCCCGCTCCGTGCCCCCGTAAGGGAGTACGACGACCCCGAAGAAGAGTACCTAATAGGATTGAATATCTTCTGACCACATCCCTAGATATTTAAATTCACAACTACAAAATGTAAGGTAATTGTTTCCATATGTTTTCTTTTTTGGTTTTTGAAAGTAGCGTACACATTACAAATCATGTTAAAAGACTAACATTATAGTTTTATTTTTTTATTGTCCTTGTAGGGAGAGGAGCACAGGGCCCACCTGATGGTGAGTGGTTACCGTCGCCCAGTCGCCCTTCAGCAATGCCAAAAAATCTTGTTCTATAACTATTTTTTGAGAATAAATACAATCAAAAGTACACATTTTGTCAATCTAACTTTTAAAGATACGAATCAACGTCTCAATTTTCAAAGACCTTCGCTAGGCGATCTGTCTGAGTACTTCGTTAGTGTCACAGTTAATAATTTTGCGCAGTTGACTTGTTACACCTCCGTTGGGAGTACTGACAATGTGTCAAATACAATTTCATTGGTTAAAATCGTAGGTTTCTCTGACTCTCTGACTCCATAAAGACTTTAAGTAATCTCATAATAATAAAACTCAGTAATATCGGTAATAATCTGTAATCTTCTTCTTCTATATAACTATATATAGGTATATAAAAATGAATTGCTGTTCGTTAGTCTCGCTAAAAATCGCTGGTCCGATTTGGCTAATTTTGGTCTTGATTTATTTGTGAAAGTCCAGAGAAGGTTTAAAAGGTAAATAAATATGAAAATGCTCGGAATTAAATAAAATAAAAACAATGTTGTTTTTCCTTTGACGGATTCCTTTTGTTTGTTTTAAGTTTATTTTATACAAAAGTTTAGGTCTTTTATTTATCGGTTGAGGCACTACGAAGTCTGCCGGGTCAGCTAGTGTGTTATAAAAATTAAGACCGCAAAACTTACAACTAATCGTGGTAAAGCGTATCATAAAGCCATGCGTGAACCCCCCTGTAATTTCTACCGCAAAGCAGTCATGCTAGGGCTAGTTAGTCGTTATTAAATATTATTGAATTGAAAACGGCCGTCTGGTGTAGTGGTAAGTGACATGGTCACTACACGAATCCCGCCAAGGGAAGATATTTGTATGATAAATATAAATGTCTTTCCAGGGTTATGGGTGTATATTAAATATATGTATGTGTATAATAAAAATATTATATTTATTTCCGTTATCTGGTACTTGTAACACAAGTTCTTTACGAACTTAGCACGGGACCAGTTAACGTGGCGTGATTGTTAGTAAATATTTATATATTATATTTATATTATTATATTTATTGAGCCTTCGATCTCTTATCTCAATATTGATAGTGGAATATCCTTTGTGATATCCGTGTACATACCCGATCCTGTGGTAAACCAACCGGTAAACTGTCACCGTCGCCCAAAACACGTCACTTCGGAACCTCCCGATCCACTATCGGTTTTTTGGGTATTCCATGTACCGGTCATGGTTCTCGTCGAACCCGTCGAATGCGACGAAAAGTTCGTTATGAAAATTAACCCACAGATACAGCCCACTGAGTTTCTGATCGGATCTTCTCAGTGAGTTGTGATTCCAATCCGGTGGTAGACTTAGCGAAGCATTCCAATGAACTGGCCTATACGTTCGGTAAAACCACATCCGCTCAACAACAAATTGGCTTGTCTACCCATTGAATGAATTTTTTTAAATGAACAAAGCGTTAACGCTTACTAAATACACAATTCTTGATATATTTTTACTGGTGGTAGGACCACTTGTGAGTCCGCGCGGGTAGGTACCACCGCCCTGCCTATTTCTGCCGTAAAGCAGTAATGCGTTTCGGTTTGAAGAGTGTGGCAGCCGTTGTAACTATACTGAGACCTTAGAACTTGTATCTCAAGGTGGGTGGCGCGTCTACGTTGTAGATGCCTATGGGCTCCAGTAACCACTTACTCCAGGTGGGCTGTGAGCTCGTCCACCAATCTAAGCAATAAAAAAAATATATATATATATAAACATTACCTTTCTTCAGAAGCGATCGGGTAAAAAGACTCAATCGTGATAAGCAATATAAATTTTCAAATTAATGTAATTCTAAGAGGGAAATAAAAAATATTTCAGATATTTTCATTTCATTATCGAAACGCGGAACGGGAAGACTGAAGCCGCCGCTCCCCCTAACGACTGCAGAATCAAATTACGCATCGAGCCGAGAATAGACCGCAAACATTAGTGTTGACTCGGTGTGGGATAACATTATCAAGGATTGAACAACCTCCCGTCCGGACAATCGATTATATTACAAGTACATCACTACTGGAAATGTCTTAAACTGTTACTGGTGGTAGGGCGTCTTATAGACCGCACTGGTAGGTACTACCATCCTGCCTATCTCTACCGGCAGCTGATGTACTGTAAAAAAAACGGAGAAATAAAAATAAAGTCTCAAGGTGAGTGGCGATATTTACGCTGTTCATGTCTATGGACTCCAGTGACCACATAGAAACAGATTGGCCGTGCTCACTTACTCATATAAGGCAACAAAAATGGTCTCGTTTCTAAATGTCCAAAAAAAACTTTATTAACCTAATTAATTTCGAAGAGTTCAGTATTTTCTAGAATTAGTATTTGACATAAATCGCGTTCTCCTGCTTGTTTCTGTCGAGAAACGTAGGTTCTAGATCCAACACCTGACTGACCCTACAATATAAATTATTATTAAATTAAATATATGCCATAATGCGAAAAAGCTTAGATAAAACTCAATCTTAAATCTCAGTCTTACAAATTACCGAATATACGAGAACCTATCCATCGGAGGACAAAAATAAATTCAAAAGTCTGAGCCACAAATTACTGGGAATTCGAGATCTATTCCCTATCCATTAGTGGGGAATATTAAGTTAAAAATCTTGATATTAAAGCCACAACGTCGTATCTCCATTAGTTTATGTTTTTCTAATTGAGCTTTTCCAGTTTATTTTTAAACTATTGCATAGCTTTTATCGCGGGCTTTGAGCAAGGCAACCGAATCAAGAAATTCCGTAACGAAAATAAAACCTAACACCCCCCACTCCGCCTACCATGTAGCTTGCGTTCTACACATTCACACGTCTGCCCATCTCTCGCACGGTCTAGCTTATGAGTGTGAAGGGGACAGTTAATGTCTTGCTTTTGTTAATGTTTATAAATATAGCGTGGTCTTATTTTATTATTGTTTTGACATGAAATTATTATTGTCTAAGTATAATTGTATAAGTTGATAAAAAATGCTATGCAATAGCTTTACCGCGGCAGTCCCTGAGTGCCACATGTGTTTTTATTTTATTTGCATAATCTACCTGATATTAAGTGGATGTCGGAGTTCAAAGATATCACAGCCTGAATCCCGCCCGCTACCCACCTCGGGGCATTAAGTCTAAGTAGTATAGCTTATAGGGATCCGCTGGATGCAAGCAGCGCAGGACCGATCATTGTGGCGAGGCTTGGGGGAGGCCTATGTCCGACCACTGTCTGTGGGCTGATAGATTCATAAACAGTGTAGTTTGACGACTGACTCGGTGTTGCAGTACTTAGCAACTGTAATTGTACCGAGGGTCGTGAATTCGATTCCCACATCGGGCCAAACATTCTTGTGAAGAACAGGTTTGTTTTGCTCTTCGTCTGGCTATTTATTATCTATACTTGTATAATAATATATTTAAACGTAAAAGTATGCATTTCAGTCATTGACACTAATAACACAGGTAATCCTAATTTGAGATCGACAGTGTGTGGTTTGTTCGAAGTTGTTTATTAATTTTTTATTATTGTTATTTGTTATAGCAGTCCTTAAAACCAGAACACAGTATTATATCGCAGCAGTGATAAGCACGGCGGTGCTACCTACCCATGCGGGCTCACAAAATGCCATATCACCAGTATTTTCATATTTAGGATAATGTTGTTATTGAGTTAATTAATCTACAGATTATATTATTATGCACTAATTAAGTCGATCAATGCTTTATGGATGCTTTAATTGAATTAAGTGGTCGTGGCCTAAAGGATAAGACGTCCGGCGCATTCGTATCTAGCGATGCCCCAGCGTTCGAATCCCGCTTGCAAATACTAATTTTTCGAATGAAATACGTATTTATCCAATGTTCACGATTGACTGCTACGGCTTAGGAATAACATCGTGTATTAGAAATCAAACCCTAAAAAAGTGCCGCTACCCTGCCTATTTCTGCTGTGAAGCAGTAATGCGTTTCGGTTTGAAGGGTAGGGCAGCCTTTGTATCTATACTGAAAACAAAAAAAAACGTGTAAAAATCTAATGACTTGAAATCTAGCGTTGGAAATAATAGTAGTTAGAGACAAAGAGAATCCCGATATCATGTGACATCGTTAGCTTAATTTATGTATAGTCAAAATAGAATAATAAATTTTACATCAAAGTTCCTAGCTCCATTAATTAATATTCCAGCCCGACAAATCCAATACACAATAATTAAGTTTGTTAAGTAAACAATACAAGCTATATATAATTTATACATCTCTATTCATTTAGCCTTAATGCCAGTTTTGTTAACTATTTCAAACGTGTAATAAAAATTAATAAAAAAAACAAAATAATAAAAGAAAATCGATTCCCAGAAAAAATATGATATGACAAAAAAAATCACTAAAAATGAGAATATTTTATAATTAATGTAGTTCAAGTTAATTAAATATGGATTATTATAGATAACTCAAAACTACAGGTCAAATCGTGATAAATGATCTAAATGAGACACGATAAGCATCAGCTGTCAATTAAACAAAGGAACATAAAAACATTACTTAATTAAACTTTAACACATAAGTCGAACTCATCTTTGTTGAAGTCGGAAAAGGTAATAACTATCACAGTACATAAACGGGAAGTTACATAATTGTAGCGACATTACCTAAGTCCATCGGTGATGTTGAGCAATCTTAAAAAATGGGCCACAAATTTGCTGTAACCAACAACAAAAAATTAGGTCAAATTTGATACCTTAGAAAACACCAAATTGTAATTATTCCTTTCGTACTAACAACACAATGCTTTGCCTCATCAGCTTTGCGAAAAGTTCTAAATCGAATTTCCGTTTCTCGGCTCCCCGGAAATAGGGTAAAGAAAACGTTCCCGACAAAATGCAACCTCTGTCTCGCAATGCAGGTTGTGAGATCATACCATTAATTTTTTACGTTGATAAAGCCTGTTGCAATAGGGTTTTGATTTATTTTACCGTTACAACGGTTTCTGAATTCATGTTTCTCTGTATGAATTATTGGAGTTTACTCCTTTAGAATCGATTTACATATATAGGCCCGGGGTATGAAAATTATGGGGACCAAAATCGTACTAGCATGTCACACGAAATGCGTTATGCGCCTGATTGGCTCCTGATTGCGTGATGCGTGCGCGCGCCAATCAGGAGCCAACGCGCGGCCGCGTTATCGCAGGTGACGCCGGGCTGCTGCGCCGGCAGTCCGCCACAAAGCCTCGTACTGATCGCGCGTTTCTCTCATTATTGTATTTTCATATATTTGTTAGTCGTTTGTTTTGTGTCTCGTTAATTTGTTAATAATCTGTAGTGTATCGTGTTGTCGTAATATAGAACTATTTCTCGTATTGTTTCGTTTAATTTTTTATATCCAGTAAACTCCAGTCGTGCGTCGGAGCGGACACACACACTTTTTTTGAAATCACTTCATTTATTATTGTCGAAACGAGATACTGCAGGTTTTATGCTGGTATTATGATAGTACCTGTTACTTACGATTAGCAATCATGAATTTTCTTTTGAAGCGTGGTTGGCACAACCGCCATGCAATCCAATTGAGACGTAAAACTCATGTCTCAAGGTGGGTTGGAACATTTTCATTGTCTATGAACTCTTTAACGGCCGTCTGGTGTAGTGGTAAGTGACATGGTCACTACACAAGGGGGTTGCGGGTTCGAATCCCGCCAAGGGAAGATATTTGTATGATAAATATAAATGTATTTTCCAGGGTTATGGATGTATATTAAATATATGTATGTGTATAATAAAAATCTTACATTTATTTCCGTTATCTGGTACCTGTAACACAAGTTCTTTACGAACTTATCACGGGACTAGTTAACGTGGCGTGATTATTAATAAATATTTATTATTTATTTATAAAAAAAAAATTACCCTTTAACAACAGATAGGTGAAGTCCTTAATAACGCGATTGCGGTGTCTTCATCGACCGCATTAGATCTATTAAATCGTGAGACGTTTTGCAAAATGTAACCCACTTTATAAAAAATCATGTAATTGTTTTCTTATAAAAAATTCAGTCAAACATTTTATCTAATGCTCACTGATGAGGAAGCATAAAAAATATATTAAATTTTGCCTTGTATTAAGTTTAGAAAAGTTAGTTACGAACAGTGTATGAGTACCAGTGATCGTAAAATTGGAGCTTCAGGCGACATGTTTCAAGTTGAATCCCGGAGGAAATGAGCTGAAATTCATTTTAGTATGTTCAAAGAGCTTTTTGGATAGTGGAAGAAAGTTTGAGATAAAATTTTCGAAAGCCTTATGAATTTTTTGTGTCGCTTACGAGTAGCTATTATTTGTAGCATTGGTATTATCCACAAGTATTAGGTTTTTTTTTAATTGCCCTTGTAGGCAGACGAGCATACGGCCCACTTGATGGTGAGTGGTTACCGTTGCCCAATGCAACTTAAGTAATGCCAGGAGCAGAGCCAAACCGCTGCCTATCTACGTATACCTAGACCTAGTAATATACATTTTGCTGCAAATCGATAGAAAAGTTCTCAGTTCACTTTGACATTGCTGAAATCCGTGAGGCATTGTTGACGTCTATAAGCGACGGTAACCACTCACCATCAGCAGGCCCATATACTCGCCTGCTACCTACAACAGCAAAAGAAATCTTGTTAAACAATTAGCGACCAGTACCGTAACAGTTATATCTCAAACTACTTTGCAGCATTCATATTAATTATGCCTATTTCTGCCGTGAAGCAGTAATGCGTTTCGGTTTGAAGGGTGAGGCAGCCGTTGTAACCATACTGAGACCATATCTCAGGGTGGGTGGCGCATTTACGTTGTAGACGTCTATGGGTTCCAGTAACCACTTAACACCAGGTTGGCTGTGAGCTCGTCCACCCATCTAAGCAATAATATATAATAAAAATGTATCGACTACGCTAGTCAATACCAAGTACAATCCATCTACGCAATAAAAAATTAAATAAAAAATAAGTTAACAAACAAAAATGAATTATGTGCAAAACACTCTTTATTAATCTGTAACACGTTAACCCGTCGATTGACCGATGAAGTTGAATCTTTCTAAGCTTGACACTTCGAAAATGTGTCGAGGCACATCAAATGACGCGCGTGTTCTTTTTTTTATGTAACGACGAACCAAAATTCGCCACATACCATCCGGCTTTGGAATGAACTCCCCTCCACGGTGTTTTCCGAGCGCTATGACGTCCTTCTTCAAACGAGGCTTGCGGAGAGTACTTAATAGAAGGCAGCGGCTTGGTTTTGCCTTGCCATGCTATGAGCGACGGTGACCACTTACCATCAGGTGGACCGTATGCTCGTCTGCCTACAAAGGCAATAAAAAAAGACGTGTGGTACTCGGGGACAGCCGCGGTAAAGCTATTGCAAAGCATTTTTCATAAACTTATGCAATTACAGCTATACAATAATAATTTAATATTGAAACAATAATAAAAATAAGACCACGCTATATTTATAAACATTAACAAAAGCAAAACATTAACTGTCCCTTTCACACTCATAAGCTAGACCGCGTGAGAGAGAGACGGGCAGACTTTTCATGATGCTCATGCAGTGCGACGTCACGCCGCGCGCTTATTCACAAACACTACACCAGCGCAACGTGTGAATGTGTTGAACGCGAGCTACGTAGTAAGCGTAGCGGGGGTGTCAGGTTATTTTTGTTACGGAATTTCTTGATTCAGTCGCCGCGCTCAAGGCCCGCGATAGAAGCTATGCAATAGCTTAAAACATCGTATTTTATTAGACTAAGAAATTGTTGTTATATTGTATTATTCGTTTAGCGTAATGCCATTTTTATTTGTCTACTGATATACAGCTTGTAGCTATACTAGGTATGCTGTGTTTAGACGCATGAAGTTCGCACGTACCTGCGCCGCGTTACGTGACAGAGAGCCCCCACGCGGATAGCTATCGGGAAAAAAAAAACATTTTTATTTCCCTCTCGCAACTCCGGCTGCAGTAAACTAGTTTAGATTTGATATCGCACCACCAATGCTTCGAGTTCTGAGAAATAGGGATCCTTATTAAATTGTAATGTATTTTATGTTATCAAACTTCCTTTTCTTTCATGCTTATATGAGCGTACGAGCTCACGGTCTACCACCTGGTGTTAAGTGGTTACTGGAACCTGTAGACATTTACAATGTAAATGCGCCACCCACCTTGAGATATAAGTCGTAAGATCTCAGTATAGTTACAACGGTTGCCCCACCCTTAAAGCCGAAACACATTACTGGTTCACGGCATAAATAGGCGCAGGGGTGGTACCTACCCGCGCGGACTCACAAAATGTCCTACCGCCAGTAAAGAGGTCCTACCGCCAGTAAGAGAACCTACCGCCAGTAAAGAGATCCTACCACCTTAAGACATAAGTTACAAATCTCAACTTTAGTTCAACGGCTGCCCCACATGTCATACCAAAACGCTTCCAGCACATCTTCACAGCAGAAATAGGCAGGGTGGTGGCAGGGTGGTAGCAGTAATGCGTTTCGGCTTGAAGGGCGGAGCAGTCGTTGTAACTATATTGAACTGATATCTCGAGGTAGGAGCGGCATTTACATTGTAGATGTCTATGGGCTCCGGCAATTACATAGTACCAGGTAGGCTGTGAGCTAGCCTACCCACCTAAGCAAAAAATTTAAAAAAAATGCATGGATTCGGTAGTATTACTTTTTTTTCTTACCTATGCTGATAGCCTTGAGAGGTTATTTCAGCTTCGCCCTAATATGTAGGTGAGCTCACGAGGTTCAAACCGGAGAGTTGCTAACACTGGCCCTAGCAAGAGCAGTGCTTCGCAATATCTACCACCGGATCGAAAACGCGACCCACTGAGAAGATCCTGCGAGAAATTCAGTGGGCTGTGTCTATGGGTTAATTCGCTCATTGAGTCCTTCGTCGAAAGCGACAGGTTCGACGAGGACAGTGACCGGTGCTTGTGGTGCCTAAAAGCACCGTTAATGGATCGGGAGGACCCGTAATGTTTGGTTGACGTCGACTGTTTACCATTCGGTCTACAGGATCGGGTATGTAATTTCCAGCGGCCACGACAAGAGAGTTCTCATGTCGTGCCGCCTTCTCAAAGTGGCGCAATGATGCCGACTGTAGATACTTACTGACTGAAAGTATTACTATAACTCCGTAGTATCGTTGCAAAATTTGCAGGATACGTCCGAGCTCGGAATGTCCTCTCCGGTGCCTGTACTTAAGATCCAAGATGAGTGGAAACTACAGAGTCAAGTACCTCTCGGTAGCTCTGCTAAAGGTATCAAACTAAAAATGCTCGCTCGACAATATCAAAAACCAAAATCTGCTTCATTCAAATATGTACAATTTTCGAGAAATTTCGAAAATTCCCCTGCTTTGTCTGTTCTCTTAATCCGTTACGATTCTCGTAGCCGCCGATTACAATTCCGGCACGTAGCCACCGGTAAATCAACTTGCAGACATCACGCGACATTCTCGGCCTTATTTATCAAAACGAGAAAGCCATAAAAGCCGTAAAATACCATTTATGAAAACATTCCTCTTTGCAGCGAGACAGTTCACCGTAAATTCGCGTGTCTCGCAGACGAGTTTTAAAATAAAGACCATTTAAATTGCACCCGACCCGACTTCGGTACGAAATAAAGGATTTCAACGTCTTAAGACAACGTCTAGATATTTTCATAACGTATTTTCATAAGCAAACCTGTTCTGAAAGGAAAAGCAACAATACTTTATATTTGGTTTTAGTAAAAGATTTTTTGTTGCTTTTCTTAACACAGATTTTGTTTCGTTCCGACTCACGAGAACTTATGGCTATGTTTAATATTATGCTTCGGAATTGCATCAGTTTTACATTTACTGTGTTTTCGTTATATTAGTTCTTTATTTCTGTGGGTAAGTAGATGAGCTTATGTCTCCTATACCTCATTACTTAGTATAAAGGCTTGCCCACCTGACCTGGTGAAACTGGAAAGGCCTCAGGGCTACCAGTAACCACTCATTAAAAAAAGAAAAAAAGAAAGAAAGCAAACTTTGTATAAAGTTACTTGAGATATGATTAATGATTACACGTTATGATTCGAGATAAAACAAGGTATAAAGGCCACATGAAGGATAGTATTGTGGGCGTGGCGTAGAAATTAAAATACCGCCTATATCAGTCACGAAATAATCATCGCCGCTGTATTTCGAAGCTGGAGACATAGATAATACACATAAATTAGTTATAGATAAGCAACTCGAGCACTCAACAAAAATGTTTACGGGCGTCGGCCACTAGATGGCTTCGCTTTGATTAGTTTCCCGTTGCTCCTGTAGACAAACTTTCCAACTCCATACAAATTTAAATTAGCTTTTACGCTATCAAGAACGTTACAAAACTCGCACTAAGCACACATATGGCTTTGAGAGAGAGAGAGAGAGAGAGAGAGGCTTTGTCTTTGTCTTTGGCTTTGGCTTTGAGCTCAGTTTATTTACGACAGAAGTTTTGGAGTCGTCGTGGCCTAAAGGATAAGACGTCCGGTGCGTTCGTATGTAGCGATGCACCGGTGTTCGAATCCCGCAGGCGGGTACCAATTTTTCTAAAGAAATACGTACTTAACAATTGTTCACGATTGACTTCCACAATGAAGGAATAACATCGTGTAATAAAAATCAAACCCGCAAAATTATAATTTGCGTAATTAATTACTGGTGGTAGGACCTCTTATGAGTCCGCACGGGTAGGTACCACCACACTGCCTATTTCTGCCGTGAAGTAGTAATGCGTTTCATAATGAATGGTGGGGCAGCCGTTGTAACTATACTGAGACCTTACAACTTATATCACAAGGTGTGTGGCGCATTTACGTTGTAAATGTCTATGGGCTCGTCCACATATCAAGGCAATAAAAAAATATAAACAAAACCTTGCAATTGAATTGAACGACATTCAAGCGATCCAATTACTTAAATCGTCCACAAACTATAACAAAATATCCCCGAGCTTACATTGTAATACGTTCGTTTTCAACGGGTTTGTTTTACCTCTTACAGTATGCCCTCAAGAAAACAATGTAACGGTCTGATATTCGAAAATAGCTCTTATTTTTCTTGAAATAGCAACGTATTTCAAAGAGCTGTGAATATCGAGTGGTACTAGTTATCTTTAGGAGCACTCGCTGCGGTTGCCGCTGTCACTTGCAACTCATTTTGCATTTCCCAGCTACCGAGTACGCAATATTGTATTGTTCATGGAATCAAAATATACTAGATATCGCACATTTATCGAATTTATAGAAATCAGTCCCCCTCCTGGCTGAGCCTTTGCTCGCCCACCTGTCCTGGTGAAACTGGAAAGGGCTCCGGGCCACCAGTAATCCTTCAATCATAAAAAAAAAAAAAAAAAAAAGAAATCAGTTGTACCGTAATAGGAAATTGATTCTAATGAGGTAGTTAGCGACTTAAAGTTAAAACGAAAAACAATGTTTGTTTGGTTGGAAACTTAAAATTTTTAGGGATTTGATAATTTAATATAAGATAATAGCAACGTAAAGATTTGAATGGATTTAAAACTTAGGTCAACCTTTATAATATAATGCTACTGAAACTTAAAATTTGTTTCTCGAATTGTTGCCCTTTTATTTATGACTAGCGACCCGCCCTCGCTTCGCTTCGGAAACATTAACACACATGAAACCAAAAAAATAAAATTTAAAAAAATGAAAAAAAAGTAGCCTATGTTCATCAGGGTCAATGTCGGCTTCTAATGGAAAAAGAATTTTTCAAATCGGTCCAGTAGTTTCGGAGCCTATTCGAAACAAACAAACAAACAAATCTTTCCTCTTTATAATATTAGTATAGATCACTGTGGACTATACTAATGTAAAAACAAAGCTCCGTGGCATCTACCCAAAGAAGCCAATTTTAGGAACGCGAAGACCATCAACACATGTAGTTCACTCATCGTTATGGTCTTAAAAATGCTGACAACAAAAAAAATTCGTCTATGAACATATATCATACGTATATACCAAATATTATAAATTTATTTCCGTCTTCTATTTCAACTCCGAGTTTACAAAATCGATATATAGCGAAATCAGAACAATTACATTTTTTTTATTGCCCTTGTAGGCAGACGAGCAAACGACCCACCTGATGGTGAGTGGTTACCGTCGCCCACGAACTTCAGCAATGCTATGGTCAGAGCCAAACCGCTGCCTACCGATATTCAATTTAGGCGGACGAGCAAAGATGAGCTTATTAGCGTTTTTTATATCAAACGAAATACGCACAAAAAGAAGAATGAAGTTTTTAAGAGTCAAATGAAGAAACGTTTCCTGTTCCTTATTTGTATTTAAGTTATTATTTTATGTATGTTTATTTATATGTATTTTTCATTTTATATTAGATACATTATGTATTTATTTGTGTCATAATGGTTGTGTATTTTTTTTTAAACCTTAGTTTAGCAGTCATGCTTTAATACTTTTTATATGGTACACTTTTCCCTCTTATCGTATTTCTCTCTGCTAATGGTTTGCTGGAAGAAAACTCATGAATGAGCTAAGCTCGTCTTTGTACATAGTATTTAGAAATTTTTTTTTTATCTGTTTTTATTGTATTTTCTTTTTTGTGTACAATAAGTATAAATAAAAAATAAAAAATTTTAAGAATATGTTCAAGTTCTATTTTAAGCCGACTGTCGCTTCCATATTCTTATACGTCAAAGTCTTATGGAAAAGCTGTGTATTCCCCGGTTCTAACTCTTTTCGAATGTGACTGCCTTCAGAAATTCACGGTGAATGTGACATTTGAACACAACGTTCGAATGACGGTCAAAGCCGAGCTTCAATACACACAGTATAACGTTTTCTGAAGAACTTTATTTTGCTTTTTTATTACTAACTAGCTGACCCGGCAGACTTTGTAGTGCCTCAATCGATAAATAAAAGACCTAAACTTTTGTATAAAAAAAAAACTTAAAACAAACAAAAGAAATCCGTCCGACACTGTCCGTCCGATGTGTCCCCACATCAAAGGAATAACCAAATCGTTATTTTTATTTAATTCCGAGCATTTTCATATTTATCTACCTTTTAAACCTTCTCTGGACTTGAACAAATAATTCAAGACCAAAATTGGCCAAATCGGACTTGCCGTTCTCGAGTTTTAGCGAGACTAACGAACAGCAATTAATTTATATATATATAAATGGGCGAGCTCACGGCCCACCGAGTGTTAAATGGTTACCGGAGCCCATTAACATCTATAACGTAAATGCCACCACCCACCTTGAGACAAGAGCTCTAGGTCTCAGTTTTAAAAGTACCACCCTTCAAATCGAAACGCATTACTGTTTCACAGCAGAAATGGGCAGGGTGGTGGTACTCGTGCGGAATCACGAGACGTCCTACCACCAGTAAGGAGTTGCTTATTTGAATGCTATTCTGTTTTAAAAATTACAGGACCTATCATCTACAATGCTATAAGTATAACTAGAGTCTGTATTTAGGATCTGTAGATCTATTTTTACAGCTATAACACTGAAAAACAATTCTTGTGACATGATTTCATATCGAGCGATGCGACTATACTAACTAAGAGCTAGATACTAGCTAAGATCTTTTAGATGGATTTCGACAAATATTATAATATTTAATCTTATCTGTCCTGAGTTTCTACTTTGCAATTTCCCTTTGAAAATAGGTACGAAAAAATTCATTAAAAATGGCAAAAGTTTACGTAAACAAAAATCTTACGGAAATATGTATCAACGGAAAGCTTTAACTTTTGATAATCGTTTTTTTTAATTTCATTAAAACAACAATTTCAAGTGAAACAGTAAATAAATTGTTTTCATAATAAGCAAAATTAAAGTCTTTTAAGACAGAAAATGTTCCGTTCACGTTTTATAACGAAAAACGTAACGAAAAAGATTAATTGACGTGAAATTAAAACAGTCAAGATTTAATCTAAGAGCCCGTTTAATTCGGCGAAAGCTTCCGTTTCCGCGTTTGCATAAGCTGAGCTTATCTAACTAGTTACAACACTTAAAATCTTTAATGAGAACGAGCAATGTTTTCATATGAACCACTCTTCTAATTACTGGTGATAGGACCTCTTGTGAGTCCGCGCGGGTAGGTACCACCACCCTGCCTATTTCTGCCGTGAAGCAGTAATGCGTTTCGGTTTGAAGGGTGGGGCAGCCGTTGTAACTATACTGGGGGCCTTAGAACACATATCTTAAGGTGGGTGGCGGCATTTACGTTGTAGCTGTCAAAGAGCTCCGGTAACCACCTAGCACCAGGTGGGCTATGAGCAGGTCCACCCATCTATGTAATAAAATAAAAAATGAGCAAAAAGTAGTCTTACGTTTCTGAAAGCAGATTTCCAAGGTTAGTTTACTCAACTATGTGGCTCTTTAACTCGATAGTTTAATTTGGGTTGAACACAAGATCTTACCCATCGTCCGGTCAGAGATACAAGAAAATTGATTTTTGTTTAAAACTTTAAAGCAATGATTACCGCGTTTTAGAACTGTAGTTGAAAGGTATTCCATATATCGTATTCGGAAAGAGAAATATAATGTGCGTAAAATTTACGACTTCTAGGATTCTGTGATACGTTTTTTTCACCATTAGATTGTTTTTTTTTATTGCTTATATGGGTGGACGACCTCACAGCCCACCTGGTGTTAAGTGGTTACCGGAGCCCATAGACATCTACAACGTAAATGCGCTACCCACCTTGAAATATAAGTTCAAAGGTCTCAAGTATAGTTACAACGGCTGCCCCGCCCTTCGAACCGAAACGCATTACTGCTTCACGGCAGAAATAGGCAGGGTGGTGGTATCTACCCGTGCGGACTCACAAGAGGTCCTACCACCAGTAAATAAAACATTCAACATTACACTGACAAAAAAAAATAACACGGGCTTGTCGTCGACATATAACGCGATAGGTGTAAAGTGACGTACCTTTGATTGCACTAACTAATAATTTTAAACGGGAACGTCCAAAAGATCTGAGCATTTCTATATTCAATGTACATACGCGAAACGTCCCGAAGCACTGCCAAAAGGTATCCAACGGAATGATACCTCGGGGAAATACCGTATAAAAACATCCGGACGATCTCAAAAGGGACCCACCTGATCAGTATGCTTTCGACATATATTTGCGTTAGCGAGATGGCACAAAACGATACGTCCAAACTGGGGAACAACACCGCACCGATAGATTTCCATAAGCGGTGTTTACAACGTTACTTCAGATCAAGAGTCCGAATCTCTGTTGGGGAAACCATATCTTAAAGGTCCCGACGTGATCTCATTTACATAATAGTGCAGATCTCGTATTCGACTCCCGGTCTCCTATGTAAATACAGGGTATTTCTTTTCTCGGAACGTATTAAATGTAAAGACTGTATGATTGATACCGAAGGGATTCGTTTAAGATGATTTATGAGCAGTTTCGACGCGTCAGTTACTTGGTTCGCTCAACTATTTTCGTGATCTCCTATACTGGGTCGAGTTGAAATCTACGTTGATTGATTATGGGAATTACAGATATATACATTTATATTTTTTTTTTTGTTTATGTATCATCATAAATAGACATTTCGGTCTTTTCAGATATTAAACTACCAAACGCTCTCTAAATATCTTTACCTTCTTTTTCTTCTTCTATATAGTTCCCTCACTACTGAGGATCGCGACCACATGTGATGTTCCTCCACTGTATTCGATCATGGGTGGCATGGACCGCATGGTACAGACTTCCACCAGGTGCTTCTCTTACTAGATCTGACCATCTGGCTGGTGTTTTGCCCACGGCGCGCTTGCCCTCTATGCGACCCGCAGTTATGAGCTACTCTAATTCATGTCTTGGAGACCGCACGATGTGTCCGAAGAAGCTCATAACACGTTACCGGCAGATGAAAGAGAGCCTTTTTCGGATGTTTAGCTCCCTTAGAATGGACTCGTTAAGTAGTTACCATGGCGGTTCACAGTATTCGTAGCATCCTCCGCCACACCCACATTTCAGAGGCATCGATCTTTTTGATATCCAGCTTTTTCTTTCTAAGTTATTGCAACATTTTTCAATAAATGACTTTTCTCGTAATATGTTAAAGAAAACAACTGAAACACTATGAAATTATTTCTGACGTAGAACAATAATGAGTTCCAGTTATAAAGGTGAGACGGCCGATATTCTTTACAATTAAGACTTAAACTTATTGTGTCAATGGGTACCAATTTTCGTATTGTGATGTCTGTGTCCGATATCCACTTAACAACAAGCAAATCATGAGGTCATTCTACGTTCTACATTAAAAAAAAACCCTTTAAAATAGTACAAAACCACAAAAAGAAAAAAGGACATAATATTTTAAAACTAGAATGAGTAGGTATTTAAAATTAATATTTATAAATAAATAAATATAAATAAATATTTACTAACAATCACGCCACGTTAACAGGTCCCGTGGTTAGTTCGTAAAGAACTTGTGTTACAGGTACCAGATAACGGAAATAAATGTAATATTTTTATTATACACATACATATATTTAATAGACATCCATAACCCTGGAAAAGACATTTATATTTATCATACAAATATCTTCCCTTGGCGGGATTCGAACCCATTAACTATTTAACTAAAGTAACCCGAAACAATTGCAATGAATTGAATAATTTCAAATAACAAACTATTTGAATTTTTTACAGAACGGATAATGGTTATAATTTGAAACATTATCAAGATTATATTATATACTAGTTACGTCTTCTGAAATTTTCGCGAGTCGTATAAAAAATAAGAAAAAGTTTTTATTTTGAGGATGGGATCCGTACTTCCTACGAGATACCCTTTTTTTTCGGACCTTTGACCTAACCTCCTACGAGGTCCCCGCGCCTAGGGGGCGTGCGGGTATGTGAGATTTGACGATCTGCAAGGTGTTGGGAGCAGACCTCGGGCCCAAGGAATTTTAGGGCTCTACCGCACTAAACGACTCCCCTGCACTCTTATACCCGACGTCCGATCTCCGTCCGAGGTCAGAACCCGGTCAGAGTAGGGGGTTCCCGCGGTCAACACTACAAACAGACACGCGGCGCCACCATTTTTTTGTAAAGCCGTAAAGTTGTGGCGGTAACCATCACAGAACACAAGATATTTGACATATGCCTGAATCTCGCTTACGACATTTTCAAGATAAGCTTGCATATATAAAGGTTACGAACAACAAGATTCGGGCCGTCAATATCACCCGCTCGATGGAAGATCTTCTCTTCGTCGTTAAAACCTTCCAAAAAATATTCGAAACGTTGAAAATAGTAGATATAACGACAATAACAAAAAACCCGAGATCAAACAATAAAAGTGGTTTTAAATATGTTATACTAGGTCATCTAAGGCCTAATTGCCTCTAATTTCATAAAAGCCTAATATTATCTTTATCAAGTAATAATCCGAAAAGCTCAGAATACTTAGGCAACTATTTTATATTACCATAGAATATTTTAAGCAGATAAGTCAATAACGGCTGTAGTTAATACCAATTAATACGATTGTGGTTAATACAATTCTAACTTCCATTCCTATCAAACTTTTTTTTATTGCTTATATGAGTGGGCGAGCTCACAGCCCACCTGGTATTAAGTGGTTACTGGAGCCCATAGACATCTACAACGTAAATGCGCCACCCACCTTGAGATATAAGTTCTAAGGTCTCAAGTATAGTTACAACGGCTGCCCCACCCTCCAAACCGAAACGCATTAATGCTTCACGACAGAAATAGGCAAGGTGGTGGTACCTACCCGCGCGGACTCACAAGAGGTCCTAACACCACCACCACCACCTGCCATAACACTACTTATTTAATGTTCCTCCTATTTCAAGCAAAGACTGTTTTCATTCAAATTCCATTAAAATCATCTCACAAGATAGATATGCTCACAAATAAGAAGCATTCATAAATATGGGTCCTGCGGCAGTACTCCGAATTCAGAACTCGTCTTATTTCCTTATTTTTTGGTTCTGGCAATTTGCCTCATGCGATGCCATTGCTTCCAGTGTCTAGTTTAATCGTTTTTCAATAAAGTTACCTATTTTACTCTATGAAATGTAAATGGAGGTGAACGAATTGAAGTTTATTTGTCGAAATTAATTAAGGGTTGAAACCGAAGGAAACGAAATGGAATTAAATAAGAACTACTCGTAGTAAATTTGTGAAAAATTAGTAAGACTTCAATGGACTTACTGGAAGAGCCCGTGGAGACCGGAGCTACCGTCATTTATTTTTAAATATATAGAAATAAATACGTTCGTATAGTTTGCAACATCGTGCGTGTTCATAATGAGTGCCCTGCTTTTAGTAAATACGCAAAATAAATATATTTTCGTTGATTCAATTGAACACGATACTGTTGTTCCAACGCTTTATTCACTGAATTCACGTTAAGTAAATTGATTTTCATTTTAACCAATAAGCAATTCGTTTTATCGTGTGCGAGCCTAGAATAGAAAAAAACTACTCCATATGACACATTACAATGTATATACTAGGTACTGGGGATATATCCAAAAGAAGATTGACATCAGGTAATCGGCCGGTCGTAAAGCCCAAGCCCAACCCCTATGCAGCATGATAAGGGAACATGTGCCGACATATAATGGGATAAAGGAAAACGTAGAAGTGTGAGAGTCTAGAATGTAGGAAAAGAAATGACGATGCGAATGGATTGTGTACTTTACATTATTACAGAGGAACATTGAACGTTAGCAGTATTATATTGTTACGCCGGTAAGAGCCACGCCTACTATCGTCAAATAGCAAAAACGAATATCAAAAGAACTAGTAAAATCGAGAACGTTCGAGAAGTACAACGCCATCTACTGTCAAATGGCGGAAACGCATTTTGAAAATACTTCGCTTGTGAGGAATGTTCTCGATAATTCTAGGAATGTCATAATATCGACTATAAAAGCGTTGCAAGGATGTCAAGAAACAGCAAACAGATCACCTGAAGCGAAGCAGAGGAAGTGAGTTAAGAATTTTAAAGTGTTCGTTAAGTGTTCTAAGTGTTAATACAGTTTCATTCATCATGAAACTTGATATAGAATAACTTGGCAAAGTATAGTAGAGTGATATATAACATTTATCATTATATCAGAACGCCACAAGCACTATATTTTATAATAACTTATACTGCATTATGCACAAAAGAATACGTAGAAATAAAATAGAAAAGTCAACGAGTTCACGGCCACCTGATGTTACTGGTGCCCATAGACATCACAACACCAATATCGCCACTCACCTTGAGGTTGAAATTGTGTTATATAATAGCTACTCAACACCTCAAGTTAAAAACTAAAAGATACTTCATATTAAAATACATAGGACGATGGATGGATGACGCCATTTACATTGTTGATGTTGTTACAGTAATCACCTAACATTAGGCGAACCGTGAGCTAAAGTTAACCCGTCTAAGCAATTACAAAAAAAAACATTATGTAGAAGTATTTATAACTAAGTAGTAACACCGATCGGATACAGTTTTTGTAATATAGAAACTACACTGTGTTTGTAATTACCCTAAACTAATTTAGATAATCCATAATTATAGTATTATTTAGAATAATAGGATCAACAGACAATAGCATCGACAGAACCATGATCATCGGCCTTTGGCAGAACATGAACTACTCGACGTAATTAGCTACGAATAACATTATGCTCGTTTTAGAGTACAGTTTACTTTTTTGTATACCAATATAAAAACAAAACAATTGCAAATAATGAAACGATAAGGTATTATAGAATAGGCGTCCTTATCGCTAATAGCGGTATCTTTCAGATAAACGTTAAGTAGACTAAATGATCTAAGGAAATATATTTTGTGCACGAAATGGAGAGTTCCACGTATATCCCAAACCGAAAGGCAGGGGCAGTAGACTTTCTAATATGGACTTTCTAACTGAAAAAATCTATCACAGAATGAATTCTTGAAAAGTAGCTACGTGATTTTGCAAATACTTAGGTTTTAGGATGTGGGTTGGATTTTAAGGGTTGCTAAAATTAGGAAGAAAAGCTTATATGATAATAATTATGTACTACTAAGATGCAATATAACATGAAAGTTCCAAGATCCCACACCATTACTTGTGTATCAAGCTCTTTCTTCAGGGCATCTGAGAAAGGTGAGGAGCCACCTTTAACTACTATAACCATATTTCTTTGACTTAACATTTTGAGTTTCGTCATTTCAATTATCTTCCTACACAAATAGTTTTACTGGTGGTAGGACCTCTTGTGAGTCCGCGCGGGTAGGTACCACCGCCCCGCCTATTTCTGCCATGAAGCAGTAATGCGTTTCGGATAGAAGCGTGGGGCAGCCGTTGTAACTGTACTGAGACCTTAGAACTTATATCTCAAGGTATGTGGCGCATTTACGTTGTAGATGTCTATGGGTTCCAGTAACCACTTCACACCAGGTGGGCTGTGAGCTCGTCCACACATCCAGGCAATAAAAAATAAATAAAAAAAAAATCCTCTATTTTCCTCTATTTTCACTGGCGGTAAGAGGACTGTATTACAATTCTATAAAGTTCTCCTTATGAGTCACGATGGACATTGGCATTCGCTTCATGATGGTTCGATACGTTAGGAGGACGATGACATGGAATTTAGAAAAAGCCAGATTCGGATATCTGTATAATGCCCAATAACCAATCAATTTTGATTAATACTATTATCACGGAACATCCACTTATTCAGAGAAACTGCTGAAATTCAATATACTCGATTTATTTCTGGGTAAGGAGGAAATCGCCAGACTTCTGCCGATTCGTTTGGGGCGATAAGTGGTGCTAATCGAAGTTGATCCGACTAAAACCCCATTTCCCCATACTAGTATTGTAACCAAAATGAAGAACCGGGATGATTTACACATTTAAAATATATTATCTAACGAATTTTCCGTGCATGACGCATGACTTCTGTTTCAGCTAGTCTATTAGTATTCTGCTCAGCCTACAGTAATTCTGTGAGAGCTCGTTTTTTACTACCTGATATTTTATATCTTCATTGTGGAAGTCGTTCTTGAGCACGTGTTGGGAACACGTTTATGTTGAAATAGGCATTTGCCTGAAAGTGCCGTAACAGGCGTTGTTGTTTCCACGAATGTTGCCACCACACTCCATTCCTTAAATAGGTTCACAAGTCAAATTGCCCGGAAGTTATTGATGTCAAATAGTTTATGGGTTAACACAAACGCCCTAACGCGATAATGCGTGGGTATGATTAATCGAACCCCCTTGAATCGATTCTGTACTGATTGAGTGATTAATCAATACCTGTCATGATTACATACCTTTAAGATTATTGTTTTATTCGAGTGTGTACACAGAAAATATATGCTGATGGGTTTTGATATCTTGACTAAAGACAGTTTTTTATTTTATTTCTTACTAGCGGGCCGCCCCGGCTTCGCTTGGGAAGTAGCGCATGCGATGTAAAGAATTTTAGGTAACTTTTTTACACATTAGGTTACATTATTGGAGTTTCAGTGAGGATCCCTAATTTTTTTGAAAATATTATAAACATAGCCTATGTCACCCGGAGATAGCGTAGCTTTCCAACAGTGAAAGAATTTTTTAAATCGGTTCAGTAGTTTCGGAGCCTATTCAATACAAACAAACAAACAAATCTTTCCTCTTTATAATATTAGTATACAAGACAAATGACGGCTCACTTGGTGTGGATTTATTACCACAGTCAGCAGACATCAAAATGAAATTATTTAAATTGGAAAAGCCATAAAGTCTCGTAACTTTGACACTGATACGGAATGCATTTTCACCGCACAAAGAGAAATATTGAGAAACTGACTTCGTTATTTTCCAATATAGGTATTACCGTCATTTGTAATGTTATACAAAATACAGTATTTCATAATTATTAAAAGTTATTTAAATACGAGCGACACCGCTGTGTATTCCTAGTATAGTAATAATTATGAAATTAAATTTTTTAAACGTATGAAACAGAGCCATTGTGGCTTTGCCGGTACATTTTCCAGGTTCCTGCACCACTCTCAATTAAAAACGAGACGCATCGTCGCTAATGCGGCTGAATTTGCTTTAATTAATGAGACAATTTTTTCCACTGATTATATCTTTAGGCGAGAGAGAGCTGGTCGCAGACGGGACACGTACATCTGCACGGTTTATCGGAAAAACCGTTTCTAAAATTATTTCTTTATTTAAATGAATATACAAAGAATCTAACATAACACTCGTATAGCAGTTACTGAGCTAATAATTATCGAAAGATGAATTGGGCTGCCTAACTTGAAACTTGAAATCGAAGCCTTAATTGTATTGGAATAAGTGATCATCCGCATCAAATCACAAACCACGACAGCCCTGAGACCGTATATTTGCGGTAGGTAGTGGCTTGGCTCTGCCCCTGGCATTGCTGAAGCCTATGGGCGACGGTAACCACTCACCATCAGGTGGGCCGTGTGCTCGTCTGCCTACAAGGGCAATAAAGAAAAAAAAATGCTGATAAAGATAAAGATTCCCTTCTTCATCGTCGCATTCTTCATTACTGAAGGTCGTATCCCTGAAACTTGACTGTGGCCTGTTTCATGAGCTGTTTCCACCTCGTCCGGTCCTCAGCTTCTCGAATGGCGGTTGCGACTGCAGCCCAGTTAGGGTGGTTATTTGATCACACCATACTTTGATACTTTGCCCGTCACAATCACGATAAAAGATAAAGATAAAGAAGCCTTTATTAACAACCTTAATTCATATTTAGGTACATACTTAACTTTTTACTAGTAGTAGTACTGTTGAGAGTCCGCGCGGGTAGGTACCACCACCCTGCCTATTTCTGCCGTGAAGTAGTAATGCGTTTCGGTTTGAAGGGTGGGGCAGCCGTTGTAACTATACTGAGACCTTATAACTTATATCTCAAGGTGGGTGGCGCATTTACGTTGTAGATGTCTATGGGTTCCAGTAACCACTTAACACCAGGTAGGCTGTGAACTGGTGCACCTATCTAAGCAATAAAAAAATATTATGAATTTTCTAAGCATTTGACATCGGCAAAGATTGTTTTGCTTTCGCATAGACCTCCCCCAAATCCTGCCATAAGTGCGGCTCGTGGCATTTCCTCTTCCACGTAGAGCCTGCAACGGCCTTTATATCGTCTACCCACCTTTGGAACGTTCGTCTTTTAATCTTTTCCCCTCTCGAGGGTACCACTCAGTTTTTAATTTAGCCCATTTTTTGTTTTGCTTCTTATTAAATGACTGAAATTGATAATTTCCACTTTATTTTTTATTTATTGTATATGATACATCCGTTATTTTTGTTTTCGTCTTTTCATTTTTATACGATACAACATTATTGACTCTGTGGTACAGTAGTTTGTGCGCCTTGCTGCTGCGCCAAGGGTCGTAGGTTCGATTCCCACATCGGGCAAAGATTCGTATAAAGAACAGGTTTGTTTAGTCTTTGTCTGGGTGCTTATTGTCAACATATGTATATAATTAAACGTGCATATGTATGTATGTCAGTCTCTGGTACCTATAACACAGGGAATCCTAGTTTGGGGCTAAAATACCGTGCGTGTTCCTAGTTATTATAATTATTATCATTAAGTAATGATAATAATAATAATAATAATGACCTCCGCACGGTGGCCGGCAAGAAGTGGATGAGGAGAGCCGCAGACCGGGCTCAGTGGTGTGGATTGGGAGAGGCCTATGCCAGCAGTGGACGACTGTGGGCTGTTGATGATGATGAAGTAGGTATATTTAAAAAAGGTTTCCACTTAGTAATTTTTTTTTTTTTGTTATTGTTTAGATGGGTGGACTAGCTCACAGCCCACCTGGTGTTAAGTGGTTACTGGAGCCCATAGACATCTACAACGTAAATGTGCCACCCACCTTGAGATATAAGTTCTAAGGTCGCAAGTATAGTTACAACGGCTGCCCCACCCTTCAAACCGAAACACATTACTGCTTCGCGGCAGAAATAGGCGGGGTGGTGGTACCCACCCGTGCGGACTCACAAGAGGTCCTACCACCAGTAAATTAGAAACGAGATGTCCAAAAGATGGTGTTTGAAAAAGATGGCACAATATATTTTACATACATATATATATAATATTATATATGTATATATGTATAATATAATATTATATATATGTATGTAAAATATATTGTGCCATCTTTTTCAATATTATATTATACATATATAATATTATTATATACGGGCACAATAGAGGAAGTGTAACAATGCCATCGAACAAGTCATTCGCGAAGACGTGTTATATTGTTTTTGTAAAAAAATAGGTACATTATCCAGGTTTTGAGCTTTAGGCAGTTGCAACACTATACTCGTATATACAGAGATCTTATTGCGCTGCAAGCAAACATACATACGTACATACTTTTTAAACATAATCAACATTTTTAAATTTTATTTAAAAAAAATACAGGTTTTGATAGCACACGCTTGTATTAATACAAATTATTATTAAACGCAAACTCAACGCTTCTCAGGTTCGTAAAAATACTATAATTTTTTTAACGCTTGGCATGACACGTGTGAACACGGACGGCTACATCCTGAATTTGACGTTCAAAACGATGTATACAGGAGCCAGACTATTTAAAAGCAAAATTATTTTTTTTATAAGGAAAAGAATATAAAGAAAAAAATATATAAAATAAGTTCCATTTTATTCTCTATTAAAGATTACTCGTTTAATGTTTTCTATTTAATAATTGGAAAACAGCGTTGATTTCTTACGAACTTATTTAGATTATCGCGAATTTTTTTATTATTGCTGTGTATACTTGCTGTGCTATTCACATTTAATAAGTTTTTCCTTTTTTATAGTAGAGTATTATGAGTAGCAGCTATCAAATATGAAAATCGCGATAATAACCATTGTCATTGTCTTAATTACATTACACAATTCGAACCATTGCTGTAATTAGACTATAGCATTTTTAATAACATTCTCTCTTCATTCGTTTATGAGAATAACAAAAACATGTGGTAACAAAATATAGTCATGAGTTCGTAGAAACAAAAATACTAAACACAAAAATAAAAAAACTAACTTCACGCTAACAAAAAAAGGCCCTTACAAATTCAAATTTTCCTACTATACCGATAACACTAAGTTTAAGCTGAAACCTGAAACATACTGAATCGGTTCACGTGTAATTTTCCAATTTAGTTATTGGAGCATGATTGAGTTATGGAATTAATAATAAAGTTAGGTTCGAATACAAATTAGAAGCAACAACTGTAGTAGTGTATTAGTTTCTGTAATCGTGATTGCGTCGGTAGGCTTGTCTAGGATCGAGGGGGACCACTATTGTATTGTTCGGACCATAGCCCCACTCCGGTCCCTGCCCGACCCTTCTCGGCGGCGAAGGATCATCCCTGTGATAAGCTCTTCCTCTGCCGTTTCACGTCCTTTTTATGCGAGATGGTGGACTCACAGAAATCGAGCATCGCCTTTGAATCGCCAGAACTCGTGACTACCCAACATCGTCAGTACGATGGTTGGGAGTGACAGGATGGTCATGCATGAGCGACGAGGACACAGCGCTGCCACAGCCACTTGGGACAGCCCCCGTGCGTTTGTTCGACCCTGCCCCCAGCGCAACCACAGTGGTGGAACACCATCG
Source organism: Bombyx mori (assembly GCF_030269925.1). Classification (NCBI taxonomy): domain Eukaryota; kingdom Metazoa; phylum Arthropoda; class Insecta; order Lepidoptera; family Bombycidae; genus Bombyx; species Bombyx mori. The sequence goes on along the minus strand of NC_085119.1, from coordinate 14,355,707 downwards.
ATGAGTTCCTCTGGACTAAGGAGGTCAGATACCACCCAAAACACACATAGCTAGCATCTTTTTTTTTTTTTTTCGGCCCGGGTGCGAACCTCCTACGAGGTCCCCGCGCCTAGGGGGCGCGCTGTATGTGAGACTCAACGATCTGCAGGTGTTGAGAGCAGATCGCGGGCCCAAGGATTTTAGGGCCCACCCACTAAACGACTCCCCTGGACTCTTACAACCGACGTCCGATCTCCGTCCGGGGTCAGAACCCGGTCAGATTAGGGGGGTTCCCGCGGTCAACACTACAACCAGACACGCGGCGCCACCCCGAGGACGCCCGACCAACGGCTCGTCGAGGCGATAGTCGACGACCAACGACGTCGGTATCCGCGGTACGGCTGCCCTACCAGGCCGCCCAGGCGGTGCCGCTGGTGTTCCGGGATACCCCGCTGGGCCAGAACCGGAGCGGGGCCGGGTCGGAATGCGATACACCGCCGACCGGGTTGCTCTTCAACAGTATGTTCGGCGACGATAGCGACGACGAAAATGCGGACCGCATCGCAGTCCGCAGCCGCCGACGCGCCGTCCCGTCCTCCTGGTGCCAGCGCGCTAGAGTGACGGTAGCGTGCGGCGCAGCCTCAACCCCCTTAGGTCGCCCCGTGACCATCACCGGGAGGAGACTGCCTCCTCATAGGACATAGCTAGCACCTGCTTTAACCGGAAAGTGAGACGTTCACCCAGTCTACGATAGCTGGACCACCTTATCAAGGCCTTGATAGCTGACGGGTTTTCCAAACGGTGAAACAATACCTCTAACACTGACCCTCGAGATTGAAGCATCCGCGCTCGAACGATACCTCCGTTGGAGCCTGGCTCCCTCCCGTCGTGGAGGTCACATCGGCCGAGACGGCAAAACATGTCTTGCATGTATAAAAAAAAAATCGGTCATACTAGACACTCGACAGATTTGACAAATTTGATAATAGAGTTTGTAATTAATGAAAAAGTTTAAAGAAATGTGAAATCACTACATAGTATAAAACAAAGTCGCTTTCTCTGTCCCTATATCCGTAAATCTTTAAAACTACGCAACAGATTTTGATGCGGTTTTTTAATAGGTAGAATGATCAAAGAGGAAGGTTTATATGTATAATAACATTCATTAAATAGTGGAAAAATCAATAATAAATTACAGTTTCCGAAGCGAAACAAAAGCGAGGCGCTAGTAAATATTAAAATAAAGTTTGTACAAGCAGCGAGCTTTGCTGAGCGAAAATTTAAAAAAAGGCAGTAGTACACAACTCGGACAAAAGCAATGGAGTGCCTAGTGGGCTTGAGCATAAAGCTCACACACATGGGAGTCGAGAGCGTCATGCCTTTTGCCATCATAGCAATTTGCTATTTTTCTTTACTGCCAAAGCGCTTCAATGTCACAAATGAGACAACAAAAATAAATAAAAAATAGTTGGATCGCAATTAAATAGTCCTTTAGCGTTTTCTACTAAAATTTTATTTGAAAAATCTGCATAACGTTGAACACAGTTTCATAGTTATGTAAATTCGCATTGCTGCATCTTTTCATTTTGTCTTTTATGTTGTTCATTTGAATCTGTTAACGTCGAGCCATAAAACCAAAAGAAGTATATTATTTACGATTATTTGCTCACTACTTATTTCCACGCTGAAATATATTATAACATCGTGTAATAAAAAACGAAACCGCAAAATTACAATTTGCGTAATTACTAGCGGTAGGACGTCTTCTTAGTCCGCACGGGTAGCTACCACTACCCTGCCTATAACGACCGTGAAGCAGTAAAGCGTTTCGGTTTGAAGCGTGAGGCAGTGGTTGGACTGTTAAAACTTAGACCTTAGAACTCGTTTATCAAAGTGGGTAGCGGCCTTTTGTAGATGCATGTGGACTCCGGTAACCACTTAACACCAGGTGGGCCTTGAGCTCGTCCACCTATCTAAGCATAAAAAATATTTCTAGCTATTTATAAGAACACTATCAATTAACAACATAACTGTATTAACACGTCGTACATTTTTGAAGACTTATGTTCTCGAATTAAACATTCCTCTTCCTACTTAAATCATTCCTTCACTGATGAGGATCGCAGCTTTGATAAAAACGCTACAGAAAGCTCTTCCTCTTGCTATGATCTTCGGCCTGATGCATCAGCATATTGAGTTCTTCGGCGAAGTCTAATCAAAGTCTAGACTTCTCCTCAGAGGTCTTTAACCATCTACATTGCCCATAATTATGCACTTTCCAGACTATCTCTACGAGGGCGGGCTGTGTAACCATAGTACTGGAATACCCTGTAGAGGCATATATTTTTTTTTATTGCTTAGATGGGTGGACGAGCTCACAGCCCACCTGGTGTAAAGTGGTTACTGGAGCCCATGGACATCTACAACGTAAATGCGCCACCCACCTTGAGATATAAGTTCTAAGATCTCAGTATAGTTACAACGGCTGCCCCACCCTTCAAACCGAAATGCATTACTGCGTCACGGCAGAAATAGGCAGGGTGGTGGTACCTACCCGCGCGGACTCACAAGAGGTCCTACCACCAGTAAAAAAAGAGAGTTGTAGAGAGAGGTTGTCCTCTCGTTTCCATTCTAAATCAATTCAGGATCGACAATTACCAACTCCATTACAACATCACAACCGTGAATTTTACCGCAAAATTGTCCAATGTAGTTTGTTAATATTGCACGTAAGTAAAGCACCGGTCAGTACGTATTCCGAATAAAAAACTACAAAACAATACAATTGAAATGTCAACCTTATTTACGTGTCAGGTAGCTGCTTTTTTCCATCGAAAACGATAGTAAAAAAATTAATAATAGATTAAAAAAAAGTAAAAAACACGCTGTATATAAAATTCAACTAAAAATAGAAAATGAATTTTAATAAATTGAAATGGAAAATACTCTAAAAAGAAAGATATTTTATTGTAAAAAAAGCGTTGGGTGCTTTTTAAGATATTATTGAAATAATAATTCTTCTACTCATATCTGTCAGAAAAATATAACTAATAACACCATGCACCCCATGCTTTTTTTACAATAAAATATACTTTTTTTTACACTATTTTTAATTTAAATTTAATAAAATTTATTTTGTATCTGTTATAGAATTTTATATAAAGCGTGTTTTTTAGTTTTTTTAAACTATTATTTATTTTTCATTTTTTAGTTGATTTAAATTTTTTCATTTTTTTTTTAAATATTGAACTGTCATCGGTCCTCGGTAAATCTACAAAGTTTGAATGAAATCTGGTCGCTTAACGTGGGTCAAAATCGCGCCTAGAGGAGTCAGTTACAAGCACACAAACATACATACACGTGAAGCTGATATAAAGCGTGTAAAAATGAGTTGAATAAAAACGTGGCAAGCTCCGGCATCCTAGGTTCCGTGCTCAGCTAAATTTATGCCTTGTCACAGCATTAACTCCTGAATATTCATTACATCGTGCGCGTTATACTCACAATGTAGACAGAGAGAATACGTTTCGCGCTAACATGACCGGCAATCACTGTTGATCGTTAATTTATGTCTGCAAACCATAATTCTAATGTGCTATTTGATCTATACTAATATTATAAAGAGGAAAGATTTATTTGTTTGTTTGTATTGATTTGAAAAATTATTTCACTGTTTCGAAGCTACACTATTCCTGAGCGACATAGGCTATATTCTTTTTTGAAAAAAATTTGGGATCCTTACTAAAACTGCCATAATGTAACCCAAGGTGTAAAAAAATTACCTAAAATACTCTTTACATCGCGTGCCCTGCGAAAACTATTGATGATAGAATAAAATAATGTACTACGACTTTGTAGAACACATTATTCTTTACTAAAAGTGTCGCGACAGCATATGTCTAACTATTATAGTTATTATAGTAAATGTTCTTTTATTTAAAAAAATAAAACAACATCAAATATCGTTGAAAATTTTATTAAAGACCCGAGCGGAGCTGGAGCGGGCCGCTAGTCTATAATAATTGGAGTGCGTGGATAATAAACAATATTATGTCGAGGTTCGCGGGGATTAGCTGAATGCAAGCAGCGCAGGACCGATCTTTGTGGCGACGCTTGGGGGAGGCCTATGACTAGCAATGGACATTTGTGGGCTTATAGAATAGAATAGAGAGGAGGTCTATGTCCAACAGTGGACGTTTGTGGGCTTATAGAATAGAATAGAAACGATTGTAGTATAATTCGGACTTTGAATTCACGTCTGTAACGTGTATGAAAAGATAGCTCAAGATTAATTACAATTAATTGAAAATATATTTTTTATATAAGGACATTAGTTCCCCTAGAAGATAACAATACATATACATACATATATCAATGTTTTATTCTTATAATATTCTACTTTACTGTAAACAAAAGGTAACTTGTTTATGAATTGAAACTCCTAAAACAAGTTAACATTATGACGTACTCCTTTTAAATTACATGAATTATTTTACCGATTTAATAATTCGGTAGGGAGCTAAGGTACCTTAATTAATTGTTCGCCCGTAGCGAGCGGCTACCCCATTTAAACCGATAATCAAATGTACAAATAATTATAGACTAAATGAAATAATGTCCGTAATGAGGGACGCAAAATGAGGAACGGAAAACATCGATGTTGTTTTGAATTAGTGAAACGTCAAAGTATAGGAAAAAAATACGTGTTTTTTAATCAAAATTTAAACAATGCAAAGAGCTCGGACGGCTTCTGAGCCGACACTTTTGCGACGAGATGCCAGATGGTCTGATTTCTTAGAAGGACTCGCGCCCTCTCAAAGGTCTTACTACCGCTTAGCTCGTACTCTCAAATCGGATACGGTAGTAACTATGCCCCCCCTCGTAGGCCCCTCAGGCCGACTCGCGGCGTTCGATGATGACGAAAAAGCAGAGCTGCTGGCCGATACATTGCAAGCCCAGTGCATGCCCAGCATTCAATCCGCGGACCCTGTTCATGTAGAATTAGTAGACAGTGAGGTAGAACGCAGAGCCTCCTTGCCACCCTTGGACGCGTTACCGTCCGTCACCTCAATGGAAGTTAAAGACCTGATCAAAGACCTACGTCCTCGCAAGGCTCCCGGTTCCGACGGTATATCTAATCGCGTTATTAAACTTTTACCCGTCCAACTCATCGTGATGTTGGCATCTATTTTCAATGCCGCTATGGCTAACTGTATCTTTCCCACGGTGTGGAAAGAAGCGGACGTTATCGGCATACACAAACCCGGTAAACCAAAAAATAATCCGACGAGTTATCGCCCGATTAGCCTCCTCATGTCTCTAGGCAAACTGTATGAGCGTCTGCTCTACAAACGCCTCAGAGACTTCGTCTCATCCAAGGGCATTCTCATTGATGAACAATTCGGATTCCGTGCAAATCACTCATGCGTACAACAGGTGCACCGCCTCACGGAGCACATTCTTGTGGGACTTAATCGACCAAAACCGTTATACACGGGAGCTCTCTTCTTCGACGTCGCAAAAGCGTTCGACAAAGTCTGGCACAACGGTTTGATTTTCAAACTATTCAACATGGGCGTGCCGGATAGTCTCGTGCTCATCATACGGGACTTCTTGTCGAACCGCTCTTTTCGATATCGAGTAGAGGGAACCCGCTCCTCCCCACGACCACTCACGGCTGGAGTGCCGCAAGGCTCCGTTCTCTCACCGCTCTTATTTAGTTTATTTATTAATGATATTCCCCGGTCGCCGCCGACCCAGCTAGCCTTATTCGCTGACGACACAACCGTTTACTACTCAAGTAGAAACAAGTCCCTAATCGCGAGTAAACTCCAGAGCGCAGCGTTAGCCCTCGGACAGTGGTTCCGAAAATGGCGCATAGACATCAACCCGGCGAAAAGCACAGCAGTGTTATTTCAAAGGGGAAACTCACCGCTTATTTCCTCCCGCATTAGGAGGAGAAATATCACTCCCCCGATCACCCTCTTCGGCCAACCTATACGCTGGGTCAGGAAGGTTAAGTACCTGGGAGTCACCCTGGATGCATCCATGACATTCCGCCCACACATAAAAACAGTCCGCGACCGTGCCGCATTCATTCTCGGCAGACTCTATCCCATGATCTGTAAGCGGAGTAAAATGTCCCTTCGGAACAAGGTGACACTTTACAAAACTTGCATAAGGCCCATCATGACTTACGCGAGTGTGGTGTTCGCTCACGCGGCCCGCACACACATAGACACCCTCCAATCCCTACAATCTCGCTTTTGCAGGTTAGCCGTCGGGGCTCCGTGGTTCGTGAGGAACGTTGACCTACACGACGACCTGGGCCTTGAATCAATCCAGAAATACATGAAGTCAGCGTCGGAACGATACTTCGATAAGGCTATGCGTCATGATAATCGCCTTATCGTTGCCGCCGCTGACTACGCACCGAATCCTGATCATGCAGGAGCCAGTCACCGTCGACGCCCTAGACACGTCCTTACGGATCCATCAGATCCAATAACCTTTGCATTAGATGCCTTCAGCTCTAATACTAGGAGCAGGCTTAGGGACCCCAGTAACCGTACTCGTCGAACTCGACAAAGAGGTCGACGTGCAACCTAGCCCATGCATCAGCCCGCTGAGTTTCTCGCCGGATCTTCTCAGCGGGTCGCGATTCCGATCCGGTAGTAGATTCATTCGCGAAGCAATTGCTCTTGAGTTGTTAGGTCTCCTTCGGAGGCGCTCGGGCAGTTGTTAGCAAATACCACCCCTCCTGGCTGAGCCTTTGCTCGCCCACCTGTCCTGGTGAAACTGGAAAGGCCTTCGGGCCACCAGTAATCTCTCAATCATAAAAAAAAAAAAAAAAAAAAAAAAACTTTTGCGAATAACATGTACAGTTCAGACCAAAAAAACGGGAAAGCAATATTTAATTTTCTGTTTGTTTACAAACAACCTATAACTTTAAATTCAATAGATATTTGTACTCACTATTTCTTCGTAAAGTAACAAATTCTGATATTATTTTTGTGGATATTAAAATCAATGGCACACAGCGTCGAAATGCATAATAATAAAATAGCAATAACCGGGTCACGCACGGTCATCTGGTCCTAAATTAGGATTCCCTGTACATGCTATTAGAACCAAAAATTGATGGACATCCTTATGTACGTATATATACTAAACACTCCGACCAAGAGCAAACAAAAGTGATCATCAAAACTCAAATAATTACATGCCTTGTCGTAGTGTGTAACCTCTTTGGCAGGACATAAGACCTACAACGACTAGACGCAGATTAAGACGGACACTTGACAAGAATTTAAAAATAAAGAGAAATGGAACGAGGGCGTACGTGACTAAGGGCAGGCCGTACCATAGATTATACACTTAATATATTTGAGACGCAGTACTCTTTTTGACTTCCTAAAAGACGGACACGAACCAGACAACAAGAAATGAATTGACCGTTCTCATATTATGTACATAAAATAGACGACAAAAGAACTGACCGACCGTTCAATGCCTATTACATTAATATATTAACCCATAGACACAGCCCACTGAGTTTCTCGCCGGATCTTCTCAGTGGGTCGCGTTTCCGATCCGGTGGTAGATTCTGCGAAGCACGGCTCTTACTAGGGTTCGTGTTAGCAACAACGTTAGGTTTGAGCCCCGTGAGCTCACCTACTAGCCCGGTAACGCTCATATGGTCATCAGCTAAAAAAACATTAATATGTACTTCAAAAACCACGAACAATATATTGCGTAATTACAATAATACAGTTAGCTGAACGAAAAGTCCAAGAGCCATAACTTCAATGGAGAAGGCAGACGAGGAAGATCCCTGAATTCCACCAACTATGTCATTAATAATGGTACGAATTGTATAATTCGCTCTCTTATGTTTGTTAGGATATTTAGATATAAATAAAATATTCAACACTAATATTCATCATGGACGGGTATCGTGACCAACGAAAATCGAAAATAAGTATTGTCCAACTATTATAGTAAATAATTTACAAAAATATTGGATCGTTCACAATGTCCATGAACTTATCAGAGAGTAAGGTTAAGGAAATAATAAAAATCAGAACATTTTAACATTGATACACGGGGCACAATTTGCAGGAATGCGTTTGAAATGTACTCCAGAGATATTAATTCAAATCAAGATACAACGGAGCATTCCGACGGATTAACGATTCTAAATTCCAACGTAATATTGGATTATGCATGCGAAATATTTCTATGAAATTGTTTTGTTGTGAATATAAATCGTCGTCGAAATTCGAATGGATATCAAACCGCTTAAGGAAAAACAGGACACCAGAAGATCGTGGAATTACTGCTGAACTTCTAAAGGCTGGTGGAAAACCGGTTCTTAAAGCACTTCAGAATTTATTTAATTCCGTCATACTCCTTCCGTGATGGTACTTTCCTTCAAAAATGAGAACAATACCCGTTTGAAGAATTATAGACCCATCTCACGTCTGAGTCATGTGTATATAAGTATGTTGTCCTCGAGAGCTATTACGAATCGTCTTGTGCGCAGGTTTGATGACTTCCAGCCACTCGAACATGCCGGTTGTCACAAAGGCTATATATAGTCTCTTTTTTCTTCTTTCCTTTCCTATTACCTACTTTCTGCTGGAATGTAGGGCTCAAATCAAATCCTTCTATTTACATCGGTCTTGGGCAGTCTGTTTTAACTCTTCCCACGTCACACCCAAGACACCCAACTCCTGCTCCACCGAGCGACGCCTCATTCTGGGACTGTCTGGGAATTTGTTCTGGGACAGCCTCTCTTCCTTAGGCTATAGTACCGTTGACTATTCAAACGCTGCGGCAGCTTGTACAAAAGACCGACGACTACAACTTGCTGCTTTGCTTAGCATTTGTGAACTACGAGAAAGGGTTTGATTCGATTGAGATCTGGGCCGTGTTGCAGTCTCTCCAACTGTACCAAATTTATTACCAAAGCATCAAAGTGTTTGTATGAAAACGCAACTATGTCAGTCCGATTATAAGACCAAGCTTCGGAACCCATCTTTCTGCAACCGGGCGTGAGGCAGGAGAGATTTTTTCTCCGTAATTGCTTACCGCTGCATTGGAGAATGTTTTCAAAATTCGGGACTGGAAAGAACTTTGCATCAACGTTAACGGCGAGTACCTTTTTTTTTTATTTTTATTCCTTAGATGGGTGGACGAGCTCACAGCCCACCTGGTGTTAAGTGGTTACTGGAGCCCATAGACATCCACAACGTAAATGCGCCACCCACCTTGAGATACAAGTTCTAAGGTCTCAAGTATAGTTACTCAAGTATAGTTAGTACCTAACTCACCTTCAATTTACCGACGATATTGTGGTGGTGTTAAGGTATTTGGTGATTCTGCACGGGTAGTTACCACTACCCCTACCTATTTCTAGTATGAACCAGTAATACGTTCCGTTTTGAAAATCGAGAGAGCTGTTGTACTATACAATTGAGGTTTAGACCTTATATTAGGTAGATGTCCGCATACAGGTCGTGATGTGTATGGGCTTCGATAAATGTTGCACACCAGGGAGACGGTAAGCTCTTTACTTGTGTATAGAACTTTTTTGTTTTCTCTAAAGCTATGGAATTCGTCCAAATAATTCTTTTTTTTTAATGATATACGTACAAGTATCCGAATCTATTAACGTTAATATTTTCTTATTATACATACATTAATCTAATAATTTACCATAATAACATACAATATTCTTTTACAATACGGTTCTTGGAAAATGGAAAGAATTAAGAAGCCTTTATAATTATTTTTTGCAAACATTAATAGCAGTAGTTACATTAAAAAAAATCTTATAACCATTTTTGTTTTTAATATGTTTTATTTGTTTATTTGCAAGCGCCTCCTCGAGTGAAGATCTCATCCAACGAAAACCAATGTTCACTCTAACGGTTCTTATATCTCACATTAAATTAAGGGACTTACTTAAAGCCCAATTAAAATACTGATTTTTTATAATAATATGCATTTATTTAATTAAAAAAATTAATCAAGGAATATCAAACTTGATAGATATTAAAGTAAAAATATATGTGTTCACTCGATGAGTACATTTAGCACAGTTTGCTTAGACAAAAAAAATAATAAGGTTTTGTTAAGGGAAAATTATATTAAGTTTTAATAAGTTACATAATAATATTTACTTAATAGATCTTCAAAATATGAATTACATAATTATAGAATTAAATATTTTTTTATTACAACTTACATTTTTTTTATTACTTGGAAGGGTGGACGAACTCACGGCCCACCTGATTTTAAGTGGCTACCAGAGCCCATAGACATCTACAATGTAAATACCGCCACCCACCTTGAGACACGAGTTGTAAGGTCTCACTTTTAACGGTACAACGGCTGCCGCGCCTTTCAAACCGAAGCGCATTACTAATTCACGGCAGAAATAGGCAGGGTGGTGGTACCTACCCGTGCGGACTCACAAGACGTCCTACCACCAGTATATACATACAAATAATATTTTGTTGGTATGCCTAAATTAAAATAATTGAATGAACCCAGTTATGTTGGCTCCAAGTGTAGCAAAGCGGTGAAGCCGTACTGGCCGTTACGGCGGACGCATTATGAGAGCCGCACAATACGAGATGTAACGTTCCCGCAAATGGGAAACAAAGAAGGCTTGAACAGCCGGCACTTCGCTTTTTGTCCGTATTGTTGTATCACTTCGTAACGAGTGATGGAAACGAATGTAAGCCAAGTTTCATGGTGCAGATTTTAATGCATTGTTCAGAAGTTTGTTTGCATGTTAACCGGGAATACGCCCTAAGCTATTCCGGAAAAGGCTTCAGCAAAAGATTAGAGGATGATTTTTTATTGTACATTAATTACAGTTATGTTCTACAAAATTATGAACCAAAAAGAAAGAAAAGAAGCCTTGTGGTGGTAGAAGAAAACTTTAAAGATATTAGATACTCAATGTTTCCACAGCAGCCAAAGCCAAATAACACCACACCTAACTTATACAAGGATCTTCAATGCTAAAATATACATGCCATCCAAATAAGATTCCAGCCTACGCTCCCACCGTTCCGTGACTATTTACTAAAATGATGGACGAAAACAGCAATATCTGCGGAAATAACTGAAATGTAGTAAGGACAGCTGGCGAGATGCCGCGTATTATAACATCGGATATGAGAGGACCAGAATTCTGTTATCGGAATACAGTATGTGACAATAATATTTCGAATACATTTTGGATGACGGAATGTGAATGGAAGTTTTTTTTTTCTGACCATATTTATTTTGCTGAATTATTATTCCGAATGCAGTTGCCTAGTTATTACGTAGTGCTCTAGAGAAAGTATAATTTTTTTTCGTAAAAATTTTTATTTGAAAACTTGCAAAAATCTAATTGTTTGGTAGGTTTTGATAAGTTTAAAGAGCATCAGTCATACAATCACATAGTGCTGTGGCTTAGTTAAAGTCTCGCGTTCTAGCTAGAGTTTTGATAAGTAATTGTTTGAAGGAGAAATGCTTGCTAACTAAGGCGTGAGCAGCCAGTAGCTTTTTTAACTAAATTGAATATTAAAAGTGAAATTTTTTTGGCACAAAATAAGAATTGCAAAAAAAAAATTGGTCAAAGTATACACATATATCTATGCGATTCTCATTGTGATATTTATACACAGTGAATAGATGTTCCCGTCTTAACTATGAAATATAAATATTTTAAATTAAACAGAAAATTGATTGAGATTTCAAAAAAAAAAATCCAAACCCCTAGCTCAATTTTAAGGAATAAAACAAAACACAAATTGGAACATAATTCCAAAGTAAACAGCACAAAAAGTCAGTTCGAAAAAACAAATCATGTTATTTTTCTGTTAATACGTGAAAACTTTTTGTTAGAAACTCTCCCCCCAGAATTCCTATACACGGTTTCAATTCTACGGAGTGTTGTTTATACGCAAACTTTTGATTACGGCAACCGGCAGTTATGAAAACGAACAAACGAACCGATATTTTGTCATCTAATATACGGAGGGACCCGTAATATATCGGGAACCCCTTTATTGGAAATCAAAAGTTTTCGCTCCAAAGGATCGTAATGGAATTTTTTTTTTTAGGTTAACAAAATTGAAAATTTCGTATATTTTATTATTGTTTTGTGTTTAATTTAAAATATGGGGTAAGATGATCAGCTATTCCAGCTCAACTCATAGATCGGTAGGTGAGGTCGCCTGAAAGACTCGCTAACTGGCCCTAACAAGAACAGTGCTTTGCAGAATCTACCACTGGATTGGAATCGCGACCCACTGAGAAGATCCGGCAAGAAACTTAGTGGGTAGTATCTATGGACTAGTTCTTAAATCGAACTCTTCTACGTTAGCAGTTTTTATAAATGGTTTAAGAAGCAGTGTACCAAGTCCCTATATAAGTGCTCTGAGGAATTGTTCGAGATAATACCGGCATCTCGTTTTTACCATCGCACCGCCCGCCACCGGAGTAGAGTTCATCCATACTACCTGGAGCCACTGCGGGCATCCACAGTGCGTTTCCAGAGGTATTTTTTGCCACGTACCATCCGACTATGGAATGAGCTCCCCCTCCACGGTGTTTCCCGAGCGCTATGACATGTCCTTCTTCAAACGAGGCTTGTGGAGAGTATTAAGCGGTAGGCAGCGGCTTGGCTCTGCCCCTGGCATTGCTGAAGTCCATGGGCGAAGGTAACCACTCACCATCAGGTGGGCCGTATGCTCGTCAACCTACAAGGGCAACAAAAAAAAATCTAATTCTACAGTGGCAACTGGCGCTACCACACTATTCTGCGATATAATAATATGTACATTATACCCGCCCTCCATTCCTATTTTAGAATACAAATCCTTTCCCAAGATTGCTCAGACAAAACTTGATTAACATCAATAGTATAATGTTAATATAGAAAAAAAAAATGAAAGATGTGGTGTCGTGGGACACCAGGTAGGTACGAAGTTCCTTCGGCTAATGTAGAATCGACACAATTTGCAAAAAAAAATCGTGCTCAATTTTATGTAGGTTTTCTTGATTTTTCTCTTAAATTTTGCTGATTAGTTTTTATTTATGTATAGGAAAGTATTTAAGAAATTCAGTATTTTAGGAAATAATAAATTACGTAAAATAGAAAGAGAATGGATGAGAGAACGAAAAGAAAGAGGGAGAAAGAGAAAGGTATTATACACTACTCGCTTGTGTATACGACTGTCGCGCCTGCGCACGTCTCATTTAACGGTGTTATTCCACGCACTTTTTTCCACGGATTTTTTCTTACGGTTTTACTATCACATTTTTTTCAGTTCGGTCGCGCAGCAAAATCCCTATCCCCTCCAAGCCTGCCTTAAGGAACTTCGTTCCAAAAAACAATGGTTTTTATTTATATAATGATATAATGAAACGAACGAAATAGCCAGGAGCTGTAATTGAAAATCAAAGTTTTATTTAAAATTCATAAAATGATCACCATTCGCTTCAATAGTCATTGTAAATGCGAGTTAATCGTAAAAACTTGTTCAATATAATTATAAATAGTTGCTACAATGAATTTTATAATCTTGTTTTCTAGGTACAAGCTCTTTCATTAAATTATTGCTATAAATACGAACAGCGGTTGTTTGAAAATTCATTATATTTTCAATCAGCGTACATTTTGAATTTTAGAGACTTTTATTTTTACCTATTGAGTTGTTTATATTTGATTTTGAAATATTTTTTCGGTGCCTCAAATTCTAGAAAAAATTTGAAACAAAGGTGAGTTCTCCGTAATATAAATACCAATTTTAGGAGTGATTTATATTTCCTATAAAGCGCATATAGCAAATCAGAAGTAAAAGAAACTGGTTAAATAAATATCTAAATAGTTGCAGACTTTCCGAGATTCAAACCAAATTGATTAAGATGGTCGCAAAAACACATATAGTATCAATCTGTACCTAATATTTTATAGTTTTCGTTGTCACGGATTCAAAACGTCGAAAATAATACAGTGATAACAAAATGCTAGATTAGAATAATGAAAGTAGTTTTAATTGTGTCTCGACTCGCGAAGAAACCCACAAGAATATTATACAAACAATATATTTATGAAACATTAACTCTAGATATCATATTATTATTTCCAAAGCGTCATTAGAATAAATAGTCTGCATCTTTCAAAGGACTCTGGACGAAAATCAGCCAAGAAAACAGGCAGGGTTCAGAAGTGGCTTCTCTACTCTCGACCATATCCAAAAATTTAATGAATATAATATCAACTGTTATTTATCGTTTATAGATTATAACAAAGCATTTGACTCGCTAAAAAATCAGAAAATATGGGAAGCGCTTGCTTTACAAGGAGTTCATAATAAGTACATCCGTCTATTGAAAGACATATACGAAAACATGAAAGCAAGAATACGAACAGAAAATCTAGGAGAACACTTTCACATCAAAAAAGGAGTTAGACAGGGAGACTCCCGTTCACCCAAATTTTTCTCTTCAACCCTAGAACATGTGTTTCGTCAGCTCGAATGGGACAATTACGGTATTAATGTTAATGGAGTGTTACTAAATCATCTGAGATTTGCCGACGACCTCATACTTATAAGCGAAAATCCAGAAACTTTACAAAAAATGATTGAGCAACTTGTATATGAAAGTGAAAAGGTTGGACTATCATTGAACACAAACAAACAAAGCTGATGACAAATTACAATAAAGTCCCTATCAAATCTTACAACACAGCTAAATTAGAATATGTAAATGAGTATACATACCTCGGCCAAATTATATCCTCCAAAGACCTCACAACAAAAGAAATCAGTAACAGAATAAATATAGGATGGAAAGGGTACTGGGCATTGAAAGATGTCATGAAGAATTCAGAAATACCCGTTAAGGCAAAGAAGAAAATATTTAATACGTGTATGCTTCCAAGTATGACCTATGGATGCGAAACATGGGGATTGACAAATAAGAAAATAAAATCTTAGAAATTTGTCAACACCGAATGGAAATAAGTTTGTTAAACATCAAATTAAAAGATAAAATACGGTTACCAAAAATAAGAAAACAAACAAAGATCATAGATATAAAATACTGAATACAACAACTGAAATGGAAATGGACTGGACATTTAATTCGAGATAAAACAGAAAAATGGGCCAAAGGAGTAACATAATGGTGTCCAAGATATAAAAAGCGAAATAGAGGAAAAAGCGAAATAGAGAAGACAGCACGTAGATGGGAAGATGACATCAAAAAAGTGGCAGGAACGACTTGGATGAGAAAAACGCAGGATAGAATATGTCGGCGTTACACCAGGATTTACACACATAAGTTCTTTTACAATGAAAATACAATACAATTCTATAAAACTTTAACATTACTTTTTCTTGACTAATAATAAAGTGGCATCCCCACTAGAAACCTAGGGTGCAGAGAGTTAATCACCCACTCATCCAAAAATAAATAATTATGAAAGGAAAAGTAATAATATGGAGCTACTGAACAGGGATGAGCTGTCTCTTATTATGACATTTTATTACAAGTTTATTTTTATTGTAATATGCTTGAACTCCTCACAATAAACAGGAGACATACAGTATGTACAGCGTTGTACTATCCTATCCAAATTAATTATTTCAAATCCAACTTTTATCTGCCTGATCACCATCTATGAGACATGATTTGCAAAAGTTACATGATGATTGAATAATGACTCCAAACTTGAGCGTTCACTGGATAGAAACTTATAAAAATAGATAAGTTCTCTTCAAAGAGTGCAACACTGAGAAGTTATTTTTAAAAGATTAAAACCTATTAGGATGTCAGCAAGACTGTCAGTATTACCATATGATTATGATTACCATATGAAATTCTATAATAGTTCTAGTATTTTTCTCCATTAAAAGTCACAATGCTTTGTTTTGAAATCAGTTGACCCCTTATGCTCAAAAACTTTACATGAAGTTGTTTAGCTTACTAAACTAGATCTGAAATCAGTATTTTTACCATCTCAGCGTCAGTAGCTTTTCCAAAACATCCACGGTCTAGAACTCATTTTAAATATCCACATCCTTACTGAATACATGGATCAGTTCGTCCCTCACTTGCTCCAATGCGGTTCAATACAAAGACCAGATATCGGCTTAATGCTTATGTCTTGCTTGCTCTTTTGAACTCTATGTTCATGCGATAAAACAATTAGCTTCGTGATAGTTTCGTGCACATTTCCGCATCGGTCTTGATGTCACGCCCTCATCGGAGTTGAACGGCGGCAAATAAAAGTTATAATGCCACCAAAAGGGTACAGCATTTGCAGATAACATCAATTTTCACCTTTTTATTACAGGTTGAGATACCCATCACTTGTTCAACAGTGGGTTGCTTCATTCGGGGGCTTACAATTAATTTTGGGGCTGTGATCCCACTTCTGATGTCGGCGTTACACCAGGATTTACACACATAAGTTCTTTTACAATGAAAATACAATACAATTCTATAAAACTTTAACATTACTTGTTTACAACAAAAAGCCACGCCTGAGTTATTCAGTGGTTTTTACACAATTAGCCATTTTGTGTTTTTAAACAATAATATAAACATTAAACATATTCTGAACATTTTCACATCAAAACAGTGTCTGCTAATAATTAAATATGGTAGAATAACAGTTTTGTTGCTAATAATAAATAAATATTAACATAGAATAAACTAAACTATATATTATTAAGTTAATTATTGCCAACAGTGGCATTTGCGCCCATAAATACTATGGAGAACCCTTGGGGAGGCCCATTCTGTACAGCAAGACGATCAAGAAACCGGTGTCGAATAATAAAACTACAGAATAAGTGTATTAAAAATGTAACTTAAATTAGATTGTTAATAAAGGCTTGCTTATCTTATCTTATCTTATCGGTCAAATTTCGGTGACAAATTAATGCCATATTTTTTGCTAGATGATTGGACGAGCTTAAAGCACACCTGATGTTAAGTGGTTACTGGAGCTCATAGACATATACAACGTAAATGCGCCGCCCACTTTGAGACATAAGCTCTAAGGTCACAGCTATACTAACTTATTTTAGACTATTCTAAGTTAATTATTGAACTTGAAAAAAATATTTGATCTCCGTAACCGTAAATTTGTACCAGTATAATAGAATCTTTTGTTCACTTTAATGCTTTTAAAAACAAACTAAAATATAATACAACGTTCTCATTTTCGAAGAAAGCAGCTTAAAGTTTCGCAACATTGTTATTTAATGATCTTTTTATTACAGCAAATATGCAGGCGTTAGTAAATTGGCAAATGTTTATCGAATCTCATGGCCACGCGAAGTCGAAACCTCATTTATAAAGCTAGAAATAATAGCAACAAAAAAGGTGACTCTGTCTAGTTTCTTTCGGCGATTCTTCTCAGTTCTGGTATTTTTAGAACCGACGCTACAGATATGTTTTGACATTTAGTAAGTATGGTTTGATAACATTAACAATTTGAATTAATGGATTCATCAAAAATAATATTATATCCCGTATATCATATCACTGATCATAAAATAAATCGTCTTATCTGTTATGTCGGATTAAAGGCTTCGTCAAACAGAACGCGTAATTAGCGCGCGTCAGAGCGCTAAACTGACGCCGCGCTATGACGCCGAGATGTGATGTACTACTGTGGTAACATACCGTCAGATGTGTGGACGAGCTCACAGCCCACCTGGTGTTAAGTGGTTACTGGAGCCCATAGACATCTACAACGTAAATGCGCCACCCACCTTGAGATATAAGTTCTAAGATCTCAGTATAGTTACAACAGCTGCCCTAGACTTCAGACCGAAACGCACTACTGCTTCACGACAAAAATAGGCAGAGCAGTGGTACCTACCTGTGCGGAATCTCAAGAGGTCCTACCACCAGTCAGAATTCTTTCTTGATAATAAAAAAATAAGCGAAAAAACTCAAAATTATTCAGCCGAAACGTGCAAGTCGCAATGCTCACGATTTATAGATACAAATAAAACGTATTTTATTAGACTTTTTCATGGCGTGATCGAATGTATTTTCTTTTTATGATCTTCCTAAAAAATATGTCTAGTCTATGTGTATTTCATACGTTTCGTATGTTGTAGGGACCTTCATTTGACCCCTGTGGTTTTTGTATGAGAAATTGCGTGAGCCGATCCCAGTCCTATTTTGTTTTCTAGTTTATTTGAGAACAATTGAGGTCACCGTTCATGGATATGGAAAAATTGCAAGCATACAGCTTACATCCTTATTTAAAAAAAGAATTTGTGAAACTTATCACTTAATTTTAGAAGACATAAAATTTATTCGATTGTTATGAAAAGCTAGTGTACCTATCTATTCTAATCTATAATATATAATATAATCTATAATGATAAATAGAAAATTAAAAACACATTTGCAATTTTAAAATACTTTCTATTGTAATAGTATGTAATATTAGAACTTAATTCTTAATATAAGAACTTCTTTAAAATTTTAACTTTTAATGATACCAAAACCAGCCAGATACAAATAGTATAGCCAAAGAGATTTTATTACAAGTTCATACAGACTATAATGCGAAAAGACTTTTTCTCCAACCTATTATTTATTTACATTAATATAATTTTGCAATTATCTTTAAATTACTTTATAATTTTAGCTTCTATAGGAATAAGGTTTGACCGAGTTTTAAGAAATTCGATAAAATTACTAGACAAAATTATCTTAGACCGATCTTAATAAAAATTTGACCAGGCCGAAATAAAGTCGATCAGATTATAAATTATAAATGGCTCTAGTGAATTCTATGCCATCAGTTTTTAGATAATAAGTATCAAGGCGTACAGTGGTCTTCACAATATGAATGTATTGGTCTAGTCGGTCAGAATGGCAAGGTCGATTGCCGGAGTCTAGAACTAATTACTCGAGTCCCTTTGGATTTCAAAGAAACCCGAATTTGGCAATGTGTACCGTTCGGATTAGGATACAAGGTCATACTGCCTGGATGCCGCCGCTGTGGCGGAATCAGAATTATATCTGGAGTACCTGGTTTATTCTATTGTAGAACAAAGCAAAAAAGAAATAAATTTGGTTCAGTTCGGACGAAGATATACTATGTCGTCATGGTCTAAACTCTAAAGGATAAGACGTCCGGTGCAATCGTGGTGAGCGATGCACCGGTGTTCGAAGCCCAGGTGGATACCAATTTTTCTAATGAAATACGTACTCACCAAATGTTCACGATTGACATCCACGGTGAAGGAATAGCATCGCGTAATAAAAATGAAACCCGCAAAATTATAATTTGCGTAATTACTGGTACATATTATTATAATATCTTCGATAGGCCAAACAACAAAAATGTTTTAGAACGTCTCACTTTTTACTGTGAGTGGTGAGTGGAGCATTTATGTCGTAGATGTCTATGCGCTCCAGTAACCACTTAACACCAGGTGGACTGTAAGCTAGTCCACCCATCCAAGTAATAAAAAAAAATTTAACCCCTTTTGATGAACATAGTTATTGTAGTTTATAGTATATTTTAAACGATTTTAATATTAATCTTTATAAAACATGATAAAAATAGATTTCCGCTGATGGCGGTCTCTGCAATCCAAGCCACCGGTGACTAAATCCTTCTATCTGAGAAAAAAAAAACCCTCCTTACGATGTGTGCCGTGTCTGGATCACCCGCTATTAGTACCAAAGATTTAACTTAACTTTTGTAGACAGCGGCTTGGCTCTGCCCCTAGCATTGCTGAAGTCCATGGGCGACGGTAACCATTCACCACCAGGTGTATGCTCGTCTGCCTGCATGGGATATAAAAAAAAACCTCAACTCTTTAGTGAGCATTCGTTCGTATATTACAGCTCTAGGAATCTAGAAAGCCTAGCAGAATACAATTTGACAGTTGCCCTCTTCACCTTCAGATTAACAAAGAACTTAACCTCGCTGAAAAATTTCTTTGAAATGAGACAATGCGCTATTCCAAAAAAGAAATCCTATAACATTATTGTGAAATCGACGCTGTCTCACTGATTATGTTTACTCCAAGATACTTGTAGGTACATAATAGTATACATTAAATACATGGTATGTAGTGTGTGTAATGTTTTCTTTAATGATTTAATGTATCTTTTATGCATTATTTTAAAAAAAATATTAGCATTGTGCACTTCTTCTCTATATTCTCTATAACTGTGGAAAATTTCATACTCCTCCGTCCGCACAATTTTCGTAAAAAGGGATACAAGGTTTTTGCTTCACGTATTAATATATAGATTTTGCGGGTTTGATTTTTATTACACGATGTTATTCCTTTACCGCGGAAGTCAATCGTGAACATTTTGTTGAGTACGTATTACATTAGAAAAATTGGTACCCACCTGCGGGATTCGAACACCGGTGCTTCGCTCAACACGTATGCACCGGACGTCTTATCCTTTAGGCCACGACGACTTCGAATTTATTTATGATTTACCAAGACATTGTTGTACATCCGTTTAATGCAAAATTGCATTCCCGATCCTGCGGACAGAATGGAAAGCAGTCGACGTCGCCCAAAACACGTCATCTCGGATCCTCCCGATCCACTAACGGTGCTTCTAGGTACTTCAAGCACCGGTCACCATTCTCGTCGAACCCGTCGCTTGCGACGAAGGGCTCGATGAGTAAATGAACTCTCAGACACAGCCCACTGAGTTTCTCGCCGGATCTTCTCAGTGGGTCGCGATTCCGATCCGGTGGTAGATTCTGCGAAGCACGACTCTTGCTAGGGTTCGTGTTAGCATCGTCGTCAGGTTTGAGCCCCGTGAGTTCACCTACTAGTTGCGGTTACGCTGGAATAGCCTCTCTAGGCTACCAGCATAGGAAGGAAAAAAAAAATAAAAAATAAAAAAAAGGACACGTCACTAAATTCAAAATAAATAATAATGTTTAAAAAAAGTATTTGTGTCGTAAAAGTATGGGTGTCGTAGAAGGCGACTAAGAGCCAAAGCCAGACCAAAGCCAATAAAACCTCGGCCCAAGGTCAACAAAAGCATTCCCAAGGAGGGTTGACGTCAGGCAGACGGCCGGTCATAAAAAATTGCCAAAACTTAAAGCAACATGAGAAGGAATAAAAAGAAGAGCACCAGGGCTAGGGCGTCCCCCGCAGGCGACGCGCAGGGGCAGCACCAGGTCTCTGTGGAAAGTGGACGAGTGTGTGTGGAATTTGGGCAGTATGACTGAGAAAGGAAGGGAGCTAGTAGATGTGTTAAAGAGGAGAAGAATAAATATAGCATGTCTGCAAGAGACTAGGTGGAAAGGAGCGAAAGCTAGAGAGATTGGTGAAGGATATAAGCTGTACTATAGTGGAAGTGATGGAAGTAGGAATGGTGTGGGAGTAGTGTTAGATAAGAAATGGATAGATTGTGTGAAAGACGGGTAAGAGGGGAGTGAGCGAAGATATGGTATATGATAGAAGAGTATGGAAGGAGAAAACATGTTGCGCCGACCCCAGGTGACTGGGAGAAGGGCAGGATAATGATGATGATATAGTCTCCAATATAGACTCCGAAATTTCTATATTTTTTTTGTTAATTACTGAGAGAGAGAGAGAATCGAACCCACGACCCTCGGCGCAATAGTCAGGGGCACAACCTACTGCACCATCGAGTCAGTTTGCCACTAGGCAGCTGCATTCGTTTTCAAAGGGATGTTTTTAGACAGCAATTAAAAATTTGAACTTATACCACCAAGTGATGATGTTAATAACACTTTAATCTTTATTTCCGTTAACCATTTAACAAAGCCAAACGTAAAAACCGCTACTCACATACGTATACCAGTAAAAAAATCCACCAAACGACCGACATTAACCGCTCTCCTAATAAACAAACGGTTTTATTACGACAATGAAAATGAAATCCGATACGCCAATATCAATAAACCGCACTCAATAATTATGAAGTGTTTCTGCTAAAGGCTAGTTTAAACGATCGGCGTCAACGACACACGCGCTTATGGACGTATCGTGTGTATTAGTAGCCCAGAGACATCAGCAATTGAATGCCAACACCATTTCCGAACTGTACTGGTGGTCCCGCGTATTGTCGTACAACCTCTATATAATACAATTGAAGCCGCAATGCTGTATCTTGAAGTGGATGGCAGAATTCATCATGCAACATCCATTGGCTGCAATAATCACTTGAAATCAGATTGTGAGCATATTTGCCTAATGAAAGTAACTAAAAAAAACAAGATTTCGGAATGTCAAATTACAGCTCCCACATTTCAATGGAAGGGCAGGATTTCTTCATGAGTGGATTAAATAGGGTGTTATATTACGAAAATATCGAACATCAATTTAAAGATCGAAAAAAAAACCTATGTTTTTAACGTGAATTGTAAACGTGCCTTTACCAAGAATATAGAAAAGCTTGTATACAAACAGATAGATTGTCAATTTATCCATTATTATATTGTTTCGAAATCATTCGCGTCAATCTAAAAATTCAATTTTGCAAAACCGCTATCCTGTGGATTATGTTAAAATCTTATTCTTTCTCTCGAGTGTTTCATGAGATTCTAATATATGATATTATTTGATTTGTAGATTTGTACCGTCCTTATAACGAAATTGTGATCGTTTTCGTGAGAGCCATTTTTATGAGATGTGTCATTTATAAGTTTTCACTTTTGACTGAAGTTCGCATCTTTCTGTTTTTGTCTTAATTTCTTAGAGTACACAGATAATAAAAGTTTTACGTGCTAGCTACAATATTATCTGGCTACAAAGTAGCATTTCCTATAATCGCAGTGTGTTGGTCAGTTTTGTTTAGATTTAGACGGTTATTGCACTGCATATTTGTTTATGTACTGTGACAGCTTTATTTTATTTCATACTATGTGTATTATGCAATGTATATTTTTATTTATTGTTTTTATTCTGCACTTCATTCAAATCTGCTGTAGCTTTGCCTTTAGTTTGGAAATAATACTTATTAATTAATGCTGCTTGCTTTTCACTATTATTTCTTTTCTTAAGTATCTATCTAAATAAAAATGAATTGCCGTTCGTTAGTCTCGCTAAAACTCGAGAACGGCTGGACCGATTTGGATAATTTTGGTCTTGAATTATTTGTGGAAGTCCAGGGAAGGCTTAAAATGTAAATAAATATGAAAATTCTCGGAATTAAATAAAGTTTAGGTCTTTTATTTATCGATTGAGGCACTACGAAGTCTGCCGGGTCAGCTAATTATAAAATGAAGAATTAACAAAATAGTTTAAAGCATAACATTTAGGGAGATCAAGGTATAAATAAAATTTGCACGATTTTAAACAACACAACTGAATTTTCATTATGTGCATTAATGTTCATAATATAACAGTATAATGACAATATCATCGTACCGTAATTCTTGAGTAATTCTAAATTATTAATATCATATTCTCACGATACGGACAGCTTTAGCGAATTATAAAACGAGCATCACCACACACGAGCATTAGTCCGACAATATGTGAAAATGAAATCCCGCATATTATATCGTAGGGATCCAATAAAGGCCCAAGGGAAACATCTGCGGAAAGAAATTTATTATGTTCACGTATGTCGTGTCGCGGACTTGCCTTAAACATTTTAACCGTAAAAATTTCTGGATAATTTATAATAACTCAGAGAACATTGTATCTGTAAATTTATATTCCAAATCAATTTAAATTTTCATTAACATAAACGGTTTCATCATTTATCATAATTTATAAAATAAAACACTACAAGGGCTTGTTTGCATCTGATGAATAGAGGTGTAGCCTTATTTACAATTACCCACAAAATTTCAGAAACATTTCAGCCGTATTACTTTATAGTTGTAATTCCAATGAGTCACTCCAAAGTATAGCTCCAAACTAAGTTAAAGATGATTGAAAACCAACCAAAACAATCAATTGCCATAAAAAAAAAACGGTATTGCAAAGAAATTTACCTTTAAGTTCAACGAAATTAATACTTAAAATAAATTTCATGTCTAAACTACGTTATTTCAACACATATTTATGAATATTCGCTTATTATTAAAGATAATTCAAATAGACGTGAAGTAAATCGTTACAGACATCCAAACGAACAAGTTTATTATAATAAGAACCACAAGATTTCTCTCTGAGCAGCCGTCTACAGAGATTTAACATAAAAAGTCACTTACGTTAAGTCGACTTATCGAAGAATCTTCGAGTCTCGTATCTTGATGCATGCAGCGTAAATTGTTCACAGGATTTTCATATTGTTTGTCAACAATTTATTAAATCTCCTTTTGAAAATATCTTCGAATATAATTTCAACAAATTAGCTTACTTATATTCAAATTTAGTAGATAATATTATACATAGCCGTAAGGTTTTTTGAATGTTAATTCGTAACGGGCTATCGCTATTTCAAATAATTATGTTGCTCATGAAAATAAACAAGAAAGTATTAACTATTTAACAAAATATGTTTACTCGTGTTTCTAATACACTTAAGGCTAGTAAATATTTTATCATAAAAACGAGAAAAGGGAATTTCGCAAATACTAAACCTTGTTTTTATTTGATTTGCGTTAATACAGTTAAAATGAAACACAAAACAGTAATATGTACTATTTGTCAATACGCTCCACTTGTTCTCGGAACGCTGACTTCTTGAAGTATAAATCAGCATACTATTTGTTCTTAAACACCACAAATGCTAACGCTACGAAAATATCTATGAAGTTCTGCTGAATGCTGAATCTAAAAACTTGTAAATTTTTAAGGTGACAAAATTTGGACACTCCTATAACATAATTTAAATTTATGTAGAGACCTCGTAATTGGAAAGGTCAGGATAATTAAAGATTAATTAGAACAGTTGGCTTTACTCCCTTTAATAGACTGAAACAGTCGCTCATCTAATTAGAGTTGAAATTAAATTAAAGTATCTGATTTGATCGTTTAAGAAACTAAAGAAACTCCTAAACAATTAAGTATAATGAACGGAACAGCTATTTTGAATGCTTCAGAAAATTAGATGATCTCATAGTCCATTTGGTGCTTATTAGTCGGTACCAGACCCGAGTACCTATGTACCACCACCCTGCCGAGTTCTGCCGCGGGGCAGTTATGCATCCTAATTTGAAGGTAGCATAGTTGTTATACTTTACAACCGAAACCTTTCCGAAATAAGAGTAATGAATTTTCATTAAAAAGGAATTACATTTATTTCTTTATAAAATTCATAATAGAAATACATTAGAGTTTATGCATGGTATACGTCTAAGACCTCATTTAAGGATGAATTTTGTCACACCCTATATCGAACCTATAACGAAAATTCTAGATCTCAATAAACTAAAAGCAACAAAGCACAAATCTTGATAAATTATTTGTAAACGAAATCCTAAAATCCGTGGCTGAAATCCCATCTCCCTAACTTCGTTCAATGACCGCGTCAATAAACCCAATCAAAATGTCCAACTTAACCATTTTAATTGGCGTCGCCTCTCCGAGCCCTAATCTCTGGAAGGGCTGTTAAAAAGATTAATAGAAAGGACAAACCGGTCCCAGTATTTAGTGCTCTCAAGTGATTTTCGTTGCAATCCTTTTTGTCCTTACGTTGAAGTTAACAGCTACAGCCGATTAATTGTATGCCCTTGTTTAACGGTTATTGGCTTGAGCCTTTTTTGGATAGATATAGTGTTATGGCCGATACTTGGGCTTTTGTCCGTGTGTAATTATTTTCGGCGCTCGAGATAATCTTTCAAGTGGGAACGATTAACGGCTTTGTTCTACTGTTTAAATTCCGGTTTGGACAATCCTCATTTTATGAGTATCGAATCTTCATTCTTAGTATTAATTGGATGTTAAGCAAAAGTATTTCCGTGCATACAATAGATTATTGTATACAAACAAATGTTTCCTGACCTGAATGCGACAGATATTGAAAGGACAAACCCGTGTAGGCATACAATACGCTCTGCCTCGTCGCAATGTCAATCACGTTGTGATGCATGTGAACTCTGACAAGCACTTCTCATCAATTTGGCAGACTAAATAGCTGATTTGCTATTACTATTACTTTAGTTTAGTGAATTTCGTAAACCGTTTCCACTTACGATGATTTCATCTGTAAAAAAAAACACGTGTGGCACTCGGGAACTGCCGCGGTAAAGTTATTGCATAGCATTTTTTATCAACTTATGCAATTATAATTAGGCAATAATAATTTAATATTAAAACACTAATAAAATAAGACCGCGCTATAATTATAAACATTAACAAAGGGAAAACATTAACTGTCCCCTTCACGCTCATAAGCTAGACGGCGCAAGAGAGAGATGGGCAGACTTCATGATGCGCATGCAGTGCGAGGTCACGCCGCGCGTTTATTCACAAACACAACGCAAACAAGCGCAACGTTTGAATGTATTGAACACCAGCTACATGGTAGACGGAGTGGGGGGTGTTAGATTATCGTTTTCGTTACGGAATTCCTTAATTCGGTCGCCACGCTCAAAGCCCACGATAAAAGCTATGCAATAGATTAAAAACATAGCCTTTTAATAACATCCAATTTAAACAATAAAACACTGGACCGCGAGTATCTCTTTATTCCATGAATGGTGGCCGAGAAATTCATTTCATTTAAGAAAAAAATTACGTAATGTCAACAGTTGTATAAAAATAACAATAACTCTGACGTAATCACGAACATCACAATATCGTCTAATGGTGTGACAATACCCGTATAAAGCTCTTTTCAAACCTTGTTTAAAGAAGGAAAACTTCATAGAGGTCAAAAAATACCATTAAAAGTATCCCATTGCAGAGCTGCACAGTACATGCATTGCTTTAGTAGCAAGTCTTTTTTTATTGTATCGACGAACGACCTTGCGACCCTTCTAGCACTAAGTGGTTATCGAAGTCCGTAAACAATACAACGTGGATAGTTTCATTTAGAATAAGTCTCGATTGTGTAATCATGGGACTTAAAAGTGTTCTCAAAACGGTCACCATACATCATTCCTCAGAGTACTTTCACCCCATAACTTCTATGCAGTGCGTTATGTAGTTCACTTGTCATCGTAAACATGCAACACACAAAATCAGTACATAGATAAAGCTTAATCTGATGAATTTTTGGGTAAAATCATTGTGATATTAGGCTGTAGAGTGGTTCCACAATACAGGAATAATTTGACATTGTCGTAAGTTAGATTATGTAAAATGACTTACTTACGTCGTTAGTGATGGATTCATTTAGCTGTATTTCAACCAAACAAGCGTATATTAAACACTTTTATTTAGATTCAAATCTTCTATTCACAATTACTAAAAGGCTGATCACAAAATACACGAATTTACATTTTAAAATTACAATCCTAGATTATTTCTTTCAAGCCCGAAAATATTTATTTATATTCTTTATTTCGTATCGCCTTTAAGCTTCCGATCGTTTTCATTAACTAACTTGTAAAGCGTGTGTGAGCAGTCCGTCTGGCGTATTGAATCCAATTAACCCAATAGAACGTTCGATATAGGTAGATATTGTAGTTCCATCGCCGTCATGATTAGAGACAATCTTGATGCATGACATCAGTGTTGTGGTATTTTTGGTTTGATTAGAACTAGTGCAAAACATAATAAGCCGTACGTATTGGTTAGCATATAATGGGGAAAATAAATGATATCATTTTTATTTAAATGGCTTACGTAAGTACTATACTGATCTTTATAAAGAGTGCAATTACTCCTCAAGTGGAACCTCTCTTATTTCGTAATAAAGCTAGGTTTCCTCGAAAAGTTTAGCTTCTAGGTAGTTAAGATCGACTTTGTAAATGAGCTTCAAAACACTTGAACTGTTATTACCTCTAGACCTGATTAGTTTACAATGAAAACAAATATAATAGCAATTGTAATCGATGCGTGTTTTATGAATAGTAATAAAATGAAAAATCAAATGTCATCCAAACTCATCAACAAATGTGATTTAAAAGATTACTGTGTAGTAAACCATTGACTTAACTGTCTCGGTAATTTTAAATTTCGATGTGGATCAAACTTTCCAATGAACTACAGAATAATCTGCTATGAATGACAAAACAAGTAAAACAAACTGCAATAATTTTACGATATCAATTAAATGCAAAATTCGTATCTACGCATATAAAATTCAAAATATTCAGTAAATAAAGTTGCATATAGATTGCTACAGATGAACTAAATCATAATATGATTGAAACTCCTAATCAATGTTGAAGAAACAAAAATAAATCAGTAATTGAACGTAAGCTATCCGTGATCATATTCATTGGGGAAGGTCTATAAAAATAATATTTCACTCCGACAATTTACCACGTCTTTTATAATTTTTTAAAGTTCATTTTCACTCCCAACGGGATGTACGAGAAAGTCTTATATACTTCAAAAGCCCGTAAGTATTGTCCATAAAGTAAATTAATCAAAAAGCCCTTCGAATGAAGCCATAAAATGTATTGTAATAAAAAGGACAACGAAACTCTGGGCTGACGCACAGGGATCTTATTGTTAGGGTCAGTTAGAAGCTGCAGACAATATTCTCTCTAATATGTATCTTGTGTCTCTAAGGTATGCTGCTACAGGTATCTTGAGAAACCAAATATATTTCTAAGTCCGAGAGCAAAAAAAAATTAATGAAACGTTAATTGATGTGAAAATAATTTATGTCTGAAGAGATGTGCTCCGCACTAAACGCTTCACTTTCCCCCCTTTGCCTTTTCATGAGTTCTGTCTCATGCGAGGTTTGGATGCTGGTTGTTGAGCGACAGGAGGTTTTAGTCGGTGCAACTCCGACATGCCCCGCCCTCCATCCCTAGTGGAGGGCGGAAGTTAGGTGATTTCCTCCTGACAAAAAAAAAAAATGTCTGAAATCCAGAAATGGCTGAGAATTTCAATGCCCCAGTGTTTTTTTTATTAAATTTAAAAATAATAAAAATAGATTTGCAGTCGTTAAGTAGTAGAAACTGTAAAATTTGAGTTGCAAAAATGCAGCCTTTAAATAAATAGTTCCTAGTCGATTATACAGCTCGAATTACTTAATACTACTGATAAACTTAGCAAAGCTTAGTTAAATGTAAGTGTTTGTGTTTCAAGGATGCTGAGATACCCTTAGTCATTGAAGTTGGAGGTTGAGATATTTCTCTATCTGTTGTGCTTTTTAGCATTTATAATTAAAAATGTAGATTAAATATAGCAAATATTTAAAACTATGTTGAGAAGATTTTGATTGAAATACTAAATTTATCATTTCATTAGAAGTAAATGGCGTAGTCGCTACTCAAGCGCTAGTATAAATGTATTTTATAGCCATTTGAAATGACGCGTGTGTGCTTTTGCGCACATGTAGACTACTAAATAAGTAAATATAAATAATAAAAGTTAAAACTTCAGAAACACGATTAAAAAAGATGAATTAACGATAAACGGCCGAGAAAAAAATCTCAGTGACCTTAGTAGGAAATTAGACCAACTCCGGTCACCGGGCTTGCGATGAAGGGATCGACGAGCGAATTAAACCATAGACACAGCCCACTGAGTTTCTAGCCTTCATCTTAGTGGGTCGCGTTTCCGATCCGGTGGTAGATCCTACGAAGCACTGCTCTTGCTAGGGTCAGTGTTAGCATCACTCCGGTTTGAGCTCCGTGAGCTAACATACTAGTTAAAGTTACGCTGAAATAGCCTCTCAAAGCTATCAGCATAGGTAGAAAAAAAAAAGAAGACCAAATTAAATAATACACTACTGTCATCGGTTCTTGGTAAGCGTGAAAATTATCAAATGTCTGAGTCGTCTAGAGATTTGTAATTGAAATTATAATAACGTTGTATAGATTACAAGTCAGGCTAATTGAAAGTTTAATGTTAGGTGCCCGACTGGCATGAGACTCTCGGGTTGTCAGCTCTGGTATCGACCGGGGATGCGTGTATTCCGCTTCAAAGTCTGGCGCGCACTAATTGGGGGTGCGAATGATGCAACAGATGCGCGGGCGCGGGTAGCGCGGGGTGGGTCGTCGCGGCACGGACCCGAGTCACAATACCTTTGGCTCCTGTTGCCCCGCGAAACGGAACGCTGCGTCACAAAAGCGTTGCAATGAACACAAACAAAATGAATACGTTTTATCAGTATCATTAATAAAATATTCAATAACGGCCCGCTACTGTAGCAACCGATATTACTCACATAATAAATTGTGTACTTCGTATTGTTGTGTGATTCGGTTTTTCAGTATAATTCGGTTGAGGTTAATGTTGTATAATTATACGAATATGAAATACACAGTTTTGTTGGCCAGGAGTGTAGCGAAACTTCGAAATTAATGTCTCCTCTGGGACGATAAATCTTTAAATATTAAAACTGGCAAGGCAGTGGTCGCGGACGGCATTGAATTATGAAATTTCGGAGATTGTACGTCTGTTAACTAATCTGGTGTTAATAGTTAACATTGCCTTTTTTTTATTGCTTAGATGGGTGGACGAGGTCACAGCCCACCTGGTGTTAAGTGGTTACTGGGGCCCATAGACATCTACAACGTAAATGCGCCACCCATCTTGAGATATAAATTCTAAGGTCTCCACAGGAGCGGGTATGCTCACCTTCGATATTCGCATCATCATTTTTAGGAGTTTCATTGACCAATTAACACTGGCTTGGGTCATTGACCACTTGACCGTAAGCTAGTTCAGCCTGTTATAATAAAAACTACGAAACCCTTACTGAGCGGAACCCAACCGAGAATTGGTCAATTCTGTGAATGAACATAAATATAAAATGGACTTAACAGATAAACATTAACATTTTTTTCTTCTAAATATTGTTTTAATAAGTAATAATAAATTGGATGAACATCCTATCATATTAAAATATAAAAATAAATCATCAAGCCAATTACATCAAATTTTCCGTGTTAAACTTTTGTACGGAGTTTCCCTTCTAAAAGAAAATCGTTAAGTAAAAACTTTCCAGCTTCGCAACCGGTATACATATATAAGAAGATGGTAAAATCTGTTGTGTCTGTATATTAAATAAAAGTAATAAAAAAACATAGAACGTATAACTTACTCCTTACGAAATACGAAAATTTAAACAAGAGATTTTCCGAATTATTTCTTGTTGGTCTGTTTGTTACGGATTGATTTGATTATGATGTACCTTCACAAGTACACTAATCTGGAGTATAATCTAGGTTGTTTGAATAAAATTATTAAAAGTAATTAAATACTAAATAATAAATAAATACTAAACTAATACTAAATAATAAATACTGAATAGTAAACAAATTTATTAAAAGTACTCGCACGCCACCTGTCAGACATCAACGGTACAATAAAAGAAATATACCCCGGAGCGCTGATAACAACTGTATCAATTTATACCACGATAGACGAATGCTTTAGGAGGAATAGTAGATAAACACTTCTTTTTCATTCATATAGAAGACTAGCGACCCGCCCTCGCTTCGCTTCGGAAACATTAAATTTTATTATTGATAGCCGAGTATCGCGATGTTACCCACGGTTATTGTCGTACCGCGGGTGACGCCGCGTGGCGAAGCTAGTCTGAAAAAGTAGCCTAAGTTACTTCTTATATCATCAGCTACCTATCAGTGAAAGTCTCGTCAAAATCGATCCAGCCGCTTCAGAGATTAGCCGGAACAAACAGACAGACAGACAAAAATTGTAAAAAATGTCATTTTGGTGTATGTACCGTATATATATTCATATACATGTAGTAAAAAGCGGTTATTTCAATATTACAAACAGACACTCCAATTTTATTTATATGTATAGATGAGTTATCGGAGCTTCACAAGCCCGAGAAACGCTGGTTGGCTGTGGTAAAGATGGATGTAAAGGAGAATAACCTCACCCAGAAGGATGCCAAAGACCAGGCAAAGTAGAGGAGCTTAAGTGGGGAAGCGGACCCTGGTACTTGACGGGAAAACGCTAGGAAGAAGAAGAAGACACGCCCACACGTAGTTGTATCACACGGTTTCACTTGCGTTTAATTTAAAACTCAGTTTTACAATATTATTGAATTTTCCCGAGATTAATGGTCAGTTGTGTAAAATTACAAACCAGAGACTCATATTTATCACAACTTGTAAAACGAACATTTTAGGCCACACAATGAACGGACAACACCTCGTAATGCAAATGAAGCCGCAGTAATCAATTATTATAGAACAAAGTGGTTACCGTAGCAACGGTTATCATTGCAACTGTTATTATCCTACCATGTTAAAATCCGCAAATTATTAATTGAAGGCTATAAGTAAAAAGTATTGGCGTAAAATTAGTTCTCAGTGAACGTCTATATCGCAAAAGGATTATTTTACCAAATTCAAAGTCTTAAGAGTAATTCTTCGAATCTTAAAAATTGAACGCTGTCCTATTAATGACAATTATTGTGCTCCTCCCACACAAGATCGCAGGCACAACCATAAGGCTAGTAAAAAAATAATGAAAAAAAATCTCTTGCTCATCTATCAGTTGATTGACCGCAAATCATCTAATGGGGCCACCAGCTTTTTATTGACACGAAAAGGAAAATGCTGTAAGAAGCCTCGATTCTCGGAAATATAATTTCACGGAATAAAACGTAAAGTATCAAAGGAAGGGCTCGGCGAATCTCGGATTTTTTTATGAGAATCTTATTCGGATTTGTTGCTCGTTAGCATACAATAAAAGTCAGATTCGGGGAAAATTAATTTGAAGTTTAACCATAGTTATCATCTCTGCAAATTAGGTAGGTTTTTTTATGTTTACTTGAACTTTGAGTCACGTGGTATGAAATGGTTAGCCCAAAACGTTTACCGGGTTCGTGTATGATTTTCGCTTTGAAGTGTTTGTAGTGAAAAGGACAAAGGCAAGATTTCTGATAGAGATAGAGCCGGTGTTGTTGCTACGTGGACCGGCGGTCCAAATAATCTTGGACGGTAATTGTTTATATGCAAGCTTATCTCCCCGTGAGCTGAGTTGTACCAGCAAATCGAAGTCCGTGATAAGATTAACTTGCTAGTGTCAGCGCGAATAGATGACTACGGTTCGGAGACTAAGCTTGAATGTTATGTTAGTGCCGTGATGATTATGTTTGATATGATGTTTTTTACTGGTGGTAGGACCTCTTGTGAGTCCGCGCGGGTAGGTACCACCACCCTGCCTATTTCTGCCGTGAAGCAGTAATGCGTTTCGGTTTGAAGGGTGGGGCAGCCGTTTTAACTATACTTGAGACATTAGAGCTTATATCTCAAGGTGGGTGGCGCATTTACGTTGTAGATATCTATGGGCTCCAGTAACCACTTAACACCAGGTGAGCTGTAAGCTCGTCCACCCACCTAAGCAATAAAAAAAGAGTAGTCTACATAGGGCAGAATTGTCATGCCGAAAGCTTGGAGGTTACGAGTGATAATGATCCGGTTGTGCTCTGCTGTGGGCCACAGTAAAATGATGCGCAATGAGAGCGCATACCGCAGAACAAATAAGCGCGTTCAGTCGGCTGCTATGGGCATGTTAAAGTTGGAATGCCGGCTTGTAATAACAACGAATATTATTGATACCATGTGTGTGTGTATACGTGGAAATTTACCTCAAAAATATTAATGTAAGCGCTATTCAGATTTTATTCAATTAAAATCTATGTTAAAACAGCTATCGCGTTACACGTTTATATGAATTATTCTATATGATACCATCATCTCGTTTTTACCATCGCACCGCCCGCAAACCGGAGTAGAGTTCACCCATACTACCTGGAACCACTGCGGTCATCCACAGTGCGTTTCCAGAGGTCTTTTTTGCCACGTACCATCCGGCTATGGAATGAGCTCCCCTCCACGGTGCTTCCTGAGCGCTATGACATGTCTTTCTTCAAACGAGGCTTGTGGAGAGTATTAGGCGGTAGGCAGCGGCTTGGCTCTGCCCCTGGCATTGCTGAAGTCCATGGGCGACGGTAACCACTCACCATTAGGTATGCTCGTTTGCCCACAAGGGCAATAAAAAAACCTAATTTCTATAGTAGATAAGAGGACATTGTTTTAAAACTTTGATTACGTTAGGTGGGGAGACTTGAACGAACAGATGTGAAGTGAAAGTGTTTATATCGACGACGACCATAAGCGTGCTCATCGCCCAACCTCCGAGCTCTCTTCGCTATTTCCTTAGTGCTATGATAAGTCCTTTTTCAGAAGAGATTTGAGGAAAACCCTCAGCTATTGCTGTATCAACAGCGACTGGATATCCTCCTGATAGCTGATGTCAGTATGATCGCTAATTTTTAAATTGATTTGAATGATGAATAAATGATATGATAATAAATGATTGAATAAATGATAATAAATGATTTGAATGATGAATAATGATGAATAAATGAATTTAATAGAACAACGCGTTTGTGACCACATTTGTTGTTCTTCGGGACGTTCAGGCGGAGCGCAAAAAAGGCGAATTCAATCGATACTCAGATAGCTACAGATGTAAATATGTATGAATTAAAACGTGAAGCAAAAACTTTGTACCTCTTTTTACGAAAATTGCGCGGGCGGAGGATTATGAAATTTCCCACACTTATAGAGAATATAGAGTGCAGTTTTTTTTTTTTTTTTTTAATTATGGATAAAAAATACATTAAATCAATAAAAAAATGATTACACATATTGCCATGTATTTGACACACATACGCATGCACATAGATTATACACTTAATATATTTGAAACGCATGCATACTACTTGTTTATTGTCAAACTTTTGTAATTGCCTAAAGTCAATGGTCAAATTGAAAATAGATTAAATGTTGTTTGTTTTTATTAATATTTGTCTAAAGTGTAGTTTGGCGAAATTTATGATTATACTCGTAGAAATATAATAGTTTTTGGCAATAGAATCATAATAGTTTAGAAAACTTACAATTTCAATTAATTATAGTAGAATTTCGACTACTGAGGGACCACTAGTAATAATAAATAAATACTTTAATAAAACGATAATATCTTCCAAAGTAATGTTCATTCATTTTGTGCTAGACGTAATCCATTAAATTTATGACGCACTATCTTAACATCACGACCTTTGGAGGTTAAAGTAGTCGTTACCAGTAACTGTAAAATAATTGTTTAAAGACATGTTATAAGGGTCGTTTATTTGTCTTGAACACCTAAAGCGAGAGAAACTTCGAGGGTGTTGTAAAAATTGTTAACCCTTGATACGAGGATGGCTCGCGACGAAAATTAAGAGAACAGCGCTTTTAAGACAAGTTCTCGTCACTTGGTGCACTTTGCATGCCTGTGCATCTGAAACAACCTTTTTTGTCTTACAAAACAGGCAAGCACATAACAAATCTGATCCTAAATGGTCTATCATCATCAACCTGTATCTCTCCACTGCTGGATGTAGGCCTCTCCCATAGTCCGCCACAATGAACGATCCTCCGCCATTTGCATCCAATCTTTCCCAGCATATCGCCGCAAGTCATCGGTCCAACGGGCAAGGGGACGCCCAACGATACGCTTACCGGTACGTGGTCTCCAGTCCAGAACACGTCTGCTCCATCGGCCATCGGCTCTGCGACAAGTATGTCCGGCCCATTGCCATTTCAGCTTGCTAACCTTTAGGGCTATGCCAGTTACTTTGGTTCTGTGACGGATTTCTTGATTTTTGACTCGATCCATCACAGAAACTCCGAGCATATACCTTTCCATAGCACGCTGAGCGATTTTGAACTTACGGACCAGACCTAAATGGTCTATATAGCTTCATATTGGCAATACCTCATCCTTAACCTTGGGGTGAAGAAAACATGTCGAAGTGCCACAGCAATAGCGTATAGCGTGCAGGTCGTTCCAGAATCTGAACTTAATTGAAAGGACATAAAGCTGAAAACTCTCTGTATTAAACAAAACTGTTCAACTTTACTTTGGTACGGTGCGGTTTGAACGTATCGTCATATTCAATGCACCATACTATTGCAACGCCCACAATTGGAGTAGAGTCCTTCCATACTAATTGGTGCTAATACGCCCTTTCCCAGAGCCTTTAAAGATAAATTATTTGAAACATACCAGCTCCGAAATCAACAGAGAAGTCTTCTGCGGTGGGCATCGCCTTGGCTATCGCTGACTATACTTAAGTCTATAACTAGCTGTAATCACCAACACATCGGGTAAGGCGTATGCACATCTGCCTATAGTGATGATTAAAAGCTTACCAACAGAAGCTCGTAAAGCCTTCAAGAGACTTCATTAAAATTTTGCAATGACAAATATTTTGCACAAATTTCCACGTACGAGATTCAAAGAGCCCGCATCGTTTGTATATAATATATTAACGTATGCTTCTCCTCGTTTACAACGCATTCAACCATATAGCCTCCATAGTGAACGATCAAATGAAACTTCACGCTTACAATCTGCGGTTGAGTCGGTTAGTGAAATGAAAATGTTTAAATTTTGCATGCGATTTGCATTTCTTTTTATTTTTTATTTATTTATTAAATTCTTTATTTCAGATAATGATCCATATAAATGTTAGTAACAGTTATATCTTAAAAATAAGTTGGTGAGGACACAGTAGGTAATAAAAGAAAACAACAAAATACATACATACTACATACGATTGCAATAGCGGCATTACGAGAAAGTTTTGTGGACCTCTCTGCAATGATTCAGAAAAGGTCCATCTAATCTAGAGAATATCATGGCCAGGATGCTGTTGGAGCTAGCCCCTACCCTGCAGAGCAAGGACGCGCATCGCTTTCTTAATATGGCATAGAAATCGTCGGTTCGCAAACATGCCCGATGCGCTGCAAAATCGAAGCAGCCCCATCAGCATCCTAAATGCATCGTTATCTGCACACGCAGGATCTTATACTGCTTTTGCGAGTAATTAACCCATGCCACCCACAATTATGTACGCGGTTAACACGAAATGTTTAAACAATCTCATGACTTCTAGTAAATTTAAATTTCCTTTTTATATATACCTACATATTATTATTTTTTATTGCTTACCTGGTGTTAAGTGGTTACCGGAGCCCATAGACACATACGACGCAAATGCCGCCACCTACCTCGAGACATAAATTGTAACGTCTCAGTATAGTTACAACGGCTGCCCCACCCTTCAAACCGAAACGCATTACTGCTTCACGGCAGAAATAGGCAGGCCGGTGGTACCTACCCGTGCGGACTCACAAGAGGTCCTACCACCAGTAATTACGCAAATTATAATTTGGGGGCTTAATTTTTACTACACGATGTTATTCCTTCACCGTGGAAGTGAATCGTGAACATTTGTTAAGTACGTATTTCATTAGAAATACAATTCATTAGAAATTTGTTACTTGCCAGCTAGATTCGAACACCGTTCCATCGCTAGATACGAATGCACCGGACGTCTTAGCCACGACAACTTGACTACGACTTATATACGTTTAAATATATTCTTCTATAGGTAATAAACACCTAGACAAAGAGCGAACAAACCTGTTCATCATCACGAATGCATACCCTATATGAGAATCGAACCTACGACCATCGGGGCAACAATCAGGTGCGCTAACTACAGCACCACCGATTCAATCAAGTCAAGTCGGTATTCTGAACAGCTTACCTATCACACATACCTATCATTATCCTACCAATTTTTGCCGTAAAGCAATCCTACTCGGCCACTATATCTAGAATACCATTAAGACTTCGACTTCATTTTTATAGGACTTTCCTTTGATTTTCTTTTTTACACAAATAAATAATAATTTGCGTAATTACTATACAATTGAAACTGTAAACCTCCAGTCTCAAGATAGGTTGTGGTTTTTACGTTGCTGATGTCAATGGGCTACGGAAACTATTTAATTATAAGTGGGAAAAGAGCTGGTTCAGTAGTCTACATAAAAAAAAAACTGCCGCACTGACGACCTAGATTACTCTATTATTAATACGAACACAGCACATAAAAACAACAATAAGCTTGCTGTAACACCGCTGCTTACATTTAAAACTATCGATGTAGACAAAGAAATACTTTGTAAATCTTTTCAAAGTTCCCCATTGTTTATAGGTAAAGTTAACACAAAATAAAGTAACTTCACACTACGTTTGTTTACTCAAACGCTTTATATAGCTAAGCGATACGATGTTAGTTTTCCGACTTTCATGCAAATGTAAACAACGCACTCGCCCCGCCAAGTTCCTAAAGTTTTTAATTTGAGTTTAGAGCAATTTACCAGCTTAATTATTCCGCACAGCGACAATGAACAATTCAGTGGTAGGGCCGAAGTGAATCTTTATTTTGTCGTATTCCAGGGCTATTTCCGGATAAAAGTCGTATTTCTTTAATTTAATGTCCCTTGTCCTATTCACGGTTTCTCTACGCATTTTAAGGTACATTTAAATTGTGTTTACTTTGCATCTTAAAAGGTGAAAAGATATACGCATTTTTATTTTAATAATATTTATTTCCTTTTTTATAATTGCGGTATGAGTATAAAAAAGGTTTAAATGCTAAATTATGTGGCTTTAATATTTTATTGTTCTTCTAAGACAAATTATGTTCTACAACGCAGGTTGACAATTTATTTACAACTATAATAAACGTTGTTATTCAAAATATGAAAAACTCTGTTGGATTAATTTCATCTAATTCATAGATTCTTGGCTATCGGATACTGCACCTTGTTTTTTATGTTCCTATATTGACTGACTCCTAATCGAGATGCAAATACCGTATTATCTAATTATTATTAGGCTATTGCATAGCTTTTATCGCGGGCCTTGAGTGCGGCGACCGAATAAAGAAATTCCGTAACTAAGATAAAACCTAACACCCCCAACTCCACCTACCATGTAGCTCGCGTTCAACACATTCATACGTTGCGCTTGTGTAGTGTTTATGAATAAGCGCGCGGGGTGACGTCGCACTGCATGCGCATCATGAAAAGTCTGCCCATCTCTCTCTCGCGCGGTTTAGCTTATGAGTGTGAAGGGGACAGTTTGTTAATGTTTTGATTTTGATAATGTTAATAAATATAGCGTGGCTTATTATTGTTTTAATATTAAATTATTGTTGTCTAATTATAATTGCATATGTTGCGCGGCAGTCCCCGAGTGCCACACGTATTTTTTTTCCCTTTCCTTATCATGCAATCAGTCGCGTGGACTATAAGCAGATGCGATGTAGACCAGAGAGTGTGTCCCAGCTTAGTCGATCCTTTCTTTTATTTAATCACCCAGTTATGGATGACTATGCTCGTCAAATACGTATTTAATCATATAAGAATACCATGTATGTTTACGAAAGACTACCAATAAATATCAAACATATTTTCATGGTGATAAAACAATCTTCCTATTTCGGTCACGGAATATTTAAGAATCCAAAAAAATAGAGACTCTGACGTCAGTTGTCGTAGCGTTTCTTCGTTCTATCAAATTGAATTTGAAGTTGTGAAGCGAAGGGGTAGGCGGTTTGTGGATGCCGAACACAAACTTCTTTTGAGTCGATGTTAGCGTAAAATTCTTGCAGTCTTCAAACGGAATCTTATTAACAGCACAGTAAGACTGTGCAGTTTGTGAAACTCTCAAAGCTTAAGGCTAAGAAACAGGTCAGCGATGCCAGGCTTTTTAGCTTTTAGCTACTTCAGTTCAATTATTTATTTTGGCAATGCTTTGCTCTTCTATCTATTTACTCTTCTTAAATGTGGGAGCAACAAAACATCTCTTTTAAGACGTTTTTCGAGAAAGATCGTTGTGTTCTTAATATATAATCTTTTAAAAAACAATATTTTTAAAAATTTTAGTAGACGTGCATACGACATAGACGATGAATAGGCATGCTTGGTGTTAAATACCGGAGCT
The DNA here is from genome assembly GCF_030269925.1 of Bombyx mori. Lineage (NCBI taxonomy): Eukaryota > Metazoa > Arthropoda > Insecta > Lepidoptera > Bombycidae > Bombyx > Bombyx mori. The sequence goes on along the minus strand of NC_085119.1, from coordinate 14,315,808 downwards.
CATAGTAATAAGAACGTGAATACCCCACAACTGCCACAATTTTTAGCGGCAGAACTAGGCGGCGTTGTTGTACTTACCTGTGCGTTCTCTTAAGATCCCCTACCACCAGAAAGTAGAGGTAAAGGAGAATTATCTTATGAAATAAAGGATTAAGTTGCAAAATACTAAACAGGTGTCCAATAAGTTAATTTAATGGCTAGAGACAAGTGTGCTAAGTAAGTATTTTAAACAAATCTGGAAGTAATATCTAGTGTGGTTTTGATATTTTGAATAGAACAAAACTTGGGAGAAAAGAAAAATTAGGTATTAATCTCATCTTTTATAACTTTTTAATAACTGGGTGCTGATGATATCTTCGATAGGCCAGACAACAAACATTTTCTATAGCCATTCTACACCGATACGATTTCTCACTGATTAGAGATGACCAAAAATGTATATAATTAAAATAGGATGATTCAATTTGTGGAGGTAATACGTAATTTCATTTTAAAATATCATAATATTAGCGTTTGTTTTCTTTAAAAAATGTAGAGAATTTGACCATAATCAACTGCACTAAGTCGTCGTGGCTTAAAGGATAAGACTTCCGGTGCATTCGTATCTAGCGATACACCGGTGTTCGAATCCGGGCAGGCGGGTACCAATTTTTCTAATGAAATACGTACTTAACAAATGTTCACGATTGACTTCCACGGTGAAGGAATAAAAATAATAATAAATCGTGTAATAAAAATCAAACCCGCAAAAATTATAATTTGCGTAATTACTGATGGTAGGACCTCTTGTGAGTCCGCACGGGTAGGTACCACCGCTCTGCCTATTTCTGCCGTGAATCAGTAATGCGTTTCGGTTTGAAGGGTGGGGCAGCTGTTGTAACTATACTAAGACCTTTAGAACTTATATCTCAAGGTCTGTGGCGCATTTATGTTGTAGATGTCTATGGGCTCCAGTAACCACTTAACACCAGGTGGACTGTGAGCTCGTCCACACATCTAAGCAATAAAAAAAAATAAAAAACGAAGTCAACAAGAATGTTTTGAACAACAACAATTATTTTCATCTGAAATTTATCGTCAAGTTACAAGCCCACAGCATCAATCGATTTCGTATGATCCTCTTTACTTATATAGTCTAGATTTTGATTAATTCTACAAACGATTTTTTATCAATAGCTTAAATTTCTCAATCATACCTTCTAAATTTTCCTGATTCTCGATCGTTCATACTTCAAACTAATTATATACCCAATACTTTTATATTTAAAAAAAACGTTCATACAGTTGAATTCTAAAACACAGCTAAGCAAAACCTTAAAAAGTCTGTCAAGACATTTTCGGATATAGAACAGTTTGTGCATTGAACAACATCCGTCAATGTGTAACCGCATTGAGTCGATGCGGCGTGATCCATCACGCGGGCGGTCTCCGCGGCTCTAATGGCAATTCATTTACCATCGTCTCGTGTTCGAACCGAATTTATTGCAACACTATACCTTATAAAACGTACTGCGATGTATTTTTTGTGAAAAACCCGTCACACATACGACCAATTTAGATAGACCTAATTTAAAACGCTTTGTTAAAAAATAACGAGAGTATAACTATAAAATAATCGTTACTGGTGGTAGGACCTCTTGTGAGTCCCCACGGGTAGGTACCACCACCCAACCTATTTCTGCCGTGAAGCATAATAATGCGTTTCGGTTTGAAGGGTGGGGCAGCCGTTGTAACTATACTTGAGACCTTAGACCTTATATCTCAAGGTGGGTGGCGCATTTACGTTGTAGATGTTTATGGGCTTCAGTAACCACTTAACACCAGGTGGCCTGTGAGCTCGTCCACTCATTTAAGCAACAAAAAAAACCGATCGATGAAAACAAAACTATAATCTATTCAGAAATAAGAAAATAATCATGGGATTCTCAGGCTACACAGAAAAATCCTTTCATAGAAAAAAATTACATCATGATTCACCTATCCGAATGCTTAATTTTAGCTTTGTCGGAAAATGACATCTCTAGATTACAATGTCTTAAAGTTTGAAAGTATCTCAGAACTTTACAGATACATGCAATTTATTTCTTAAACAGAAACAGTTACTACATTGTATTCTCCACCGTCTTTTGTTTTTAAGGAACAAGAAAAGTGTCAACAACTACCTTTTTATTAGCTTACATTCAAAGATGTTTCTTTCTTTTTTTCCTTCGTCCGTCCGTCTTTTTCTCATTCTGTTTTTCTGTCATTGAAAACAAGCTTAAGCCATTGAAAAAACCATTATTAGTCATCGTTTTTATTTTAATCAAATAAAAACGGACTTGGGACTACAAGACGTTAATCGCAATCACCTAAGAACTTCAGTAATACTAGGGTCACAATGAAGGGCTATTTTTCAATTCTCGTTTAACTGTTATAACTTGTCGTGAACAGAGTTGATTACAAAATCCTGTAATTTAGCAAACAATAGAAAAAAATCCTATAATTTATTGTCACTAGATACTAGCTTTCAAAAATTCTTTGAATCTTTTGGATACTTTCCATAAGCTTTTGTGAAGTTAATCGAAACATCTGTACACCAAAGATTACGGACTAATTACAAAAGTTCAAACGTTAGATAAACGAATTTTGCAAACTATCTCTAAAGCAATTAATTTAACCTCTTACCGGCTACCTAAGCCCATAATTACTGTTTTTGCACGAAAATAACGGAATAAAGGAGCTAATTGCTTCAAGGTGGTCACATAAAATGGGAATTTTGTTCGTAAGCTGGAGCTTTGCGTTCATCGCGATTAAACTCGCTATCTGAAGTTATATTTACATTTAGATTCATTTATCTTTTTTTTTTTTATTGCCTTTGTAAGCAGACGAGCATACGGCCCACCTGATGGTAAGTGGTCACCGTCGCTCATGGACGCCAGCAATGCCAGGGGCAGAGCGAAGCCGCTGCCTACCATTAAGTACTCTCCGCAAGCCTCTTTTGAAGAAGGACATGTCATAGCGCTCGGAAACCACCGTGGAGGGCAGTTCATTCCAAAGTCGGATGGTACATGACAATAGCATAATATAGCAACAATAAAAGTTTTCATTTTACATAAAAGATGAGCTCGTGGCTCATCAGGTCCTAAGTGATTCTCATAACCGAGCATCATTACGAGATGAATATGGCGACCTATTCAGAGAAATAATTTCCAAGCTTTAATTCTTCTGTATGACAAATATCTCATTTAACCAACCGGAACGCAAGATTATTTCACAGAACAAATAGGCAAGATAGTCCTACCATTCATAATACCATAGCGTTCATAATACCATCAGAAATTATGCAATTATTTTCTTTGGTAACTTTCGATACCATTACACCAAGCATCTTATCTATTAGACCACGATGACTTTCAATACTTAATATAGCTCAGACAAACTTACAACTTAACATATTTAAAATCAATTAAAAGACAGCAGAACGGTTCGCAAGACATTCCGAAAAACCGCACCCCAAACCACGCCGCTCGAGTTCTTGTTCAAACACCGATATGCGGTGGAATCAGTCCCAAGTTTCCTCACGAAGATGATTAATGCGCACGCAAATTCAGATAAGAAAGTTCCGCAACAGACCTTAATATTTGCGTCATTAATATTTTGGGGGTTCGCGCGATTACAGTGCGTGGAGGTTTTTGTTAAGCCTTCCGCCTTTCGTTTCATTATATTATATTATAAATTATCTAGGACCGCTGATTTGTTTGCGAATATAAAAACTAAATTAATTTTGTTGATAACAATAAACCTAGCCTCGCAAAATTTGGACAGAACAAAGTGTGATCATCTAGTATTGAAATATAATTTTTTACAAAACTTTTTTTTAATTTTAGTTCTGCTATATTATGTATCCATTGAGATTTCGATCTTACAGTTTTCAATTCGATTGAAAATCTTTAGTCAATATATTATTTAATGAAATCGTTTCGACTCGAGAATAGAACAATAGCATAATCACAAGGGTACGGGCACACCGCGTATCAACAAACTAGGAGAGTCGGTTAAGGACGTCAGTAGAGTAGTAACCCAGACTAAGGAGTCAGTATTGTAAATCTTCTGCCTACGAAGCTAAAAGCATAGACACAGTGATATATTTCAAACAGTTGCAATTTAAAATCTGTAAATTTGATATTATTATTAACATGTTTATGATAAGATAATGATAATCATTGAACCGAAAACGCATGATGTAAAATAAACACCAAAAGAAACAGATAAATCCACCTATGGCATGTTGCAACGAACATACTGCTAGAGATGTAACCCAAGAAGGCCAACCGATGGTTACCGGAGGCCATGGACATCACAACATGAATGCACCCTGGAACATGAGGTCGGAATGTCCATTTTATTATATTCCGGCTGACCTTTCCTTAATACAAGGACGATGAGTACTTCGTGGCAAAAATGACAGGATGTTGGTACCTAACCGTACGAGTTTGCAATACGCGATACCACCAGATGGTATACTTATTATTGTGTTGATTTTTTTGGTAATTTTTCCTTCCCGTATCAAAAAATATGGTATAATATCACTGTCTGAATGTAAGCATAGTATTATAACTAGTGCCTAGTTAGAACCATCGCTAATTCGATATTTTTTTGTATTAAAATATCATTTTACTAGTTCATCTTACAAAGCACGTAGGCAACGTAAATCCGAGCTAACTACAATATTAATAGACTAGCCGAGGTGCGAATATAGTCGTGAGTGCAAAATGCAGTTCTCATTTGACTCTACTTTCGAGAAATATTAGTTTAGTATATCATTCCATTCTACGTAACAAGATTTATGTTTGGAATTATAAATTAGGAACTTTTGCTGTTGGCGGATTTCTTATTGGTTACTTTTATTTGTTTGTATTATTTAAAAAATGTGTTTAATGAATTCATTTATAATAATAATAATAATAATTACTTTTATTTCATTCGCTTGTACTTTTTATAGGATGTTTTTGTTTAATCGTAACAATTGTTCGTGAATCCGTAAAGATACGTATTAGCGTAATAGCTTATCGTAGTCTTAATAAGCAGCGTATCGTAAAATTGTAAGGCCGATATACGCATATAATAATATGTTCCGTAAATATTCCGCGAATACTAAAGCCGTGAATATGGAATGGTAATTTATATATACACATTAATATGGGATTATAGGGCATACGTTCCTAGACTATATCATTTAACAATATGCTTTAGGCATAGTTCTAATAAGATCTATTTTATTTTTTTATTCGTATATTGGACGACGCGCTTAGAAAGGATATATTCGGTATACCAACATATAGGAATTCTTTTTATCAATCTGTACAAAGAATAAAGAAAACTTTAATCGCGAGTACAGGAATTGGGTAGAATTCCTTAACCCGCGAATAGAGAAAACGCGAATGAAGGAAGCGCAAATAAGAAGCTTTTACTGTATATACATAAAAAATAATGGTACAAGCAAATGTAACATTAATATTACCGAGAATTTCTTTAAGACGCTGAAAATGAATTATTTTCGACAACTGAACAGAATTGAAAGTCGTCATGCGTGAAATAATTCAAAATAAATACGAATCCTTGTAATCTTTTCGGCAATCTATTTTTTGCAATCTTAATGGGTTTTATATAAAGCTACTATTTTTTGACTCCATTGATATACGTATATATACTAGATATAAGCAGAATCTAAGGACTTCGAAAAATGTTTTAAAACTATTTAATGTTCTCGTCGAAAATACATTAATTTTGAATATTTATATTTGTATTCTATACAATAACTGTACGCTATATATACCCACACCAGGTATTAGGGTCACTGAACTCAATTCGTTCAAAGTCAACAGATGCACCTCGTATTAAATGAAATACACAAAATATTAATATTCGTATGAAAAGTCATTGAACTCTATGAATTTTAATGCGCACTAAATATTCATTATGAACGATCTGTTCAAATACAATGATAAATATTAAAATTTTATGAAAGTCAAAGTGCACTTCTAAATTAATAATTTCGTAAATTAAGAGTTAATATAATAATATCCAAATCGTCATATCGTAACGAAAATAAGCAAATGAACTCACGTCCAGCTTAATGTTAAGCGGTTACAAAAGATACTATGATGTAAGATTTATTATTATTTTTATGTATCTTTATTTCAGTAAATACACCCTAACATTTTGTTAGTAAGCATTACTTATAATCTATGTTAATAACTTCAAAACCTAACACATAACTTATTACATTATTTTTTTCCATGTGCCTATATATGCAAAGGCTATTAATTAGCAGTCCCTCGATCTTGCTCGATATGATGTTCATATGTATGTATATTTATTTATATGTATATTTCAATCCGCGTAGACTTGTCTACAGTACGTTTCTGCTAGATAAGTAACTACGTCATAATAGATCCATCGAATAACATGAAATTTACTATTTTATTATCATTGCTTATACGCATGAACGAACTTTTGGACCGCCTAGTGTTTTTTTATTGCTTAAATGGGTGAACGAGCTCATAGCCCACCTGGTATTAAGTGGTTATTGGGGCCCATAGACATCAATAACCTAAATGCGCCACCCACCTTGAAATATAAGTTCTAAGGTCTCAGTATAGTTACAACTGCTGCCCCACCCTTCAAACCGAAACGCATTACTGCTTCACGGCAGAAACAGGCGGGGTGGTGGTACCTACCCGTGCGGACTCACAAGAGGTCCTACCATCATGAACAACAACCAGTAATGTTAATTGTTTATAGGAACCCATCGACATCAACTGTAACGACACTTTTTGTAAATAATAATGTGTTCTACAAAGTCGTAGTACATTATTTTATTCTATTATCAATCAATCTATTATCAATAGTTTTCGAAGGACATGCAATTTAAAGAATATTTTAGGTCATTTTTTACACCTTGGGTTACATTATTGAGTTTTAGTAAGGATCCCTAATTTTTTTCAAAAAAGATTTATAGCCCATGTCACTCGGGAATAGTGTAGCTTCCAAACAGTGAAATAATTTTTCAAATCGGTTCAGTAGTTTCGTAGCCTATTCAATACAAACAAACAAACAAATCTTTCCTCTTTATATTACTTGTGGTAGGACCTCTTGTGAATCCGCGCGGGTAGGTACCACCGCCCTGCCTATTTCTGCCGTGAAGCAGTAATGCGTTTCGGTTTGAAGGTTAGCCGTTGTAACTATACTTGAGACCTTAGAACTTATATCTCAAGATGGGTGGCGCATTTACGTTGTAGATGTCTATGGGCTCCAGTAACCACTTAACACCAGGTGGGCTGTGAGCTCGTCCACCAATCTAAGCAATAAAAAAATATATATTAAGATAGATAAACGGTAATTGTTACGAAGTTGAAACAAGGAAAAAGGAATTAAATAATTCGATGACGTCACTAGTTAAAGAACTTGAGCATCTATTATTCTACGGTTTGCAGCTGACAATTCGAGATAAGTTCTGTACTATAGAAGCAAATGTTTGTAATTCTGCTCCTACAACAGAATTTTGAGCAGCTCGACTAAATATCGCCAGTATTTACGAGCGACGCTGTGTCCTAGCAGTAACTCAATTTTGAGACAAATTGCTCTTGTCTCTATGCACTTACAGCATAGGACATGTGGTTTCTTTTGACGTGTCACTGGCGATGCTAATGAATCAGACGTGGCCAATATCGTGCACTCAGAGCTGATAGATATATTTAATTGTGCAATTTGAAAGGTTTACTTTGGTTACAGAACTCACAGTGACATATAAATTGAAATATATTGAAACTTATTTTTTGAGCTTTGTTAGTTGTTCGCGTCACAGTTTTTTTTTAAATCAGTAATTAAGACATACATTAAACTCGTTTAGAGTACAATATTGAGACAATATTGAGCTTCAAATTCTCTAGTAGTTACCACTTTTTTAAATATAACATACCCAACATGTATCCACAAAGAACTTCTACCATAACTCTATAAAATCGCTCAATGAAAATGGTTTTTTTTTGTTGGTAATAGGCTGTATTGCGTATTTGCGTAATAGGTGATAATTGAGCTTATTTTGAGACGTTTGAGCCTTTAAGCTACCATGCTGCTTTTCTGCCGCAATGCACTCATCCGTTCCAGTTTTGAAGAGTTGGTTAGTTAGACCGCTATAAAATACAATTGGTCTTCATTTATTCAGAAGAAATACCAGCTTCACCCACCTAGTGCCATAAAGACATCGCCCTATGAATCCTTTGTAACTTCATTATCTTATCTACTTCTACAGTGAATCAACAATTCTTTGCACGACCTAAAAGACAATATATGCGAATACTCAAATTCCGAAGTACGGACTGGACGCTCGAATATTCGCCTAATATCAGGTAAGTCCCGACGTCTCCTGGAAAAGTACGGAAATAAATAAATTAAAGATGCATCATACTCATGTCGTGGCTGAAACTTCTATTATTTTGAGACCATTTGAAAGAAATGGTGTCGATCTTTGTACACGCTCAAATTAGCTTAAGGTCATTTCACATTCATTCAACTATACAAAAACAGCATCATTTTTTTTTAATGCCCTTGTAGGCAGACGAGCATACGGCCCACCTGATGGTGAGTGGTTACCGTCGCCCATGGACTTCAGCAATGCCAGGGGCAGAGCCAAGCCGCTGCCTACCGTTATACATACATTTAGAAAGCTAGAATCCATTCCTCTTCGATAACTCGAGTCCTCTTAAAGGCATTTTATTCGAAATATATCTGTGTGATTTTTGGTGGTGATCGTAAAAAAAAATATGGTGGGATTCTCACGCAAAATAGTTTTGAGGCAAACATACACAGGAGTCTATACTAACCCGTGAGAAGTAACAAATTTTCATGTTGCAAATACAAATAAAAGCAGACTAATTAGTCTAATTAGGTGATTACAATGCCCAACTAATAAAACATAACATTACTGCGATACAGTGAACTGTGGCGGAGGCAAGTGGTAAGGGTGTTAATATAAACGTGACTATTTACTTGGCGTAAACAAAACATCTTGCTTAAGCTTGAATAAATTTGTTTAAGATATTTCGGAGAGGGTTGAATTCTCGCTAAGCGCCTGAAAAATGGCTCCCCAGCGCTGTAATAAAGTCCCAGCCAATCGATTGAAAGGAAATACGGTTTCGCCACTGAAAGATAGGATACCTAACGTACGTTCGAATTGTAATAAATTTATTCGCTCGTTTTTTTCTGTATAATTGAATTAAAGAAAGTAATATTCCATTATTATTGAATAAGTATGCTTTTTTATGCTAAACAGTTGAAAAAAACTTCGGTACTTCACGCACCATGTAAAAATAATACCAACACACAATTATTAGGAAAGAGACAATACATTAACAAAAAAATTTCTAAGCCTCACAGTTAAATTACACTAAGCTATTTCTTGAATAAATATCGTATTGGTGGTAAAGCAAGCAAATTATAGACCCCTAGCTGTAGGTACCAACCATGACCTTGACTTAAGGTCTTAAAAGACAAAAAATAAGCTATGCAAGTGGGTCTCAAAACTGGGAAGTTTCGTTGGCCACTTAAAAGCAGGAGATCAATGAACTCATACCCATCAACTCCAAAACGAAAATATTATTCAAATCATCGCTTTCAAAATTAGAACACCAGACAAGAAATATGTTCTATCTATCCTTCTACGACGTGTAAACATTTTGATGTTTTTCTATTAAAAGACTTTCAAGTATATTTAACAATAAAACATGACAAACCATTATTGAAATAAACGATAATAATAACATTGAATGCCTATACCGCCCTCATAATCCAGAGGGAAACACTCAAGAAACCCGTTCGCAGATTCAAGATCCATAATCTCATTTAAATAACCTATTATTATGTAATTTTGAATTCGCGTGTAACACGATGATAAGCTAAAATCAACGTTCCTCGCTTATTCGTGGTGCAGAACTTGGTACAATTACAAAAGTTACCCCTAATATTACTCTGAAGCCAGTTTTAAGAGTAGATAATATTTTACAACTTTAATGAAAATATTTCGGTAGGCAGCGGCTTGGCTCTGCCACTGGCATTGCTGAAGTCCATGGGCAACGGTAACCACTTACCATCAGGTGGGCCGTATGATCGTTTGCCTACAAGGCCAAAAAAAAATTTATCCTCAATACGAAAGTTGTGTTTGTCTGGCTAAATGGCTAAGCGGGACCCTCAACTCACAAGCTTAGCTTAGCTTAGCTTAGCTTAGCTTAACTAATGGTTTTTTATATTTGCTTCAAAGTTCGATTTAAAATCATTTGCTTCGAACTCATCGGAGCCTAAAGGATAAGACGTCCGATGCAATCGTATCTAGCGATGCATCAGTGTTCGAATCCCGCAGGCACGCACCAATTTTTCAAATGAAATACGTACTTGACAATTGTCCACGATTTACGTCCACGGTGAAGGAATAACATCGTGTAATAAAAATGAAACCCGCAAAAACATAATTTGCGTAATCACTGATGGTGGGATATCTTGTGAGTTCGCACGGGAAGGTACCACCCACCCTGCGTATTTCTGGCGCTAAGCAGTAATGCGTTTCGGTTTGAAGAGTGGGGCAGCCGTTCTAACTAACCTGAGACCTTAGAATTCATATCTCAAGGTGGGTGGCGGCATTAATGTTGTAGATATCTATGGGCTCCAGTAACCATTTAACACCAGCTGGGCCGTGAGCTCGTCCAACCATCTAAACAATAAAAAAAGCAAATAATGGTGTGATACATTAGTGAAGGGTTTACAGAAATTTGATTAAATGATTCCTGCATAGAATATTTCATGCCTGCACATCTAAGGTCGTTAAACAAAATTCAGGTTTGGTCGAATTATTGAGTTGTTTTCATCGAAATTACATTACATAATATCTCGATGGTTGTTTTTCGCTCGCTCGATTTGAAGCACATCACTGAATAGGAATACAGTCGAAGCGTTGTAAAATTAAACCATTCGTACAGCGTTTTCTTTTATTGTCAAGATTAATGGATGACCTAACGTCCCACCCGGTGTTAAGTGGTCACCGAAGCTCATAGACATCAATCACGTCAATACCGCCGCCCTTCTTGAGACACGAATTTTAAGTCCCTGTTTTTACAGTATAACGGCTGCCCCACCATTCAAACTCTAAGTATGTATTGCTTATTTTTAGCCCGCCTCAAAAAAGAAAGAGATTCTCAATTCGACTGTATTTTTTTTGTATTTGAATATTACATACAAAATAAGCAAAAAGTGTGAATTTCTCTAAGGCTAATATTAATAAGATTGTAATGTTACCGTTGCCCTCTTCGGACGCTGTGTTTAGCTGTAATACGATTTTTCCGATGGTCTCTAGAAACCTACGAATTCAGGTTCGTAACTGGCACAGTCTTTTTCTCCACCTTATCCCACTAGGTGGGGTCGGCACAGCTAATTTTTCTCTTCCATTCTCTTCTATCAGCCGTCATCTCAACAGTCACTCCTCTCTCTCTCATATCGTCATTCACACACTCCATCCATGTTTTCTTCGGTCGACCTCTTCCCCCTCTACCTTGCACTACCATTACCATACATCTCCTAGTCACATGCATCTTCTCTCTACGCATCACATGTCCATACCACGCTAACCGTCCGCTCCTTAATTTGTATTCCTCATTAAAACAAACCATCAATCAATTCGAACGTGCCCAATTATATTATGGTTATATCAATAAATATTTTGTTAGTGAACTCCGAGAAATACCAACCATTAATCTACTTATATAACAAGCATTCAAACGTATAGTGTACATTTGAATAATCGTTACGCCGCCTTGTAAACAAACAGAAATGTACATTTCGCGTGACATTTTTAATCATAATATCATTTAATTACACCCATCAAATACTGCTGTGAAAAGCAATCAGTCATGAGTGTTTGCTTAAGTGTTACCATGAAAGAGTGTTTTTTTTTTATTGCTTAGATGGTGGACGAGCTCACAGCCCCCCTGGTGTTAAGTGGTTACTGGAGCCCATAGACATCTACAACGTAAATGCGCCACCCACCTTGAGATATAAGTTCTAAGATCTCAAGTATAGTTACAACGGCTGCCCCACCCTTCAAACCGAAACGCATTACTGCTTCACGGCAGAAATAAGCAAGGCGGTGGTACCTACCCGCGCGGACTCACAAGAGGTCCTACCACCAGTAATCACAAGAGGTCCTACCACCAGTAAAAAAACAACAACAGACAAACAACGCTATGAAACGTGTGTTTGGTCATAATAATAATAATAATCGAGGACTAATCCCGGTCATCGTTCTCGTCGAACCCGTCGCTTGCGACGAAGGGCTCGGCGAGTAAATTAACCCACAGACACAGCCCACTGAGTTTCTCGCCGGATCTTCTCAATGGGTCGCGTTTTCGATCCGGTGGTAGATTCTGCGAAGCACGGCTCTTGCTAGGGTTCGTGTTAGCAACATCGTCAGGTTTGCGCCCCGTGAGCTCACCTACTAGTTAAGGTTACACTGATATGGTCTCTTTAGACCATCAGCTTAGGTAGGGAAAAAAAAGAGGACTAATCACACACGGCTATCATACTCCGAACTAGTATTCCCTGTACTATGAACCAGAAATATACCTGCATACATTTTTACTGGTGCTAGGACCTCTTGTGAGTTCGCGCGGGTAGGTGCCACCGCCGTCCGAGTCCGTACACATCAACAATATAAACACTGTCATCCATTTTGAACGATGAGTTCTAAGTCTCATAGTACAAAGGCTGCCCCGCTCTTCATATCCGACCGCGTTACTGCAGCGCGGCAGATATAGGACGGGTAGTGGTACCCACCCGTCTGGACTCTCAAGACGCCCTACCACGAGTCATTAAATTATCATTTCTTATTCGTCTACCAGCTTCTACTAAAGAAGAAACTTCTTTCAGAAACAAAAGAAAGAAAAAACAGAAAAATTTCTTAACTCATAACTCGATTCTTGTGCTCGTTAAGAAAGATAAAGGTCTCGAAACTTACTTAATAATGTACGTGATAAAAACTTAAGTTTTTTTTTTTTTTTTAGTTTTCATTAAAGCTGCCAGCAAACGGATTTCCATATTATGTTCCAAAGAGGTCGGAGAAAAACTGAACAGGACTTCATGCTAATTTATTAATAATGGCTGCAGCCTGGATTTCAAGCTCTAACTTTGAGCTTAGCAGTTTCAGCAATGGTTTTTATCGCGTCTTTCTCTCTGTACAACGTTTTATAATTCAACTGTTGGACTTCGTGTTTTTATTCACTTTCAGTGCGAATATAATTTATAGTGAGCTAGTGTTGAGCAGGTTATTGACATTTTTATGAGTGAAACGATAATTTGTAGCTCGCTCGCTTCGTGTATTTTATTATTTTCATGCCGGATCTAATTTTGAATTGAACTTACAGTTATGATTGTCCAAAGACAATGATAACTATACTGAGACCTTAGAACTTATATCTCGAGGTGGGTGGCGCATTTACGTTAGGACGTCTTGTGAGTTTACTGGTGGTAGGACGTCTTGTGAGTCCGCGCGGGTAGGTACCACCACCCTGCCTATTTCTGCCGTGAAGCAGTAATGCGTTTCGGTTTGAAGGGTGGGGCAGCCGTTGTAACTATACTTGAGACCTTAGAACTTATATCTCAAGGTGGGTGGCGCATTTACATCGTAAATGTCTATGGGCTCCAGTAACCACTTCACATCAGGTGGGCTGTGAGCTCGTCCACTCATCTAGCAATAAAAAAAAAAAAAAAAAAGATGTCTATGGGCTCCAGTAACCACTTAACATCAGGTGGGCTGTGAGCTCGTCCATCCATCTAAACAATAAACAAAATAAAAATAAATAAAAAAAAGATAGTCCAAACGTAGAATAAGAAGTCTCATTATATGAAATACTAGATTTATTCTAAGAAATAATCAGGAACAAATAGGAGATCAACTGAACTCAAAATAGTCATTCTTTGTACTGTGGAAGTGAAAACAGAAGTTTTAAAAAACTAAATATTTTGAAAGTTTTTGTTTTCGAACAATACGTCAAACAGCAATTATACAGCCGGCACGCTATTGAAACTTCACCCTGAATTCTCAAAGTAGGAGACATCATTTATGTTTTAGGTCTATGGGCTCCCGTAGTTGCTTAAATACAGGTGGACTATATAATCCTTAAGCTAGTATAAAAAAAATACCTTGTATATTTGAAGAAGCAAGATGCAACAGCCTAACATATTTAGTCTGGAAAAACAAAACGAATTCATTCATGACAGACAAAAAAAAAGATTAAAAAAAAAAAGTGGCCGGGTACAAACACGAAATAATACACTTTATTTAACCCCGGGAACAAAAGGGCGTGTTTTAATAAAAGAAAGGGTATTATTTTAGTACAAAAGGGTAGAAAGATTATCTCAAGTTCATTATCAACTTTAATTTAGGTTTGCGCTCTGAGTTTTGTAAGGCGACCGTAATCCTATGTGAATTGAGGTGCGTCGTTAAATTTGTAAGATAAACGTGGCTCTGGACTCGAAATACAAAAATTAAGTCCTGTCTGTAATGTACAATGCGTCAAACATCTACTGTTCTTAACTTGCATTCAATAAAAATTAACAAAACATTGAACTAGTTTATCTAATCTTATAAAAAAATCAGTAAACTTCATTTAATTAGTAATATTTTAATTAGTAGTAAACTTAATTTTAAAAATACAATATTTTAATTGCAAAAAAATATTTTAATATTATCGTTTTTCTACTAATACAATGTGCGCTTTATTATGTAATTCCATCATGATCATTTTAAAACACTTAAGTCTTCTATGGTTTCAACATAATCTAAATAGTATATGGATCGCACAAAGCTCATATACCGAACACTACAAGTTTTTTTTTATTGCTTGGCTGGGTAGACGAGCTCACAGCCCGCCTGGTGTTAAGTGGTTACTGGAGCCTATAGACATCTGCAACGTGAATGCCGCCACCCACCTTGAGATATGAGTTCTAAGGTCTCAGTATAGTTACAACTGCTGCCCCACCCTTCAAACCGAAACGTATTACTGGTTCACGTCAGAAATAGGCGGGGCGGTGGTACCTACCTGTGCGGACTCCCAAGAGGTCCTACCAACAAGTAATTACGCAAATTATAATTTTGCGGGTTTGATTTTTATTACACGATGTTATACCTTCACCATGAAAGTCAATCGTGAAGATTTCTTAAGTAATTATTTCATTAGAAAAATTGGTACCCGCCTGCGGGATTCAAATATCGGTGCATCGCTAAGCTCCATACGAATACACCGGGCGTATTATCCTTTGGGCCACGACGACTTCAAAATAATTAACAATTATATACCAGTTTTATATAGAAACTTCAGCTAAGTTCACTTCTTTTACTACAACAAGGTACGGACTGGCCTCTGATCATGAATTGGATACGTAGCTTGAAGTATGAAATCAAGTTCAAGATCATCAAAGATTGTACCAACAAGGCATCAAAGATAGCAAGACACGATTTTGTTGTTAATTTCCACCCGCGAAGACGTAGTATTGTGTGAAAGACGAACTTAATCAAAGACGTAACGCAGCGAGATATAGTAGCTTATTAATATTTCTACAGAAATAAGTAATACACAAGAGCTATTAAAGTTTGTGACTCCCGGTAAGTAATGCCGCCCTAAGTCGTTATATCAGCAGCATTACTTGCAGTATAAGTTCTAGAACACGCCCGTTCCGTGTCGACTGCGCTATGATGCCCAATCTGTGTACGGTGACCATAGTTTTATATATTTGAAGCCAGGAGCAAAATATTTATTGTTATAATTAAAATAACTCGATCGAAAAATCAACCTCTTCATTACTTGAAATGAAGCACTCATTATAATTAACACGGTTTATTTTATAATCTCTGAGACTCCGCCGAACACGTAACACACAGGCCCTATGCCTTCTGATTATCATAATGTTATCATAATACTGGTGGTAGGACCTCTTGTGAGTCCGCGCGGGTAGGTACCACAGCCCCCTGCCTATTTCTGCCGTGAAGCAGTAATGCGTTTCAGTTTGAAGGGCGGGGCAGCCGTTGTAACTATATGGGTGGTACATTTACGTTGTAGATGTCTATGGGCTCCAATAACCACTTAACACCAGGTGGGCTGTGAGCTCGTCCAACCATCTAAGCAATAAAAAACAAAAAATAATGTTAAACTCTTATCATTTCAAGGTACTTTTTTACATTTAAAAGAACCATTGTAGGTATTCCTTAGGGAAAACACGCAGTGTCGTCGAATTCTAGAGTAAAATGAAAGTTGTATGTAAAATTCATTTTCTTTTTTTTTTAAATTCGTGGCTACCCTGTTGTATAACGTGACCCGCTAGAAATACGAATAGTAACTATTCAGTTTTTACTGATACCCACCCAATGACCATTTTAAACTTTAAGGTTTCGACTATAAGATCCGTTTTTACGGAGTCGTTAGACTTCAAATTGCTCATTTCGCTAACGATATTAGGCAAAATAAAAGATATATTACATTGGAAATTGAACTGAATCGTATGGAACTATAACTTATTGACAGCCTGTATTATTTTATACGTCAAGTCAAGACAAGTTTGAATTATTTTAATTTTAATGAATTTATTTCGAATTGTTTTATTTTTATCTTATCTTATCTCATACCTTGAAATGAGCAAGTCTTGTATATTAATATATAAAATATATAATCTGAATCTCGGAAACGGCTCCAACGATTTCATAAAATTTCGTATACAGTGGATTTTGGGGGACATAAATCGATCTAGATGCGATTTATTTTCAGAAAATGTTTTTTTATTGGTGTTTTCAATAATCAACATAATCAACTCTTCCGGACATCTATTGGCGAATAATAATACTATTTTTCTAAATTGAGGGCAACTAACCGCCTTAAAGACACAACAAGATGGCGTTATCAAAAAAAAAACCGAGCAAAGGTCGATCATCATCTAGTTATTATAAGATGTGTGAATTTTTTTTATGAAATTAACTTATAGATGTCATGAAGTTTTGAAAATTCGGATTGTTTTTTTTTTTATTCGTTATTGACAGACGAGTGTATGGCCAAACCCATGGTGAGTGATTATTGTCGATCATGGACGTAATCAATTCCAATGAGATAGCCAAGCATCCGCTTACCATACAGGAGTCTATAGGCCTAGTTTGAAGCAGGTCTTCAGGAATAACTGGGAGAGAAGTTAATTCAGGTTGATACGAAGCAAAATAGATATCTGGAAACACAATGTTGAAGTCGATGGTTCTAAATAATATAGATGAATTTTGTTCTTGCTAGCAGATGGTCCGAAGATAAAAAGCAAATGACAAAATCATCTTGAAAAGTTCCTCAGAACACTGAGCTTGGATCATAAGATACAAAACACAGAACGAACTAAATTCTCCCGTCGTCCCACAGATTCCAAATGAGCGGTTATAAAAAAAAGTATGTAGAAAAGTAGTCACAATAGCGTCAAATATTACTCTCTCCCTACTCTAAATTATAACCATATTATGTTAATGAGTTACATAGTTCTATCAAAAAACACCAACATTCAATTATATAATGAAGAACCAGCTTCCTTCATGACTCGCCGAATCAACTCGTTTGACAACAAAAATTCTTACATCTGTTTTTTGTCCTTTTGTTCTTAAATTATTAAATAGACTGTTTAGCATTGATTTCACGACAGACTCCCGTTCCTTGAATATTATTCAAAATCATCGCTTTAGCGCTGAATACGTAGAACAAGAGAATCGAATCACAGTAACTCAAAGCGCTAATCACTGCAATCGAGAATATGCAGTAAAAACTACTTGAAATGGCAAGACGATGGCTGCGTTTATCCACTGAATTTCTCGCCGGATGAATGATGAACTGAACATATATATTACCGGTGGTAGGCCCTCTTGTGAGTCCGCACGAGTAGGTACCACCACCCTGCCTTTTTCTGCAGTGAAGCAGTAATGCGTTTCGGTTTGAAAGATGGGGCAGCCGTTCTAACTATACTTGAGACCTTAGAACTTATATCTCAAGGTGGGTGGCGCATTTACGTTGTAGATGTCTATGAGCTCCAATAACCACTTAACGCCAGGTGAGCTCGTCCAACAATCTAAGCAATAAAAATAAATAATAATAATAATAATAAGCCCCCCGAAGTTCCAACCATACGTCCGAATCGACCATCAGATTCACGTGGGGGGCGGACACGTGATATGAAACTACTGGCACGGCTAACATGGCTCTGGCAACCCATTAAATATGGAGACGCGCTTAAAAAGTAAACGTATAGGGCCGCTACCCGGGGGTGATCGCCGGGGCGCACCTGGAGCTGACGCTGGGTGTGGCAGCATACGAACCGTCAGCGGAGAGGAGCTGAATAGGCGGGCTCCCTCCGGGTCACTCGAAAATGCTACAGCCAACCTGAATTCCGAACAACAAACTGCACCTATAGCCACACCTGCCTTAGATGTTGCGCAGGGGGTGAATACCCTTTTACCTGCGTCCACTAAGGCTGGTAAACCACGTGTACGTATGAGATGGACAGAAGATGTAAACATATTCATCATGCGTACCTACTATCGCGTCACCAAATTAGAAACAGATATGACCACATATAGGAAATTACTACATGAACATTTTTTAAGACAGTACCCCCACGTTATGGTTTCAGAACAACGAGTTTCAGACCAAAGGCGAGTTATTATTAGAAATAGAATGCTTACCAATGAAAAATTAGAACAAATAAAATAAATAATAATAATAATAAAGAATGTTTTCTGACGTTTTTTATGGCTAATTTCGTATGCACATAGAGCAATGTTATTTCGCTAAAATTATTTTATTACACCGTAAAGGAATAGTTTAGTTGATTGTCGTATCTTAGAAAAATCAGTAATTGCTGCGTTTCGAACTATGGTATTATTACTCATTACCCATGAGGCCATGAACGCGTCAAAACATTTGCTTATCGTTTTTAATTGAAATCAAAGACTTTGTTGTTTGCGTACAAGCACTAACAAATGCGGCCAAATTTTCCTTCAACAAAGCGACTTTTAATAAAAATATCACAAAACTTAAACTTTTCTCGTTAAAACTTGGCGACTGACTAAGAAAACGGTTGACGGCTAGTGACAAGGCTTATATCGACGGAGGATTCTCCGTTTCATTTATTTCATGTCGGAACCTCTCAAGGAATAATTTCCATAATTATCGAATTTATTTAATTTTAAAATATCAAATTTATATTTGTTTTTCTAAGTCATGATTTCAAAACTATTCTGGGGTATTATCCTCAATAGATCGAATTTTTTTTTTCGGTCGAGCACACGGCCCACCTCATGGTGAGTGGTTACCGTCGCCCATGGACTTCAGCAATGCCAGGGGCAGAGCCAAGCCGCTGCCTACCGCTTAATACTCTACACAAGCCTCGTTTGAAGAAGGACATGTCATAGCGCTCGGGAAACACCGTGGAGGGGAGCTCATTCCATAGCCGTGGCAAAAAAGACCTCTGGAAACGCACTGTAGATGACCGCAGTGGCTCCAGGTAGTACGGATTAACTCTACTCCGGTGGCGGGCGGTGCGATGGTAGAAACGAGATGTCGGTATCATCTCGAACAATTCCTCAGAGCACTCCTTTTTAACATCATGAATTTTTTTGTTACTTTTAATTCAATTTGATGAAATTTTAAACGATTTTTTTGGGGTTTCTACATTCTATACTACAAGAAACGTATCCATGCCAAATGAAACCCATTATTATGCACATAAGAATAAAACGAAATCTTGGCGCAGTGTGGGGGCACGCGATCCGATAGTGCTTCAGCGAATAATGTCGGAAATCTCGAGAGCTTCCGATTACTCCATACGAGAACTTCAGAATGCCTCCAATCTGCCTGAGTGCTCAGTCGACTTCTTATTACCTCCAATGACTGGATCTTTCTATTTTAGAACTAAATTTTCTCAGTTTGGTTATGTTATCGATTAGCGTGTCAAACTTTTTACTTCAAGTTTTTTTTTATTGCTTACATGGTTGGACGAGCTCACAGCCCACCTGGTGTTAAGTATTTACTAGAGCCCATATCTACAACGTAAATGCGCCGCACACCTTGAGATATAAGTTCTAAGGTCTCAGTATAGTTACAACGGCTGCCCCACCCTTGAAACCGAAACGCATTACTGCTTCACGGCAGAAATTAGGCGGGGCGGTGGTACCTACCCGCGTGGACTCACAAGATGTCCTACCACCAGTAATGACAAAAAATTTAAACATCAACTAGTTAAAGTTTTAATTAAAACTTAGATTGTGATTAGAAGTAGTTTAAAAAATTTAAAAAAAAACACGCTTAACTAGCAAACCGAACTAATAATTGATTTCAATTTATTTTTTTATGCTGTCGTTACCGTTCGTGATATTAGAGCGAAATTATAAAATGATTGTATTGTCATCGGTCTTTGATACGTGTGTAATGAATGTATCAAGTCAAGCGGTTAAGTCTTGAAGTCGATTAAAATGACATTCAAAGACTTCGTTACATACAATCAAAAACAAAAAAATACATAGGGCATTTTTCAATTTAAGATAGATTTATGTATAATATATTAAACAGATCTAAGCATTCTTAAGCAGTATCTGTACAGTTATACATATATGCATTTTTTTTTTTAAATTATCGATCCCGCACTTTAGTCAGACTTCTGCCTATTGGTAGCTATCGTCAGATTTGTTAAAACACTTTAAATGTCTACATAATGGATATTGGATGCGATGTAATTTCTGATTTTGACAATTAACTATTATTTCACTTAAATTTCTAATAATTTTATTATTAAATTTCAAATGGAATTAGGTTTTGTTTGAGGCTTCTATATAGCAGTTGCAACTCCCTATGCTCTTCTCATCGAAATTGAACTAGGCATATGCAAACTATTCATAACTGTTTTCCCATTACCCGTGTTTTTACAACGCACCTTCCATTTAATTGAAAAAAATCAACACGACATAAAACCCTATAAATTTTTTGGGAACCGATATTAAATATAATTAGGGAACATTAATTCCTCCCCGAGGCTCCGATTTGAAATTAGTGAAGCAAAAAGTCCTTCAGAGATATATTCCTTGTTAAATCTTTCCACAAGTCTTCAACCAGTTTATTATTATTGCTCAGTAATTAAGACCGAATTAAAAGTTAATACTTTGTGATTATCGTTTTTTTTTATTGCTTAGGTAGGTGGACGAGCTCACAGCCCACCTGATGTTAAGTGGTTACTGGAGTCCATAGACATTTACAACGTAAACGCGCCACCCACCTGGAGATATAAGTTCTAAGGTCTCAGTATAGTTACAACGGCTGCCCCACTCTTCAAACCGAAACGCATTACTGCTTCACGGTAGAAATAGGCAGGGCGGTGGTACCTACCCGCGCGGACTCATAAGTGGTCCTACCACCATCTATTAGAAACCGCTTAGACAAAAATGGGTTGTAGGTAAGACCTGCTATTTGTCTTTGATTCTATTGCATGCTCCCCACGTAATACAGAAAGCGGCAAGGAGCGAGTCAGCACTTATCGCGTGATGCCCGCTGTATTCTAAACAAACTGTAGTCACAACGCGAAGCATTTTATATTTGTTTTGTTAGTATTCAATAAAATGAGCGAATTTATTAAATAAAGCACAGCTTGGCATAGGTCAACGCTGATAGATTACCGTAGCGCGACTAATAGCAAAATAGTTAACTTCCAATCACTTCCATGAAATTTATTCCCAAACCAGAGCGCATTCATAAATAAATAATAGTTCAAAAAAAAACTAACAAACAAACAAACTGCTTTTCAGGATATTATCAAAATAACCCTTCTACTCATGTCTGTTCATAAAATATTTATTACTACTGATACCAGGCACCTCACGCCTTTTATACAATAAAATCATTTTTTCTTAACCTATTTTTAATTCAAATTTATTAAAATTTATTTTCTATTTTTTAGTTGGATTTTCTATAAAAGTGTATTTTGTTAGTTTTTTTAAATTATTATTTATTTTTCTTTTTGTAGTTGAATTTCAATATTTTCAATATATTTTTTTAATTGAATTGTCATCGGTCCTTAATAAGTATACCAAATTTCGAGTTAATCCGACGTTTTGAAGTGGGTCAAAATCATGTTCAAAGATTCTGTTACAAACATACATACGTCCGAAGCTAATAAAAGCGTATTAAAAAGAAACGTCATTAGTATAACTAAAACAAATCGTGTTTGAGAACAGCTCCAATCATGTGAGCACAAACAAATATCCCACACGTACATCCTAAAGTAGCTATTGACATGATCTCAATTTTTGCGCGTTCAATAAACATCCACCCTTATGATAAATCGTAAACAGGAAATCCGTTTCCCGATGACGGTGTAGCCCTTTTTGTATAATATCTTCGCATGTGATTCAGTTTGAGAGAACGCTGTCAGGGCTCAGTCTTTTTGGGTCGATGGTTTTTGTAAAACCCAACATTTTGTTTTAAATGTATTGAGATATTAGGTTTTGTAATCATTGTAGAAAATCCAGCGGAACTAATTTAACCAGTTCAAACCGGAAAGCATCGCTGCAACGCAGTAATTGTCTTATAAACGCCAGTCACTCGTGATACTGCTTACACTCTTAGCAACCATACGCTAAAATGTATGTACATATTATTATTATAATTTTTTTATTGCCCTTGTAGGCAAACGAGCATACGGCCCACCTGGTGGTGAGTGGTTACCGTCGCCCATGGACTTCAGCAATGCCAGGGGCAGAGCCAAGCCGCTGCCTACCGCTATTATTATTAAATATAGTACCAATACTAATTTAATGTATCGAACATACACTACTCTTTCATCGCGGAGAAACAGAAGATGGTTAATGTTTGTGTTCGAAAGGATTTCAAAGTTTCAAGATGAAAAGCGGGATTCGTAGAATAACGTTTACGTAATCCAGTATCACTTTGAAAAATCATTGGTTTTCGGACTGTAATAAAAAAAAAACATTCACTAATCTATGTGACATTTAAATAAACCATTTTCTTTAAGAATCGTTGTTTGTCCCATAATACCGCGAATATCTCGAGTTTCGTCACGAAGCTATTACCGATTCAGTCGAGGTCCCGACTTAAGTACCTCACAGAAAGTCTTCGCCACTTGATCCCGAGTTAAAGTTTCATTTGGTCTATGACTTTGAGCTTTACGTGACTTAAACGAAACGTGTATCGATAGTATTTTTGTAAGCTAACGAAGTAATGACAGTAAATGGGGTTCGTGGTCAAAGCGATATCGTGTGTGAAACTTATTTAGAAGGCAGCAAGTTCAAAGCTGAGTGCGCACTGACATGTCTTCAGATATTTAAAACATTTTTTTTTTATTGCTTAGATGGGTGGACGAGTTCACAGCCCACCTGCTGTTAAGTGGTTACTGCAGCCCATATACATCCACAACGCAAATGCGCCACCCACCTTGAGATATAAGTTATAAGGTCTCAAGTATAGTTACAACGGCTGCCCCACTCTTGAAGCCGAAACGCATTACTGCTTCACGGCAGAAATAGGCAGGGTGGTGGTACCCACCCGCGCGGACTCACAAGAGTCCTACCACCAGTAATTACGCAAATTATAATTTTGCGGGTTTCATTTTTATTACACGATGTTATTCCTTCACCGTGGAAATCAATAGTGAGCATTTGTTGAGTACGTATTTCATTAGAAAAATTGGTACCCGCCTGAGATTTGAACACCGGTGCATCGCTCAACTCGAATGCACTGGACGTCTTATCCTTTAGGCCACGAGGACTTTGTCTAAGAGTGGTGACCTCCTTGAGCTATACCTTCTGCTGCCCATGAGTCGTATATAATGCTACACTTTACTTTTCATCAACGTTGATAGTTTAACGTATTGTGAGCTCGCGTGGTTGAGCTAAAACTGACTATTTCGTGATGTAAAGCCATCATGTATTTCGATTTGAAACTAACTATCCGCTGCATTATATCAGTTGAAGGCAAGCGTCACCAAAGATAGTCTACTCGTGTACTCAACCAAAATTGTACTATTACTGATCAAGGCCTGTATAAAATAAATATGTGTTGAGAATTGTCTTATCCATAACAGTGTAACGCGTGACAAAAATTGTCAGCTTGATGTTACCTACCCGTGCGGACTCACAAGAGGTCCTACCACCGGTAATTACGTAAACTATAATTTTGCGGATTTGTTTTTTATTACACGATGCTATTCTTTCACCGTTGAAGGCAATCGTGAATATTTGTTAAGTACGTATTTCATTTTTATTACACGATTCCTTCACCGAGGAAGTAATCATAGAAGTATTTGTTAAGTACGTATCTCATTGGAAAAATTGGTACCCGCCGGCAGGATTCGAACACCGATGCATCGCCACATACGAATGCACCGGACGTCTTATCTAATAAGCCACAACGACTTATCTAACGACGATTCTACCTACACTAATTAAAAAACATTAGAAACTAATTATTGCATAAATTTAAGTTAAATTTTAATACGTCACATAACAAAATAGGGGAGACGTTACAAAAGTTTTGAGTACATTGCGAGGGGTAGCATTCCCGGGGCGCTACAGGCCTACATTATTCAATACGAACCTAGTTTCAGAGCACCTCGAACTTCACAGACATAATCCATAGCGAACACTCGTTAAGCACTTCATACTTCTTTACTCATTCAATTACACCTAATCCTAAATACTCTGTTGAAAAATTTCTAAAGGTTCAGTTCTAAACTGAACGACAGACTGGGAACTGTAAGCAGACGTGTATTCGAAAAATAACTCCAGATGGACAACGACACTAGTGATGCATATTAACATTTCTGAAACGGATTCTCAGCGCAGTAAAACTCCTGTACGAGTTTATACAATTCGACGCTTGAAAGGCAAACGTGACTAAGCGACAATGCGTGAACTTTACAGTAGACTAATTTAAAGTTGAAATACCTGAAAACAACATTTATTTTAACGAATCTGGCTGTAGTAGAATCTAGCTAGTAGGATTGAAATGATTTTAATAGACCTAGATATATGTATTTTTTGCGCATCGAATATGGTTATTGCCTATCATTTATGTACAAAGTAGTTATTGTCGCTCAGACATGTTTGCCTTTTTTTTATTTTAATTTTTTTTATTGCTTAGATGGGTGGACGAGCTCACAGTCCACCTGGTGTTAAGTGGTTACTGGAGCCCATAGACATCTACAACGTAGATCCTTCATTTTTATTACACGATGTTATTCCTTCATCGTGGAAGTCAATCATGAACATTTGTTAAGTACGTATTTCATTAGAAAAAATGGTACCCACCTGAGATTTGAACACAGTTCATTCGAAAAATTGGTACCCGCCTGCGGGATTCGAACACCGGTGCATCGCAACAACGAATGCACCGGACATCTTATCCTTTAGACCACGACGACGACAAAAGCCTTTGCCTTTCAAGCGTCGACATAATAATTCATACAAAGTGTCGCTTACGGTCGATCCGCGATCCGTTGCGCGGTTCTGAATCGTACCTTAAGAAGCTATCAAGAGATGTTTCAAGTAACCAAACCTGACAAAAGTTTAAGATTTATACTCGCTATTAATTATTTTGTCCTCTTGGAGACATAACGTAATTATTTCGTGGAAGCAAAGTGAAATCCTACGCTGCGGGGTACTACTACTGCGGCTGTAAATTTATTAAAGTAACAAGAAACAACGAAATAATGAAGGATCAAATTTTGAACGAAATTGCCGTTATGAATTCACGCTCGGAATATTTTCAATCTTGATTACGAGTTGTAAAATGGGATAGATTGAAGTCCGCTTATATATTATATCTAACGCTACCCAACCGATTTCTGATTCCGCCGTATGATCATTAATTTATCTTCGCTTTTTGAGACCCTAACGGAGACTGGTTTTCTTTGTGTTTTTCATGGCTATGGAATTATGGTAATATTCTTCGAGTGTCTCGAGAAACTCTTGAAAGATTTAAACAAAATATATGGATGTCAATAGATTCGTCTAATTTGTAGATGTGGCACATATTTCATTATTACAATATAATGTTCATAAATATAATATGAATAGCAATTATTCATCATATGCTATGATAGAACTTACCAAAAATATACCTAATCTAGTTAAGAACTTCATCCTGCAGATAGCTAATCCCTCTAATGTCGACTTTATTCACAATACTAACTTAATAAGCGTAACGTTCCGTGTGTTCCAAAGAATGTACTCTAAAAATTTTTTTTCCAAACTGGTCCCCGTATTACAATCGCACCACAAGACTTTGGAGCAGAGTTCACTCTTACTTTTTCGAATAGCTGCGCTCATCCACTTTTCCCCCTACCTATTTGCTAGTAGCCTATGAGGCTATCACATATGCGCAGGTAGGATCCACAGTATGCTTCAAGAGTTCATTTTGGACAAATATTTAATATTCAATCATCATCATCATCATCATCATCATTGTCCTGCCCTTCTTCCAGTCACCTGGGGTCGGCGCAACATGTTTTCTCCTTCCATACTCTTCTATCATATACCATTTCTTCGCTCACTCCCCTCTTACCCATATCGTCTTTCACACAATCTATCCATTTCTTCTTTGGTCTACCTCTTCCTCTATATCCTTCCACATTCATAGATAACACTCTTACCAACCTCATTTTCATTTCGTCTCATCACATGTCCACACCATTCCAAATATTTAATATTCAATATGAGTATCAAATTAAAGCTAGTAAATAACAAATTCCAAAAATTATTGACTTTTTCCGATGATATCTTAGTACAAAGTAAACAACTGCATTTAACATAATAGGCTTTCAATATTTTTGTAATGGATAATTTTTGCTTTCATATTTTGATATTAGAATAAATTCCTAATAAAGATAATATACACACAATGGAATTTCACATCGAAATTTAAACCTAAAATTGAACCTTAATAGAATCAATATTTGTGTCTCAAATATTAACATATAAATTATATTTTTTATTCCAATATAGCGATAGTACATATTACTATATCGATTATAATTTGTGTAAACGTTTAAGAAGCTAATGTCTGTAATATCGTGTATTTTAAAAAATGGTGGTGAATTGAATCTTCTTTGATGGATTATAAATTGGATTTTATTAATCTACTAATTCGGATTGAAGGGCATATTATAGTGAGTCCACACAATCGTCATCCTATTTTAACGGCAAAATAACCTTATTTTCCGGTACAAGTACTGACATTGAAGGTTTCTTACTAGTGGTGAGACCCCTTGTGAGTCCGTACGCGTAGGTACCACAATCCTGCTTAATTCTGCCGTGAAGCAGTAATGCGTTTCGGTTTGAAGGGTGTGGCAGATGTTGTAACTATACTGAGACCTTACAACTCATATCTCAAGATGGCTGGCGGCATTTACGTTATAGATGTCTATGGGCTCCAGTAACCACTTAACACCAGGTGAGCTGGGAGCTCGCAATAAAAAAAAGAGGTCCACGATCTGTCGTTACCCATAAACACCACAAGGCTTTGAACACCGATATTTTGACGTGACAACGTCTTATAATTCGATGGAGCCGGCTGCACACACGAAAAAACATGATTCATGCGGCGCTACGTCGCTCTGAGGCGTTACACGATCACGTGGCTAAACTGGCAATAAATATCTCCAATTATTTGACGACAACAAAGATGCGATCATGGAACGCCGTAGTCAATTCGAGTCTAATTTGAACATTGAAAACGTCATGAGAGAAATTGAAGCGTCACGATCAATTCAATAGTGTATTTCATTTACCTCCTTCTCTATATCCATGCAAAATATCTATCAAACAAATAAAATTAAAATTTTCTTTTGAAAAATGAAACCATTTCATCAGTATTTTCTTATGACGTTGTCACGTTCAACTATCGTCAGTAAACCGACTTTACAGACAACCGATTTTTTTTAAACAATGTTTCACCCGAGACCATCGTTTGAAACAAAATGCATTTTCCGGACCGAAAGCAACAGATTACGAGCAAAATCCACTATACGCTATACATTCGTTACACACTGAATCCAGGTCATAATTACTTTCGTTTCGTATAGTGAAAATAAACTGGTGTTATTTAATTACGCGGGGCCGTGCGGGTCGCGTTTCGGCCGCCCGTTGAGTAGTTTCACGATTTCAGAAAGTTTTCAGGTCGAGTGCTTTTGCATGTTGCACGTGAGTAGGTTTCAACAGAATGGATGCCGTGGCGGTCGTAAATCTTTAAGCGGCGAATGTCCCTGGCCGCTGTACGGGTGAGTCTCGATTGAGGTATTAAGGGTTTTTGGATTTTTGGGAGAATTCGTTAGTAGCAATCTCGATAAAACATGTGCTAGGTATGAGAAGGCGCTTAGTGATTCGTCGTCGAATTCATAGTCATAGCATTTGTATCTAACGATGCAGCGGTGTTCGACTCCCGCAGACAAGTACCATTTTTTCTAATGAAATATGTACTTAACAAATGTTCATGGCTGACTGCCATGGTGAAGGAATAACATCGTGTAATAAAAATCAAACCCGCAAAATTATAATTTGCGTGGTAGGACGTCTTGTGAGTCCACACGGGTAGGTACTACCACCCTGCCTATTTCTGCCGTGAAGCAGTAATGCGTTTCGGTTTGAAGGGTGGAGCAGCCGTTGTACTGTACTGAGACCTTAGAACTCATATCTTCATGGGGGGCAGCATTTACTTTGTAGATATCTATGGGCTCCGGTAACCACTTAACACCAGGCGGGCCATGCACTCACCCACACATTTAAGCAGAAAAATAATAATAATCATTATTGGTGCACTTGTGGCCTTATATGATGCCGATATGGCACGCATACATTTGAAGAATTGTCATAACTCAAAATCCTGCAACAAAATCGCTCAAAGTTTTCGGCCCACGGCCCAGCCTTAAAACCTACTCAACTACGCGTAAACACCACGCACCGCCCACATCGCGCCAAACTAAACTCTAAAGCCGCTTTAGTACCGTGAAATTGAGTTTTAAAATTTGTCGCTACCAAACATCACGGTCGAACGGATTCGAATGTGTTTGAATCCAAACAGTATATCACGTATGACACGCTGTGCTGTGTTTTGTTTTGTTTGCTCGGCCGGTTTGTTTGCGTGCGCGCTGTGCACGTGACAGTATGAATTGTGACGCCAGGACAGGCCGGAGATTTCGTAGACATGAAAACTATTAAAGCTTCCCAGGGTTTGTTCTCAGAAATACAATATGGTATATAGGGGCGCTGTAAACCATTTCTATACTAATGCTAGCTGACCCGGCAGACTTCGTAGTGCCTCAATCGATAAATAAAATACTTAAACTTTTGTATAAAATAAACTTAAAACAAACAAAAGTAATCCGTCCGACGGAGGACACATCAAAGGGAAAACAAAATTATTATTTTTATTTAATTCCGAACATTTTCATATTTATTTACCTTTTAAGCCTTCTCTGGACTTCCACAAGTAATTCAAGAGCAAAATTAGTTAAATCGGTCCAGCCCTTCTCGAGTTTTAGCGAGACTAACGAACAGCAATTCATTTTTATATATATAGATAGATAGATTATAAAGCTGAAGAATTTGTTTGTTTGAACGCGCTAATCTCAGGAACTACTGGTCCGATTTAAACAATTATTTCAGTGTTAGATAGCCCATTTATTGAGGAAGGCCATAGGCTATATAACATCACGGTAAGACCGATACAAGTGGAGCACCAAGAAAGAATGTTTCAAAATATTTTCACTTTCTACGTAAATGAAGTGGGGGGTAAAATTTAGCATTATGTCAAAGTAACTATTCCGCGCCGACAGAGTCGCGGGTAAAAGCTAGTAATATTATAATTTACAAATTATAACACAACAATATTTCAATATAACAAGAGAATATCTTGAAGACTAGATTAGTTCCATCCGCATAACCTGGGTTGA
The DNA here is from genome assembly GCF_030269925.1 of Bombyx mori. Taxonomy (NCBI): domain Eukaryota; kingdom Metazoa; phylum Arthropoda; class Insecta; order Lepidoptera; family Bombycidae; genus Bombyx; species Bombyx mori. Next base: position 14,285,761 of record NC_085119.1, on the reverse strand, counting down.
AAGAAAATATCGCGGACAATCCGTAGATCTATACAATGAGGGGAATACGTCAATCAATAATTGCATATCCTTTCACATCGTATGGTCTAAGAGCCCGTAAACCCCAGACCTTCGTTATTTTATAAAAGGTGAAAGTTTGTCAGCGCATGCTTTACTTTATATTGCACAAACAAACAAAATTACATAGGAGACAAAATCTATATAATATATTATTATATTGTATGAATGATCGACTTATCCTACATAATTTTCTTAATATCATAACATAAATATAATAATTAAATATGATATAATATGTTTGTTAAGCTGTTTAAAATGAATTGCAAATACCAATTATTGTATTCGTTTATTTTTAATCAATAATATCAATTACTTTGTATTTTTCAATTCAAGTGCGAACTCTCCGACTATTTAGCGGGAATTTGTAGTGTGATATGGCCTCAATTGTATTTTATTAATTTAGTAATCTGTTAAACAATATGATATTTTTAACCAATTTATATCCATCATAGTGTACCAATGTGGACAAATGATGGATGAGCATAACTCAATTATAATAAATTCATTATACCTAATCTTTATAAATTCCTCCCATATTAACGAAATTATAGTTAAAGACTATAAACACGATTAAGATCGGCTAAAAGACCAAGTAACCAATGGCCGCGAATATTTGGAAAAACAACAGTAAAATGAAACACTATACAGTTGCTCTCAGCTTTTCATAGAAGGTTTTAAGCATTTTTAAGAAAATGTGTACATTTCCTTGGTGTTCTATATACTTTGACTAAAAATAATTCCACTGTAGTTTTTTTCTCTGGTTTATTTATTTGTCTTAATAAAATGCTAGAAGTATCTATTTGTGTGCATGTCTCCAAAAGGTACTGATTAAAATGCGATCTCGACTTTTTAAAAAAAATAATCGAAAAATACAAAAAATATCCAATATCATTTATTGCATTATCGCGTTTAATCAATCTACGATTCTCTTGGGTAATTCAATATAGAAATACATTTAATTTGCACGCACGAACCGGGAACACAGTGAGATTTAAAAATAAACATCCCACGATTTCTCCTATTACTAATTGCCGTGTAACATCAGAACCGCGACTCTTTCAGGCCGGGGCTCAAAGCTTTGATGGTGCCTGAACAAGGGCACAGAGTTGGGCGCGACATGCTACAGCTAAAAGCAGATTACGATCAGTAATTAAAACGTAGGTGCAATCATGACTGTACGCTGCCTTTGGGAGTCCCGCCACTCAGGGACATAAAGAACGAATTTCCCATCGGTGTCTTATCTAAAATGAAACCGATTACTTCTTCGTCCTAATCGTACACTTTTGACAGTTTTTTTTTTATTGCTTAGATAGGTGGACGAGCTCACGGCCTACCTGATGTTAAGTGGTTACTGGAGCCCATAGACATCTACAACGTAAATGTGCCACCTACCTTGAGGTATAAGTTTTAAGGGCTCTGGTGGTAGGACCTCTTGTGAGTCTGTGCGGGTAGGTACCACCGCCTTGCCTACTTCTGCCGTGAAGCAGTAATGCGTTTCGGTTTGAAGGGTTGGGCAGCCGTAGTAACTATACTGAGATCTGAGAACTGATATCTCAAGGTGGGTGGCGCATTTACTTTGTAGATATCCATGGGCTCCAGTAACAACTTAACACCAGGTGGGCTGCGAGCTCGCAATAAAAAGCAAGCAAGCAATAAAAAAAAGTACAGTTACAACGGCTGCCCCACCTTTCAAGCCGAAACGCATTACTGCTTTACGGCGGAAATAGGCGGGGTGGTGGTGCCTAACCGTGCGGTCTCACAAGAGGTCCTACCACCAGTAGAGTGATCGTGGTCATGCATCAATCGAATCCTGCGATGCTGCGATGCGATGCCATGTGTCACGGTGTTTCGCAGAGTGAGAGCAATAATTTATGTTGGAGTGAGTCACAGATTTTATGATATCGGTCTATCGTGTTGGAGATCGTCCGCGAGATCTTTTGCCCTCGACTTTCCCTTGCACCACCAACCGCTCAATAGCGTCCTTATTACGAGCGATGTGCACGAAGAATCTTTAAGAGACGTCCGTCCTTAAACCAATTACAGAGGCCATTGAAATGTAGGTGATAGTTAGACCCTGGCATTGCTAGCAGCTATGCGCGACGGTAACTGCTCACCACCAGGGTCGTATGCTCATCTGCCTACGAAAATAATAATAAAATCGAAATTTATTTTAAATAAAAAAAAATACTGCTTGTCGTAATTGTCATATTGTCGCTGTCAAATGAAAATCTGCTATGTGCAAAAAATCTATTTTGAATTAACGAGTAAAAACATTTTCGTTAAAATTTTATATGAAGCTGAATTTTTAAGAACTATATCAAATAAAAGCTACAGGTAAATATTAAAGCTATAGTCACATAACAGTTTTTTTTATACGGTAGATAGGGCTGTGAACTATACGAAAAGGTCAAAAAGTAAAAATCTCAAAAAGTGCACATAGCAGATGTTGGTTTCACAACGACGATATTTTCATATATATTCATGAATAAATATCCATTTAAAAGTCTTCTGTAGAATTTGAATTTCATAATATATTTACAATAAAAGATTTTTGTATTTCGAACATCCTGTATGTTTCATTTTGTAATCATAAAGCCGTAGAGAAAAGGTTTATGGCTAGTTGTATTTTATGGGTGCCGTTTTTTTTTTACTGTTTACCACTAAAACTGGATTGTCTGAGTTGGAAATTTTGATTAGTATTCTTGTACATCATTTTTAGGGTGTAATAACTTTTGTTTACCAGCAGATAAATTCGGTGCCCAAATTATTTTGAGCACACGCGTAGATGACATTATCTTGCACCAATTTCTACTTTCACTGGTGGTAAGACGTCTTGTGAGTCCGCACGGGTAGGTACCACCACCCCGCCTATTTTCAGCCGTGAAGCAGTAATGCGTTTCGGCTTGAAGAGTGGGGCAGCCGTAGTAACTATACTGAGATCTTAGAACTGATATCTCAAGGTGGGTGATGCATTTACGTTGTAGATGTCTATAGGCTCCAGTAACCACTTAACACTAGGTGGGCTGTAAACTCGTGCACCCGTCTAATCGATAAAAAAAATTCGACTCCTTGTGGACCGCTGAATTAACCTTGTAATATATATGAGCTGACATAACGGCTTATTATCAGATGCACCGCTCGCAAAACTAAGCCAATTATAACTACATATATATTTACGCCAGCACAACACATACCTGTCTATCGTATTTCTAATGCATGGCTTCAAACGTAAAATGGAAATAATAAACATTTTTTAAATTGAATAAAATAATAATTAACTTTAACGATTGCTTTAGACCGTGTGTCCCAAAGCTAAGCAGATGCCGACACGTTGGCAGCAAAAGCCTCCGGCGACACTTTTAGTGCCATGAAAGCCGATATCCCGACAAAGGGGTTGTACTCTACGTTTTTCGGTTAACATCAAAGGATTTTAAAAGTAGGAGCTGTTTCAGTTTCACTTTTATTTTAAATGTTTTTTAATAAGGATTGTTTTTTGTCTAATTTATCACAGAACACAAACAAATACAAATTATATTGTGACCGGCTTTCAAATCCGCGTGGACTACGCTTTATGTCGTATGAACGAAGATCAATCCTCGACAATAGGATGAGAATAATTTGACAAGATTCAAACTTTTTCCATACTAAGTTAAGGGTAGGTCAAAAATGGTTTAGTTTTTAAGACGTGAAAATTAAATAGACAAAATTAATTGCCTGTTTATTTTTAGTGTTCGCCCAATGATCTTAAATTTAATGATAATCACTAATATTTCAATATGAAGATTCATTTTCTCATTAAAAAAATTTAAAGAACTGTTTCATAATTCTTAAACTTGGCGGTTGACAAACCAAAGAGAAATGATACTTAATTTGCTTATCTTTTTTTGGCTATATACTAATATGGATTAGATAGTTTATGGATAATTTGATTATTTACATTAAATCTAGTAGACTCGAACAAAACTTCCTCGAATCATAAAATTCATACATAATAATAAAATAATAATACTTCGTAAAGGCCATTCTGGACACAAGGTATTTTTATTCCTATAGTAGATTGGTCTAGCTTACTGGTGCCAAACGTTTTCCTGAAATGGACTATGCATTCAATTTTCTACTCATCAACAAAATTCTACTCAAGATCAAAAATATAGGTACCTCGAAACAAGAGGATTTAATATAAACAAGAAAAAAAAAAGAGGAAACAAAAATACACCAGTACAAAAATCGTTAACATTCAAACAAACACCGACGGGCTTAGTTTAAAAAAACATGCACAGTCCATTTGAATTTCAGCGGTGATACGAGCTCGGTAGATTCAATCAGTTCCTGTGCTCCCAAAGGCCAATACCTTTGCATGACAGCACGAAACTACGGTCCGTTTGTCCAATCTATCTATCCACGTGATTGTTATTGCATCTAGCTGTGTTCCCTTTGGATGCAGGATCATTCCAGTTTGGTTTTCTTTTTTTATTGAATCCGAAACCACTCTTGGCTTTGAGCAGTTTCAGTGTCGAGATCAAAATACAGTAAATGTTTTCGTCTATTCTGTTAACAGAAAATAATGGAGCGCCATTCATGAAAAGGTTCGTTTATGTATATCGTAGATCAGCTATTGTTTTTTATTTAATTGTGGCTGAAGACGTTCAAACCAACTACAGATATATGTACTAAAAAATTTCAAACGGTACTATCTTTCTCAGTCAGGAAACTCATTTGGCTATTCCAGTTTATTTCAAATTCTTCGTTATCTGATGACGTGTGACGTCATTCAGGCCGAAAACAACCTAAAACCTTCTAAACTAAACATAGAAACAAGATAATGATGATCCATACTGTTTTTGTCAAATCAAACGAAGCACACATATGACGTCATGCGTTAGAATTGATGCCAAAAATATTATAAATATTAGATAAAAGTAATAATTGAATTAACATTTAAACACAACCAAATTTTCTTGTTATCTGTGTTCGGTTGTCTATCTATTATCTTCTGTCTATTCTAATCCTGATAAATATTTTTCTTTCTTTCGTTATTCCAGTCAAAAAAATATTTCATTTTAAGTTCAATGACCTTGAATTAGTTGATAAGAATTGTCTACTTCTATTTACAGTACCACATCTATCTTACCGGTTAGTTAACCGTTTGAATGAACGAATAGCATGTGGCACTTCACAATAGAGCCGATCCAACAAATTGACATCAATAATTCAATGAAACGGCCGCGATCTCGTTCGATTCAACTGATTTATACCGGGATACGGGGATCTAAAACGTATTACTGATAGAATACTGAATTAGCACACGTAAAACTAGTTGTGAATCTTTTATTTCTCGCGGGCGTGTTTCAGAGTGCGGGACCAGCTCGGAAATATGAATTAGGTCAAATGGAAACAGTTTTCGTATGAATATTAGTTTTATCATGTTGCACGTAGGGATACCAGCAATTTGGAACGCCTTGTGGTGACCGGTAAAATAGAGGGGAAAAGGCCTAGGGGTAGAGGTCCCAAACGATGGTCGGACCAAATAGCGGAGGAACTGGGGATACCTATCAGCGACGCACTCCACCGGGCTGCAGGGCGGGATCGATGGAGACAGTTGGTTGACGAAATCGGACGGAGTCACGATCCTCAGCAGTGAGGAACCGATCGAAGAGAGAGAGAGATTAGTTTTATATTTTAAAAATCCCATTTCGCAAATTGATTAATAGAGATAATTGGCTAATTTCAGCTTCGTAGTGCGCTGTCTCTGTGGTACGAAACATTAACAGTACGATATCTACGTATTAAGACCACACACTACCGCGCTGTTGTATAAGTGCTACGAAATGAGCAGACTGTGTCTTTCCAAATGTCGATGGACAATATTTATCGCAGGGCATTGTACCTTTAAATATCGATGGGCGCCAGTTTTGAAGTTGTAAAATTTTGTGCCACTTTCTGACTAATGGACAATACTGGTGGCATTTTACTGGTGGTAGGACCTCTTGTGAATCCACGCGGGTGGGTACCACCAACCTGCCTGTTTCTGCCGTGAATCAGTAATGCGTTTCGGTTTGAAGAATGGGGCAGCTGTTGTTACTATACTTGAGACCTTACAACTTATATCTCAAGGTGGGTGGAGCATTTACGTTGTGGATGTCTAGTGGGCTATGAGCTCGTCCACCCATCTAAGCAAAAAAAAAGCTACAATTAACTCGAATTAAAATGAGAAAAGATTTGTTTAAAGCCAATGCCTAAATATGTGCAGTCAAAATAAACAATGATGTAGGTGTAGTATACGAATGAGGTATGAAATTCTGAAGTTATTACTACGGCGCGGGCTCACGTGGAACATCAATAATTCAGTGGCACGCTCACAATCTGTGTCTCGGTTGGCGCGTCGCTAACGAGATTACGTGGACATTGTGTTGGTGCATTTCGCTATACAGATTTACTGCTGCTGCTAACTGTTTTTATTGTATAATTTATTGGATTCTGATAATGAACGATGGCTTAAGGGGGTTTAAATTAAGAATACTTTTCAATTCTATTTGGCATTTATTAGTTTCAACATATTGAAATGTCGATTAATTTTCCATGACTAAGTATTCTTAGGGTCGGTAATAATAAACTCGAAATTGAGCTGTAAAAACATTTATGATTAAAGCCGTAGATAATATTAAGATATTATTCGGTTATTATTATCCTTTTTTTTGTTTGTAGTATTATAATAGATACTAATAGGCATTCGTTGCTAGCGACTGGAGTTAATAATGTATAAGTAAATTTTTTAGGAGATTGCGCGTAAGTTTTTCCTGTTTTCTAGTTTCTCGGCAAGGTACCAGCGATCTGCCTTTATTTTCCGCAAAGCAGACATGCCCTCCTTCTTAAAGGATGTAAAAACCTCTATATTATAATGACACCTTTACATTCGGCGTCAGCATTCACATCGTAATGCGTGTGGACTCCGGGAAGTGCATAAGAAAGGTCAATTGACTAGTTGTAGTAATTAAGTAGCGCTAAAATAAAAATAAAAACATTAATCAAATAGCAATAAAAATGTTTTATTTTTTATTTTTTTATTTAGCGCCTGCTTAATTAACTTGTAGGTTTTTTTTATTGCTTAGATGGGTGGACGAGCTCACAGCCCACCTGGTGTTAAGTGATTGCTGGAGCCCATGGATATCTACAACGTAAATGCGCCACCCACCTTGAGATATAAGTTCTAAGATCTCAGTATCCGCGCGGACTCACAAGAGGTCCTACCACCAGTAATGTAATAAAATGTAAAAAAAAACCTTCGAGAAGTTGATTACATAGTTAAGAACCGAATTTTCGCTGTTAGATATTATCAAAACCATAACGGACATCAAAGTTAACGAAGCAAAACAATTTCTGAAAAGCTTTTAGTAAACTTTAATTCACTCCGTTTTTAATAAACATGATACGGTATTTTTGGCTTGAAATTGTTGATCAAATTTATTTGAATGAAAATGCATAATATGTACGTTATTTCGTAAGCTTAATAGTTTCAAACATTAATGAAATTATTTTTCGCGTTACTATGTTCATATTAGATACTTCAATAATACACTTTAATAATAAACCCATTCGTTAAATAAAATTCAGATATAAAATAAGACAATCAATATTAAATAAATAATTTGAAGCCACAGAATAGACGCGGTTAGATGACAAGACAATGATAATAGGGACTGACGGGATCGCCCCCAACGATTATTAAAATCTTTGTTTTTAAATTAATTGAATACGTGTGTCAACGAACTCGTAGTCATCCCTAGTTACGTAGTTATCGAAGCCGATAACCACCTTACACATTGAGACATAACGTCGAAATTTCCATAGTATTGCATAACCGATATCCCACGTTTCAGACCTGAACACATGTCTGCCATGGCACATACCTACACATGGTGGTCATACCTACCCATGCAGACACCAAGGCCCCCTAACACTGGAAATTTGAAGTATAGTGTGAAGTTAGTGCCTGCCTGCAGGATTTGAATACCGACATAGCCGCAACCCTCAATGCGAGTTCACCAAAAACTTGTCTTCAAACTGTGCCATGGGTCATTAAATAATAAATAAAATAAATATTTACTAACAATCACGCCACGTTAACTGGTCCCGTGATAAGTTCGTAAAGAACTTGTGTTACAGGTACCAGATAACGGAAATAAATGTAAGATTTTTATTATACACATACATATATTTAATATACGTCCATAACCTTGGAAAAGACATTTATCATATTTTATTTATCATACAAAATATCTTCCCTTGGCGGGATTCGAACCCGCGACCCCCTTGTGTAGTGACCATGTCACTTACCACTACACCAGACGACCGTAACTGCCATAATCTCCTTTTATTCTTCAAACGGGGCTTGAAGAGTCCTGAGCGACTTAGCATACTCCTGCCATGCCTAACTCCCAAGAATGACGGTGACCGTTCATCATCTCTGATGCTATTTTTTATCCTTTGCTTTTTGTAAATATATATCGAGGGGTGAAAGTTTATTTGGTTTAAACGACATTTCAGCTAATAGGCGATTTTAATATTTTTAATTAGAGGCCCGTTTTATTTGGTATTAGTATGAACAATTCGATGTTTTTAATTGAAGTTTAATTAGGTTTACCAAATTTAAATAGCTGAAAAAGTTTTTTTGACATGATATTTCTTTCAAATTTTAAACTTTAAATAGCTCTCCTGTAATGTTGCAAAAATGTTGCAATCACTGCAAATCTGTTGAAACATATCTGAAATAATTACATTTTTACAAACACAATAACTTTAATTTTCTTTTGTGGAATTCATTAAATTTGAGAGTGTTCCTCAACGACATGCATATAGTCATATATCCCTAATCAGATAGTAGCGTCTACGGAAAGAGATTCTGAACTCATCCGCTGAGGGAACATCACAATTATCACCTGCCCTCCGAGTAATCCACTCGACGGCCATTACGCACACGACTAATTGCGAGGAGGCCCAATTTGTACGCACATTACACGGACTATGATAGTATCAGTGGCAATTATCCGACACGTGGCGTGAGTTCCGCCGCTCCATGATACGGGGAAATACAGTACTGTGATGTGATATTCGCTATTGTGGAAGAAAATTAGGGACGAGTGCGTTATTTGAATGGAAATAGCTTGGGTTTATCAGATATTTTCAGAAGTACGCGTAGGTCTATCTAAAAATATTTACCTTGACACGTGTTTTTATTGCCTTAATAGGCAGACAAGTATCCGTCGCATCTAATGGTTAGTAGTCACTGTTACCCATGGACATCAGCCACAGTTAACCCGCTGCCTGAATGCGATTAGTATAGGCATGTTTACGAAATTTGCACATTATTATTATTCTTTTTATTGTCATCTACAACGTAAATGCGCCACACACTTTGAGATATAAGTTCTAAGGTCTCAGTATAGTTACAACGGCTGCCCTACCCTTCAGACCGAAACGCATTACTGCTTCACGGCAGAAATAGGCAGGGTGGTGGTACCTACCCGTGCCGACTCACAAGAGGTCCTACCACCATTAAAATATTTCTACGCAAAAGCAAATTAGTGATCAGGTACAATCGATAATAAGCGGTGACAAGTCACACAAAGACTCCTGGCTCCAAACTAGGATTTTCGTACGTATGCAGATATTAACAACAAAACAAAGAGCAAACAAACCGTATGTGAGAATTGGACCCATAACCCTTGGCCCAGCAGTCAGAGTCGCTAACTACTTTACCACTGAATCAGTAATATTATTTTACTAGTCGCCAATAGTTTAACTATACACTTTATATGATTTTGAATTGAGTCAAACCTTAATTACCTAAATTGAATGAATTTTTGATTGGAATGCATACACTGTTAAACAAAGATTTAATAATTTACCCGATAAAACAATTGTATTTATTTGATACCATATTTCATATAGTTTTCAACATGTTTTGTACATACAGCATGTAAGTATAGGTATGCGCTCTTTGATGTGTGTAGATTATAATCGTAGCTGAGGAAAAATGTTTCCAAGGCATAAAAATTCCAAGCAATAAATACGTACATATTTATTAAAAGTTAATACCGAAGCCGGGAAACTTTTTGAGACATGTCGTATTTTTTCCTTTCACATCTCAAATTATACCGAAGTAGTATATGTTTTGATGCTTTAATATAATTAAAATAAATAAATCTCGGTACTCCTTTGATAACATTTGAGTTTCTTGTTATACGAAACTAGATTCCACAGACTTTTGCTCTCTGATGCTCAAATTCTTTTGAATTTAGAACGATTTGTAACAGAGAACTTTGAAGTAGGGCTAGTAATTCTAATTTTTAAATTCTATTTCTCTTATTATTCATGTTACGCAATGTTTTTTTTTTGTTCACACATTCACATTTCACATTTGAAATAATATTATTAATTTACTCTTTCACCGGCTTATAGGGAATTACAGTGTACAGTGGACACAGAGAGACATCAAGAATTTTGGAAGAATTTCAAACACTTCAAGAATTTGGATTCTTACAAAGTTTTAACAGTGCTTCTTTTGCTATTTCTTCTATTCGTTTCTTCTTTTTTACTCTTACTTTTTTCTATGCTATTTCTATCCTGTCTTATTTTCTGTATTTTTTAATTTCTGACGTATCAAACACTCCACCGTTTACTTGGTCGTGGACTATAAAGGCTTAAAGTACTCCATTCCGATTTTACGATCTGAGAACATGCAATTGACGAGGAACTAATCAATTGTATTATTATACTTTAATTTGTTATAAGCGATGTTCCATCTTAAAGAAAACGAGGACTCGATATAAATGCTATAAAGCCGTAAAATGTATGTGCCGTCATTAAAGTAAAAGGGTTGAGATAGTCAAAGCAATATTGCGAAGTGGATATAAATTGAATGCAAACGACCCAAGACTAGTAGATACTGCTAATAATTAAGTTTAAATATTAACGATTATTTAGAATTAAATTAATGTAGTTTTCACTGAGTTTTGTATGACGTCATTCCAGAGTTATTGTAATAAAAAATTAATGTGAAAAAAGTATTTGCTGAATTATGGTATTGTACTCAAGCCAAAAACGGTCCCCAAGTGGGCCCTGAAGCGCCTGAATAAGGAGCTCCTGATGGAAGCCTCTACGGTGGCGGCGTGGGCGCCCATGCGTTCACACCCAGTTGAGGTCGAGGACGAAGCGGGGTGGTTCCGGGACACGATGCGTCGCATCTGTGACGTGTCGATGCCCCGGATTAGCCCTCGACCTCCCAATCGCCAAGTGTACTGGTGGTCGCCCGAAATCGCGCAACTCCGCGTGGAGTGCGTTCGGGCGAGGCGCCAGTGCGCGAGGCATCGCCGCCGTCGCCTGCCGCGGCGCAACGATCCGGTGGCGTTCGCGGTTGTAGAGGCCCAGCTGTACGGCGCATTTCGCGTCGCACAGAGGGCGTTGCAGCTGGCCATCAGAAGAGCCAAGGACCAACACATGGAGAGTCTCCTGGAGACGCTGGATGAGGATCCGTGGGGGCGACCCTATCACATGGTGCGCAATAAAATGCGCCCATGGGCCCCCCCAATCACGGAGCGTCTCCAGCCTCAGCAGCTGCGGGACATCGTCTCGGCACTGTTCCCGCAGGAGCAGGGGGGATTTGTCGCTCCCGCTATGGGCGCGCCGCCGGAGTACGACGGCGACGCCCCTGCTGAGGTGCCCCATATAACAGGGGCGGAGCTCCGTGTGGCAGTACGCAAAATGTGCGCAAAGGACACTGCACCTGGCCCGGACGGCGTCCATGGCCGGGTTTGGGCCTTGGCTCTTGGTGCCCTAGGGGACCGACTCTTGAGGCTTTATAACTCCTGCCTCGAGTCGGGACGGTTTCCTTCATCGTGGAGGACGGGCAGACTTGTGCTGTTGAGAAAGGAGGGGCGCCCGGCGGATACTGCCGCCGGGTACCGTCCCATCGTGTTGTTGGATGAGGTGGGCAAACTGCTGGAACGCATTTTGGCAGCCCGCATCATCCAGCATCTGATCGGGGTGGAACCCGATCTGTCGGCGGAGCAGTATGGCTTCCGAGAGGGCCGCTCAACGGTGGACGCGATCCTTCGTGTGCGGGCCCTCTCGGAGGAGGCCGTCTGTGGGGGTGGGGTGGCCTTGGCGGTGTCGCTCGACATCGCCAATGCGTTTAACACCCTGCCCTGGTCCGTGATAGGGGGGGCGCTGGAAAGACACGGAGTGCCCCTCTACCTTCGCCGGCTGGTCGGCTCCTACTTGGAGGACAGATCGGTCACGTGTACCGGACACGGTGGGGTCGTACATCGGTTCCCGGTCGTGCGCGGTGTTCCACAGGGGTCGGTACTCGGCCCTCTTTTGTGGAATATCGGGTATGACTGGGTGCTGAGGGGTGCCCTCCTCCCGGGCCTAAGCGTAATATGTTACGCAGACGACACGCTGGTCGTGGCCCGGGGAGGGAGCTTTGCTGAGTCTGCTCGTCTTGCCACCGCTGGGGTAGCGCATGTCGTTGGCAAAATCAGGAGATTGGGCCTCGACGTGGCGCTCAGTAAATCCGAGGCCATGTGGTTTCACAGGCCCCGGAGAGTGCCACCTGTCGATGCCCATATCGTGGTTGGAGGTGCCCGGATCGGGGTCGGGGTGCAGTTAAAGTACCTCGGCCTCATTCTGGACAGTCGTTGGACCTTCCGTGCTCACTTTCAGCACCTGGTCCCTCGTTTGTTGGGGGTGGCCGGCGCGTTAAGCCGGCTTCTTCCCAACATCGGGGGGCCTGACCAGGTGACGCGCCGTCTCTATACGGGGGTGGTGCGGTCAATGGCCTTATACGGGGCACCCGTGTGGGGCCAGTCCCTGGCCATGGGGGTAGCGAAGTTGCTGCAACGGCCGCAACGCACCATCGCGGTCAGGGTCGTCCGTGGTTATCGCACCATCTCTTTTGAGGCGGCGTGTGTACTGGCTGGGACGCCGCCTTGGGTCCTGGAGGCGGAGGCGCTCGCCGCTGACTATCAGTGGCGGGCTAACCTTCGTGCCCGGAGCGTGGCGCGTCCCAGCCCCAGTGTGGTCAGAGCGCGGAGGGCCCAATCTCGGCGGTCCGTGCTGGAGTCATGATCCAGGCGGCTGGCCGATCCTTCGGCTGGTCGTAGGACCGTCGAGGCGATTCGCCCGATTCTTGTGGATTGGGTGAATCGTGACAGAGGACGCCTCACTTTCCGGCTCACGCAGGTGCTCACTGGGCATGGTTGCTTCGGTGAGTTCCTGCACCGGATCGGAGCCGAGCCGACGGCAGAGTGTTACCATTGTGGTTGCGACTTGGACACGGCGGAGCTCACGCTCGTTGCCTGCCCCGCATGGGAGGGGTGGCGCCGTATCCTTGTCGCAAAAATAGGAAACGACTTGTCGTTGCCGAGTGTTGTGGCATCGATGCTCGGCAACGACGAGTCGTGGAAGGCGATGCTCGACTTCTGCGAGTGCACCATCTCGCAGAAGGAGGCGGCGGGACGCGTGAGAGACGCACAAGCCCGCCGCCGTCGAGCGGGGGCCAGGGAGGCGGATCTCGCCCTAGCCCTGGCCCTCTAAGTGTTTCGGGTCCCCCCATTAGTCGGTCTGGGGCCCGGCGAAGGGGGCCTAAGAAGACGACGTGCAAGGTGCTCTGCACGCGTTTTACGCAAGAGCATCCGGGTGATGGAAAGCCGGCTATCCTCGACCCACGCTGGTTCTGACCCAGTGGGGTATTTCGTAGGATAACCTATTCAAACCGGCGCCATCTAGGCGGGCTTCGGACCGCCTGCCGACCGAGAGGGCTGGTGGTCGTGGCGCCGACGATCACTGGCCCGGCGTCCCGAGGGGGAGGGTGATGGGAGAGATGTGCTCCGCACTAAACGCTTCACTCTCCTCCCCTTGCCTTTTTCATGAGTTCTGTCTCATGCGAGGGTTGGACGTTGGTTGTTGAGCGACAGGAGGTTTTAGTCGGTTCGACTCCGACATGCCCCACCCTCCATCCCCGGTGGAGGGTGGGAGTCCGGCAATTTCCTCCTGACAAAAAAAAAAAAAAGCCAAAAACGGTAATATTGTATAGCTCTAGGTACTCGCAGAAGTCGAGCATCGCCTTCCAGGACTCATCGCTGCCGATATTTGCGAGACGAGGACACGGCGTTGCTCTAGCCATGCGGGGCAATGTGCGAGCGTATGCTCGACCGTGTCCTCGTCGCAGTCACAGTGGTGACAATCCATCGTTACCCCGGTTCCCTCCGGGCGACGCGATGCAGGTACCGGCCGAAACACCCATGGCCGGTAAGCATTTGCGTCAACCGGAAGGTGAGACGCCCTTGGTCACGGTTCGCCCTTTCCGCGAGGACCGGGCGCACCGCCTCGACGGTCCGGGGACCGGCCGATGGGTTCGCCAAGCGGCGAGACCACGCCTCCAACCGCAGACCGCCGATATTGAAGCCTCCGCGCTCTAATTGCTCCTTCTCCGGGACGAGGTTCCCCCCTGTCGCGAAGGTCACAACGCCATGCATAATCGGCGGCGAGCACCTCCACCTCCAGGTCCCAGGGAGGCGTCCCGACGAGAACGCACGCCAACTCGAAGGAGACGGTGCGTTATCCACGAATCGCCCTGACTGCGATTGGACGCTGCGGGCGTCGCAGCGCCACGACGTTTCTGCGAGTCAAGACGCGGCACCAAACGGGGGCCCCGTATAGTGCAACAGACCGCACCACCCCCACGTAGAGGCGGCGCACCACCGTGTCAGGCCCTCTGACGTTTGGCAAGAGCCGACTCAGCAAGCCAGCCGTCGCCAACATTCGGAGGCCCAACTTCTCGAAATGAGCGCAGAAGTTCCAACGACCGTCCAATTCGAGACCGAGGTACCGTAACCCAGTCACCCCGACCTCGACGCGACGCCTCCAATCACCAGGTGGGCCCCGGGTGGCGGCTTTCTCCCAGCCCTGTTTCAGCAGGGCCTGGGATTTCTCGAGGGCCACCTCGAGGCCCAGACTTCGGATCTTACCGACCTCACAAAACACCCTACCACCAATAAAAGACTGCAACTTTTGTTGCATTTACATTCAAAAAATGCCTAGTAGATAATTGGACGCAGTGAAATTTTAATCAGAAACCTCATTTTCATTTTTTCCTTATTCTCATTCCATGCATCCCCACCACTTGCTTAACAGCTTCCATCACAATTCTCCCAGAAATCTTGATCAAACATCAAACGAACGACACACGCGTGAAACAAACGGAAAAATCTCATCACGCCGGATGCGTTTGGATAAAATCTCACTCGTCTGTTCAATTACACAAACGTATCATGTTTAGAAATTTAATTAAAGACGGACTTCTAGATTCAAAGAAAAACTTGTCACTTGTCGCATTAATAATAGAATCTTTATTTTCAAATACGTGTTTGTTAACACTTTTTTTATTGTTTAGATGGGTGAACGAGCCCACAGTCCACCTGGTGTTAAGTTCTAAGGTTTTTTCGTGTGTGCAGCCGGCTCCATCGAATTATAAGACGTTGTCACGTCAAAATATCGGCGTTCAAAGCCTTGTGGTGTTTATGGGTAACGACAGATCGCGGACCTCTTTTTTTATTGCGAGCTCCTAACATACCTAGTGTTAAGTGGTTACCAGAGCCCATAGACATCTACAACGTGAATGCGTCACCCACCTTGAGATATAAGTTTTAAGGTCTCAGTATAGTTACAACGGCTGCTCAACCCTTCAAACCGAAACGCATTACTGCTTCACGGCAGAAATAGGCAGGGTGGTGGTATCTACCCGTGCGGACTCACAAGAGGTTCTACCACCAGTAATTACACAAATTATAATTTCGCGGGTTTGATTTTTATTACACGATGTTATTCCTTAACCGTGAAAGTCAATCGTGAACATTTGTCAAAAACGTATTTCATTAGAAAAATTGGTACCCGCCTGCGGTATTCGAACACCGGTGCGATGCGAATGAACCGGACGTCTTATCCTTTAGGCCACGACGACTTAACTTACACGTTTCATACTATTGATTTCGTCTTTAGCAGTTATCTTTATAAAGACAATATGAAAATTAATTAAGCCTAAATTCATTCAAAATTGAAACTGAAGATTATCCTGTCCTTACTTTAGATTGTTAAATCTCAGTTATATTGTTTGACAGCTCACTTTTATTGAGACACCATGATTGTTCGCATCAGGAATGGGCAGTGGTAGTGATTTATACATTTCCGAACTCACAATACCAGTAACTAGGCTAGTAATAATGATACCTGCCTGCGGTATTTGAATACTGACGTAGCCGCATCTCTATATAGGAGTATACTGAGCGTGTTTCCCTTTAGGTCACAACAAAATTTGTTATTAACAGATCGAGTTATATTCCTGGCGAGTTTTGGAATGTTGTTTCTGAAGGAAGTCCAAGAAGGGTTCGAGGTGCCAGCTACTCAATAGTCATGTCATATCCCACATTTTTCTACTTACAATAAGTATTAAAAATAAAGATTAATGTCCGAATATTAGCTTACCAACATAAATGCGAGGTCCATTTCCCGTAATTTTTATAAAAGGCGACTAAGAGTTTCGCCGTATAGTAAGTAGCAGCGTTCTTTAGGTGTGATACACCATACTGCGATCTCTTACCGGCATTCACGCTGTGAGTATGACGTATTGTAAGCCAGCACCGGTAGGTACCACCATATTTCATATCGAAACAGGTAGAAGCCACGAAGTAGGCGGTTCGTGTTTGAAGGCTGGTACACCCGTTATACAATTGGGACTTGGGACTCATGTCTCAAAATAAGTTGTTGTTGTCTATGGGATCCAGTAACCACTTCTGGCTTGGTGAACTCGAAGCTCGTTCCACGTAATGAAATACAAAAAACAATGAATTGATTAAAAAAGTTTTTCTTTTTTGGTAGACTAATGAAATTTCTGAATCGATTTGTACAAACATATCACGTAAACAATCAAATGTTAAAAAAACCCGGCAGACTTGTTATCAAACCAATTAATTAATCAAAGGGTTCCGTTGCGGACGAATTAAGAATAAAATAGATTAGGTAACAAATTGAGCCGATCGCCGACAAATTAAGAGGCAATTAGGCCAACTCTCCTTGGATCGATCGCTACTTCGGAACGAGTTATTAATTAATTATAGATTTCCGATGAAAAAGTTTTCCTAAAATTACTAGAATTACTTTTTATGTACCTTATTATTTCGGTCTCGTAATATTTTGTTTTTAAATATCGCTTAGTTGGGTAAAAGAGTCCACGGCCCATTTAGTATTCAGTTATTACCGGAGCCCATAGACATCTACAACGTAAATGTTCATCTTACAGTACAATGGCTGTAATCACCCATCAAACCACCCATCAAACCGGAAGACGTTATTGCTTCGCGATAACAATAGGTAGGTTGTGGAATCTACCCATGCCGGCTTACAAGGATCAGTAATTACGCAAACCATAATTAATTGCTAGTTTGATTTTTAAAACACGATGTTGTTCACCGTGGAAATCTTTCGTGAACATTTGTTTTTAAGTACGTATTTATTTCATTCGGTTTTCGGCTTCTCTCAGGGCGTTGGTAACAGAGAGTCCAGTGAGCGCAGTTATCTGATCCGACCAACGGTTTGGTGGCCGGCCGGCGGGTCTTTTCCCTTCTACCTTGCCCACCACAATCAATCTTTCAAGGTTGTCTGGTGGCTGCCGAGCAATATGACCAAAGTAACTAAGAACCTTCTGGTAGCAAACGAAGGGCTTTCAAGGACACGACCTTCAGCAATGAAGTAAGAAGAAGAAGAAGAATTTATTTCATCACAAAAATTGATATCTGCTGCGGAATTTGAGCATTAGCATAGTCCTATAGTTCGATACGAATACACTAGGTATCTTATCGTTCAGGCCACGACGACCTCAACTTAACAATTACGATCGTCATTCCAGTACTTTCGTGCTAACTCTTTGTACGTCATGATAATACAAAGCTGCTAATCTGCTGACTCCTTATATAAATTGACTGGGGCATTAACAGGCCTAAACAGACTTGCGATTTTGTTCATATCCGAATATTTGGTGCAAATATTTGTGGCTTTGTTCGTTTTTCTGTACATTGCGTGCGTATTTTATATAATGAGATGAAATTCTGTAGGTATGGTTTATTTTGTACTATGTTTACCAACAACCATGACACAGTCAAACGTGAATGATTTTTCATATTAAAAATCAATAATTGCGTGCTTCTATGTAGGTACGTATGTTCTTATTCTATAATATGTATCGTGAAACATACCGATTGGAAACATTGTATAACATTTTATGAAGTAAACTAAAGTTTATCTTAGGAAAGATTTCTGACACAGTACCGTAATGCTATTAAAAATAAATAATTGAGAGCAAAGTCACACGCGCTCATCTACTCCCTAGGAGTATTTTTATTATAGGAATAAGGGACTGAAATATATATATATATATTTTTTTAACACATAACTATTATATGGATATTAAACACTATGACAATGAACAAGCAAAACTCGACCTAAAAGACAATGACGCTAAGTACTTTGCCACCGACTCATTTATTAATATTTAATATAATAGATTCGTTTGGTTCCAACAAATAAGTCTACAGTGTTTCTGTTGGCTTTTGCGAGGCGCATTCATAATTAAAACCGCATTTACGGCTCAATCTCGCGCTTACAATTTTAAGTTAAATGTAATTCAGCGGTAGGCAGCGGCTTGGCTCTGCCCCTGGCATTGCTGAAGTCCATGGGCGACGGTAACCACCCACCATCAGGTGGGCCGTATGATAGTCTGCCTACAAGGGCAATAAAAAAAAAATAATAATAATAATAATATTACCTATTATTGAAACGCAACCCACAATGTGTGTCTTATTTCATTTAATACGTATCAATATCAAGACTTAGTAAATATATATTTATTTAAATATTAAAATACCATCCAAACCGTACATACTTTTGGATTTTCCAAACACGATCTTTCATGCAAGCTTTTCGAAAATAATTAAACTTCCAAACAGGTGGGGTAGGTCGCTAGTGATGCTTCGTCGTACATATGGCAATATATTGAAATTTGTAGCTTCAAATCTTTATTAAGATGAAATATATTCTGAGCGTTCCAAAATTTTCGTGTCTACCTTAATTACAAATTTTAATCAAGCAACAGACAACCGCCAACAAGGCTAATCACACAGCGCTATTTATTAAATATGTAGCACAATTTACTAGCGTCTGTCTACTAAGGCAGTATTATTATCAAGCAGAGATAATTTTCGGCATCAAAAAGTGGTTGAGATATCCCTACAATCGCTGGTGTACCTGAATATTGATAACCACTGATACTGATATCAGACTGTAAACTCATCTGCCTTCTAGGCGATAAAAACTCTCAAATACTTTAGAAGTTATTAGGTCGCATCTGGAGCGCTGAAGACAGACGAAGATAGAGATGAGGAGAGAAGTTGTATAAAAAGTAGTAAGAAAACAGTCTTCAAACTAGACACGACGTTCAAAAATGAAGACGACGCCTCAGAAGAAGAAAGTCACACGTGGACATCAGTCATACTCAACATATCAAACATTATTTGAATAGGACTTTTAGGAGAACCTTATTTAGAGCGATTAGTAAAATGGGGTGTTTTTTTCAAATTATTATGGCCTCGAGAAATATGGTAGCCGGCTCGATATACCAGAAGATAAAATTCCGAAGGCGGGTACCTAAGGTTATTAACATGCGTAAACGAACGACTCCTACGATAAAGATAGCATCTTGTAATAAAAACTCATAATTATTTTTTACTAGAGGTCCCGCAGTAGTTGAAATTCGACTATAATTAATTGGAATTGTAAGTTTGTACACTATTATGATTGTATTTTATACTTCTATAATCACAAATTTCGCCAAGACTACACAAAAAAAAATACTAACAAAGACAAACAATATTTAATCTCAATTTGACAACAGACGTCAAGAACAAAGGTTTGACAATAATACTATGCATGCGTGTGTGCGTCAAATACATGGTATGTAGTGTGTGTAATGTTTTCTTTATTGATTTAATGTATCTTTTATTTAAAAAAAATATTATCATTGTGCACTTCTTCTCTATATTCTCTATAAGTGTGGAAAATTTCATACTCCTCCGTCTGCGCAATTTTCGTAAAAAGGGATACAACGTTTTTGCTTCACGTATTAATATATAGATTAATTCTTTTCTTTTCCTACCTATGCTGATAGCCTTGAGAGGTTATATCAGCTTCTTTTTGATGTGTAGGTGAGCTCACGGCGCTCAAACCGAGTGTGTTGCTAGCACTGGCCCTAACAAGAGCAGTGCTTCGCAGAATCTACCACCGGATCGGAAACGGGACCCACTGAGAAGATCCGGCGATAAACTCAGTGGGCTGTGTCTATGGGTTTTATTAATAACTAATGGTAGGAAGTATTATGAGCCAGCAGAGGGAGTTGCGGGAGCAATAATGCGTTCCGGTTAGAACCCACCTTTATGCAGTAGTTCTATTATAGAAGTAAGACTTAAAAGACTTGTTTCAAATTTAGTGACGGCACTTTAGTTGCTGAAATCCAGATGCCGTAACATACATCCACACAAGTAATAAAAAAAGCGGATCGTAAACTCAACCACCTACCTAGTGTTATTAAAAATAAAACCTTACATTAATCTTACATTCCAATTAAAAAATATTAACTTAAATATTCCCCAATTATCTGTCCTCCCTTTTGAACGCGTGCTATCGGACATATACACCTTTTAGCTTCAGTAACAATAGCGTCTAAGATATCAGAAGCTCAAAACAATCATTTTGTAATTAACAAGAAAATTAATAAACTAGAAAACAGATTTAAAAAGAAAAGAAATGCACTAAACAAATGCCAGTCAACTGTAAATTTTAAAACTAATTTCGAAATATACTCAACGAAAGAGCATGTTATTCTGGCTCAGTGCAATGGAATAAAGATGGAACGAAAAATCTAGACTAACGTTATTAATATACTTGGAGATTCAGCTCCTTACCTTTTAAACAGCAAAATGAAAAAGTAAAACAGCCGTTTAAAGTAATTACTTGGAGCTCGGATCTTGTAACTCTTTTCGTGCTATGATATTTTATCCTAAGTCATCAACAACGTATTCTGGTACCAATTTAAAGACACCACTATGTGTCAAAAGCACCATTTTAAATGCAGTTCGGAAGTCTGTTAAACTCTCTTAAGCTGTGCCTATTTTTTTTTTATTGCTCAATTTGTTTTAATGGTATATTGCCTTAGATTAGATTAAACGGATTAGACAGGGTCACAAACTCTCAGGGTCAAACAAATTAATTTTAAATGGTTCTGTCGTCGATGCTCTAACTTAAGGTCTTGAATTGAGAACATCTGATACATTACGATTCTGATACTGATTACGGCAGGCAGCAGCTTGGCTCTTCCCCTGACATTGTTGAAGTCCATGGGCGACGGTAACGACTCACCATCAGGGGGGCCGTATGCTCATCTGCCTACAAGGGTAATAAAAAAAATATGTATAGTGAAAATCACACCCACAAAAATTATAAATTTTTCAGGGCGACTTGTGAGCTCACACGGGTAGGTCCTACCACCCTGTCTATTTATCCCGCTAGGCAGTAAAGCATTCCAATCAGCCCTTGTACTATAGAACTAAGACTTAGAACTCATGTTTTAAGGTATGGCTCTGGTAACCACTTAAAACCAAGGAAGCCCTAAGCTCATCCACATGTCTAAGAATTTAAAAAATATATATTTAAAAGAGAATTATAAAGTGATCATATTTATTTTGATAGATTTCTATTTTTATCTTTTATACTATGCTCATGATTTTTAGTATTTTGCCTCTAGCGAGCTCAATAATTCGCAAACTCATCTTTTACATAAGAGTCTTATACTTACCAAGAGTGTGTGACAATCACTTTTTTACTGGTGGTAGGACCTCTTGTGAGTCCGCACGGGTAGGTACCACCACCCCGCTTATTTCTGCCTTGAAGCAGTAATGCGTTTCGGTTTGAAGGGCGGGCAGCCGTTGTGACTATACTGAGACCTTAGAACTTATATCTCAAGGTGTGTGGCGCATTTACGTTGTAGATGTCTATGGGCTTCAGTAACCACTTAACACCAGGTGGGCTGTGAGCTCGTCCACACGTCTAAGCAATAAAAAAAAACCAATACCCAAACTTGTCAATCTTCACCACGACCTTAGTCTAGAACCAATAAGTAAGTATCTTAAGATAGCATCAGAACGCTACTCTGATAAAGTGACGCGACACAATAACCCTCTTATCGTGACCGCCGTTAATTACAAACCCGACCCAGGCAACGGGGCAACGCCAAACCGTCATGGCTTTGCGACGCTCTGGATGCTTTTAGGATCTTCAAGCATCGGTCACTGTCCTCGCCGAACTCGTCGATTACGACGAAGAGTTCGGTTTGCGAATGAGCCCACGGACAAAATCCACTGATTTTCTCACCGGATCTTCTCAGTGAGTCGCGATTCCGATCTGGTGGTTGATACTAGGAAGCAGTGCTATTGCTAGCAAATGCTCTCAGGTCACTTATCAGTTCGAGGTTAGCTGGAATAGCCCCTTAATAACCAATGATTAGTTAGAGGGAAAAAGCTGATATCCACGAGTTTAATTGTAACTAACTACTGACCATCAACTGGGTGACCCATGTGGTCTTATAATTTGATTGAAAAAAAAATTTGTGAATTTCAACCTATTCAATAAGAATAATAACATTTCTAACAGAATTTACATAACACGATTTTTCAGATAGCACTCAAATACATAACTGAAAATATTCTTCGTCAGTTCCTGTGTAATCCTGGATGAGTGAGCATTCAAAACCTCAAGTATTCAGCGAAATGACCGCCTCGGGTTCCCTGCGACAAAGGAACCAACCACACTTTTGTTTTCAAGTCACAAACGAACTGTTCAAACTCAAGGAATTATTATTGGAGACGTATCCTAAAAAGCATACAGTAACAGAATCGAACTGTTTACCCGAGAATCTGACCTCTGCAAATATTCGACTTTCTTTTCTTGCTATATGTGTGGTGAAGTGGAAACGGGACAAAAGACCTTCGGTTCAATTCTAAGGATAATCAAATAGTTTACGGTCGAGAAACATTTTCGTTGCGTACTTTTAAGGCGGCCAGGTTTATTTATGTTCGCAATGGCTTTCGGGCGGTTCTTCTCTTTGACAGATCATTTGTGGCAAATGAAATAGGGTACACGGGAGTTTTTTTACCCGGTGAGTCTTTTTTTTTTTCTATACGGCTCTCGGATTTTTTACGTCACCAGTGAAAGGGTTAATACAGGTAATGCGATCTGTATTGTCGTTGAGCATTTGTTTGCGTAAAAATAAAAGGCTACTCGTTTTTTTTTATATATTTTTAAAAAATGTTTTTTTCTTTGTTTTTTTTTTCGTTAACACTTTTTCGAATGGCAAAGATTTAATTTTATTATTAAATCATTGTATTTTAGATATCTTAAATTAGATCTATGTAACAACGTTTGAATGAATGATTTTTTGGGACGGGAAATTTTCATACTATTAATTTCACAGCAGGGCGCTATCTCGTTTACCATTGACTTTTAAAACCATGTCTAATACATTATATACATACATTTAACATGTCTAATACAATAATGAAACCAGACGTTGATGTACTCCAAATTTAAGTAAAATGAACTTTATTCACAAACTACTTTAAAGTCTGTTTTCGAATCTAATCTTAAAGTTGTAGATTGCACATGAACTATCAAATAAAATGTTAGATGTGCAATTTTCGAAACAATTTCCGGAATGGTGTGTCGGTACAAAACTATTTTCAAATCGTGAATGTACAAAGCTTTGACATGATCTTAATATAAAAGTTAGCAATAAGCAATAAGTTATTGCCAATAACCTGTCTATGGTACTGTGGCATCTCTTCACATCGCCAGACCATGTGCCACTAACTAACAATATGGCTCCGTGTGGATATCCGCCCCCAGAACTTCGATAACTAAAAATGTTAAGGTGCAACTTTTGTTTTTGGTTTTCAAATTGAAAATTAATAAAACACACGTACTTTACTACTGGTAGTAGGACCTCTTGTGAGTCCGCACGGGTAGGTACTACCGCCCTGCCTATTTCTGCCGTGAAGCAGTAATGCGTTTCGGTTTGAAGGGTGGGGCAGCCGTTGTAACTATACTGAGACCTTAGAACTTATATCTCAAGGTGGGTGGCGCATTTACGTTGTAGGTGTATATGAGCTCCGGTAACCACTTAACACCAGGTGGGCTGTGAGCTCGTCCACCAAACGAAGCAATAAAAAAAAATGAAATTTTTTAATAAAAAGACATTCACAAAAATTATTACTCGTTCAAAAGAAACAATATTTTTAAAAATAATAGTGGTAATATTACTAAAATACGAACAATAATAATACGTGAAAGCGTAAATATATTGCAACCAATGCATAAAATAACAAGGAAAAAAGCAAAAAAATCCTGCATGTCGAAGAAAGCAATGAAAACAACAAGAGGCAACAAAAAATAGTAATAGAACAAAAAAAGTAGCCATTTTTATTTTTGTCTTTTCGACAGTTTGTCTGTTCCCGTACATGTCAGGATTTGCTGAAAGGATTTTCATGTAGTTCTCACGGATAAACAAAAACTAATTTGGAGTAGAATATTTAGTTTGTTTTATAAAAATCGGATATTGCAAAAAATTATCATCAGTAAAACTTTTCGGAATTCACTTTAGTACTAATCTATTTTAGAAGTGGAATAGTGATTTATACTTATATATTAGCCTCGTCCAACCCACTGAACCGATTTTAATGAAATTCGGTATGGATATAGTTTGAGCCCTGAAAAAGAATATAGGGCAAATTTCATGGTACTACTAAAAACGTGTCTCAGTTCTGCACGGGATTTATTGTGTCATGGAATTCTGACTGGACAGCTAATTCTAAAATAAAAATCTAGTAATTTTTTCGGTTTTCGAGTCGTAAACGTAATTGAAACATCTTTTACGGGTTCCCATTTTTTTATTGTTATTATACTATTTCCAACGTTTGGAATACTTTACAGTTTTCATAGTCACGCACGATTAATATGTTATTCGTCAACATTTCGCTATTGTGCTATCTATCATCTATTTTTCAAGTACATATCATTTTAGACAAAACGAAATAATAGTATCTTAAGAACTGGAATGGAAGTGAAAACCCAAATGAACAAAACTCCAAAAATAATCGAAGTCAAATTATCATTTTTTTTAAAATTGTTTTAACAAAATTCGGAATAGTACAAAAGCACTCGATTAACAACCAGACATTATCCACAAAATCCCAAATATTCCGCGTACTCGACCCAGTTAACGAGTAGTAACCGCTTAGTTTCAGAGCTAATGTCCACAAGACTGAAACTATACCGACATCGGCGCTATCCTCTCTCATTACCGCGTATGTACCGAATAAACGTCGACTGTATTAACATCTTTATTGGTAGCGAATAAAACCAGAGAGACTCTATTGTGAAACTTTAGGAATATCTAGAAGGTGATTCTCGAAGTAAGATTAATAGAATCAACAAACAGTAATTTAATCGTGTCATGAGAGTTGAAAAGTCATTTTCTATCCCAGTCCACAAAAGTGATTAAATCGGGGTTGCGACCATTGTCACACTACTGCTGAATCTTTCTTCAAATTAGGCGGCATTCCCTTCACGAAGATGCCCAGTATTGTAGGCATCCTAAAGGGTTCGAAACTCGGATTTCTTATTTCGTATATGGGTGAGTGATGTAACGGATCGCTCCACAATATGTTTAAAGAAGTCTAAAGATCACATCCACATTGAAACACGACTTGTTGCCAAAACCTTAAAAGTGGAAGGGAGGAACCTTGCCTCTCCGTCACCGCTCGGCATACTCAATTATCAGTTTCTAGTAGGTATGTCATATTTTCTTGAGTGGCGCACAGGAGCCAACTTGCACTGCTTCACCACCGGACCGACAGTCTCTGCGGAGGCTGACCAGCGGCTTCTCGCCCACGCCGTCCACCCCACCTTCTGCGCTGAGGAGCCGAAGAGGGGTCACATTCTGTTTTGCGCTTCTCAGCCTCAGAAGCACCATGACCAAGCCGCAGAACCCGACCATGGCCTCCCATGAACTCCGGTCCTCTACCGTACGGGCGACGACGGCTCGCAAAGAGTGGTCCTGCCCTAAAATCGCGACGAGGTCTCGCTGCGGGTGCTCCCACCGTGGGTATGGTTCTAGCGCGTGCTGAGCGTCGTTGTCCGGGTGCCCACACTGGTGGCAGTCTGGATGCGGCTCTCTTCCGCAGACTCTCCACAGATACCTCCAAGGCCCTATCCCCTGACTCCCATGCACTCTTGCCCCATGCACTCTACTCAAATAGCGATGAGTACATCTGCTATAGTAAACACGTCAGAGTGTTTGCTTGTTCGTTATTGTACGTGCAAAAGGCTGTAAAAATCGTCATGTAGTTTACAAAACTAACGCCGCAGGAAACCGCAGCGCAAACCAAGCTATAAGTATTAAACAACAACTTACAAATCAATCATAGCACGATACATTGGCTAATGGTACATCGAGTTACCCAAATTAGCGAACTCAGGTACAAATTATTTTGCTTTGTCTGCATTCCTTATTGTGTATAGTGAAAAGCAAATATCTACCGCTCGGCAGTATTCGGGTAATGATTAGCATAATACTGCATTAGTCGCAGTTGTGAGCCGCAATGGGGTACACTATCGGAACGGATCGACAATGCCCTATTTGTAGTGCACACGAATTCGATTAAGATTAGGATGAATAGTTTAGTCCATGCCAACATCCAGGGAAACATAGGAAAAGATTATCTGATTAACATATAGCTTCTAACAAGCTTAGAAAAGATTTCTTAATGGCAGACAGTGACTTAATTAATTGTACCCTTGACATTGAAGATGTATACATACTAAGATTGAATTAATTTATTAAATAATAATCACTACAACGATATATTCGCAAATTGAACTAACAAGATATATACTTCGATGATTCCGAATATTAATATTAAATACGTAGATAATAAATACCAGAGCTATAATCTATACTAATATATAAATATACAGTGGTTTTTACGGATGTTCCGCTATAACTACTGAACCATGCATCTGATTGACTTGAAACTTGGTATCCATGTAGAAAATACATGTACTTAATGGATAGGCTAATATTTATATGAGTGTTGGACTCCCTAATAATAATGACAATAAATAATAATGTTAATTTTAAATGCCCAGACGAAACGGGCGAGTACGGCTTTTTTTTTCCACAGGAGAAAATCGCCGGATCCCCAACCGCGCGGCAGGTGGGGTATGTGGGAGTTGAACCTCACTAAAAACTCCTGCCGCTCGCAACCGGCGCCCTACCTCGGACCGGGCCGGAGCCCAGTCGGGGCTATTGAGACGGCAGGACAGGGTTGACGCAGCGCACATTACATCCATCCCACCATCCCACGGACGCCGGACCGGCGGCCGCCAGCGACACGACCACCGGTTCCCTCGTTCAGCGGGCCGAGAGCCCGCCTTGATGGCGTCGCGTTACACCTTCCCCCAGAGTGGTCGGGGGAACGGGGTCTACCATCACCCGGCTTCCTACTGCGGGTGAGCGTGCAAAGCACGCCACCCCACGTCTGGGTCTCTCCCCGCACAAAACGGGTGGGACCCCTAGCTCTTAGGGGGCCAGGGGGCGAGTACGGCTAGTCACATATAAATCATTCGAAAAAGTGTAATATAATAAATCCTTTAGTTAGTTGAAGTTCAAAGGGAGGAAGTTGCGGGCAGCCATCGTGGAGGATCGAGAGCCGCGGATAACTGCGGTTCGCCGCTAGAAGGATCCAACGCAATCTAGGAACCTTGACAGACTTATCGTTCACATTACTTACGCGTATAAATACATAGAAGTCAATTAATAAATATTAATTTTACGTGAAAATTACACAAAAGTAACGATAATTAAGTAAAGGCAAGACAGGTTTTACACTGAACTTATCGTGAAAGTAGCGATCTGGTTGGTGGTCCCTGGTTGTTCTGGAGTCATCACCAATATAACCACAGATGGGTATGGTCACGTAAATCAGTCCAGTTAGAACACATCTAACGGGGTCGCATCTATTAAAATCTCCTGACACTCAATAACATCGGATGAGACACCACTCAACTCAACCCAACCAAGGCAGGTGTGGGCAATGTATCGTTTTAACGCGGAACAAATCTCTGCTCAACACTCTGCCCCCACGGAACCCCAGACTTTTCATAGGATGGAGCTTTACGAAGCCCACCTAAATGGCCTCACATTCTGTCCTACCTATTAATCTTTGGACATCATGACTCAAACATAAAACGCTGCAGCTTAAACTATTTATGAAAAATATATATAAATGCTTTGCACTAAAACTTGAATTAAATAAATTGACTTAACATAGATTCTTCAGTTAGATCTAAAATGAACCCAATGTTTAAAAATTATACTTATTTCGATTGAAGACAATTGAAGACAATGCACTCATACGGTCCAGCCATAGGCAGTTGTGGTAAATCGCCACTCATTGCCTAATCACAGTCAACAACAGAAAAACATTTCACAGCCTGCATACCTCTTCCGGAAATGTTCTGGTGAGAAACACATCCGATTACCTCCACCAGTTAATCTTACGCGCAGACACTCTAATACATTTTCTAATCAAAGATTAATAAGATACTCGCTCACACAGAGCTGAATGAAAAACCAATAAACGGGGTAAATAAATCCGCTTCCAACTTTTCCAATATCGACTCTTATGGGATTAATTCATATCCTGATACCATAAGTTACGGGTTGCATGAAAGTTTTATCCGTTCTGACGTTAATGGTCTAGTTAGCTTTCGACCTGATTTAGTCCCGAGCTTGAGACCTTCTCATAATTTATTAGTCGGAAAGATTGCCGTTTTATCACAGGATCGGAGAAAGATGTTAAGTACCGGTTAACTTCGAATGAAATTTGCGAGCCCGAGTCTGGGGATTTGAATTTGTATAAGAAGTAAGGTAATGAAATTAAAATTAAATTAAATTTTCAGTGGAATTTGATAACGAAATATGTGTTAGTTTGGTAAATTATATCGGTGATTTGTTGACAGTTTAAAATTAAGCCATTGTTTATTTGTTGACGATTGTTTAAAGATACTAATCGAGAAATTATGTTAATTTACAGTTTTTTTTATTATTTTTTTATTGCTTAAATAGATGGACGAGCTCACAGCCCACCTGATGTTAAGTGGTTACTGGAGCCCATAGACATCTACAACGTAAATGCTCCACCCACCTTGAGATATAAGTTCTAAAATCTCAGTATAGTTACAACGGCTACCCCACCCTTCGAACCGAAACGCATAACTGCTTCACGGCGGAAATAGGTGGGGTGGTGGTACCTACCCGTGCGGACTCCCAAGAGGTCCTACCACCAGGTTAATCTATACATTATTTTGCAATACACTTTTTGATTATTCCAATTTATAGCTTTTGAGGGTGAATTGTCGAGCCTACAGAATTATTGATGTCGCCAACCGCTTCAAAGTTCAAGTTGGTAGTTGAAATAGCTTATGTTCTGCTTTTCAAATCGAACTGCTTCATGGCAAAAACAAACGGGCCATTCATACCCACCCGTGCGAATTCACAATACACCCAGTAGGCTGTTGTTGATACCTCACCTATAAAAACAACAACATCTTTTATCGGTTCTAACGTTTGGTTTTTAATGAACTGTAAACTGAAAACATGTCAGGAAACACATTTTCAAAGCAATTACCTTAGGAAAGGTTTTGCAAAAGTAAAATGGTACTGAACACGGCAAAGGGAGTCAAAATTCACGGAATTTCCGCCTCCAATGAGCACGTCTAACATTTCACGGCTGTATTTAGCCAGCGGGCCTAATTACCATAATGCAACATTGCGAACGGCGACGATTTTGATTACATTGCCGCCTCGTGGTGAATACTAACTGGACCTCTATACTGCTGTTTTATGAGTGATGATATTATTTATTTGCGTATAAAGAACGAATAGCACTTTTTTATAGTCAAGACCAGTGGACTAGCTCTTTTTTTATTGCTTAGATGGTTGGACGAGCTTACAGCCCACCTGGTGTTAAGTGGTTACTGGAGCCCTTGGACATCTACAACGTAAATGCGCCACCCACCTTGAGATATAAGTTCTAAGGTCCCAGTATAGTTACAACGGCTGCCCCACTCTTCAAACCGAAACGCATTACTGCTTCACGGCAGAAATAGGCATGGTGGTGGTACCTACCCGTGCGGACTCACAAGAGTTCCTGCCACCAATAATTATGCAAATTATAATTTTGCGGGTTTAATTTTTATTACACGATGTTGTTCCTTCACCGTGGAAGTCAATCGTGAACATCTGTTGAGTACGTATTTCATTAGAAAAATTGACCCGCCTGGGATTCGAACATCGGCGCATCGCTCAACACGAATGTACCGGCCGTCTTATCCTTTAGGCCACGACGATTTCTATATTTTTATATAGTATATTATATTTTTATTTATTTACGTAACGTAAACATCATTGGAGCAAATAGACAAGGCTCGAAATAAGGACAAGAATTGAAACCCCCAATGTAGTAACCTTAAGAAAACAATTCCAAAAACACCATTCTGCCCAGCCACAGGAGCTTTTTCCGTTCCGTGCCTGCGTAAGTATCCACGGCGACCCGTTCTTCTGTTAAAAAAACTTTAAAATTAAGTAGGTACTACTTTTTGTATAATAAGTAATTTTTTTAATTTTTATAATTGTATATGTAATTGTGTATGTAATTTTTATAAATATTGTAAATTAGTTAAACATATTCTCAAATAATTAATATTGTCCAGTTAATAATACATTAGATCTAATTTAATCAGATAGTAACTTGCATATGTGTGTGAGTGTGTGTGCGTGCGGCTGTGTGTGTGTGTGTGTGAGTGTGAGCGTATGTGAGTATGTATACATCGTATTTAGGCATCTGTTCAGTTGTAAAAAAAATTCTGTATGCACCTGTTTTGAATTGCAATCCAGATTGTTATGTTAAACATTTAAACTTATAATTTCTTTGGTTGTAATTTGTTTTGTGCACCAATAAAAAGAAAAAAAAACCATAATGTTTAATAAAATGTTTCATTTTCATAAATTTTCAAAGTGCACCGTAAAAATAACTGCATACGAGTTACAAAAATTCCACGAGACTTTATTATTTACATCGCTTTACTCAACATAATATTACATATGTATTTGCATGTAGTACTAAAATTAGAACATGTCTTATTAAAAGAAATAGTACACCTTTCTAGAGTGATGTCTTGAAAACACCAAATCTAAACGCAATTTAAACTTAAGCAAAATTTAATACATTGAATGAACTCCAAAAAACATATTCCGCGAAAATCTAAGACAACCTCAGAGCTATAACTTGTCGTTCTAAAACCGAGATAAAAAAAAAACTTACTTTAGTACAGTTTAGAATTAACAATCTCTTATATAGATGTATGGGCTTTAAGATGGCACCTACGAAGAGAATAACGATTTCTGAAAGATAAGCGGCAGGTAATCTACTTTGTACCGGAACATGACTTTTAATGTATAAAAGTAGACTAATTATGAATACATAAGCTGCTTCTGATATTGTTGAATTTTTTATTATTTTTTATTGT
Source organism: Bombyx mori (assembly GCF_030269925.1). Lineage (NCBI taxonomy): Eukaryota > Metazoa > Arthropoda > Insecta > Lepidoptera > Bombycidae > Bombyx > Bombyx mori. Next base: position 14,253,898 of record NC_085119.1, on the reverse strand, counting down.
CCTTGTAGGTAGACGAGCATACGGCCCACCGGATGGTGAGTGGTTACCGTCGCCCATGGACTTCAGTAATGCCAGGGGCAGAGTCAAGCCGCTGCCTACCGCTTAATACTCTCCACAAGCCTCGTTTGAAGAAGGACATGTCATAACGCTCGGGAAACACCGTGGAGGGGAGCTCATTGCATAGCCGGATTAATATATTCATATTAATAAATTCATAATTAAACATGAATACTATATTCAAACAACAGCTATAAATAAGTATCAGCATAATTTTAATTGTATTCTCAACAATGATTTGACATATTTTGATCTCCTGCGGCCCTCCTCTAGACCTCTCATCTATTTCTGCTGAAAGGCACTTTTATGTCTGTCGTATGTCTATAGAATTGTAATACGAATTGGAAGTTATTTCACTGCTGTTTTATTATAGTAATGTTACGCACTGAGGTTTCGGGATAAATAAAATTTCACCAAAGTACAACTAAAAACTGTATTCAACATTTCCCAAACACTTTCAAATTCTCAATTCGCTTCTTTCGCTTCGCTTCAGGTGATCCGTTCGCTGTTTCGCTTCGAGTAGTTCCGATTACTGACTAACTGTGTGCCATCCCCCTACATCGCTTTTATAGCTGATACCTCATCCCTAGAATTATCGAGAATATTCCACACATCTCTAGTCGTGGTTTCCGCTATCTGTCAAATAGATGGCGTTGTATTTCTCGAGCGTACTAGGTGCTTCTAGGTCCTTTGATATTCGTTCGACTATTCGACGATAGATGGCGTTACTCTTACCGGCGTAACAGTAATCTACCTATTCTACCCAAACCTCAAACTGGAACAAGGTAATGAAGTGCATTATATTCATGTACTACATTTATAATATTTATACGAAAGTGAAAAAGCGCTGTAACACCCCAGCAGGTACATCCGTGACAATGGAACTGCAAATGAGGTCAAAAGTTGTCAGTACATTGTAATGCAGCGTCCGTAGAGCTACGGAGCGCTTAACTGTTGCTTTTAGAAGTTTCTAGATGTATTAACATTCTGGAATTGATCCGCATTCGATCGTGGAAATGCTGCATCACTGCTCTAAACACGTCATTAGGGATCCTACCAAACCAGTAACGGTGCTTTTATGTACCTCAAGCACTGGTCACCGTCCTCGCCGAACCGGTCGCTTGCGACAAAGGTCTCGACGAGTAAATTAACCCATAGATACAGCCCACTGAGTTTCTCGCTGGATCTTCTCAGTGGATCGCGTTTCCGATCCGGTGGTAGATTCTGCGAAGCACTGCTCTTGTTAGGGCCAGTGTTAGTAACACTCCCGGTTTGAGCCCCGTGAACTCACGGTTACGCTGACATAGCCTCTCAAGGCTATCAGCTTAGGTAGGAAAAAAAATGTATCACTTGTATCTTTCGCAAAAGGACGACAGTCTGAATTAAATACGTACCATAACGTAGCCGTGTTCATTTAAATCCGTCCCAGAGATCTATCCACAATTTTCGACCTTACACAAAAAGAGATAAGGGAATACTAACTTTCAATACTAAATAGAACTTCACCGCGATCCTATTAATACAATTAATTTGTCGTGCATACACGCAATGCGAAGAACATACCTGTAATAGTGTGCAAGTATGTGTATACTAAATATATTTTATTTAAACGATATCTCATCTATCTATTTTAAATCTACGTCACTACGGAATATACGTCATAGTTTGTAATTAAATGACTCGCGCGGACAACTCGGAGCGCAAGTTGCTACGCCATTATGCATCATGTTTACGTGTAAACTGCGCGTTCAACTGTTCCGCTGATGTGTTTCTATGATTCTATTAGTGTGAAGAGCTTAATGTAGCAACAGAATGGAATAAGCTCTGTGATGTAAGCGTGTATAAGGTTGGCAACAGCTTTTCAACAAAAATATTTTAGGCTTTTGAATTAACTATCTGCTGATGACTGGTGGTTGAGTGCATTCGCATTAAGGGTCCATTGAAATATCAATCGCATTCTAGATAGTCGTTAGATCTCTAGGACAACTAGTCGTACCGGGTTCTTTTTGCAGAGTATTCCGATACGTGGACAGACGATCGTGAAATAAAGCGTTCAATCTCTCAGATCTTCAATCAGATCTCTCAAATCTTGACCTCCTTAATACTCTCGGGGTACACTAGTTTCGATCCAGTGGGGTTTCATCCGGGTATGATTTGGGGGCAACGCTTAGACAGTCTGCCAATTGTGAAGCCTGATGGTCGCGACTTCGAAAACCAACGGATGGACGTCTAGAAAGGTCAGAACAGTGCGGCGAAACCTGCCTCTACCTAGCCTACCTCGTGTAAGCACTCTCCTATCCGAGGATCGGAAAATCTACTACATTGCAAAAAGGATCCTTTCTCCTTAAAAATGATTTCAGTTGTATCACATAGCAACGCTCCCACTTTTCAAACCAGAAGGAATGACTGATTCGCCGTAGATAGAGGCAGGATGTTCGTAGCTACTCGTCCAAGCTCACAATACAATACATACTGCTTTAAAACGAACTAACTTTCGAAATTATGACGAAAATAATTTACGCAACACTTTAACACGTTCACTGCGGAACAGGCCCAAATCAGCCTGCCGCGGAATTTCACCTGGTGCGGACGAAGAAAACTATGTCCCTCTCGCTGGTGCGGAACGATTATCTCAGGTGTTTGTAAAGGTACGACAAAGACAAATATATATTTGAGATTGTGGTCAAAAGTATAGGTGTTCCCTATAAAAACATCACGGCAGGCCTTTATCGGCCTATCACGCACTGACGGTAAAAAATATCAACTCGGTGCGGGAGGAGGCCTATTGTGGCCCGCCGTCCCAACAGGCAGCTGGCGGCCCGATACCGCACAGAGCGCCCGCCTCGCCAGTTAGTGTTGGGCAAGCTATCGGAACTGACGTACGTCACGTTTTTTTTATTCCTTAAAATTAAAGGCACGATGTCAGGCAACAAAAGAAAGATAAGTATTTTGGAAAATAAATTAATTTGCGGTGCAGATAGTGATAGTGACAGCAGTCAGAAGATATTTTCCTTCAAGAAAATGAAAAACTGCGGGAAACCATGAAGAGTTCCGAGGTGAAAAGGAAAGTAAAAAAAATTAAAACATACTGCAGAATGTGCAAGCAAAATCTTTGTGCGAAATGTTTTAAAGACAGCCATTAATAAATAATTAAATAAACAATTTTTATTTCTTTACTTTAATTCTGTTTTATTTTCGATATCCCCTTATTTTTGTCTTTCCCATCACTACTAAAAATACTTTCTAGTGCGGTTCTGGTCGATATCGACCCGCCACTTTCCCTGGTTTATTTCTCATTTTCTGTTCGGCAGATCCCGGGGCGAATCAAATCTAAAGAAGTTGGGTTCAAGGTTTTTCCAACAGTCCAAAAACTGTTCACCTACATTATGTTTTCGCAAAGTTATAGCAATTTAATCTAACCTTGTGCTGACGTGTCGAAAAAGACCTACCACGCACTGGCGGAAAAATCATTGGGGGCACAATTTGGCCCGCCGCCGCACCAGACAAAGATTTAAGATTTTACTTGCCGCAGCGAACGTGTTAATACGTAAAACAAATAGTAGGATGTTCGGAGAAAAATTAATTTATTAGTAAAATACGAAGCAAATAACACAACATCATATTACTATTGATCGACGCCTACTAGTGATGTGTTGTGTGATTTATAACCAAATCATTTAGTTCAATTATATTTTCGTTCTTCTCCGAGTGATTTTCTAATATTCTAATGAAAGTTATTCACCTAGTTATATATAACTCTAGTTTTTGCCCGCGCGACTTCGTCCGCGTGGAATAGTTCACAGATAATGCTTTATTTTAGAACAAATTTGGTTAACATAAAATACGTTATAGTGAGCCAACCTAAATATGGTCTATGGTCCTAACGTATGCTGTCGCGGATTTTTTAAAGGGGAACAATTCTGTCATACAATATTTTAGCGAAACTTTAACAGTTTCTACAGCGCACGCAGCGGAAGATCCCAAAAGGGGGAAAAAAACGATTTTGAAACATTCTTTATTAGTACTCCGCTTGTATTAGTCTTAGCTTGGTGTTATATATAGCTTATCCTTCCTCGATAAATGGGCTATCTAACACTAAAAGAATTTTTCAAATCGGACCAGTAGTTCCTGAGATTAGCGCGTTCAAACAGCTTCAGCTTTATAATATTAATAATAAAATAAGTATAGATGAGCCGTTGAACAGCAATTGAATTAATTATTCATACTATTTTTTCTCAATTACTTCACATCAAGTTTTAGCCTACAAGCACTTTGATCTCATATTTTAAAATGGACCGTTTATTAAAAATATACCACTGTTTTAATGAGCATCGAAATATCTATAAAATCTTAAGATATTATACAAATAGTAAATCTAAATTAATATATTTTGATTAGGCAGATCGTCTTTTTTTATTTTTTTTAAATGAATAGACGGCTGCTTCACTCTTCATGACAAAAAACATTATTGCTTCACGGCAGAAATAGGCAGGTAATGATACCTACCCGTGCGGACTTACAACACACAACACGCCACACGCGGGTTTGATTTATATTCCACAATATTATTCTTTAACGAAGTCGTTCGTGAATATATGTAAAGTACTTATTTATATAGAAAAAGCTTGTGGAGAGAATTAAGCGGTAGGCAGCGGCTTGGCTCTACCCCTGGCATTGCTGAAGTCCATGGACGACGGTAGCCACTCACCATCAGGTGGGCCGTATGCTCGTCTGCCTACAAGGGCAATAAAAAAATAAAAAAAATACTTGCCTGTGGGATTCGAACCCCGGCACAATGGCAACGCGGAATACGAATACACCAAGTTTCTTGCCTTTTGTGTCAGCACGTTTTGAAGACTTCGTCTCCTGTTGGATTTCGACATCAGAAAACTCGACTGATCTTTACTAATCTTCAACTCAAACATCTTAAATGAAAAGGTATTAAAAGTAACTATTACTGGTGGTAGGACCTCTTGTGAGTCCACACGGGTAGGTACCACCTCCCTGCCTATTTCAGCCGTGAAGCAGTAATGCGTTTCGGTTTGAAGGGCGGGGCAGCCGTTGTAACTGTACTGAGACCTTAGAACTTGTATCTCAAGATGTGTGGCGCATTTACGTTGTAAATGTCTATGGGCTCCAGTAACCACTTAACACCAGGTGGGCTGTGAGCTCATCCACACATGTAAGCAATAAAAAAAAAAAAAAATATAACAACAATCGATTCTCATTGTCACTGACAAATCTACCAAAGCTCCTTAAAAGCGAACATTTATTTATACATAAAAACAAACATATACTTTACGAAAGTTTCTCATAGAACAAAATCTACTGATAAAACTTTACTAATAATGTTACAGTTAAAAAAAATATGTCTTCAAGCAAAGTCTTAAACTCGCTTTTTCATTATTAAATTTGTTCTTTGCCTCGTCACTAGCAATAACACAAATGGCCACTCAGGTAGGAACCGTAAATACAGCTGGGGACGAAATATGACTTTTTTAATTTACTAAATTGAATTCGGCGCTAACTGTATGTGAGTTTGTGAGTTTTTTTTTTTTTTAATAAATTACTATAACCATTTTACAGATCGATAAATTTCCGTAATTATTTAAATCACAAGAAATGTATAGAGCAAAACTATTCAATCATATTCAAAGTTAACACACAGATTGATATCTACGGAATTGAGGAGCTATTAATTAAAAATCCTCTAATCGTGTAATAAATGATAGACCACTTTAATATTGTTAATAATAGTACACAACATCATACCTACTGTATTGTATTTCAGAAATTCTGCAGATAAAACGAAGTCTGGAGTAAGATCTGCATAAGACCGCCTATTGTACAATATATATACCTGTCTCATCATTCTCCTGCGCTTCTCCCAGTCACTTGGGGTCAGCGTGACATGTTTTCTCCTTTTATACTCCTCTATCTCATTTCTACTCTCACTCCTCTCTTACACATATCGTCTTTCACGCAATCCATCCATTTTTTTTAGGTCTACCTCTGCCTCTAAAGCCTTCCACACTCATAGTTAAAACTCTGATAACAACCTCATTGTCATTTCATCTCATCATATGTCCATACCATCCAAAACGCGAACTTCTCAACTTCTCTGTCACAGGTGCCACTTTCAGACTACCTTTAACATATTCATTCCGTATTCTATCCATTATCGCGACTCATGCAATCACCTTTCATCCGGCACTTTCCAACAAGCTGATCCATACAAGACGGCAGACCATATTAAGGTCATATTAATCTTTCCATTTCCTCCTCCTTGCGTCGTGTGCCTCACTGCTGAGGGTCGTGACCACCCTTTTGTTTTGTATCACCTTCACACGTACGATCTTCCTCCATCTATTCTTATCTCGGGCGGTGTAGAGGGCGTTGTGAAATGTAAAATCAAGAGCGGTGCGGATCTGGTCGGACCAACGTATTGGGCTGCGCCCTGAGGTCTCATCCGCGCCCTGAGGTCTCATCCACCTTACCAGTCACGATGAGCCCCCGAGATTGCTACCATCCTTCTATGCAATGTGATCAAAGTATATTATTCAAGGACTCTGCGAAGACACTCGTATGACAGCCGCGAGGAGATTTTGAGTTCTTGCAAAATTGATACGTTAGTCCGAAATGCTGTCCCTCTCTCTCCCTCTCTCACTCCCCCTCTCTCCCTCTGCCTCTCCTTCTCCGTGTCTCTCCCTCTCTCTCTGTCTCCCTCTCTCTCTGTCTCCCTCTCTCTCTGTCTCCCTCTCTCTCTCCTTTTCTTTCTCAATTCGAAAAACTCCATATTCAGTACTAATAAACAATCTTCAAGAATTGCCAAATATGTGAACGAAAAAAAAACTCTATGCTGCTACAGTTCCTTTATCACCAGCACTTTCATATGGTTGAAAATTCGAATGGAATTCCTCCGTTGTTTCCGTCAGTCGTTCCTTTAAACTACGTGTAGACATTTACTTTCTGGCAAGTAAAAGGTATGTGGAACGAACAGAGCTGGATTAAGAACATTACCATTTCGTGTGTCTCTAAGAACGTTCTTTTCGAACGAATGCTAATTAAATTTTTTTTTTTTTTTTTTTTATTGCTTAGATGGGTGGACGAGCTCACAGCCCACCTGGTGTTAAGTGGTTACTGGAGCCCATAGACATCCACAACGTAAATGCGCCACCCACCTTGAGATACAAGTTCTAAGGTCTCAAGTATAGTTACAACGGCTGCCCCACCCTTCAAACCGAAACGCATTACTGCTTCACGGCAGAAATAGGCAGGGTGGTGGTACCCATCCGCGCGGACTCGCCAGAGGTCCTATACCACCAGTAATTACGCAAATTATAATTTTTGCGGGTTTCATTTTTATTACACGATGTTATTCCTTCACCGTGGAAGTCAATCGTGAACATTTGTTGAGTACGTATTTCATTAGAAAAATTGGTACCCGCCTGCGGGATTCGAACACCGGTGCATCGCTTCAACACGAATGCACCGGACGTCTTATCCGTTAGGCCACGATGACTAAAGATGGTCTAAAACGTAAAAAAATATTATTATTTGTCGATTGGTTTGAAAATTTACATGGTTGGCACTTATTTTGTTGTTTTTCATAAATTCTGACAATGCAAAGCAATGGTTAGTAGCATATACTATGTTTTTGTAATTGGCCTAGTAGAGCAATGGCAAAAGTTACCTGAGCTACTATCGTAGCTGATAGATGTATAGAGTGTATGCAGAATCTTTGAGATGTGAGGTCAAAGACTTCCACAAATAATTCAAGATCAAAATTAGCCAAATCGGTCCAGCCGTTCTCGAGTTTTAGCGAGACTAACGAACAGCAATTCATTTTTATATATATAGATATATATTTACTAAGGTGCAAGCCTCGGTACAAACATTACGATTCGTTTATTTTAATTTAACTATTCTGTCACGGATAAAATAATGATACCCGGAGATAAATGCCCTTAATCCGCTCCGGGCCGATGTGTGTAATATCGCGAAGCTCAATAAATTCACCGCAGATGCGATCTATGTGCTCTGTAGCGCTGGCTCTACGGGGTGCATTAGTGTGTTGAAATTCCACCAAGATCTTCGAAAAATTTAAGCGGATTTGGATTTGTTACCTAATTATGTTGTAATACTTTAGCATTTTTGGAACGAAGTTCCTTATGGGACGATGCGGAGGGGTACCCTAACCGGGAAAAAACGTCCGTAACGTAAGATTTTTATTAGTAATGCACACAGTGTACGAATTAACTTTGTAATAACGTACAAAAAATAACATATTTATATTATATATTTTTTATAAATAATTGTGAATAAAATGAAATTGATGACTTTGTAAAGTAGTTTTATTTTTATTTTCATCAATAAAAAAATCATAATAAAAAATGTAGACCCGAATAATTATTTTCTTTATACCTCGAATAGAACTTAAAATTAATGTTTATATAATAAGGAACTTCGTTCCTATCCGGTGTCCCACGACACCACACATCTTTTTTTCGCTTTTCCTAGCTAGGGGCTTAGTCTAATAGACAGGGACTTGTCGGTCTTCCAGGCGTTGCTGATGCCTATGAGCGACGTGATTACCATCAGGTAGGCCGTACGCTCGTCTGCCAAAAATGGCTATAAAAAATAAATACTGGCAGACACAGGAACTGCAGACAGAAATGAAAATTTATAACTTAGAATGTTTGTATTAAAAATTGAAATTTCATTTTTAAATTATAATTAATTATCAATATCAATTTGGTTTTCAAACGGTTTGATTTGTTATTATTCAAATAAATTATGGACTCTAGAAGATCATGACAAAATATAAATATAATTTAATAAAATAATAATTAATATACTATCACTTTTTTACTAAATCCATTTAATTTTTATTGTAAAGTAACACAGATACAGACAAAAGTTGCATAGTACCTCACCTGTATAGCTATAGAAATGCTGCTATTACGCACGTCGGTGACACGAACTCACAATATTTCACCCGTCCAAAAAGCATCTAACGCACACAGCACGGTCAGGTATAAACGATATGCTATACTTGTATATGTATTTGTGTACACAGGCCGCTGAATATACGCCAATCTACTATCAGAGCAGTACGTAACATTACAAGAAGCATATAGGTGACGGGAACCCATCAAATTTTCATTCCCGATCCTGCGGATCGAATGGAAAGCAGTCGACGTCGCCCCAAACACGTCATTTCGGATCCTCCCGATCCACTAACGGTGCTTTTAGGTACCTCAAACACCGGTCATCGTTCTCGTCGAACCCGTCGCTTGCGACGAAGGGCTCGACGAGTAAATTAACCCACAAACACAGCCCACTGAGTTTCTCGCCGGATTTTTTCAGTGGGTCGCGTTTCCGATCCGGGGGTAGATTCTGCAAAGCACGGCTCTTGCTAGGTTCATGTTAGCAGCGTCGTCAGGTTTGAGCCCCGTGAGCTCACCTACAAGCTCAGCGAATCTAGAGTAACCCCCAGAGGTTACTAGAATAGGGAGAAAGAAAAAAAAAACCACTACCAAAAAGTGTTCAACGCAGCTAAACAAGTTTTCACTTTAATGAATGAAATAAAAGCAGCTTACATAAGGCTTAAAAATGTATAAACCTACGTATGAGATAGTTTGATAACTGGAAAATTTCGCTCTGAATATTACATGGCTCCAACTGACCCGTGTCAAAGCCTTATTACTATTTCAAGCCAACTCCTACACGAATTCGTGATTACAAACTTCACAGACGCATTTAAATGGCACTATAATCGTAAATTATTATTATTCATTTTAATCATCTTATGCTAAGCCTCGTGAAGTTTTTTTTTTATTGCTTAGATGGGTGGACGAGCTCACAGTCCACCTGGTGTTAAGTGGTTACTGGAGCCCATAGACATCTTCACCCTTCAAACGGAAACACATTACTGGTTCACAGTAGAAATAGGCGGGGTGGTGGTACCTACCCGTGCGGACTCACAAGAGGTCCTACCACCAGTAAATTTTAAAATTAATTAAAATTAATATAGATAAAGTAATATAGTAAAAGATAATTAAAATTAATTAAAAAATTTAAATTATATATTATATAAATTAATATTAATTAATTAAAATTATTTAAAATTATCCATAGAGCTTATACTGAAAAAAAAAATGGGTTGTCTGTAAAGTCGGTTTACTGACGATAGTTGAACGTGACAACGTCATAAGAAAATACTGATGGAATGGTTTCATTTTTCAAAAGAAAATTTTAATTTTATTTGTTTGATAGATATTTTGTATGGACAATTGACACCACATTCACTTTTCACTGAACTTCATACTTGACGAAAACATGTAAATGAATTATTGTATAGCAGCTGTCCACGCGGATGCATCGCTCACTCAAGTAGGAGAGAGACAGATATCGAACGCTGCCGAACGCGGAGGCCGATTGTACCTCTTTGTCGCTCGTTGCGCGCTCTCGGTTGCATTTCAAGCCTTAAATGGAACGCCTCAGAGTGAGATAACGCCGCATGAGTCATGTTTTTTCGTGCGTACAGCCGGCTACACCGAATTATAAGACGTTGTCACGTCAAAAACTATCACTATGTACAGTCATATAACTAACTTTCTAATATTTTTCCATGATGACCGTGATGACGGAAACAATATGATGATAATAAAAAACGGGAGATTCAATCGTAAAAGTAAATATCAATTATTTCTCTCGCTTCACGAAAATCGAAGAGAATACTATGTGAGAATCATTGCGTGTATTGAATAGAATATGTTATTGGCAGAGAGTAACGCATTGGAGCATGTTGCTAGTTTAAATTCTTGTTACGTTCATCTGTTAAAGATTCACATCTCGCACGGCCGCGGCTTACCTTGTATGTCGCTTTATTAAACGATAAATCGCTCCCGAGACGACGGAAAGTGGAAAGTTTCGGTAGAAATATGACGCGCCTTAATAACCGACGCGGCCGTAATAAAAGGCCACTCAAATGGTAAAGTTGAGGTTAGCCCGGGAAATTATTTAATCTCTTGTTACTGTTATTCGTTTTAATTGAGACAAACTGCGGTTTTTAGTCTTATAAATATTTGAGACTACTTCGTTTGTGTTGAAAATAATTTTACTAGTACTCGTAATAATATTATCCTCTTTCCAAAATGCTGACGCTATTTCCACCGCGTTTCCATTGGCAATATGGGGTAACAACTGTTATGATAATCTAGTATTGAAACTCATATTTTAGTGCAATTTTGGTATTAGATATTATGGTTTTCATTAATCGATAGATACTACCTAATGACTTCCTCGAAGGATCTTTACAGTGGGTCGCGGTTCCAATATGACGGTAGATTCACGGAAGCACTGTTCTTGCTAGAGTAGATGCTAGTAAATTCTTTCAAACTAAGCCCCGTGGGTTTGCTCACCAATCAAAGTGAAGCTAAAATAGATCTTCAAGGCTACACACAGACTAACTACTGAGGGCTAAGTAGACGAAAAAATATAGGAACTAACCCGTTGGGCGGTGGTCCTGCTGTACTAATTTGATGCTTGTATATTGTAACGGCAATAGATATGCCGTACTTGAGAGTGTTATTTTCTTTTGGACTTGAGGACTGTCTTCGCTGAAATTAAAACATGTTATTTTTTTGAAATACCAGCTGGCATATGTATTTTGAATTAGCAATCGTACAGTGGAGCGTTGGGCGTCCCCCTGCCTGTTGGACCGATGACTTGCGGCGATATGCTGGGAGAGATTGAATGCGGAAGGCAGAGAATCGTTCATTGTGGCGGACTATGGGAGAGACCTACATCCAGCAGTGGATAGGTACAGGCCGATGATGAATCGTACAGTTTTATAGGATAGTGAGGTCAGGGATCAATATTCCTATCTAATTACAACAGCACACGTTTCTAGCGTCACACACAGCTCGATTATAATTGGTGGCGAAAATTTACACAATAATACCAATAACAAAATACAGATACAATAATTTCAATTGTAGATGCGTGAACATATACTTATCAGAATTGCATGAGCATCCTGACCTTAGCAACAAATCGAATAGCTATGGGTTCGAAAGGATTAATACACTCCAAAATTACGAATCTGCTTTTGCCGATACACGATAGTTAGAGTTGGGTGATTGACAAGGGTATCGGGCCACGGGAGCGTGTCGCGTTAATTGTACACGCTATGCGATGAATAAAGGATTATTGATACCGGTTTTGGGAAATAAATTTGGATTAATATTGTTACGCGCTGAGAGTTCGGGATAAATAAAATTTCACCAAAGTACAACTTAAAAACTGTCAACACTTAAAACACTTTAAAACTCTCAATTCGCTTGTTCCGCTTCGCTTCAGGCGATCCGTTCGCTGTTTCGCTCTGTTGTTCTTCGAGTAGTTCCGATAACTGACTGACTGCGCGCCATCCCTACAACGATTTTATAGCCGATGCCTCATCCCTAGAACCATCGAGAATATTCCACACATCTCTAGTCGTAGCTCCCGCTATCTGACAATAGATGGCGTTGTAATTCTCGAGCATTCTGGATTCTTCGATATCCGTTCGACTATTCAGCGATAGATGGCGTTACTCTTACCGGCGTAACAATATTAAATGGTGTATTGCTTTGTAATCTAACAAGAGTAGGTATTACCATTAGTCTGCCTCGAAATAGTCAAGCAATCCGGCTTGAAGCACGAGTCAGCCGATATATATTACAATTGAGACTTAGATCTCTGGTCTCAATGTGCGTAACGGCATTTACATTGTGATGCCTATGGGATTTGGTAACTTGAAAATACTATTATCACTCGTTGTGTCTCATTTTAAGGTATATTTTTAGAAATAGGTCACAGACTTCGTTGAAACCTACAGCATGCGCAAAATTAATTAACCGAAAATTCGATTAACCTATATGCTTAGTATTCAATTTCAAACCTTACATATAAATTGATGTCCCTTCTCTCTTTGAAGAAAAACGCCGTTCCCATTTCGAACCGAATCCCTGCGATAGTAAAGGGAAATTGGTTCTCTTGATCACCCCACTACATTTTATTATCATAAAAATATACAAGAAAGATTGGCGTGAATATGAGAAAAAAAAATGTGCACACGAGAATTATTTATTTTTATTTATTGTAGCGTTCCTTATTGCCAAACTGATTATATTGACTGAGTTGCTTTCTATAAAATTACGAAATAAATCTTCACTAGATGATGACCGATCTTTGCTCGTTTTTTTTTTTTTATAACGCCATCTTGTTGTTTCTTTAAAACGGTTAGTTACCCTCAATTAAGAAAAATAGTATTATTATTCGCCAATAGATGTCGGGAAGAGCTGATTATTGAAAACACGAATAAAACAACATTTTCTGAAAATAAATCGTAGCTAGATCGATTTATCGCCCCCGAACTCCCCTGTGGACTAAATTTTATGAAAATCGTTGGAGCCGTTTCCGAGATTCAGATTATATAACTATATATATACAAGAATTGCTCGTTTAAAGGTATAAGATAGAAGCATCTAGATATTTCTATTTAACAAAAGCAAATTCTACAGTTTTTCAATTCCTCCGTCGTGCAGCATAAAGCCTCTGGCTGTGACACAGTAAAGCTAATTGAAGGCGAAGCGTCGTGGCGCTACGTCACTTCCTCCGCTCGAGATTACACGTTGTAATCGGCTTTGCGGCCGAATACAATTTTACGACGGATTGCAAACGCGCCACATCACTATATAGCTACAGAGGTTCTCTAGTGCCTTCGCTCTTTTATTTTCGACATTTTTCGCTTGAATCAATTTTGTATTCGATTCACGAAAGAAATCATTTTAGGTCTACTGAATCTGGAATACGTAATTTATTGAGGAACATGATAAAATGCTTACAAAATATGTTTAGACTCGTGAACGAATTAGCGTTGATCGTTATAAAATACAATATTTCGTTTGATTAGTGTAGATTTCATGTTTCCTACAACACACATAATGTTAAGAAATTGTATGTTTTATTTAAGGTATTTGGCATCGTCACCGCAAATATCCTCTAAGTGAATGGAGAAGCTTTGTTTTTAAGTTCATTATGGGGTGTGGAATTTTTCAATTTGTTATTATTTTTGGTTTCCATCTTTTCCCACCTTTACTGGTGGGCAAGCTCAGAGTTCAGCCTTTAACAATTTGCTAACAACATCTTCCCTAGCAACAGCAGTGCTTCGCTAAATCTACCACCGGATCGAAATCGACACATTCACGTTGCCGAAATCATCCGTGTACAATTTTAAGTACATAAAAAAACTGGTACCTGCCTGCAGGATTCGAACACCGACACGGTCATATCGCTCGATACGAATGCACACGGTATCTTATGCTTTAGGCCACGACGACTTCATAATAACCTAGGACCATCGTACCTAATTGCAGTGTATTTTTAGTGTGCTTTTTGCGACACAAATATCATCTAATTCTGAAGCGAAATCCCCTTCGTGGTATTTTCTGAAACGCTATCTTTCTAGAAACGCGATTTCAAAGAGTCCCTTCTCTATAGACAGCGGACAGTCAGACCCTAGACATTGCGAACGCCAGTAACTGACTGTAAAATTTTAATAGAATTTTCTAAAAATACTTATTTAAAAATAGAAGTGCCGGATTAATCTAAGTTTACAAATTTCATATCAAACGGGCTAATAGCTGAAAGCGGAAGGCAAGAAAAAATTTGGCGGGAGTAAACACGCATATAACATCAAAGGGCTCGTGTCGTCGTCAACTTAGCGAATGCTTAAGGAAATCTTATTCGCAGGGTCTGTTCATGTTCTATCACGATTAGTATACGATAAAAGGGTGGAGGGATCTCATTTCCGTCGGAGCGGACTCGTGTCGGCCTCGGAGGAAATGACGTTACGTTACGCCGGGCTTATTCCTTTGAATTTATAAACGGTTTTCAAATGCCCGAGCATTATTATTATTTTTAGACTAGCGATTTAGCTCTTGAAGTGACTGTTTAGTGTTTATGATGTTTTGTTAATTGTTTTTTCTTAATAGTAATGAGTACAAAAGGTTTTTGGAACGAAGTTCCTTATGGGACGATGCGGAGGGGTACCCTAACCGGGAAAAAACGTCCGTAACGCAAATTTTTTATTAGTAATGCACACAGTGTACGACTTAACTTTTTAATAACGTACAAAAAATAGCATATTTTATTATTAAATATATTTTTTTATAAATCATTGTGAATAAAATAAAGTTGATAACTTTGTAAAGTAGTTTTATTTTTATTTTTATCAATAAAAAAATCATAGTAAAAATGTATACCCGAATAATTATTTTCTTTATACCTCGAATAGAACTTAAAATTAATATTTTTATAATAAGGAGCTTCGTTCCTATCAGGTGTCCCAGGACACCACACATATTTATTTTTTCAGCTCATCGACATCTAATGCTGGATAGGCCTCCCCTGAACCTGCGCAGCCTACATCTAGAGGCTTCTTATGACTTTTAGCAGGTCCTCTATCCACCGCGTGGGAGGCGAATCCACGCTGGGCTTTCCGGTACGCGAAAGTTTTCTGCCCCAGCAACCGTCTGTTCTTCGAGAAACGTGCTCTACCAATCTTGCAATCCTCTGGGTTATGTTAGTTACCTTGGTTCTTCTGCGAACAGTACAAAAGCAAAGGAAATTTAATTTAACACTAAAGAACATTACTTCGTTTCTGAATTTCAGTATCGTGTCAGTCCATGTGGGACATTTATAAATTTATCATTTTTCAACCGCAGCCGCAACACTACTTTTTACTGGTGGTAGGACCTCTTGTGAGTCCGGACGGGTAGGTACCACCGCTTGCTTATTTCTGCCGTGAAGCAGTAATGCGTTTCGGTTTGAAGGGTGGGGCAGCCTTTGTAACTATACTGAGACTTTAGAACTTATATCTCAAGGTGGGTGGCGCATTTACGTTGTAGATGTCTATGGGCTCTAGTAACCACTTAACATCAGGTGGGCTGTGAGCTCGTCCACACATTCAAGCAATAAAATAAAAAAACTAACTTCTGCCTAAAAAAAAGTATATATAGTATTCAGTTAATTTTTTGTTTTATAACCCGTCCGTCCAAACATGTCGAACATTCGGAATCGTTTCTAAGAAAACGCTCCAACGATCACATCTACAGTAGGAAATAACGAATCCTAAACTAACACCGCAACCTTGCTTCTATTTAATGTTGTACGTAAACTCACGTATATACTGATTATAATTATCTATCCTATGTTTTTTTTGTTTCCATTACCGCTTAATGAAGATACAAAGGAGCTTATAATTGCAAGGGCAATTGCTAAAAAGTTTTTTGTGTACGTAAAATGTAATGTACGCATGATCGAGAGCTCAAGTGAGTTTTCAACCTATCTAGATTACGACCTCAGTATTTCTTCAGGTCTATGATATATTCTTTAACAAGATTTGAAAGTTAGAAGGGAAAAATCCACCTGCCATTGGTCATCTAAACTTTGCTACCATTAAAAACAATGAATTAGAGATAATCCTCTTCTGTTGTTGATTTAATGCATTCTTGTATCCATTTAATATTAGATTGGCCAAAAATTCGACTACCTGTTAACACTAAAAGTGAAAATGGTTTTCGAAAAATTAAGCCTACATCAGTTATATTGTAGTATTTCGCCAATTACTGCAGACTTTGCTTTCCTTTAACGCATAGTGGTTTACTTTAACTGGTGGTAGGACCTCTTATGTATGAGTCCGCACGGGTAGGTACCACCTCCCTGCCTATTTCTGCCGTGAAGCAGTAATGCGTTTCGGTTTGAAGGGTGGGGCAGCCGTTGTGAGACCACTGAGACCTTAGAACTTATATCTCAAGGTGCGTGGCGCATTTGCGTTGTAGTTGTCCATGGGCTCCAGTAACCACTTAACACCAGGTGGGCTGTGAGCTCGTTCACTCATCTAAGCATTAAAAAAAATTGTGCTGTCTATCACGAGGGCTTTTCATGGTACCAGGACAAACATTAGCACCTATCGCGAATCCACTTAAAAGAACATTTACATTCACGAGTCTTCTTTTTATTGTTGCAACCAAAACCATATTCCGTTGTGTAAGGAAGTTCATATTAGTTTTAATGTGCACTATAATAGAGGTCGTATTACGGTTCTTTAGTTACATGGGCCTGTCTGTTCTATTTGGACCCTATTGTGCGGGTCGATTTCTTTCCTTAATGCCGGCTTTTATAAGTTGGTGGTTAAGCCCGTACGGAGTTGTGGCGGTTTTTGTAATAAAATAAAACCATTCAAATACTTTTTTGTGGATACTAACCCATCCTCTTTAGTGCTGATAGTGGGTATGTATACTTTTACGGGTGCGTATAACTATTTACCATAGCCATCCCAATGTGAATGTCGTAGTCCAGTTTGAGAAATTAGATTAAAACCCAACGCTCCATATGCGGAAGCCACAAGCAGCATTATATTTAAAGTTATTACTATGAACAATATAACGTTGAATACATACGAAAATGATCAAGATTTTTACTGGTGGTGGGACCTCGAACGACTTTTCATCACCGGCAAAGTGGAAGGAAAGAGGCCTAGGGCGCAGTCTCATGCGCTGGTCCGATTAGATTAAGACGACTTTGGAATCCAGCATCAATGTCGCTATCCACTGCGCGGAGGACAGAAGTGAATAGAGGAACAT